>NC_141687.1:1991718971-1992361471 GCF_964263255.1 Lissotriton vulgaris | reverse complement strand
GATAGATAGATAGATAGAGTGAGGGCGATAGATAGATAGATAGATAGATAGAGTGAGGGCGATAGATAGATAGATAGAGTGAGGGCGATAGATAGATAGATAGATAGAGTGAGGGCGATAGATAGATAGATAGAGTGAGGGCGATAGATAGATAGATAGATAGATAGATAGATAGAGTGAGGGCTATAGATAGATGGAGTGAGGGCGATAGAGTGAGGGCGATAGATAGAGTGGGACGATAGATGGATAGATAGATAGATAGATAGATAGATAGATAGATAGATAGATAGATAGATAGATAGATAGATAGATAGAGTGAGGGCGATAGAGTGAGGGCAATAGATAGATAGATAGATAGATAGATAGATAGATAGATAGATAGATAGATAGATAGATAGATAGATAGATAGATAGATAGAGTGAGGACGATAGAAAGATAGATAGATATAGTGAGGGCGATAGATAGATAGATAGATAGATAGATAGATAGATAGATAGATAGATAGATAGATAGATAGATAGATAGATAGAGTGAGGGCTATAGATAGATGGAGTGAGGGCTATAGATAGATGGAGTGAGGGCGATAGAGTGAGGGCGATAGATAGAGTGAGGGCGATAGAGTGAGGGCGATAGATAGAGTGGGACGATAGATAGATAGATAGATAGATAGATAGATAGATAGATAGATAGATAGATAGATAGATAGAGTGAGGGCGATAGAGTGAGGGCGATAGATAGAGTGGGACGATAGATAGATAGATAGATAGATAGATAGATAGATAGATAGATAGATAGATAGATAGATAGATAGATAGATAGATAGATAGATAGATAGATAGATAGATAGATAGATAGATAGATAGATAGATAGAGTGAGGGCGATAGATAGAGTGAGGGCAATAGATAGATAGATAGATAGATAGATAGATAGATAGATAGATAGATAGATAGATAGATAGATAGATAGAGTGAGGGCGATAGATAGACAGATAGATAGAGGGCGATAGAGTGAGGGCGATAGAGTGAGGGCGATAGATAGATAGAGGGCGATAGATAGATAGAGGGCGATAGATAGATAGAGGGTGATAGATAGATAGAGTGAGGGCGATAGATAGATGGAGTGAGGGCGATAGATAGATGGAGTGAGCGCGATAGATAGATGGAGTGAGGGCGATAGATAGATGGAGTGAGCGCGATAGATAGATGGAGTGAGGGCAATAGATAGATGGAGTGAGGGCAATAGATAGATGGAGTGAGGGCGATAGATAGATGGAGTGAGGGCGATAGATAGATGGAGTGAGGGCGATAGATAGATAGATAGATAGATAGATAGAGTGAGGGCGATAGATAGATAGATATAGAGTGAGGGCGATAGATAGATAGATAGAGTGAGGGCGATAGATAGATAGATAGAGTGAGGGCGATAGATAGATAGATAGAGTGAGGGCGATAGATAGATAGAGTGAGGGCGATAGATAGATAGATAGATAGATAGATAGATAGATAGATAGATAGAGTGAGGGCGATAGATAGATAGATAGATAGATAGATAGATAGATAGATAGAGTGAGGGCTATAGATAGATGGAGTGAGGGCGATAGAGTGAGGGCGATAGATAGAGTGGGACGATAGATAGATAGATAGATAGATAGATAGATAGATAGATAGATAGATAGATAGATAGAGTGAGGGCGATAGATAGAGTGAGATAGATAGATAGATAGATAGATAGATAGATAGATAGATAGATAGATAGATAGATAGATAGATAGATAGATAGATAGATAGATAGATAGAGTGAGGACGATAGAAAGATAGATAGATATAGTGAGGGCGATAGATAGATAGATAGATAGATAGATAGATAGATAGATAGATATAGTGAGGGCGATAGATAGATAGATAGATAGATAGATAGATAGATAGATAGATAGATAGATAGATAGATAGATAGAGTGAGGGTGATAGATAGACAGATAGATAGAGTGAGGGCGATAGATAGACAGATAGACAGAGTGAGGGCGATAGACAGATAGATAGAGGGCGATAGATAGAGTGAGGGCGATAGATAGATAGAGGGCGATAGATATATAGAGGGTGATAGATAGAGTGAGGGCGAAAGATAGATAGAGTGAGGGCGAAAGATAGATAGAGTGAGGGCGATAGATAGATGGAGTGAGGGCGATAGATAGATGGAGTGAGGGCGATAGATAGATGGAGTGAGGGCGATAGATAGATAGATAGATAGATAGATAGATAGATAGATAGATAGATAGATAGATAGATAGATAGATAGATAGAGTGAGGGCGATAGATAGATGGAGTGAGGGCGATAGATAGATGGAGTGAGGGCGATAGATAGATGGAGTGAGGGCGATAGAGTGAGGGCTATAGATAGATGGAGTGAGGGCGATAGAGTGAGGGCGATAGATAGATAGATAGATAGAGTGAGGGCGATAGATAGATAGATAGAGTGAGGGCGATAGATAGATAGATAGATAGATAGATAGATAGATAGATAGATAGATAGATAGATAGATAGATAGAGTGCGGGCGATAGATAGAGTGAGGGCAATAGATAGATAGATAGATAGATAGATAGATAGATAGATAGATAGATAGATAGATAGATAGATAGATAGATAGATAGATAGATAGATAGAGTGAGTGAGGACAATAGAAAGATAGATAGATATAGTGAGGGCGATAGATAGATAGATAGATAGATAGATAGATAGATAGATAGATAGATAGATAGAGTGAGGGCGATAGATAGAGTGAGGGCAATAGATAGATAGATAGATAGATAGATAGATAGATAGATAGATAGATAGATAGATAGATAGATAGAGTGAGGACGATAGAAAGATAGATAGATATAGTGAGGGCGATAGATAGATAGATAGATAGATAGATATAGTGAGGGAGATAGATAGATAGATAGATAGATAGATAGATAGATAGATAGATAGATAGATAGATAGATAGATAGATAGATAGAGTGAGGGCGATAGATAGAGTGAGGGCGATAGGTAGAGTGAGGGCGATAGATAGAGTGAGGGCGATAGATAGAGTGAGGGCAATAGATAGATAGATAGATAGATAGATAGATAGATAGATAGATAGATAGATAGATAGATAGAGTGAGGGCGATAGAAAGATAGATATAGTGAGGGCGATAGATAGATAGATAGATAGACAGATAGATAGAGGGCGATAGAGTGAGGGCGATAGAGTGAGGGCGATAGATAGATAGAGGGCGATAGATAGATAGATGGCGATAGATAGATAGAGGGTGATAGATAGATAGAGTGAGGCAATAGATAGATAGATAGATAGATAGAGTGAGGGCGATAGATCGATAGAGTGAGGGAGATAGACATATAGATAGAGTGAGGACGATAGATAGATAGAGTGAGGACGATAGATAGATAGAGTGAGGACGATAGATAGATAGATAGACAGACAGACAGACAGACAGACAGACAGACAGATAGACAGACAGACAGATAGATAGATAGAGGGCGATAGATAGAGGGCGATAGATAGATAGATAGATAGATAGATAGATAGATAGATAGATAGATAGATAGATAGATAGATGGCGATAGATAGAGGGCGATAGATAGATAGATAGATAGATAGATAGATAGATAGATAGATAGATAGATAGATAGATAGATAGATAGATAGATAGATAGATAGATAGATAGATAGATAGATAGATAGAGTGAGGGCGATAGATAGATAGAGTGAGGGCTAAAGATAGAGTGAGGGCTATAGATAGATGGAGTGAGGGCGATAGATATAGTGAGGGCAATAGATAGATAGATAGATAGATAGATAGATAGATAGATAGATAGATAGATAGATAGATAGATAGAGTGAGGGCGATAGATAGACAGATAGAGTGAGGGCGATAGATAGACAGATAGAGTGAGGGCGATAGATAGAGTGAGGGCGATAGATAGATAGAGTGAGGGCGATAGATAGATAGAGTGAGGGCGATAGATAGATAGAGTGGGACGATAGATAGATAGATAGATAGATAGATAGATAGATAGATAGATAGATAGATAGATAGATAGATAGATAGATAGATGGAGTGAGGGCGATAGATAGATGGAGTGAGGGCGATAGATAGATGGAGTGAGGGCGATAGATAGATGGAGTGAGGGCGATAGATAGATGAGTGAGGGCGATAGATAGATGGAGTGAGGGCGATAGATAGATGGAGTGAGGGCGATAGATGGATGGAGTGAGGCGATAGATGGAGTGAGGGCGATAGATAGATAGAGTGAGGGCGATAGATAGATAGAGTGAGGACGATACATAGATAGAGTGAGGACGATAGATAGATAGAGTGGGGACGATAGATAGATAGATAGATAGATAGATAGATAGATAGATAGATAGATAGATAGATAGATAGATAGATAGATAGAGTGAGGGCGATAGATAGATAATGTGAGGGTGATAGATAGAGTGAGGGCGGTGAAAACCCTGTGTGTATTCCCTATGAAAACCTAAGTGTGCATCCACTGAGAAAACCATGTCTGCATCTACTGTGAAAACTAAGTGTGCTTTTACTGTGAAAACTAAGTGTGCACCCACGGTGAAAACTAAGTGTACATCCACTGTAAAAAAACGAGTTAAAGCTATTGGCATTGTAAACGACAATGCTTTTTATTTATGTTTTTAAATCGAAAACAAGTATAAAAGGCATTGTTATTTGTAATGGGAATAGCTCAAACTCGCGTAAATGCGAGACCTATTGTATTGCAAATGCTTGTTTTAAATGGCATAAGTATACTATACACACACACACATCTACATATTCTGTCATGTAAAAAATATATATATATATATATATATATATATATATAGATATATATATATATATATATATATATATATATGTGTGAACAAGGCAGCTGAAGACTGCCAAAACACCTAGATGTAACTTTGTCAACTAATACAACAGACTGAGTGTTTTTAAACCTACCTTGGAGTGCCGGATGATTGTTCATACAAGCATTGGATAATCTTATATTTGATATAAAATGAATGTTTTGCTAATCTTTGATCAGACAATACGATTTATTATATGTATTTTATTACACAGTTACAATTTTACGATTTAAGTATTAACATTTAAAAACTGCTTCACGTTTTGAGAAGTAGAGTGCTGTTAGAAGTATTCTTTCTATGTCCATGAGTCTGGTCATGTGACTCACAGAAGGAGGTGGCACACGAAACAAACTTTATAAAGAAGGGCTGACGCGGTGCTCGTTGTGTTTAAGTCCCGTGTTGAAAAGTACCATGCGTTGTGCTTACCTGTGGTAAATGTACTGCGTTGTAATGGGCGTGTGGTAAAGGTTACATTGTAAGTGGATAAAGGAGTCCCCGGCCCTCGCTGCACTTTACACAGGGAGGCCTGCACCCTATACCAAACATGGGTAAATGCTGACGTGAGGGTTGGAGGTCTCTGTACATATTCGCATGCAAGCATTAGGGAATTATTTGCTGGCTTGTGTTCTTCCAGTATATCTTAAAAACCGTAGCTGTAAAACGCAGAGCAAAAGGTAAATTCAGTGCAAACACATTTCAGTGCAACTGTTTTTTAAATGCCCAGGAAGGGTGAGAGGCAGGGGTGCTGGACGTATGATTCTCTATTATGGAAGTCACAATTAAAAAGACCGAAAACGGAACGAGGCTGTGGGATTCCGGTATAATGGGAAACAAAGAATTAAACTGGCTGAAGAAATGAGAGAACAGATAAAAACAAGTCTTAAGCACATATTCTGTTGAGAACGCGTGTATGAAGATTTTTTGATATTTTAAATTGCTTTAACAGAATAGAAAACGCGCATGCTTGAGAATGAAATACGGGGTCGTGCGCCAATAAAGATTTACGGGGATAATTTGGCGCAGGCAAGAGGTGAAGTCTGTGACCTGGTAGGGGTCATCATGGCATGGGATGTGAAGAGGTAATTTAATAGGAGGCCGACAGTTCTTATGGATTTACACGTTTTACACATTTACAATTGCAAACAATGGAAGAGAAAGTCATTTCGCAGAATCACTGGTTTGATGTCCTTTGTCAAAGCCGGGAATAAGAACAGCTACCCGAGTCTGAAAGCTAGAACGTCCCGCCCGCCCTGTTGTGTGTGGCCTCTGCTTTAACAACCCGCACCCCAGTGTGTCAGCGCTGGTGTTTCTGTGGTCGCAATGTGTGAGTTCATGCACAGTAAAGACTGCATCATCTTTAGGTGGAATTTAGAACTTTGAAATATGTTTTTACGAGGAATCCTCACAGCACCCAGTAAAGTAAAAGTTACCCTGAGCATATACTTACATATATTTAAAGCGCTTTCCTGAAGCGCTGTATAATCTTAGATTTGGACATTACGTGCCTGCAACCGCCTGCCTCCCTCTGCAATAATAATCTCCTTAAACTTCGCTCAATTGTGTCCGCACACAAAGATCAGGAATAAAGCTCTTTAAAAGCGCTCTGCTTATGTAAGCGCTATAAGTAACTTATGTACATTTAATAGGAGCCCGTCAGTTCTTATGGATTTACACGTCTTACACATTTACAATTGCAAACAATGGGAGAGAGAAAGTCATTTCGCAGAATCACGGGTTTGATGTCCTACGTCAAAGCCGGGAATAAGAACAGCTACCCGAGTCTGAAAGCTAGAACGCCCCACCCGCCCTGTTGTGTGTGGCCTCTGCTTTAACAACCCGCACCCCATTGTGTCAACGCTGGTGTTTCTGTGGTCGCAATGTGTGAGTTCATGCACAGTAAAGACTGCATCATCTTTAGGTGGAATTTAGAATTTTGTAAAAAAAATGTATGAGGAATCCTCACAGCACCCGGTAAAGAACAAGTAAGCTTCGCGTGGGAAAGGTCACCTTGCAGCCGCGTTCTAACCCTCTAAACAATGCATTTTAAGTATGCCTGTAACTTGCTGGGGAAGAGGGCCAGAGACGCGGTGTCTATGACAGGAAAGTGATGCCTCCTTTAACAAAGAACGAGAAAGGAGGTGTGAATGCTAGCAGGAAGGGAGGGGTTGGCAAAGCAGCTGGGGTGTCAAGGAGGGAGGCAAAAGGGAATGTATACGCCGTGAAACGGAGGAAAGCCATTTTAAAACAAGAAACACGAAACTGGGGGAGAGGGGGTGAGCATTTCTTTGAAGTCTAAGCGTCGTGCTTCAAGAACCTGGTGGGGAGGGCGAGGGAGCGAGCGGGTGGGAGGGAAGGAGTGGATGGGGATGGGGATGGGGCGTGAGTGAGGCCAAGCGCGCGCCTGGCAAAGGGTCACGGTTCAGTAGACAACATGCACTGGGAGAAATCCGGCTTGGAATCCTCTTGGTCAAAGAGTTTGTTTCAACTACATTACTCTCGTCTATTTATCCCTGCGGGATAGAATAGTCGAGACCTAAAAATTACTCATGAAAATGTTGTCACAAATTGATTTTTGATACTTATTTTCATTATTTTGGGGCCTATGCCTTATTATGTGTACGACCGCCGTACTCGCTGTAGCAGTCTGACCACCGCCACACTGCGGGCCTGCCTTCACTATTACGAGTGCATGCAGTCGTCGCTCTCACTGTGGCTGTCTACATGTTTGGCTCTACCATGAGCCTAACAGACCACTGCATCAGACCACCGCTGCACTGTCTGCCCACCATGTATTACAAAGGTGCGGTGGCAGCGCTGCTGGAGGACCGCCAAAGTCGTAATAAGGCTCTCTGTATTTTAACAATAAGTTTCTGTGGGACAACGTAGAGGAATCTACACAAATGACTACTTAATCAATTTAGAATGTTGCTATTTTTCAGAAATGTATATCAATCCAGAATCGCCCATTGGTTTCACACCTGTTTCCAACAATAACTGCAAGCAGCCGTTGAAATCACAAAAATTAGATAACAATTATTACTTCTCAGAAAAATGCAAAAACGAGGGTAAAGAAAATTTATTTTTTAAACAACTCTGATTATTCCTGAAAGCTGGTAAGATGGTGAGCCAATCTTTTGTTGATGCCATTTTTAGAAATACAAACATATGCTTTCTTGTACATCGTTTTTTTCCGAAAATGGTAGGAATCGCTATTAGGAAATCGCTATTTAGGAAATGCTATACCATTTGTTCTTATGGCCCATAGATAAGAATAGCACTACATTTCCAAATTTGGGATTTCCTTATGGGAAATCGTAATTTAGGAAATGCAAAACCAACGGTGCCTATGGGGCCTAAAGCCTCCCTTGATGCACCCCCCAAAAAAGTGGTGTTCATGCAAAGACCACAAATGCCCTAGGGGCATATGTGTGCAACACAGCACTTTAAAAAAAGCAATTTGGGCTCATTTTTTTAAAAATTGCACATGGTTACCATTGACTTGGAGTCAATGGCAATGACATTTTGCATTTAGGAAATGCTTTGTACATGTGCTTAGGAAATCGCAAATGGGAAATCCATATTTGCACGATTTCATTTAGAGAATTACAGAACACAATTTCTACTAGGTAGAAATTGCCTTTTGCAATTCCGTATATGTCTTTGTACATACGGAAAGGCAATTTAGGATTACTTAACAGACCCAAATTGTGGTTCGGTCCGTTAAGGAAAGCTATATCCTTTAGTACAAATGGCCATTATATAAGAAGCAGGACATGAGGAGTCTTAAGAAGCTGTGGAAAGAGAGGGAAGGAAGTATTGTTACGGTCACTTAAAACACAATATTTTTCAAACTAATCTACATTTTTTAAGGATTTCAAAACATAGAAGAGAGAAAGAATGTGTGTGTGTGTTTTTTACAGTGTGGGCATGTAAAACTCCAAGGTGAAATCTGACTGACATTAGACCCGACTGAAAGCCCTCCTACCCCACTATTTACAACAGAATACATATCTCAGGGGCGGTGAAAAAACTCAAACGCCTTCTCTGAAGCTACGCCTCTGGTCCAGATTTGGCAATTGGTGGCAAGGATGTAGGTCCAGGGTGAGCTTTTTGAAGAGGGACCTAATTGATCTGGTCTTGAGGATATATAGAAAGGGAAGATGCCTTCCAGCAGAGTTATCCTGTTGGTGTTTATTAGTTGTGCAAGAGTTCGTCCTTCTTTGTTTTTAAGATTGAAAACAAAATGACGTAACAGTTTTAGGGAGGGGCCTTCTGTTACTGCAGTATGCTTGTCATGTCCTCAGCGGAGAAGGTACAAATTAAACATTTGGGTATCCATGCAGCAATATTCTGTAGTTTATAGACCTTCCCTTTGAAAAAGCTGTTGACGCAGAATACTGCTCCCTGTAATTGATGATTATGAGCCTTGTGCAGAGCTATGTGCACTGCTGGATGCGCCCTGCTTTTGTGGGAGGCTTTGCTGATTGTGTATTAGAATCATGAATACTTAGTTTCAGTAGTGAGTTCTTTTGGGGTGAGCTGGAGTAGTTTTACGGTGGCGTGATTATCATACTTTTGAGAGCCTGTCCATCCATTTTTTCTTGCACTCTAATGTGTTTGCTGTCAATGAGCTCATTGTTGTAAATGGGGGTGTATGGTTTGATTATCATAGTCTAAGGACATGGTACATATCTACGGTAACACCTTCTGGTGGTTTACTCTAACTGCAGATTCCTCGCCTTCCAATACTCTCCAGGGCCCAGACTAGATCAGGAAACTTTTCTTCAGCAGTGCTCCCATGTGCTGCAAGGTGACACTGAGCAGCACTGAGTTGGTTCTGTACCACTCTAGAAGGGACGGAGCAGAGCCGCATATAACTGCTAATCCTGCGTGCTGACGTCGGTTTCTTATTTCTCTTTTCACACCCTCAGACAAGAAGCATGAACAATTGTAAGCACCAATGTGCGGATCTCTAATTTGAGACCTTCCCAGGTGTTAAAAGGAAGTGCATGGAGTTCACTCATGTGACGAGCTGACGAAATCAGAGTGAGGACAACATTCTTCAAAGTCATAAGATGCAGATGGAAAGGGCATACACGTGAGAAACCAACATTAAGTTAAGTTCCCATTGTGGCATCACAAACAGCATAGAAGGTAACATGCGTTCAAATTTCAATAAACCTCATCATAACAGATGATGTAAACAACAACAGTTCATCCAATAAAAACAGAAAGGTCGAAAGGGCCGACAAAAAACCTTGAAAAGTGCTCACTGCCTTGCTGAGCTAGAGATAAAACAGCCAAAAGATGAGCTACAACTTTGTTTCAAATGGATCTATGTTTAGAGTGCCAGACTAGGCTGCAAGTTTGTTCCTGCACCCCACCTAAATGGATTTCATGGAATGGTGCCTGTAGGCAAGGATGACATCCACCAATTCAGGCTGCAAGTCAAATGCAGTCAGTTGTCACTGCTCAAGGTCTAAGTATATAGGTGTAGATTGTGCAGATTCAGTTGGATGACCTTGCAAGATCAGAGGACAGATACTCATGCCCGAATGTTCCGAGGACAACCCTATCCTGGCCCACTCCTGAACAATACGTTGGAATGCTACCCTGAGCGACTGCCAGAGATTAGACTTAATGCAAGCATTCCTCCCATCATCTATTGTTTGTTGGATGTCCTATTTATTAAGGTAGGTAGTCTAGTAACCTCACAAATTGGCTTATTGTTCCTAAAAGGTGAAAATGGATGGCCGAAAGATATAAAATAAGTTTGAGTTGTTTTCAAGTTTGGTTTATAAACAGCTTTTCTAAAACCTTCATAATAAAAATACATACAGAGGACTTCGGTCAATCCTCTTCATTTACTAGGCTTTTCAAGTTTAATTCACATTTTGCATCTGCCCACCAGACAGTATTGGACAGTGGGTCAAAGCATTCAGCCTTTGGCGCTCTTCTACGAGATGGATGGCATTCCCCTCTTGAACATGTCCACATCTGCCTAAAAACTTGTCCACTTATGTACCTGGGCCAATCTATGCTTTCAATTCATGGTTTGTTTACATTTATTTTTGCATTTTTAGGTTTCGCCTAGGCAGCACATGCGCTAGCTTGGCGAGAGATGCTTTATACAGTATAGTGGGGGACGCTCCACCCACTTTCCACCTACCTTTGTGATTGGCTGAAATCCTAAATGCTGCAATCTGATTGGATTTTAGCAACTTAATCCCGCCTCCTGACGGCCATATCGTCATTTTTCTCCTTCCATAGCTATCAGTCCCTTTACTTTCAAAAATTTTTTGTTCCCCTGCCTTCCCCAGTTCCCTCCTGCAGACCTTGGCTTCTCTGCCCACCACCACCCCCCCTCCCACTCCCATTCGTACCTTCTTCGAGGCATGCACTTTTATTTACAATGCAATAGGTCCCCCGGAAACACGAGTCCTATTGCATTTATAAATGCTTGTTTTGTGCTGGGATTGGCTGGGGGAGTTCGCACTCTATTTTGCCTGACCTATCCACAGCACATGCGCATACAATCTTTTTCATGCTGAAGGAGTTACGTTCATGGTTGCAACACGGGCCAATTCACGGTGGAAGGCAGAGACAGCACAAGCAGGGAAACGAAACAGGACAAAGAAGCGCCCCGGGTTGAGTATGCTGTCCCTGTTTTTTTTTTTAAATTTGTTTCTGCGTGTGAATTCCTGCTGTGGGTACACGTCAGGCTCTGTTTATATAGGCGTGCTGTGACATCAAATTACATTCTTCACTCGTTTTTAACTTTATTCACAGTTAGCGGGGCTCAGCCTTGCAGCCAATCATATTTTTTGTTAGTTTCCAAGTATCACTCGTAGGAGGGGCGTGCGCTCCAGGTCTACACCATGCTCACGCGCACACGACGCGTGCAAAGATCGCGGAGTAGCCCATCTTTGTCTAGTTACCAGTCCTCCCACAACAGTTGTGCTGGGAAAAATCCCTAGAGCTGTGTGGCCTTGCAGCCTCCCTAAGCCTTTGGAGACCTGGCAATGCCCGCCTGCCTCCAGCTCCTTTCAGTTAGTACAGACACATCTCCTACAGCTTATCTTCCAAATGCCATCCAAACTAGCGCCTCTGTCTCCTGCCGAGGTGTTCTTACAGAGCGGTTGCTTTTGCAGTTTGATGTGGTTTGTACAGAAACACGCTCTAATCATAATCTACGGGCGTCTAGCTAGCAGATGCTCAGACGTGGGACTTGTCACTGTGTGAGTGTAAATGTGCAGTTTCTTGTATGCAAGCATGTATCCATCAATATCTTAGTTTATGTGGAAAAAACTAATTTTCAGAAGCGCATTGGTCCGTTCACAGCAGAAAGTGTATTTGATTTTATTATTATTAATCAATTCTTGTTGAGCGCATGGCTACCCATAGACATCCCAGCGCTATCGAAGAAACGGACAGAGACCAGGAGTCTTTACTGCAGGTTCTGGAATAACCATGTTTTTAGTTGTTTCCTGAATGTTAGGTGGTCTGGAGTGGATCTGAGCTTGGACGGGAGGGAGTTCCATAGGATGGAGGCATTGTAGGAAAACATGCGTCCACCTGCTCGCACTCTCCTTGTTTTAGGTACACTGGATTGAAAGAGATTGGCAGATCTTAGATTACGCATGGGTCGGTGAAAAGTTAAAAGGGCATGATTTATTTTTGGGCCTGTGCCCCAGAGCGTCTTGTGCGCAATGCATAGGGATTTGAACTTAACGTGTTCTACTATGGGCAGCCAGTGCAGTGCTATTATTGCTGGTTTTGCTGATTGTTTTCCCGGGATTTTGTGTAGTAGTCTGGCCGCGGAGTTCTGCCCTACTTGAAGCTTCATAATCGTGGTTTTAGGAGTTCCTAGGTAAAGTGAGTTGCAATAATCCAGCCGGGGAAGAATCAGTGAATGTACCATGGTTCTGCGCGTGGTATCGAGGGGTAGTGGCAATATAGTTGTTGCCTTAAGATGCCGAAGCAGGTGGCTGCTACTTGTACCGCTTGGTGGTCAAGTTTGACAGATTTGTCGAGCCAGATTCCTAAGCTTTTGATCTTCTCTTTGGGCTGGGGGGGGTTTAGGGGGGGCAAGGCATTTTGGCCAACGTATATTTGAATGTGCCTCAGCTTTATTTTCGAGAATCATTAGCTCAGTTTTGTCCCCATTGAGCTTGAGGAGTGATTGGTCCATCCAGGTGGCTACCTGCTCCAGGCAGGATTCTAGGTCAATAGAGCTCTTTTTCTGGTGATTGAGGGCTACCATCAGTTGGGTGTCGTCCGTGTAGGTGACTATTCTAGCTCCAAAAGTCAGTACTATCTCGGCCAGTGTCCTAGGTACACATTAAAAAGGGTGGGGCATAACGATGATCCCTGTGGGACCCCACAAGTATGTGGAATCTCTCTTGAGGTGTGCCTGCCTTCGAACACTTGGAACGTTCTATCTGTCAGGAAGGATTTAAGTCATGCGAAGGCCCTTCCTACTACTCCTATCTCTTTAAGTCTGTCTAATAAAATGCTATGGTTTACCGTATCAAAAGCGGCTGTTAGGTCCAGCAGGATAACGGAAACTGTCCCTCCAAGATCGAGCACTTTCCTGGATTCCTCCATTACTGTTAGGTGTGCGGTTTCCGTCCCATGGTTAGGTCGGAAGCCTGTCTGTGAGCTGTGCAGAATGTCATGTGATTCCATATAGTTGGACAGTGACGTGGTCACGCGTTTCTCTAGTATTTTACTGACTAGAGGGAGTAGTGATACCGGCCGATAGTTCCCCCAGTTATCCGGATTCAAGTTAGGTTTTTTTTTATAAGTGCCTTCACCATCGCGTGTTTCCACCTTACAGGTACTGTCGAGGTGGTAAGGTAAAGATTGAGCATTTCCAAGAGCACTGGGAGGATCGTTTCCCTGACTCTCCTCAGCATGTGTTCGGGTACTGGGTCGCAAGGGGATCCTGATTTGATTTTCCCTAAATTTTTGTCAAGGGTATTTAAGTCCATGATCGGGATTTCCACCAAAAGACATAATTTCGCCGGCATACTAGCTAGTTTGGGGTTTGGTGTATCATTCTGCTGAGGGGGTTGGAACACATTATATATGTTGAGAATTTTATTATTAAAAAACAAATTCTGCCAGTTCCTTACATCTCTGAGTGGCTCTTTCTGTGGAACCTTCTGGCTGAGGGCACGTTGATAGTGATTTCGCTATTCTGGCTATTTCTCTACGGGCGTTAGCTGCTGATCTTTTCCTCAATATACAGTGCCTGCGCTTTTTTATGTCTGTTTGATATAATTTTATTGCCTCTCTATACTTTTGATTTTCCTCCGGGCAATAGTTCCTCCTCCATGCCCTATCTAGCTTTTTACAATTTTGCTTGAGTTCACGAATATTCGGGGTGAACCATGGGAATCTTTTTTTAGTGGGCCTTTTGGGCCTCCATTTGAGTGGGATAGTAGCATCCAGGGATGCAGTGATCCATTCATTGTACTTATCATAAGCCATAGTGGGGTCATTGCTACCGCTATGGTGGGTTGTTGTTAAGAGATCCGTCCAGGTTTTGGGGATAATATTTGCCGATGGTCGGTCCCAATTCTTTATGGGTTGGTCCTTTGAAGGGGAGCTAGGTATTCTCCAGATTATTGGGACTATAAAATGGTCTAACAAGGGGATAGGGACGGGGTCCTTTGTCTCTATGTTATCCATGTTTGAAAAAACTGGGTCCAGTATATGGCCTTTATTGTGGGTTGGGTTGGTTACAGTCTGACGGAGTTGTAGAGCTAGTGGATTTTGTGTGAGGCTGCATGCCTCGCCTTTCTTGGGGTCCTCTAGGTGCAGATTTAAGTCTCCTAGGATAGTGAAGTTTGCCGCTATGTTTGCCCTAGATGATGCAAAGTTGGTGAGTGATCCTGTGAACATCCCACAGGGGCCGGGGGTCTGTATATTAAGATTCCAGATAGTGAGCATGTAGGTGTGAAGGTTAGTGTGAAGCCTATGCTCTCACAATCTTGTATAATATCAGGTTCGGTGCGCCCTTTTATGTGGTCTTTAAGGATGATGGCAATCCCTCCTCCCTTCCCTGAATTTCTGTCTTTCCTTAGTATATGTTACCCTGGGGGGGGGAGTTTGTACCACTTCTGGGTCCGAGTCTATGTGCAGCCAGGTTTCAGTGAGAAAAAGAGCCTCCGGCTCCTCTTCCCGGAGTAAGATATTCATTTCCGTATAGTGTTTTGGCATAGACCTGCAGTTTACTAGGAGTGGGTTTAAACTCCACGTTGTTATCTTTATGAGTGGGACCTAGATCAGGTGTCTTGATTTGAAATTTGAAATTTGGGCAGGAGCGATGTCTAGATGATGGGGGGATGCAGTGCCTACAGAGCTTGTTTCCAGATTTCCAGATTGCCATGAGATGGTGCCTTGAGTATGTAATTTGTCCCACCTTTGGTCCAGGGGGACTGGCCCCTGGTCCCAGCCGGGTGCGATGGGCGCAGACGGGCTTGCCTTTGGCGCGCCAGCGGTGTGTCCGCTGCGCGGGATGTGAAGCATTTGGTATTTACCCGGTGTGGTCGGTCAGCTGGGAGCAGCTGATTGGAGAGAGTTATCGGAAGTAGTATTCCCTTCCGGTGGCACGTTCTGGTCCCTCCACGCAAACCGAAGAATCGGCGGTGGACCGGGGACCTAGTGCTCAGGGTGCGGTAAAGTAAGGTGGGTGACTGACTAGTTAAAAACAAGTTATGCGAGATTAAAAAGACACTTGTGCGTTTTAAGCAAGTACAATGGATTAATAAATTGCAAAAGTACCATAGAAGGGAGGCCTTTCCCAGGCGCTCCTCCACACACACAATCAGCCTTTGTCTTTGTCCGGCGCGAGTGCTGCGCGGGACGTGAGGCAACGGTATTTACCTGGTGTGGTCAGTCAGCTGGGAGCAGCTGATTGGATAGAGTGATCAGTAGTAGTCACTTCCGGTGGCACGTTCTGGTCCCTCCACGCAAACCGAAGAATCGGCGGTGGACCGGGGACCTAGTGCTCAGGGTGCGGTAAAGGAAGGTGGGTGATTGTGACTAGTTAAAAACAAGTTACGCAGGATTTGTGCGTTTTAAGCAAGTACCATAGAAGGGAGCCAGGCGCTCCTCCACACACACAATCAGCCTCTGTCTTTGTCCGGCGCGAGTTTCTTTTCCGTAAAACATGCTGCCCACTAGTATATCTGTGCAACTCCTTAGACGCTAGTTTAGAGCCACCCTGTGGCGCTTAATGCATATGACGCGAGGCACCCGTTACTTTGCCTTATTGAAACATGTGCTGCATTAAGAAAAACATTTACTTGGCTAACAATGATTTTTACTATACGCAGCTTTGAAATGGGATAAAACAATAGTTGGTATGGCCCAAAACTAACAAATACTTTCCAGGAGGCGTTGCCGAAGTATTTAAGGGTGTGGCTCAAAATGAGTACACTATATTTCTGTGCTTCGTTCAGCATGTCACCTGACTAGTTTTTACAATTGCAATTGGGAAGATGGCTGCAGATTAACGCTATAGGCAACGTATGCATGTGCAGGTCTGTTGAAATAAGTGTTTGCGGTCCTTGCTGTGCACTCTGCGACTCATTGGCTGGTCGCAGGCAGTCTACACTCCGTGCATCACTCCAGAGGTTGTGTCCACTCTTCCAGTCCTTGCAGCCTACTCCTCAGGCTATCTAACCTTTGCACTAGGCCGTCCCTCACTCTCCACCATATGTTAGCCTTCACAGTTGGCCTCTCGCAGACCAGATGCACACGGAGTTAAGGTAAGTCATGGCTTTGAGGGTGGATGGACTGCTTACTACAGTATTTTACAGGACAGTTACAACCGATCAAGGTACCCCTGTAGTGTGTGTGCATGGGGCACTGCACAAGGTCTGCTGGAAAGGGGATGCAGTTTCCTGACCCCCTGGGAGGTTCACATTTGGAACATGGACTTGCAACTCACACTCGTCATCAAGGGTTAGTCGCATTGTCTGCCTCGTATACAGTGAAGATTACAAAACACACTAACTACTTGCAATGTATTCTCCCTTGTACCACTTACTACTGCTGGGTCTCCCTCTGTTGCCAATGTGCAGTCCTCCCTCTTGATACTAACTGCTGCTGTAACTCTGCTTCCAACAAGGTTCACTCCAGCCTTCTGCCACTAACCCTGCTCCTCTTCGGAACCCCCTTTGGCACATGGCATTAGCAGTCCAATACTCTACTCTCCTGCACAACCTGTAAGAACCATGTCATGTTGGAAGAAAAGGGACGACAACTCTGGCTTTGAGCTGTCCTTGCTTGGTGGCTACACTTCCCCAATTCATGGGGATACCAACCTGGATGCAAGGACTTGCAGGCTGTCAGCTGTTTACACAATTACCCCCTCTGTTACACTGACTCAAACACACTTTCACTCTTTCTGTAACACTTGCACGCTTCTCACTCACACTGCTATATATTATATATATTTATATCATGTCCAACAACAAGGTTCCAAATTCATACGCTCTCAGCCACCAAGAATGCGCCAGAAAATCCAAAATTCAAGGGTGTTTATTTCACCTACACAACATGTTTCGACTTCCGGAGAAGCCTTGTTCACGTAAGAGAGTGCATTCAACAAGCTTACTGATAACGTTTTTGGGCAAGTAATTGACAAACAGAGGACACAGAATGTCTGCCGTCCGGCATAAAACAAGGCTGACATGTTGGAATGGGTATTGCATCGTGATTGAAACAATAATAGCAGTAACTACTGCATACTAGTCACACTTCTAAATAGAAATAACACGAAAATCAACATAAAGGAAAAAGAAATTACAGGACGTTTCATTATTCATGCAAGATGTTCACCACATAATTACGTCCTACATCCTTGCGTCAGCTTCTTGGTACGAGTGACCCAACGCGCACACTGTCTGCCAATGTGTAATAGTACAAATACATGAGCAAAATACTGTACACAATAAAATTCATGATTCACATGGTAAAGGGGTCAGGGCTGTGCCTAAATGGACTGAAATTGAGTTCGCCCGCAATACAATAAAGTATACGTGCCGGAAATCGACTTAAGGATGTAAAATCCAAACAGTGATGAAACATTGCAACATCGTTCGAAAATGCAATCCTAAATTGATTCAAGCTTCTGTTCTGCTGTCAAAATGCACAGGAAGTAGCTATATAAGAATGACTCCTTAAAAGACTGGCCACCATGATGAATGTACAGAGCCGAACTGGCAAATGATAACAGTGATCAACAGTTTTTTCAGTGAATTTCAAAGGTTTTTTAAATGCCAATTCCTAACTATAACATGTCTGAAACCTATGGTTTTTTCAGTCAATTTCAAAGATTTTTTAAATGCTAATTTGGAAATATTTTTTTTTATATATTCCAACTACATTTTTTAAATCTTTTTATTTTTAGATGTTATTTTTTTAAATGACATTAAACATTTTTTTCATTATTACACACATTAATAATATACTTAAATTATAATTTTTTTTTTTAATGGAGTTGCGCACTGTTATCCTATGGGTAGAAATTCACTTAGCAGATAAATAATGTTATCGTGGTAGATCCTGTATACAGCACTTCTGCAACTCCTCTAAACAGTTGAAAGAATGCAAATTACCAAAGACACGCGGAAGCCCACGTTTAATATTGCTAGAATGCGCAAATCATACGCGCACCCCGCGATTTTTCCCAAAAAAAGAAGAAAAAATCGGGGCCCTGGGAGACCTTGTGGGACCCCCTGAGACCTAGAGGATCAGTGTGTGTCTACCCTTCCCCTACTCACATTTTAAACACACATTTCACACGCTTCTTCAGCCTCCCTTGTACCGAGACATAAATGGCTGCCAACAGTTTCTAGTTTCGAATGTTGACAACCACTTGACAGCCAATTAGCCTTCAGCACGTCATTGGAAGGGTGCACTTATCGTATGATGACAATAAGCGGAGTATACGTATTAATTTTTTTTATGGGAAGTGGGCCGCGTGGCACCCCACCCATGTCCAATTCAGGGGCATGGCTAATTATATATTATTATTTTATAGAGGAGGGCTGCAAAGCCCATTTATAAGCTGCCAACTTTCTTGAACTTTTCGTATTCCGCAGTCACAGCCATTGAGAGTGTTCATATCCACTTCTTCGAAGGTGAGCACTTTTTTAAGAGTAATTAAATTACTTAATCAGAACAATCTTTAAATACAGCGTAAATGCAAATTTATGTAAGTTTTGGCAATGCGGTTTTTTATCACGCTTTCCTGGTTTTTTATATCATTAAAGTTAACTTCGTAACTTTAGTTTCTGTGCAAATCACATAATCCTGGTAAGTTTGTTTAATTTGGCAAGCGCCACGTGGCCGCTCCTACAGCAGTGTGCTATGAGCTGTTCAAGTGAATGCAAAGTAGTTTTTCTCGTGTAAGTAGTGCGTCACGTGCCCCATGAATTGCAAAAGTAATGTTTTCGGCAAAAGTGTATTTTAGCACAGTTTCCAGCTCTTATAACATAAATATTTTGCCTTGGCTGGCGATGTTTCTGGGCAAATTACTTAATCCGGCCGACATATATTATTTAAGTAGTGCGTCACGTGCTCCTTCCTCCCCAAGCACTGCACATGTAATTGCTTGATTAATGTTGTATTTTAGCGCTACAAGACAAAGGGTGGCTGGGTAGTGTTTGCGCAATTGCAACCAATGTAGTGTTTTCCAAGTAAGGTGGCTCAAGGGAACAGGGGAAAGCGGCCACCTGCGTCCCCAAGGGGAATCTTCTGTAGAGCCAGAGGATTCAAAGGCAAAGAATAAATAGTTCCAGAGCACAAAAAGTCTTCTTATAGTCTTTAGAGAAAAGATATATACTTTTAAGAGTCCAATAAGTTAATTCCTTTTATTTCCTTTATCTCTTCTCGTCACACATCTGAGAATTCTTCGTCAGTCTTTCAATATTCATCAAATTCACATCAACGTAGCCAATGGAAAAACCAATGCCAACACGTGTTTCGTCATGGGGCACAGTCACCCAAATGACTTCTTCAGGGCTACAAATGAAAGTGAAACAATACAAAGTATAAGCACTAATCTTACTTCTCAGCCAACCATCACCAGTCAGTGGGCATGCCAAATAAAAGCCAAGGTTTAGAAATCAAAAAATCCGAAAGTTGTGAATAGTGAGAAAGTCACAAAAGTACTACCAGTGTAATTTACACTAGAAGAACAGAT
This sequence comes from Lissotriton vulgaris, assembly GCF_964263255.1. Classification (NCBI taxonomy): domain Eukaryota; kingdom Metazoa; phylum Chordata; class Amphibia; order Caudata; family Salamandridae; genus Lissotriton; species Lissotriton vulgaris. The sequence goes on along the minus strand of NC_141687.1, from coordinate 1,992,341,336 downwards.
TGCCAAATGTAATCCCATTCTTAGATTTCATAAGAAAAAAGATACAAACGAAGCAACAAAAGAGGAAAGGAGAACAGACCAATATTTGTGTTTGAGTGCGTTCAAGTAACGAACAACAGTATTGCAAAGGTCAAAGTTTGTTATATCACCCAAGTAGATGGAAAAACCTAATAAACCAGTAATTTAATGATGTGAACAAGCAGAGTCATATGAAATGTATTATTTGGTAAATAGCTGAATGTATGTCCTATAAGCAGGGTTCTATGACCTGTACTATCTGGTAAATAGCTGAGTGCTATGACTGTTTGCACTTAATCAAATCAGCAGGTACATTAACAATCGCAAATGATGTATATTGTGATTTTGATTGCACTTTAAATTGTGCCTTTGATTGCGTTTGAAATCAATGTGCACTACTTTCTCAAATAGCTTGACACGCTCTTTCCTAATGCTTTTTTATATAGCATGCATAGAGCATGCATTTGCAATGCAATAGGTCTCACATTTGCAAGAGTTTAAGCTATTGCCATTGTAAATGACAATGCCTTTTATTTATCCGTTTTAAAAATAAAACATACATAAAAGACATTGTCATTTACAATGCCAATGGCTCAAACTCTCATAAATGCGAGACCTATTCAATTGCAAATGCTTGTTCTTGAACGGTTGCTAATCAGAAAGAGTTTGCAAGATACATTTTTTTTCTAAAATGCACTACAATCAATTCAGATGTTTCAGTGGGTTAAACGTTTGTAACTAATGTTCATTTATAACATTTTCACAAAACAATAGGTGGGCTTCTGTTTTAAATCCAATTCAAAATGGAGATTGCTGCCAACTCCATGCAGTTCGGCTTTTATGTAACGAATGGTAACTCATGGGATCTACTGTCCATGAAAAAAGTATTGGGCGATACCGAGAAAACAGGAGGCATCCGTTAGATAAATAGACAAAGACCTTTGACCAGAGCTTTTAAAGCAACAAAGGTAAATAGATCGGGAACGGATTCAGGCAGACACGCTCAGGATACTACCAGCCTTCGAATAGGCACGTTTTTTGAGCCAATTGGGAAATTGGAAGGGGTAGAAGGCCTGCGTAATTTGTCATTTGTAATTTGCATTTATATAGCGCATTATCACCAATTGTCTCTAAGCGCTGTGAGAGAGGGATTCTGCTTTTGGTTACTGATGGGGAGAGGGTACTTTACTGTTTGCCCCAGGCCTCCTGGAAAAGTATGGTCTTAAGTTTTTTCCTGCATGGTAACAGGGAGTGTTCTTTCCGAACGTTGTCGGGTAGCTTGTTCCAGATCTGTGGGATGATGGTGGAGAAAGCTCTGCCTCCGAGGGAGACCAGTCGGGAGCGGGGGCAGATTAGGGGTGTAAGTGACACTTTTTCTAACTTATTTGCATGTAAAGCTGCCGAGAATGACACAGTCCAGAGCTTTGTGGTTGAAATACACATTTAAATGTTTACTAGATGGGAAGCTATCTTTTCTCTCTTTTCTTGCAAACTACAGTTCAAAATATAAAAAAACAGGACCCACATGTGGCCACAATTCCACTCTTCCTGATGTGCAATATTTTACCAAGCGCTGTATGTCTAGCACAGCTAATCTATAAGTAGCAGTGAGGGACCTCTCAAGCAATAATACAATGACCACCATCTGAAATCAAATGTGTCAGTTTCAGTCACTGATGCAAGTACAAAAAGTATAATCTCTACCCTTAGCTTCAGAAGAACTATAGGCGAGAAGAACAAGTTACATACCTTCGGTAACACCATCTTCCTGGTAGGAACTCCAGCTAACTGCAGATTCCTCATCTTGGAATATTCCTAGGCACCAGACTGGATTCAGAGATTGTTCACAGCAGTTCTCCTGCGTGCTGCTATGTGTCACAGTGCAGCATTGCACTGGCTCCATACTGCACCAGCAATGACGTAGAAGAGCTGTAGGTAATTACCACCCATTTGAGTTAACATCAGTTCCTTATATTTTCTCTTTCGCGTCCTCAGATGTGGAACTTGAACTATTAATGGCTACAGTGTGCTGACTACTAATTTAGGTGTTAAAAAGAGGACAACCCACAAAACAGGGAGCTGGGAAGGTGTACAAGACGATATATCTACCAGAAAGAGAAGAGCATTAGAAAAGATAAGTAATTTGTTCTTCTGATGGATACTTCTAATCACAGATTCCTCACCTTAAAATAGATATTAAAGCAGCACCTCCCCAAGATGAAGGGGCTATGGAATAGTCTTTCACCAAAATGTCTTGTAGAACTGAGCGGGCACAGTATCCTGCCCGTCAGGAATGGCTGTTAAGGCAGTAGTGCTTTGGGTACGAATGCACCGATGTCCAGGTAGCAGCCTAGCAGTCAACAAGGACATCACTCCTTTTCAGACCCTCCAGCATTTCGCAATTTCGCAATTCTATGTCAGGACCGGAGGCTTCAGATTATGCTTTTCTCTCTTCGCTGTTTATTAACATCACATCGCACAGCAGCCAGAAAAGCATCAAAACTTGAAAAAAAATGTAGTATTCCCAACATAGGAATATCAGAAAAACATTGTAATAACATCGTTTAATAACTACAAATCCCATGAGATGAACATTTAGGCAGTCCTTCTTTAGTGTCCATAAACCCCAATATAAGGCGTCCAACCAACGAACTCCTCCTCTTTCTTCGCTGCTTCGCAGCCAGTTAAGTGCTATTATCCCTCTCTTGCACTTTTGTGTTTGTGGAGGTTTTGTGTTTTTCTTCTGTTCTATTTGCATTGATTGTTGCTTTGGGGGGCCTGTGGGGTTTTCTTCCCTTTCAGAGCCCCTTAGATCGCGGGGACGCCTTCGCCCCTTACGCGATGTCCCCGTGTATTCCGCGGTGCTGAGTCACCGCTAGAGGGCCCCGTTGCGTCTCGCCTGCCCGCGCGCAGTTTTCGTCTCATTGATTGGAGCTGCGCTGGGGAGTCGACATCGCAGGTGCCCTGCTGCCGCCTAACCCTGACGCCCTCTTGGGTTGTACTGTCCCGTATTGAACGCCCCGGTGGGGTCTGTATAGTGGTTGTACCCACGTTGAAGCCTGCGGGCGATTTCAGCACCCTTTTTCTGCAACAGCTTCCGCTGGGGTGTTCCCCGCTCGAGCGCGCTGGGAGGCGGTGCGGCCCGGTCTCTGGAGAGAGGGTCGGCGCGCTGTAAAGGCTGGTGCTGCCTTTTAATTGTCCGGTTCCACCGGCCCACAACCTTTGCCAACCTTCGGTCGGCCCACACGTGGCAGTCTGTGTACGCCATCGAAACCCTCAGTTTCACTTTCTTATCTACTGCGTAGCGCCATGGCTGAGGGGTACTACGTGGAGGAGGAGGAGTCTCACCAATACCTCCAGGACGACGAGTTCTATACGGCTGTGGACAAGTCGATCTACCGGTGTGTGCAGGAAATCGTTGGGCCTATGGAGGACAGGCTTTCGGCCCGCATTGTCTTGGAATGTGCGAAGTTGGCACCGACCCCAGGGGGTTCCCCCGCCAACGATCCTGGCCAGCCTCCGGCGGCCAAAAAGTCACGAGGGGACGCGGGTCCCAGTGGTTCGCAAGGTGTGGACAAGGACGCTTTTGAGCGCCTCCATGACGCTTTCCTAGCTAAAGCGTCTGGGTCGACCCCTGAGGCGCCTCCGCCTCAGACACCTTCTACACCGGCGAACGTTGTCCCGGGCTCCCCGGGGGGGGGCTTCCCCCGCGGATACGGACGACGACGACGACTCCGTGCGGTCATGGCGACCGTCGTCCAATTCGACGGAGTTGCCCAAAGACACCTCGGGCATGCTGGACCCGGACGAGATCATGCACCCGCGGTCAGCCGCCTGGGCGCCTGGCGATAAGGTGGCGCAGTTCGTGGCGGGCCGCCTCCGCAAGCCCTTGGAGAAGGAGGCGCGCAGCTGTCTGAGGGGCGAATGCCCTCGCCCGACTTTGGAGGGGAAGGTGGCCATGACACCGGAACTTGATGGGAAAATGGCCACCTTCATGGCGAAGTTCGTCAAGGACCCCCGGAAGGGGATCGACCGTTCCTGGCGCTCCTGCCAGGACAAGCTCTTGGACACCATTGGGCCCCTCACCAAGATTCTCGATATGGCCGAAGAAGCCAAGGTGTCGGGTAGCGCCATTTGCCCGGAAGTATTGTCCAATTGGGCGCAGCGGGCGGTTGTCTTCTTGGGGAATGCCAACTGTGCCCTGTCGACCGAGCGGCGTCGGTCGCTACTGATAAAATTGGATCCCAAGTTGGGCGATTTGGCTTCGTCGGAAGCTGGCGCTATCGCCCAAGGAGGACTCTTTGGTGAGCCGTTCATTAAAGAACTGGGGAAGTTTGTTTCCACCTTCACCTCCCTGGATAAGGCCCAGTCGACCATCAAGCGGGTCTTCCACCAGCGTTCTTCCCGGGGGGCTGGTCGTGGTAGGGGCCTCACGACCGGCCGTGGTGGTCAGCAACAGCCCGGAAAAGGGCATGGCTCCGGCAGGGGAGGCTACAACTCCTCCGCGAATTATAACAACTTCTACCCCACCAGAGGTCAGCGTTTCAGAGGACGCGGAACCTTCGGGAACGACTCCAGCGGCAACAGTTTACACGGTGAATGTTATTCCTGCAGATCAGGTGGTTATTGGGGGGAGGTTGGCGTGTTTTCCCTAGGCGTGGGAGGCTATTACGACGGACGCATGGGTCCTTCAAACCGTGCGGGGGTTCCGCATAGAGTTTTACGACCAGCCGTGCCAGGCGGAGCCTCCCCGGCCAATAACGTTTTCTCAATCGGACGCGCTCTTGATCGACGAAGAAGTCTCGGCGCTGCTGCGCAAGGGGGCTATTTGTCGAACAACGCGCCACCCCCGGGGTTTCCTGAGCAATATTTTTCTTGTGGAAAAAGTGGACGGGGGCAGACGACCAGTCATCAACCTCAGGGAGTTCAATGGCTGGGTGGTGTACAACCACTTCAAGATGGAGGGCATCCATCTGTTGAGGGACGTGTTGCTCCCGAACGACTGGATGGTCCGTCTGGACCTCAAGGATGCGTATCTGGTGGTTCCGATTTACCCCCCGCATCGTCGTTTCCTTCAGTTTTGCTGGAAAGACATGGTGTTCGAGTTCAAGGCGCTTCCGTTCGGTCTTTCCTCGGCCCCTTGGTGCTTTACAAAAATTCTGCACCCGGCCATCGAAACCCTGCGGAGTCAGGGGATTCGGCTTATCGTCTATCTGGACGACATCTTGCTGTTGGGCCAGGACCCGAGCAAGTTGGCCGCTCATCTGTCTCAGACAGTCTCCCTGTTACAAGGTCTGGGGTTTATTGTCAACAGGGAGAAGTCCGTTTTCACCCCCGCCCAGCAAATGGTGTTTCTGGGCTTTGTGGTGGACTCGGTGAAATCGACTCAGTTTGCCGTCCAGAAAGATGGCCAAAATAAAGCATCTGCTTCGGCAAACTATCTCGAAATCGCACACCTCTCTCCGGCAGGTGGCCAGGGTAGTAGGCCTTCTCTCATCGCCCATTCAAGCGATATTCCCGGGCCCTCTTCACTATCGGGCCCTTCAGCGACTGAAAGCGCACCATTTGCGCAGAGGCCTCTCCTACGATCACTTGATTCCCCTGTCGGTGGAGGTCAAAGAGGAAATGTCTTGGTGGCTAGCCCACATGGAAGCGTGGAACGGCCGCGCGATTTTCGGGTCCGTTCCGGACTTAGTGATAGAGTCCGACGCCAGCAGGTCGGGCTGGGGGGCGCGCTGCGGGGATTTCTCCACAGGCGGCGCCTGGTCGTCAGACGAACAGCGACTTCACATCAACTGCTTGGAACTTCTAGCAGGTTCGTTCGCCGTCCGTTGTTGGACGAGGGACTCGGTGAAGTCATGCGTCCTTCTGCGGATGGACAATGTCTCAGCGGTTCGGTATGTGAACCACTTAGGGGGCTCGCGGTCAAGAGCCCTTGCGGACCTGGCGAAAGACTTTTGGGATTATTGTCTCGTTCATCAAGTCTCGGTTCAGGCGGAATACCTGCCGGGTCGGGCCAATCAGGTGGCGGATTGGCATTCGAGATATCTCCGAGACTCCAGCCTGTGGAAGCTGGATGTTCAAGTGTTCCGCTGGCTGGCCGCATGCTGGGGTCCGTTTACCATAGACCTGTTTGCGTCCCGTCTGGACTTCCAGCTTCCGAGGTTCTTCAGCTGGAGACCGGATCCTTTGGCGGAAGCGACGGATGCGTTCCTCCAGGACTGGAGTCAGGAACGGCCGTATGCCTTCCCGCCGTTCTCCATGATAGTACGGGCCGCGGCCCAGATTCGCCGTCAGATGGCGGACGTGGTGATGGTGACGCCCGTGTGGAGGTCGCAAGTGTGGTTTCCAGTTCTCCTGGAACTTTCCTGGGATTCTCCAATCCTACTCCCCCGGCTTCCTCGTCTTCTCCTCAATCCAGACGGGGTCCCTCACCATCTCCTCCAGGGTTCTCTCCGCCTCATGGCATGGAGGCTTTCAGGCGACGTTGGTCGCTCCCTGGCCTTTCGAACTCAGCTCAGCACTTTTTGTCCAAGGCCTGGGCAGGCAGCACTGCCAAGAGGTATAGATCGGCTTGGACCAGGTGGGTTCGTTGGTGTCTTCGACGGGGTTTGGATCCCATGGTCGCAGGCCTCGTTCCTATCCTGAATTTTCTTGCAGAACTCTCTACCGCCGGCTTGGCATACCGGATGATTAATACGATACGTTCTGCCATATCGGCAGCTCATGTGCAGATAGATGGGGCAGCGGTTGGGGAGCATCCTCTGGTATGTCGACTCCTTAGAGGAGTGCGTCTGGCTTTACCGCCGGAGCCACGGTATTCCGTCCTGTGGGATGTTAACGTGGTGTTGAACCTTTTTCTTTCCTGGCAGCCTAACAAGTATCTTTCCTTAAAGGAACTGTCGGCTAAACTGGCGATGCTCTTGTGCTTAGTATCTTGTCGCAGAGTGTCTGATGTGCGTGCCCTGGATGTCACGGCGAGAGCGTTCTCCCCGGATGGGGTGACCTTTACCGTGGGTCGACGCACGAAATCGGCTACGAGGTCTATTTCCTATCCGGCATTTGCAGATGCCCCCAAGTTGTGTGTGGTACAGTGTTTGAAAACCTATGAGGATGTTACAACGGAACTTCGCCCTCCGGGCGAACGGCAGTTGCTGATTGCGCTGCGTAAACCGCACAAGGCTGTCTCTTCCCCCACTATAGCCCGGTGGGTGCGTTGGGTAATGCAGGAAGCTGGTATTGATACGAGGCAGTTCGGAGCTCACTCAGCAAGAGGGGCCATGGCCTCAAAATCTTTTGCCCTTGGGGCGCGGTTAGAAGACCTCATGCGCGCTGCGGATTGGTCTTCGGATTCCACCTTCAAAAGGTTCTATTTTAAGCCAGTGGTGGATATTGCTAGTTTGGTGGTGAGCAAGCTTTAAACAAGCATAATCTGAAGCCTCCGGTCCTGACATAGAATCGAAATTTGACTAGCGTAGTAACGGTAAGTTTCAATTCTATTAAGGACACGGAGGCGAGGATTATCCCACCCATACCTCCTGCGGAGATCCCGCCCGTACTGGAGTAAGTAATCCGTTTTCCGACTTGCAGTTGGTCACTGTTTTCTTGGGTTGCATGTTGATGACTTGATACTGTGCTTTGTTGATTTGCCTTCATGCTTAGCGGTATGGCTTAGCTCACGCTGTTCTTTTTTCCGCCAGGGAATGATGGTGCGAAAAGAGATGCTTGAGACTTTGGCCTGACTCGCCACGAAGAAAGAGGAGGAGTTCGTTGGTTGGACGCCTTATATTGGGGTTTATGGACACTAAAGAAGGACTGCCTAAATGTTCATCTCATGGGATTTGTAGTTATTAAACGATGTTATTACAATGTTTTTCTGATATTCCTATGTTGGGAATACTAAAAATGTTTTCAAGTTTTGATGCTTTTCTGGCTGCTGTGCGATGTGATGTTAATAAACAGCGAAGAGAGAAAAGCATAATCCTCGCCTCCGTGTCCTTAATAGAATTGAAACTTACCGTTACTACGCTAGGCAAATTTCGATTCACAACATTACCGCGAAATCGGCTGAGGAGAGCAATGACCGCAATATTTCCCATTATGGCCGCGAAAAATGCTCTCAGCAGATAGCAAAACACGGGGAGTTCCTATTGGCTGTAAGCACACACGTCATTACGTGCAGCAGTACAGCCTTAACAGCAGCTCCCTGTAACATTACAGCCAATAACATCTAAACACACGTACTTTGAGCACGAGTATGTGATGTATAAGGATGTTGTCAGAATACAAAAAGAAGGACCCAAAGGGAAGCTGAGGCGAAAGAAGTGACAGAGTGGGTACGAAGAACACGTCTCCCCTGTCCAGGTGTTTCTCAGGCATGTCTTGGGCGCCGAAGAGTTTGAGACCTTTAAATAAGAGGGTCAGTGCGCACGTGTTCATCAGATAACCAAGGCGGTGAGAATGTGAATGGGAAGGAGAGGGGGGCCAGGGGGGGACTTTGAATTGTCACAGACGAGCGCTTACTTTTAATGTTTCCTATCACATCCTACCGGCACAGGTTAAGCAGTGCTTGTATTTTGGGTCTTTTTTTAGGGGGTGGGAGGGGGGGGCTTTTCTTGTATTTCCCTGGCCATCTGCCCTATCGGTCCAATTTGTTACAGCATAAATCCCCAACAACACATACAACGATCAAACACATGACCATCACATGAAAATGCAATAGGAAATGTGAAAATATTCTATCCACACATTGCTACCCTCACAAATCTTCTTTGCTAATGCGATGGTAAAAGGTGCTCGCACCAAGCACTGCTTGCCTCGAGGACTTGGAATAGAGCCAGACTCGTTTTTTGTGATCTGCCCCTTTTCTCTTAGCACATACCAACAGGTTGTGTATCTGCACTGCACAAACCAGCACTTACAATATTTTATTTCTATTGCCCACAGCCGCAAAATAAGCAAAGTATCCCACCGCAAAAGGAGCTTTTCTGTCTTCCAGGTGGTCTATTGTTTTAATAAACATTTATGTTGCGTTGCGTCCTTTCTAGGATCAGTGTGCATTTTTATGATCGTTTAAGTTCCCTTTGACATCTTGATGTTGGAGCAAGCTGGCCTTCATTCTTTGAAACTTGTTGCCTCTCTCTATTTTTGCTCATATTTATCTGGGTGATATGGTGTGCCGTTGCTCCAGGACCGCAGCGCTAGCACCAGGCAGCAGATTAAGGGCCTGATTCCTGATGGACCCGGTAATTGCCGATGCAAATTGTACACCTGTTAATTTGAGTTATCTCGGGGTGCACATATTAGTGAGTGTGCAGTTTGCTTCCAATTAAAGTTTGCGTTTTCAGGATTGTGGATTAGCATACAGTTTGTGCAAGATTCTAACAATTAGTGGGTGTGCTAAGTGTAATTTTTGAGAAATCTGCTCTTGCAGTCTATACCATTCTTAACCTGATGCAAACTCCTGAGTTGAATGCGATTAGTCCCTAATTTATAATTGCATTTTGAGTGCAAACATAAGTTCCCCCCAAAAGAGGATTTTAAGCATGATCATGATCAGATCCTCCATAGGTGGTGTTCCTAACTTTTGTAATTCCACTGGTAGTTCCAAACTGCTATAGGTACAATGTGTGATACGCAACAAATATGGGTATGACACAAAATTAAGGTAAATGTCTGAATAATTATGTTTAAAAAGCAACCTGCTTCTAAAAGAAGGGTTTGACCAGTGCTTAATCTGAGCGGTGGTGCATGTTGGCCTGTTGGTACTCATTTTTGGGGGGCGTGCTACTTATTTTTCATCATCATCGGAAAAAGGGAGAGATAGGAGAAAGGAGAATATAGCAAAAAAACACACTCAGATACTTTATATATACCTATTGCAAAGTTAAATACTCTGTTAAATTAGTTTACATTGACTTAAGGCTGAAAAGGAATGATTAAGAGTAAAATAAAGTGCCGCAATAATACCGCAAAATTTAAATTTTTGTGCCGCTAAATTTCCAATTTTGTGCCGCAAAATTTGCAACTCTACGCCGCAATATCCTGGGGGGTCTGCCTTTTATTACGGAGTGGTAGTAGTCTAAGTCCTTGCGGAATGGGCTTTCTAACCTTCCAGGGACTGCTTCTTGGACAGCGCATAGCAGAGCTTTATGCAAAGGAGTGTCTACATCCACAAGGTCCCTTTCTGCACAGCCCTCCCAAGGGTCGTTTCTGCTGAGCTCTCCGCCTCCACAGGATCCCATTCTGCACAATGGTCCTTTTCATTGCTCCAGAGAACCCCACAAAAAGCGGATAGTCTACTCAATGCTTCTTGGTACTATCTTTGTAAAAGCTTAAAGCCATTTTGGGATCCAACCAATGGATCATTTCCTCCTCTTTCAAGTGGTGAGGGGAAATTAAGGACACTGGTAGAGTGATATATAACCCATGAGTAGTGGAGACATGGCTTTTGATAAGAACCCCTCAGCATCAGTTTATCTGGGATAAAGGTGGTGAAAGACATATGCACAGAAAGTGCTTGTAGTTCAGTCATGTGACAAGCTGGCGTAACTGACAGTCTTCAAGGTCAGAAGATGCAGCAAGCAGCTATGCATCTGCCTAAAGGACATACACAAGAGGGATGTCCAAGTTAAGTTCCAGATGTAGCAGTACAAATGGCGAAGGAAAAAGCATGAGTCAAAAACGTAATGAATCTCATCACCACAGGCGATCTGGACAAGGATGATTGTTCTGGAAAACATAAAAAGGCAAGACAAATAACTTTTATAATACCCACTGCAAGGCCTCGCTGGGATCAAAACAAGCATTTGCAATGCAATAGGTCTCGCATTTGTAAAGTTAGAGCTATTGGCGTTATAAATGAATCAGTTTTTGTATTTATGTCGTTTTATTTTCAGTGGAGTGCTGTTTTAAAGAAAAAAAGTGCACTCTCTAACGTATGGAAGTGTATGTGTAAGCAGGAACTTAAGCATTACTCAGAAACATTGAAATGCCACAACATGCCACGCCATGGCAGGCATGTGTCCCACACACCACCCGGCCAACTCCTCCTCTGTAGTCCTGAGTGATATACAGCAGCCGGGTGGACTAAAGGATGCGCGGGTACAAAGGAGTGTAGGGAGAGGCAACAATGCTAAAAATAAAGCGGACTTACGAGCAGATGGTTTTAGGTTCCATTAATTGTCCAGGTCCTGTGGTTAGTTAGCCATTTTGTTGCAATGTGTGTTCAGGCAGGCAGAGAAGCCAAGCCCTTAACCCTTTCCATGCTCATGACAAGCTCAGCTCGTCATGAGGCACGGTGCTCGTGTGCTCATGACGAGCTGACCTTGTCATGAACAATGGAATTCAAGCATTTTCAGCACAGGAGGGGAATAGGCTCTGCAGCCAAGGTGTTAAAGACCGCATTACAATTACATGGAGCAGGAGCCCTCCTAAAGCGTTTATTAAAAAAGAAATGCTACAAAGTATACACAGAAGTTCATCAACAGGGAGGGATGAGGAATTACTGTGTCCGTTTCTTTCCCCGGGGTAGGAGTACAGGTTTATCAAAAATGAAAAGGGACACTTGTTACACCTTACAACCTTAGGTTCAAGGAAGAAGAGTACCCTCAAAAAACTCAATGCAAATCGGAGTGCGGTATATGGGTTTCATCCGCCCCGCATTGAAGTTCTGGCAGTTATCATTAGGATTTCTTCAGTGCGTTAGCTGCCAGCCTCATCCAGAGGCACCTCTGGGTTGTTTGGTGCAGTGTCCAGAGATTGAGGGTTTCCCCACTTACAATGTGAAAAAAGAAAAGAAACGTGATGTGCAAAAAAGGTGAATTAAAAATGAGAAAATAACCCCAGGGATTTATTGAGGGGTAGATTCCCAGTTAGTTTTAAAAAAGAGGTGGTACTTACTGTAGACTGAGTTACTAGGTCTGTAAGTATTAGAGTTGTTATGAATTCGTCGACATGTTTCAGCTCCTTAGGCCCGAGGGGTCTGTGAAGCTTTCGTTAGGACTTACAAAAACAAAGATATACTCACACTATTTGTGCGGTATCAGTTTAGTCTTTTCAAGATAGGAGCAATTGTCCGGTTTCTGAAAGAGAATTGCATGTTAGTACAGACAAACATAGTCTTTTCCAAAGTTCAATTTTTACACAATGGGGGAAGAAGAAAGCAATGTCCTTTTGTGGAGCAAAGCTAAATTTTACTCTATTTGAGAATCAAGGGGAGGAAGGTTGTAGGGTTCAGTTGTTCTAGAGGCATAGTGAATTTATGAAAATATCTGAATTGCAGGATAGATGTTATGGTTTACATATTTATCCTTAACTGAATTTTTCTAGGTGCCCCTGTGGCTGATGGTCAATAATTATTACATTGAATGGCACTCATAAAAGTAATGTTAATAGAGGGCTGGGTTTGTATTTTCCAAATATATTCTAAGGTAGAGGCTCAGCAAAGGTTGGGTGAAACATGAGAGTAAGATCCCGTTCTAGGGACAGCATCCGTTTTTAATACTGGTATCGTAAGTGGCGCAAAACATTGTAAACATTTTGTACCTGGTGATTACGTTAAGGATACTGGGTTATCTAGTAGCATCGTAAATGGAAAACACTAAGCGCCGAATGAGGCAAAGTACACAATGTGTGGTTGGTGAAAAACGGGGGACTTGGCTCGTATTTTCAAGTTAATTGTAAGTTAAACATGTATTGGGCGGAGCATAATTGCAAAGTCCCGTTCAGAAAAAGCAACATGCATTTTAGAATGCTGGTGTGTTTTAGAACAATGCACAATCTATTGAAAACAGTTGGCGCCGAGTGTATGTTAATTCAAAATGGAAAACGCTTAGCGTCGGCTAACGAAATATGCACAGTGCAATTATTTAAGAAAAAGGCGTCCTACCTGAATTTGTACAGCTTGTGGCTTCAGCGGGGGAGGTCGCTTATTGAGCGCAGAGCTAGTTGGAATTAGTGAAGAGAGGTCGTAGGGTTAGACAAAAGTAAGAGGGACGCTGCATCTTACCAAGAACTTGAAGGTCTCTCTCTGTCAGCGCCATTACCCGCGTGTGGAGGGTTTCCTGACTGGTGCTGGCTCTGCCCCCGGATATCGATGGTGTTCCGGTGCTCTGTTTTTAAAGGGGCCGCATATGGGTAGTCAATTGCGTTTAAAGGAGCCTGCTTATTTTTATTCTTATTCATTAAGAGCTAGGTAATTTCTAAGTGCTGTAGTTGTTAACCCAAGACATAATAGTCATTTGCACCATTGTTGGTTGATGACCTAATGAAGATGGATTTTTTTAATTTTTTCATAGTTCATGGGTTATATTAGCACACATTGATATGCTATCAGGTGCATGAGGTCAATGCGCAAAGTGGTGCCACGCGATGTTATCATTTAGCCCATGTTCATGAGAGCACAATCGGTCCACCCACCTCTGCTCCTTTTCATACAGTACTTTTTCTGCATTCTGTGACTTGTCCGTCAGCATCTCGATCACTGTCCAATGTATGTCATCGCAGGAATGGTTCATTTCAATGAAATGTGAGCACAGTTTGGTAGTGCTCTTCTTTAGCCTGATATTACTTTTATGTTCGCTAATTCGTGTTTTGATTTTGCGACATGTCATCCCTATATACTGTTTTTTACAGGGGCACACATCCCACAGGGGTAATGTCCTGTTATGGGTGTCATCTGGGTTTTGGGTTTTGGCCAATCAAATTTTCCTGAACACAGGAAAATTTGATTGGCCAAAACCCAGATTCGCGAATCGCAGATCAAAAAATCTAAAAGGCGCCTTAGTGCACACTCGCCCTCAAAAGCACAAACCAGCAACCATAACGAGAGACGCAACAATGACACCCATAACAGGACATTACCCCTGTGGGATGTGTGTCACATGTAAGACTAAATCAGTTTCCAAAACATTACAGTTCAGGGACAATTGGTGAAAAAAGTGCTAAAGTGCTGAAATATATGTATAGTGAAAATGAATAGAAACAATTATATACACAAGAAATTAATAGGCCAGCAATTAATTGATCTCCAAGGAATCCTAGTGTATTGTAGAGGGGTCATGGAGTGTTCGGGACCTAATTGAGCGTCGACATTTCGACCCTGGTGCGCCCTCGTTGGTGGTCGCTGCGTGTCTTTATCAAGACAGGAAGCGGACGTTGACAGTATGGAACAGGATTAATGATTTGCCTGGTGTACTACCGCTCAGTTGATGGTCATATCCGTCGTGGAGCCGATCGGAAAGCACATTGTCCAAAGCCGGACACTTCTCGTAATGTGAAGCCGAACTAGCACTTTTTTCACCAATTGTCACTGAACTATATCTATGTTTGATGGTCGCACTTTGTATTAATTGTTTGTTACTGAATTAAGTAATTCAGCATTTATTTCTGCTTGAGCATTGATTTCTCATTTGCATGTGTGTATCAGAGAGTTCTCATTTATGTTTCATTTGCATATATTAGCATTTTCCAAAGCAATTTATCTTACCCAACAGAACCATTTGTTTGTTTAACCACTAATACCCAGGTTCTGAGGGACACAGGGTTACCCCTTTTCTTTAAGCTGTAGCGCTAAAATTATGGACAGTCCACAAAATAACATAGTCAAGTCACAGAAATATCAGTGAAACACTTTCATTCTGTTTCACACAGATTCTGGGTACGAATAAGATCCAGAGTCAAGAAAGCACATGCATCACATTGAATTGGGGTTTCAGTTTTTTTTTGGTTTGACACTGTCAACAGCTTTTATAATATTTTGAACACGCACGATATAGTGCGGGTTTTACTAAACTGCTGCTGGGTTTGTTAATAAGCATTGAAGAGCTGTTGACAAACAGTAGGCTAATGAACCTGCATTTAGGTATGAAATAATTTAATCCTGTTCGATTTTGTAGTTTATTTTAGCTAGACATTTACATTTTAAGACAAAACAAGATTAAAGGGGTACAGTACAGACAAAGTGCTGAGTTGAAAATCAGTCAATGGAAAATGATATGAATGCATAATAAACTACTGCACATACAGAACTGTTGTTGTGACAAAACAGAGAAGCAATATGCTACTTACCAGTATGCATCTGTTCTTGGCATGTAGGGCTGCTGACATTCATATCTGTGCATAGATCGCCGCCTAGTGTTGGGTCCGGATGATTGCACATTGTTGTCCTGGAAGAGTCTTCGAAGTATCACGAGATAGGTGGCTCCTACCATGGACTACAGTGCGCATGGGCATCCTCTCCATCCTTAGATCGTTTTTCGCCATTGTGGCAGAGATGGAGTGTTGTACAGTAAGAGATGTCCATGCAAGAAAATGTGGATTAGAATGAATGCTACAGCTGCGAGAGGCACCGGGGAGGAGGGTGGGCGATATGAATGTCAGCAGCCCTACACGCCAAGAACAGATGCATACTGGTAAGTAGCATATTCCGTTCGAGGCATGTGGGCTGCTGAATTCATATCTGTGCATAGAATGTATAGCAGTCTCTTCCTTAGCGGTGGCTACCTGTGCCAGCTGCAGCAGTCTGAATTAGAGTTTTTAGAACAGCCTGTCCTACAGCAGCTTGCGGTTTGGAATGTACATCAACACAATAGTGTTTTGTGAAAGTATGTATGATTGTCCTTGTGGCTGCTTTACATATTTCTTCTAGAGGAATGTTTCCTAGGAAAGCCATGGATGCACCCATTTTGCGTGTAGAATGCAATCTTGGGGGAACTGTTAAAGTGCATTTTGCCTTAAGATAACATATTTGAATGCACTTAACTATCCATCTGGCTAGTCCAGATTTAGAAATGGGGTTTCCTTTCTGTTGTGGTGAAAAAGCAACAAACAACAGTTTTGTCTTCCTGAAATCTTTTGTCCTGTCTATGTAATATAGGAGAGCCCTCTTAACATCTAGTGTGTGTAGAGCCCTTTCAGGAACTGACTGTGGATTTGGGAAGAACACTGGAAGTTCTATTGTTTGATTGATGTGGAAGTGGGATACCACTTTTGGCATAAATTTAGGGTTTGTCCTAAGCACGACCCTATTTGCGTGAATTTGGAAGAATGATTCTTGAATAGTTAGGGCTTGCAGCTCGCTAACTCTTCTAAGCGAAGTAATCGCTATGAGAAAAGCCACCTTCCATGTTAAAAATTGTATTTCACACGAGTGTTAAGGTTCAAAAGGTGGTCCTATTAGTCTGGTTAAAACAACGTTTAGGTTCCAGACAGGTGAAGAGGGATGTCTTGGGCGGATCACTCGTTTGACCCCCTCCATGAATGCTTTAATTGCAGGCACTCTGAATAGCGAAAGGTGTTGCCTGTTCTGAAGATAAGCTGCTATGGCAGCTAAGTGTATCCTTATGGAGGTATAGGCTAGATTGCAGCGGTGTAGGTGCAAAAGATAGCATATGATATTTTGAGTTGATGCGTCTAGTGGGTTGATGTCATTGTTGTTACAGTAAATGGCAAAACGTTTCCACTTTGCGCATAGCATGCTCTTGTGGTAGGTCTTCTTGCCTCTTTGATAATATTCATGCAGTCAGGAGGTAAGTTTAGGTAGCCAAACTATGACTTCAGGAGCCAGATCGCAAGGTTCAGCTGCTGCGGATCTGGGTTCTGAATGTCTCCATGGCTCTGCGTTAAGAGACTGGGTGTTAGTTTTAGTCTTTGATGAGGCACCACGGAAAGTTCTAGGAACGTGGTGTACCACGGTTGCCTCGCCCATGTCGGAGCAACTAGGATTAGCGTCATGGAGTGCTGGCGCAGTTTGCGTGCCACTAGCGGTATCAACGGTGCTGGTGGAAAAGCGTAGGCAAATTTGCCTTACCAGTTCAACCATATTGCATTGCCCTGAGACTGCGGGTGTGGGAACCTTGCGGCGAAGTACCGGCATTTTGCGTTTTCTTTTGTGGCGAACACGTCTATCTCTGGTTGTCCCCACTGTTGGAAGAATGGCTGAAGCACTGTGGGATGAATCTCCCACTCGTGCATCTGTTGGCTGTGTCTGCTGAGCAGATCCGCTATTTGATTGTCCTTGTCTGGGAGGTGTTCTGAGATGAGAAAAATGTTTCTTTGAATGGCCCACTTCCACATGCTCTGAGCTAGATGTGACAGCTGTGGAGAGTGTGTTCCTCCCTGTTTCTGTATGTAGTACATCGCAGTCATGTTGTCCGTCCGGATCAACACGGTCTTGTTGCAGAGATGCACTTTGAAAGATTTCAATCCAGATATGGCTAGACATGAATATGCTGTCTTCTCAGATGTGCAGCTACTGTTGCTAGGCACTTGGTGAAAACCCTTGGGGCTGTTGTCACCCCAAAAGGAAGGACTTTGAATTGGTAGTGCTGATTTTGTATTGTAAACCTGAGATATTTCCTGTGTGCTGGGTGTACTGGTATATGGAAATATGCCTCTTTGAGGTCTAGTGTTGCGAGAAAGTCTACTTGACGCAACAGTGGTAGCACTTGCTGTAGAGTGAGCATGTGGAAATGCTCTGAAAGAATGTTTTGGTTTAGGGGTCTGAGGTCCAAAATTGGTCTGAGAGACCCGTCCTTTTTGGGGATTAGAAAGTACAGTGAGTACACCCCTGTACCCTGGTGTTCTAAGGGTACTAGTTCTATGGCCCCTTTTTGTAGCATGCTGATGACTACCTGCTGCAATAAGTGCAGGTGTTCTGCGGACATAGGACGGTGTCTTGGGGGAATGTTGGGTGGTGTGGAGGTTAATTCTAGGCAATAGCCATGCTGGATAATTTGCCTCACCCGTTTGTCTGTGGTGATGTTTTCCCAGACTTGCAGGAACTGCTGTAATCTTCCCCCAACCGGTGTTACATGGTCTGGGGGTAGTGACGAAGAGTCACTGTTTGGTATTGGTAGAGGATCTGGTGGTGTTATTCCCTCTTCCTCTACCCTTACTGTTATTTCCACGGTATCCACCTCTACTGTTTTTGTTATAGGTGTTTTGCGTGTTCCCCTTGTTGTTTGAGGTTTGCTGGGCTGAGCCTGCTCTTGCAGCTCCTCTGTTGCCGGAACGACGAAAGGAGCCCCCTCTGTATTGTTGTGACTGCAAGGCTTCCATACTCTTGGCTGTCTCGGTATCTTTTTTCATCCTGTCTAATATTGGGTCCACATTTGGGCCAAACAAATAGTCAGGGTTCACAGGTTGATTAAGTAAAGTGCTCTGAACCTCATTTTTAAACCCAGATATGCGGAGCCACGCATGTCGTCTAAGCATGACACTGGTATTGATAGCCCTGGCTGCTGTGTCTGCCGCATATAGCGCACACTTAATGGAGGCGTTATATATGAGTTTTCCCTCTTGTATTAGGTATTCCGCCTGTTTCTTATAATGGTCAGGGAGATGTTGGAAAATCTGCTCTAGTGTGTCGTAATGGGCCCTGTAATATCTGGCTAACAGTGTGTTTGAGATTCTCCATATGTTTGCTGCTTGAGCAGCTACCCTTTTGCCCGAGGCCTCCAGAATCTTAGACTCCTTGTCTGGAGGTGGAGCCTCTCCAGTAGTTTGGGAATTTGCACGTTTGCGTGCATTGGATACTACCAAAGAGTCTAAAGGTAGCTGTCCCTTAATGTAGGTAGGGTCCACAGGTGCTGGCCTATATTTCTTTTCTATCCTGGGGTTAATGACTCGTGCCTTGGTTGCTTCCTTGAATATGTTCCCTGCGTGTTTAAGCACCCCCTTTAACATTGGCAATTTATTTACTGATATTTCAGAGGTGTTGAAAGTATCAAAAAGGAAGTCTTCCTCAATGGGGTCTGCATGCATTTCCACGTGGTGGTTGTATGCTGCTCTTTCTAGCAATGCATTGAAAGCAGCAGTGTCCTCTGTAGGTGAGGTTTTACCAGGGTATGCAGTATTGTCTTGCATGGGCTGAGAGTCTACAGGATCTACAGGGTCAGACCATTGTTGAGTTTGGTTGTCATGGTCATTGTCCACAGGATAATTATAAAGCTCATTATCCTGATATTCCACTTCTTCATCTGTGTGTGTGGGGGAATATGTATAAGTTTGTTGCACATGTGGTCTGATTGGCTCAAAAAGAGTTGGAGATGTAGAAGAGTCTCTTTTTTTCTTAAGTGGTATTTTATAGGTTTCAGAGTAAGTGTCTGGTCTGATTTTCCTTTTAACAGGGTAACTTTCCCAGTATCGGGGTCGACGTAGAGTTTTGATTGTTCTTCTGTCGAGGGTTCTTGCTCTTCATGTGCTTGAGCTCTGTTCCCTGTTTTTGGCTTTTTAGTTTGCGTCGGGTCGATTTCCGATGTTGGTTCGACCTATTTCTGCCTCATGTGTGGAGGAAGTCCAAACTTTATCGGTCCGAGGGACTTTTGTGCCTCCACAGTCTTTTTGGCTGGCTGAACTTCTTCGGTGCCGAAACTGTGCTCGATCCGACAGTTTTCTTTGGTTCGACAACCACTTTTTCTTTTTGTGTCGTCTTCGAAGCCTGCTGCTTCGGAGCGATGATTTGTTGCCTCGGATCGACAGACCCCTTTGCCTCGATTTTTCCTTTCGGCTCGAGTGTCTTTGTTTGCACCGTCTTTGGCTTGTCGACGTTTTTCTTCGGTTCGACAACCATCTTCTGTGGGAGTCCTTTGTTTATGTTGCCTGGCGTCGACATCGATCGTGTCGGTTCAACGGCCTTCAGCTTAGGCATGTCTTTGGGTGTACTGGATCTCGGCTCGACAACCCTCATATGCGACCCAGCCGGGTCGACGGCCATTTTGTTTTTGTTCGGCGCCGATGGATCCGCACCTCTCGGTCCGAAGACTGTAAAGTCTATTAGTTTCGGTTTCTGTTTTGCTTCCTTCACTTTTTGTTGTGATATTACCAAGGAATGGTAATGTTGCAGTGATGGCTCTTGTCTTAGATTCTTAGCCGGGCCGAATTGCGGGGCTATAGAATCGATGTTAGGGTCTTGGCTAAAGCCTTTTGGCGATGCCTCGACCTGAGCCTCTGGAAGCGTATCAGAAACATTACTGGGCTCCGTACTCACGGGTGGCCCCGTGTCCTCGCCGGAGTCGTCCTCGACGGCTCCTATGCCTGGATCGTCGTCCCCTACCTCGACGATGTCGTCTTCGTCGTAGTAGCTGGAGTCATGTTCTGACCCCTAGTCCGACTGTTGGTCTGAGTCCTCAGCTTTGACGATTTCTTTGTCGTCTTCAAAGATGTTCTCCGGCTCAGGCGCTGGCTTCTGCATTGTCTGCCTCGCTGCTCTTCGGAGCCGAAGTGTTTTCTTCGATCGAAACTGCGCACAAGCTAAGCAGTCGGCTTCATTGTGTTCTGGAGATAAACACTTGTTACACACAGGGTGTTTATGTGTGGAAATTTTGAGTTACAGTTGGGGACTCTTTTGAATGGACTTAGTTCCATCGACGATAGGCCTCTTGGTGTCGAAAAAGGCCACGCGGCCCGATTCTACGTTTCGAGTGGAAACTACAGAAAGAAAGTTGTTGGTACCGATCGCAATAACAATACCGACGCCCCCGAAAGCCTTTTGGCCTTTTCGAAAAGTTTATCGATTCCGAACTCCGAGTTGGAATTCACATCCGAAACCAATGGGGAAAAAAACAATCTGAGGATGGAGAGGATGCCCATGCGTACTGTAGTCCATGGGAGGAGCCAACTATCTTGTGATACTTCGAAGACTCTTCCAGGACAACAATGTGCAATCATCCGTACCCAACACTAGGCGGCGATCTATGCACAGATATGAATTCAGCAGCCCACATGCCTCGAACACGTGGTTACGAAAGGATTAATAACCTATTAAGGGGAAATAAAACTACAATGAAAATATAGCAGCATAAAACTACAATTACAAAAATGTAAAGACTATATCAACTTGTCCCTGGAAGCAGCTCTCTGTAGCCGCCATTTTGGGAACATTGCACTTTCGGCTGTGTTTCCATCTACTGGCCTCAAAATACCAACTGTTAAACATTGGTTGAAGTACATTGAAAAAGTATGGGAACTGTGATGCTGCATGCCATGGGCCGAGGTCAGTGGGTGTGAGGTCAAAGGTTTGGCTAAAAAAACTAAATATTTTGTCAGTTTCAGGTAACTACATTTAAAAGAATGTGCAGCTTAAATGAAAAATACAATTTAAAAAGTTGTTACTGTGGAAAATTAAATATAGTACATTATAAAACCTCTATTAGTTAATGCCCCTTAGATGTCTTTGTGTATCCAGAGAGCCATAGAATTAAATCTTGGTTGGTAAAGTGGAGAATAGTGACTTGTGTATTTTCAGTGCTGCGATGTCACAGCCTGTGACAGAAAGCACTACAAACATGTAAGTCATTATTTTGAACTTGCGTTTCACACAGTATAGGACAGACTGCTCCAAAATGCACATAAAAGGTTTAACGTAAAATAATATAGATTTTAGTAATACACAGACTGTAGATAATGCAACTGCTTTTACATAACTGTCCCTTCAACACCTCCGGGATAGTAAGCGCTATATAAATACAATTATTAAAAGCACACACTTCACAGCTGCGTTATTTAACTCTTTGCACGATCACTCAAAAAGAATAAACTTTTGTCATCACAAAGCTTCAAGTAATTTAATCAAATAAAGCCAGTACCCGTTCCCAAGCATCCCTTGCATTTTCATATTACCCTTTACATTTGCAGATTAACTTGTGCTCATTCGTATTTCTTTCAGTAAGCAGGCACCCTAGAAGGAAAGCTTGTTTAGCTGAATACGCGACTTTGGTTTAATAGCACTGGAGACTCCCTAAATAACCCTTGGCTGAAGCACTGAAACGATCAGAATTCACTGTTACGGGACGCTTTTATTTTTATAAAACGTAGGGGAACAGTTTTTCATACATCAAAAAGTTCCAATGAATAAATAAATATTAATAAGTATTTTCCCGTATATGTCACATACTGCTTGATAAAGAAAGTGATGGTCGGCTTCTTTCTCGTTCTGGGTCATTAATCATAACCCTAATTAGGCGCTCACCCTCCAGGAAATTTTAGCTCCCCATCTCAAATCCAAAGAAGATTTTATTCTCCTGGGAGATTTTAACACGCATGTAGATCTGCCAACACTGTCTGAATCCACTGCTTTGATCACGGACCTTTTTAACCTAGGTCTAGAACTACAAAAC
The DNA here is from genome assembly GCF_964263255.1 of Lissotriton vulgaris. Lineage (NCBI taxonomy): Eukaryota > Metazoa > Chordata > Amphibia > Caudata > Salamandridae > Lissotriton > Lissotriton vulgaris. The sequence continues at coordinate 1,992,319,200 of NC_141687.1, read as the reverse complement.
CATGGATCCACCCATAAAGGAGGACATATGCTTGACCTACTTTTTTGCAACTGCGCCAAAGTAATCTGCTCCCCGGCAAAGGAGATATCATGGACAGATCACTCCATGCTAGAATTTTTATTACTGACCCTAACAAGACCTGTTAAAAGTGTTCCTCTCCCCTCTATCTGGCGACGACAATGGCACAAAGTGACTGCCAACAAAGTACAGGAAGTCTGGACACGTCCTGATATACTGGCAACAGACACAGCAGATATGGCATTAGCTAAGCTTAATGTCTCCATTAAGCAAGCCATTGACATTTTAGCTCCTTTAAAGCGGCATAAGCAGTATCCTGCGTCTAAGCAAGAAAGTTGGTATACCCATGAACTGAGACTAGGAAAACAAAAATGCAGACGAGCTGAGAAGGCATGGAGGAAAAGGAAAACTGAGGATAGCCGTGTAGTTTTCCTAGACGCCCAATCAGAGTACTATAAAAATATAAAGCTAGCTAGGAAACAACACCTAACGCAACAGATAGCAAAAGCGGGTAATTGCTCTAAGGAGCTCTTCATAATTTTGCAGAATTTTATAAAACCAACTGCATGTGAGAGCTCCGACGATTTCTCGCAGGCCCTATGTGATGAAGTCTCACTATTCTTTGAGGACAAAATAAATACTATCTACGAAAGAATAGTAGCAGCTAATAATATCACAAATAAGACCAACAAATGCCCTCCTCAGACCCCGCCAATACACAATAAACCTCCTCTGATATCCTTCCCTCCGATTGACAATACAGAGCTCCTCTCCCTCTGCAGTCATATTAAATCAGGGTCTCCCAACGACCTCATTCCTGCCAAAATGGTTGGCCCTCTGATTTCTCTCCTGGGACCCCCCATACTGGAAGTGATTAATACCTCCCTTATGAAAGGCCAGGTCCCAGCAGACTGGAAAAAGGCGGTGGTGAACCCGATAAGAAAAAAAGCAGCATCTCCATGGACAGACCTCTCTAACTTACGACCTATCTCTCTCCTACCCTACATCGGCAAGGTTGCGGAGAGGCACGTGAACACCCATCTTTCCCAGCATCTTGAAGCGACGGAAGGCCTGGACTACTCACAATCTGGGTTCAGGCCAAACCACAGCACAGAATCAGCCCTTCAAACAGTGACCAATAACATCAAAATGGCACTGGATGACGGCAGCTCTATGATTCTGGTGCTGTTGGATCTTTCCGCCGCTTTTGATACAGTGTCTCACACGGTGCTTCTCAACCGCCTAAGGGAGGTAGGCGTGGAGGGAGGGGCTCTGGCGTGGATGGAGAGCTTTTCTATCTGGCCGATCCAAAGAAGTTAGGCTGGGCTCCCATAAATCCATCCACAGGGAGCTCAACAAAGGAGTGCCACAAGGCTCTTGTTTAAGCCCCACACTTTTCAACGTGTATGTGGCCCCCCCTAGCCAACTTAGCAAGATCTTTCGGGTTCACCCCGGTGTCGTACGCTGACGACACCCAACTCCTTTTTCCCTTCAAAAATCCTACACCTGCAATAAAAAGATCTTTTGCAGATGGCATGAGAGCCATTGCAGAATGGATGTCATCAAATTGTCTGCAGTGTAACGTAGGGAAAACTGAGGTCATGCTGTTCGGGCAAGCGGCAACACACTGGTCATCTGACTGGTGGCCCTTAGAGTTAGGCCCTGTTCCCATCCCCAAGAGTACGGTTAGAAACTTGGGAGTGCTACTTGATCAGTGTTGGACTTGGCCTTTTTCCCCCAAAATTTTTCGCTTTTTGCCCCCCTAATTTGAATGTCTCCCCCATGGTATTAAACATATAAGGACCATGTATGGTAAGAGTTGCCCTGTTGTAAAATTAAATGTTATTAAATGGTGTGCAGAAAACAATCCCCATTTTAAAAATGTACCTGACTAAAATGTACTGTATTCTTAAAATGGATGCCATGGCCCTGGGTAGTGCCACCTGACTGCGTTAGATCAGCGGTCTAGATAATAATACCCAGCTTTTGGAGGGAAAGCCTGGCACCCAGGGTGCCCACTCCCTCCCCTAGAACCAGTTTAGGCCAGATTTGCCAACATTCCGGAAGGTGCTGGCACTGTGATGGAGGAGGGTATAAATAGGGAGAAGTGCCACCAGAAAGTCAGTCAGAGCTGGGACAAGGAAGGGAGGGGACCTGCTGTGAGGTGCGAACGCCACATGGGCCTGTGAGCTGGGCCCTGCACCCCTATAAACCCCTCCCCCGCTGCTGTCCCCATGGGCCCCTGACAAGGGAGGGCCCCTACCCAGGTCACTGACGCTGTTTGGACCGGGTACCACGCCAGCACTGCGTGAAGAAGCGCCCAGGAGGTGAGGAGTGTGCCCCTGAGGCGGACTGTGGGACTGTTCACCCCCCTGTGAGATGTGCTGCCAGGTGCTGTGCTGCAATAGCGCTGTTTTGGGGAGGTTGATGCCCCAAGAAAGCTGTGGCCCCTTTGGAAGCGCTGGGCTGTGAGGTGCCTATGGTGAAGGGCTGTGGACAGCTGACTGGCGTAAACTGCGGTATCGCCCCCTAAGCGCTGGGAGTCCAAAGACTGTTGCTGCCTGTGGAGCTGCCTGGGAAGGATTGTGCCCCCAAGGGACTGTGCCCTGTGATTGGTGTGGCCCCCGAAGTGCTGTTGGCCCTGAGGACGGTGTGGGCTGAGAGAGGAGCTGTCCTCCGAGAAAAGCGCCCCTTTTCCTGTGGAGAATAGCAACAGATAAATAATTAATTAAAAGGGAGCCTACCCCTTATTGCCGCCGATTTCACCGCCGCAGCCCGAGGAGTGTTGGCGGTGCCTTGCGCCGGTCGTAAATTGATGAAAATCACCACCGCGGCCCGGCGCCGCCTTGAGGGGACCCCCACTGTTGTGTTGTACATTGCGGCGGCCCCCGGTGCCAGAAGAGGGCCGCCGAAGTGAGGAGAGGGCCGCGCTAGGCCCTGAAGCCAGCCCCGACCAACCCACGTGACGGGGGCACCCGGCCGCGTCATTGGCCGCGCCCCCGCCCTCGCCGCGTAGGGATTGGCTGCCAGGCGGGCAGCCGGGAGAGGCCAGGAGAAGCTCCGGCGAAGGCTGCCTTGATATCCCGGGCCCCCGTGAGGAAAAAGGGGCCCGGCTTTAGTGAGGAGAGGGCGGGGACCTCGAGGCACGGGTTCGGTGCCTGCCCTGCCTCCGCCTCTGAGATCCCGGAAGAGCGAGTGCAGCCCGGAGAAGCCGGCAAGCCTCGCGGAGGCTGCCGTCGAGTGAAGGCCGAGGGACGCTGTTGGTGCAGGGTAAGTGACCCTGCAGCCGCCGAGGCCAGAAAGAGTTCTGTGGAGGAGAGGGGGCCCGAGGCATGCTGTCGTTGCCTGCCCCTCCGTGATGACCCGCCAGCGCAGGCCTCCGGAAGGCCTGGGCCACGTTGTAGCTGAAGGGAGGCCCGAGGGAGCGCCGGAGTAGCGCGGGCCTCCCCTGACTGGCCCTTCATACACCAAAGAGACAGGTAACACCCGGGAAGGCGAGTGGGAGCCTCCGCGTGCGCCCCTCCCCCTGGAAAGACTGTGGTGGAGCCTTGTTGGCCCGGTGTGACCTGGAACTGGGGTCAGAGCCCTGTGGAAGGAAACTGGGGGCCTGAATTCGTTTTTACCTTTAACCCCACGTTGAGGGGACTGAGTGTTCTTACTTGTCCCTAGGCGGGTCCTCCAGGTAGCAATGTTTTGGGCTGATTGATTGGTCCCTTGAGCCGGAGTTTTGTATGCTTCACCTGTGTTTGATGCCCTGTGTCTTCATGGGTAATGAAATGTTAGTACTCATTAATTAGAGCCTCAGGAAATGGTTAGCGTTTAGCTCTCTCACAAGGGGATTGAGGAAAGGTACTTTTACCAAACGAAATGTTGTTGCTCATTCAGGAACCTTTTCACCCTTTTGGGATGGAAGGCATATGGTTGCCCTACTGAAATGTCTATTCCTGCACAGTAACCGGGTGAGAGGTAATGTTTGGTTATCCCTGCCCATTAATGGTTATGACCTGTTACTAGTGTATGTTGACGTCACACGCCTGTTAGGTACTGTGGATCTTGCCCTTTATGCCAGTGTGGGGTGCCCTAGAGAGTCCATTAGAGGCCTGGAAGTACTCCTAGTGCAGGGTGGGGATGCCTATGCCCCCCTGGTTTTACACATGATGTAGGGGCCGGTTGGTGCCCACGGAAAATGTGATACAGGCCTGGTTCATATGTTATTGATGCCAATGCACTGCTTAATGTTTGTGTTGCAGGTTGCGGGGGGCTGAGGATTCATGTTCCTGTCTGGTATTATATGATGTTTTTCCCTTACAGGGGTTGGGTTGGCGTTGTCACGCATGAGGTGTACTTACGCTAATGTTGCAACTTACAATTTCAGCCAACCTCCTAAGGATGAGAGCCCGAATTGGCCCTGCCAGATTGGCTCCAGGCCTACTGTTCATTTAACCACCCTTTTTCCTTTCAGCTATGGACTATGGACTGAACCCTTTTTGTCCCATGTAAATAATTCCCCAGGATGTACTTGGCTCTGGCGCCAGTTGGCGCCTTGTTGTGATTACCAGTGTATTTTTCCTTTTTACCTTGCAGGTTGGAGATATCACTAAACTTATTATTTTCCAACCAAAGGTGGAGTCGTGACTCTTTTGTGGTGAGATTGGTGTGTCGTCTGTGGATACTGCGTAAATGCTTCACATGTCCTCGAAGTTTGGCCTGCCCGCTTGATGCCATGCTACCCCCTTGGAGATTTGGGTAACCCCCATTTCTTACAATCAGCAACTCACATTTAAAGATCATGTAAATCAAGTTGCCGGTACCTGCTTTCGGGCTATTGGGATGCTAAGACGAGTCTTCCCCTACTTACCGGACCATCACAGGAAAACGCTTGTGCAGGCTCTTGTCATCAGCAGGGTGGATTACTGTAACGGTTTGCTCCTTGGAGCAAACGAGGGACAACTTAACAAACTACAGGTAATCCAAAATACAGCAGCAAGGATTGTCCTGAACGCTCCACCGAGGACTCCCTCCTGTCCCCTGCTGATTAGACTCCACTGGCTCCCAGAGAGGAAACGAGTCGAGTTTAAAACCCTATGCACCATCCACAAGAGTATGATAGGGGAAGGCCCTAAATATCTGACTGAAATCTTCCAGCCCTATATACCCGGGCGTTCTTTACGCTCTAGTAACCAGCAGTTACTGCAGGTACCTAGAGTAAAGAAGACCAGACAAGGTGGCCGTGCGCTGGCCCATGCTGGACCAGTACTCTGGAATTCTTTGCCCCCCGAACTAAGATCACTTACCAGTCACCTGATTTTTCGGAAAACCTTAAAAACATACCTGTATCCCAGGAATTAATGCCTCTCCTGCTTGCGTACCACCATCGTAACATACCTATCCAGAACACTCCCTTTGCAGCAACAGCGCAGAGATACCCCTTCGGGGGTCTATTCAGGCGCTTTACAAGAACATAAAATAAAATAAATAAAACAGCATTATACATTGTGGCCTCGGGTCATGGGCAAATAGCCTGCCTCTCCCCGATCTTCCAGCAGAGATAGTTTATCAGCAACATCTCATTAACTCTGCTTTGCACATCCCATTAAAAGTAAAAAACAACAAAGATGTTTGGGGGAAAGGCACAGTCCACACTTAAGCAACAATACCACCTTCACGACCGTGAATACTACCGTTACCTTCAGATTAGACTTGCCCTACTTGCAAACATCCCCAAGGACACATTAATTCCAGACTGCTACCCTCTCGAAGACCGAGTGTTGGACGGCCACCTCCCTGAGAAGACCATTTCATTAATATGCAAGAAGCTTTTAACCATATGGAGGACCCACTGGTACTTGTAAGAACGCACTGGAGTGAGGATGGGATAGAGTTGGATGATGAGGACTGGCGGTAGGCAGTCTCCTCTCCACAGGTGGTAGCGATACAGATGAGGCTTAGGTTAGTACAACTAAAGATTCTCCATAGGTCGTATGTTACAGGGCCCTGTCTGGTCTGTATGGGTCGCTCAGAGGGTGGGGAATGTAGGAGGGGGTGTGGGGAGCTTGGAACGTTCATGTGGCACTGTACTGGGGTGCAGGTATACTGGGAAAAGATCCATGATACTCTACGAGATGTCCTAGGGGTGGAGATGAGGCCGGAGGCACGCAGGTGCATCTTGAACGTCTGGGAACCCACGTATCTGAATGCATATAGGAAGCAATGGGTAACGTTGGCTTGCATGATCGCTAAGAGTAATGTTGCCCAGTAATGGGGAGCAAGCCAGCCGCCCGAGAAGTGGGAGGAGGTCCTGGATTGGTGCATGTTCAGGGAGAGGTCGATATACGTGGCTAGGGGGTGTCCTGAGAAATGGGGGTAGTTCTGGGAGGCTTGGAATCATTCCTGCGGAGATGTTTTTGTGCCCCTGATGTGTCTGGAGGAAGTGGAGGTGCATGTGTCCCCTTGATCCATTACCTACTTTTTCTATCTATTATTTTGAATGTATGGAAATGTACTTACGGAACTTGCAAGAGCTGCTAATGTCACCTGATGTTTTTCTTTGTCGTTTTGTTAATAAAAATATATTTTTTTTAAAGTAAAAAACAAGCTTTGCTTACTATACAAAAAAGCAGAACCATGAGCATGACAACATATGCAAAGTAACATCTAGGTGTGTTAGACACAAGGAAGCTGTGTAGGGAGACAGAAGGTGGAAGGGGGATGGAGGAGAAATAAGCAACGAAGGTAGAGGGGAGGGGTGCAAACAACTACGAGAAGCATCATATCACTTAGTTGGAGAGGAAGAAAAGGTGCTCTTTGGATAGAGAGCTGAAGTGGGCTAAGGGTCTTATTTGTGTGCAAGGCGTCTTCTCTCTGGGCCGTCACTAAGTTTGTGCTTTTGAAAAGCAACAGAAAAACAAATAACCCAAACCAATGGAACAGCATTGGGTTCATCTCGGCTGTGAGCATACAGATTATGCGGCAAACATGGCGAGATTAGCCCGCCTCGCCAAGTCCCTAGTTCGGTATTGATCATGCACCTCTGTGGAATCCATGGAAGCAACACTTGCAGCAACAATGTGGGGTGGGGTTAATATAACAATATCGATGCCTCAAATCGAAAGAAAATAAAGTAGGTGATCCGCTATCAAAAAAGTACTTACATTTGCTTTTCAAGTTAGCAATTCTGAACCTCTACTCTCTGTTGCGCAGAAATTGAAATTGCCTGAAAGTATGTAACAAAGAAACAAAGCAGCACACAAAAACATTGACAAGTTTGGACCAGAAGGGAGGCGAGAGGAGATTTAGGGGCTGCTCAAAGAATGTAAACTAAGCAGCTATGCAGCCCGAACGCCAGTGACACTAACATTTAAGTAATCACTTTGAAGTCAGAGAAAGAAAAGGTGCTCTCGAAAAACCATGTCTGACATTTGATCTCGGTCTATGAATGCACAGCAAAAGTAACGAGATATGAACCAGATTTACAGACCTGTTCAACGGAAGTGGGAGCCAGTGAAAACACAACCAGTTGTGTGAAGTGCTCTTCAACAAAGTAAAAAAAAATTATGAAAACAATTCCTAAAATAAAAGCAGGGGATGGATGGGAGAAATTAGACCCTGCTCTCGGGCACGGCAAAACACAGGAAGAGGCATGATACAGGCGTACCATTGACAAATGAGGAGAAGAAATAGGAGAGCGACAATGGAGCCATCAAATGGGAAGCCTATTGGCAGGCTGAAACCTACAAAGTATATATAACATGTCTCTATGAGACAGCACATGCGCTGTCTAGAGTGAAACCTAAGAACGTATACTATAGGAATGGCATTCTCTTATTCTGTAACGTTAATAGCGGCAAACACAATTAGAAGCAAGGTCTGGCCTTTGCCAGCTGAATAGTTTGGATGCTTTCCAGCAGACAGGTATACTAGAGGCTGAACGAGAAACTCTCGTCAGGTTTAATGTACAAAACAATAAAATATTATTCTTTTTGGTGGAGACAAAGGGCACTATTGCTTTGAATTACTGTAACTTGAAAATAAAGGGGTTGTCCACAAAGGCAAATCAAGAAGTAGAAATGTCTGCACCTGTAGATTTATGCCTATGCCTAGCCATAAATCAATGCCTAAATGCAATCAGGGGGGGTGGTCTTGCCACGAAGGAAAATGGCCGCCTGAAGCCGGAGCTCCGCCTTGGGACAGAGCTCGAACAGAGATGGTGCCCTCCTCCGTGTGTACAGGAACGCAGCATTGAGGGTTTCAAGACGCAATACTCTGCAGGTGTTGCTGGCTCAAGTTTCCATCAAAAATGAGCCTCTTTCACGTCAACTCTGAGGTAATGAAGTTCTGAGGTAATGAAGTTCTGAGGCATTGCGCGCTCCACAGACCTCGGGACTTACCTGAAGCCTTGGAACTCGTGCATGTGGAGGAAAGTCTACCAGCCCCGCCGGCACTTCTGAGCTGTGTTCCTGCTGCCAAAGCTGCGCAGCAGTGCGAGTCCCAGCCCGGCAACTTCAAGTACTCCTAAGGTCTGAGCCCATAGTACAGAACTGCTGAGGGGGCCGTACAGACACAGCAGCTGTATGATTTGTTATTTTCAGACAAGTGGTTTCACTCACGTAAGTGGTACAAATAAATTAAGCTACATTCCATTCTTTCAACACAAGAGCAGTCTGCTGGCTTTATACTGCTCTCCTTCAGGTATGTGAAAGATTGTCTTGGCAACTAATATTGCTGAAATGGGAATCACAATACCCGATGTTGTCTTTGTCATTGCCACTAGAAAGACAAAAGAAAATAGGTACCATGAGAGCAGCCAGGTGAGTTGGATAGTGGAGACCTTTGTTAATAAAGCTTGCGTGCTACAGCGCCAAGGGAGAGCTGGATATGTATGAGATGTTCTCTGCTTTTGAATGTATACAAGAGAAAGGTTTTAATTTTCCACAATGTCCAGCACTCTTTGACAAAGTAAGAAAGATCTATTTCTGTGCAATATAGTCACAGCAAAATTTGATACACAATATAGAATCACAGTATTTCATTCAGTCAATCCTGGTAAATCATGAGTCTTCAGTGGATGAGTAGTAAGTTCTTTATTTGTTTCAAAAAGCCTGAATTCTGTCTTGATAAAAACAATGTTGTAGCCGGTGCCTACGCGTTTCGTCCAAAAGGACTTCTTCAGGGCAGATAAGTCACTGTCTGGATTAAGTAAGGCTTTGCTGTTTCTTCTCGTGAAGAGTCATATGTGAGTCACTTCCTTAATACATTTTCGCAGTCTTTGTATCAATTATCTTGTAAATTTTCAAATAACGTCTTTTTGCTGGGGGTCACGTAACTATGATGTATGTCTCACAATATCTTGAGCAACGGTCTCTGATGTGCCGGATTTTTATAGATCCAACATGTTGTATATTGACAAATAGCTGGCTTCGTGGCGTCGTAACCGCAGCGGCTTCTAGAGAAAGGTTTGACAGCTTTTTGGATTATTCTGTTACTGAAAATGTTGTGCTGAATTGATAACATAACTACAATTCTTCAAAAGTACTCTGCATAATTATTACAACTGCTTTCACTCACTGCCTATATACATTTACGAATAGATCAGTTGCTAACACACCTTATAAAGAGAATGAAATATTTTACATCAGCGGAAGCGCAGAATGCTGGTGAATGTTCCAACAATAACATAAGGGCCAAAATACAAGTTTATTTTACATAATTTAGTGCGTCGGTCTTTCTCTCACAAGACGCGCCCTGGGCCTTTATCAGTCTGGAGAATCCCCGGCTCTTGCGTGGCTGACCCGCGCCACTTTCTCATCATGTGGGGCCCTTCTCACTGCGAGTGGAGTTGAAAAGCGGCACGTTCTTTGACTCCCGCTCCTCATCGCATCCAGTACTACTCATGGTGCCTCCGGCAGTGCTTTCACATCTGTGGACTCCGATACCGCATCTCCAGTTTCTGTGGAGGAAAAATGCACTTCTTTACTCCGGCTCTTCTCCTGTGGTAAGAGCTGTCGACACCTCAAGCGCCTTTTCTGTTTTATTAATGGAGAGTCAGGGAATTGCTTTTTTACCTCCGCTTTCTAGCCTGAATAACTAAAATTCCTTATTGTCACACGCTGGCATTTTTCTCTGATACATGGTCACCATAAATGCTGGTATTGAAAAGCGGTGTCATCTAATAATCCTACATCTAAAAATGAGTTGAAGCTCTTCATAGTATATCATATGCTAAGCGCCAGCTGTTTTGACTGCTCTGACAGGATTCAACTATCTTTCATGATGTCATGTGAAAGTCTTTATTACTGTTGACAAGTCAAGCCAGCTATTTTACATTTTAGCGGACAGACTGACAGACTTTGAAAAGTGGCGTTTTTGACACACTCCTCATGTCGAGTATTTCAAATAATTCTGTAAAGCTTTGTGGTGAATCTATACGCAATTCTTCAAGCTACTAATTCAGCTACTGCTCCACAAATGTCTACCCACAAGAATGGAAACAAGACTGCTAAACAACCTACTTTTACGGAAGCGCTCAAACAACCACACAAAATGTCTGTAAAAGGTCCAGTCTCCCCAACTTCTAGCCCACCCTTGTCTATCTCAACTGATTCTTTAGGGGATACTTTGAGGCGTATTTTACAAGAAGTCTCATCAATCAGCTCTCGTTTGACGGAAATGGTTACCAACATTCTTTCCCTCACGTCAGAGACGAAGTCCATGAGGGCAGATATTACACAGTTTCATTCCAAAGCGGAGGAATTAACCCAGCGATTAACAGTGGTTGAGGCCAGTCTTGAATCACTACAAAGTAAAGACCAAGACTTATCATTTCCCCGCAGTAAGCTTGTGGAATTGGAAGATCGAAATAGAAGGAGCAATATTAGATTGTTTGGTTTTCCAGAACAAATTGAAGGTCACAATGCTAGATTATTTTTATGCAACGTTCTCCCCAAGCTTCTTGGTATCACCTTTGAACCATTGTTGGAAGTCCAACGTGCCCCTAGAATTGGTCCACCGCGCACAGGATTTGGTTCTCGCCCAAGACCTTTAATTGCTTGTTTTTTACGATATGATCAAGTACGACAAATAAGGATTGAGGCACGGAAGCAGGGTTCCTATATTTATGATGGTCACGAAATACACATGGCTGCTGACTTTTCAAAAGAAACCAATGAACTATGAAAGGCATTTTCATCCATGAGACCACAACTCAAGCAGATGGACATAAAATATGGTTTATTTGACCCTTCTCGTTTCCGTAGCTCCAAAAATGGAGAATCAAAGGATTTTTCATAATCCTGAGGATCTGTAACTCTTTCTGGAGAACATCTCACTTCAAGATCTGGATGTGCAACACCCTCCCACTGACCAGTCTACTTCCAATTCTACATCCTTTCAACGCATTTCTACATCACAACCCCAGTGAAGTTCGCCATAGAGTCAAGGACCTTGAAAGAATGAATCGCACAAATGAAAATAAAGCTTCAGCTTTACAGGCAGTCTCCACTCTTATGCAAGATCGTCATAGGGACAAATCCCAATCCCCTCTGAAATCTGCCTCAGATGGAGAATAGGCTCTAATATTATCTTCCTTTCCATTATAGCCTTACCTTATCCTACTGTATTTTCGTGAATTTTTCTAAATTATAGATCGATAAGTATTTTCTAAGACCTTTATTAATTTCTACAATCAATTTAACACTTATATTATGTTTAGAATCTCTTAATTATTTATTGTATATGATTTACGGTGGTTTAAATTCCATAGATATAATCTTCTATAAAACTTTTAGGTCCAGAGTCAGGTAAGTATTGTTCAAGAGTTTTTTTGCTTATATATGGTTATAATATTCTCGATTATATTTACATACACTCTTACACTAATATTATATCCCTTTTTAATTTGTTAATATATTGGATATATAGGATTTACACTTGGTATAAGTACAAGACTTTTATAATATTAGGAGATTTAAAATATTTATATATTTATCCTTTTCATATGCTCCTGTTTGGAGACAATTTATATTTATTCTCTCATCTACTCTTGGTGGCAAATAATTTTTCATAATATCTATTCCACTTTATATCAAATGTTTTAATCATTCTGATTCGCTTAAATGTCTTACTATTTTAAGTAAACCTCCATCTATGCTTATTATTTTAAATATTATGTCTTATGTCGTATATTATTTGTAGTTATATATTTATATATTTATCTTAATGTTTTTCAACTTCCTGAATTTATATGAATGCGTTGACAATTTTACACTTGTTTTAATGCCAAATTTTATATTCATGGGTCTTTTAATTTTTCCTTTTGTTGTCACAATTGTTATTCTCTTGAGGGGGTTCCTACCCACGGCGGTGCTCTAGTGAGCCCAGACACGCGGTCGACAGTTCGAGGTATATTGAGTATCTAGTATAGTTTGGTCTTCTTTAAATATCCTTATTACACCTTTATTTTGCTTTTTCTTACATTATCTTCTATCGCCATTTACGATTTTTGTAGGTTAGCTTGTTCCTCTTTTCTATCTCTATTACGTTTCTTATTCACAAGTCTTCAATATTCACTTTAAACACTTAAGTTAACAACTCATAAAATCCTTATTCTCTTACACTTTTCTCTTAAATGCTAGCCAGAGTACCCTTCCCCCTTCCTTTTTTTTTTCTTTCTTTCCTTTCTACTTTCCATCCTGCCCTATTCCCACTTATTGTATTCCCACTAAAATATTAGATCTCTTACTTTTACTAATAGATTTACTACTGAATTCTTAATCCCTTTTCACTATATCTCAACATGGCTAATACTCACTCTCTAGCTACTATTAAGTGGAATGTTCATGGCCGTACTCATTTTACCAAAAGGAAAAAAATACTTTCTTACTAACAATCCAAAAATGTAGACATAGCTTTGCTACAAGAAACACAACTTAATGAGATTGAATCTGACAAACTCTGCAGAGATTGGGTGGGGAAGGTTATTCACTGCAGTATTCACAAAAATTATTCTATGGATTTTAACCCTGTTCGCAAATGTAGAGTTGCAATCCTTATTCGTAGATCACTTCTATTAACGATCTCCAAGACCTGGTCTGATCCGGACGGTAGATGCGTATTTGCCAAATTGCATATTGGGAACTCTTATATTTGCCTGGGATCAATCTATGCTCCAATTGGTACTAAAAAGTCCTTTTTCCTGCAATTGAATCGTCTTCTCACAGAGATTGACGCCTCACAATACCTTATTGGTTGAAACTGGAATCTGGTACGGGATCCTATTCTAGACAAAACAGGTCAATTTGACAAAGCCAATGTAGCAGATAGAGCTATTTTTAACGACATACTCTCAGATCATGTTTTGGTTGATCATTGGCATCTTAGTCATCCACAGGACAAGGAGTACACATTCTTCTCTTCATCGCATGGCACATTTTCCTGCTTAGATTATTTCTGCTATCGCACAAGACAGTACAATTGGTCACAGAGATTCATATCCTAGAAGCAGCTCTGTCTGATCATTCTCCTGTTCTTTTATCTCTAGACCTAGGCTTATCTCGACCAGCGCGAAAACCATGGTGAATGAGTATTCAGCGGCACAGGACACGTAAGGTTAAACTTCAATTACAATCACATCTCCAAGATTATCTTTCTATTAAGCAGGGCTCTGTTGTTTCCAATAGGACCGTATGGGCGGCAGCCAAGGCCACTATTAGGGGTCAGTTAATGCGTGATGCAGGGCTTGTTAATAAGAATAATATTGCAAAGCAAGCAGAATTAGAACTTGACATCCAATCTTACTCTTGTTAATATACATCAGATCCTACCAAACATAATCGCAAATTATTTGAACAAGCAAGCATGTCCCTTAATAGTCTTTTTACATTAAAGCTGAATATGCTCTACAAAGAATGAAAGGGAGACACTATGAGTAAGGGGAGAAGGCAGGACGATTACTAGCTGCACAATTACGTCAAAGAGAAGCTGCAATGGCCATTCCAGCTATTCGGTCGACTCAAGGCGACATACTTACAAGGCCCCAAGAGATAGTTAATGAATTTGCCTCCTTATCAATCTCTGTATACTCTAGGAGACTACATAGATCGAGATAAGATGTCTTCTTATATAGCTAAGGTTAATATACCTAGTCTTTCTGACAGTGGGAGAGCACTACTTGAAGGAGAAATCACGAAAGATGAGATTTTTAAAGCTATTGCTGCCCTGCCCTATCATAGAGCTCCTGTGGAGGATGGCTTTCCTGCTGAATTGTATAGATGGACAGGTCACAATGTTATCGATAGTGCACATGTGGAATTTCTTGAGGCTGATAAGGAATCATCATTGGGATCTCTTTCTAATAAGGCAGTTATAGCCGTATTGCCCAAACCTGGCAAAGACCCGTTTGTTGTATGATGACCCCTCAACTCAGGTAAATTGTGGTGGTTTCTTATCTAATACATTTCTGATCCGGAGAGGAATGCGCCAGGGTTGCCCATTATCCCCTCTTCTCTTTCTTTTAGCAATGAAGCCCCTTGCTGCTACAATCCGTCAACCTGAGGATATTATAAGTGTTCCTCTCCCAATTGGACAACATTTACCTATATGCAGATGATATACTTCTTACTCTTACTAATCTTCCCCGATCCCTTCCATCTCTCCTTCAAATTATTAATGACTTTTCCTCCTTCTCGGGTTATAAAATAAATTGGAACAAAAGTAAAGCATTACCTATTTCTGAAGGTACTATAAAGGCAGCGATTCACAGATGTCCTTTTCGCTGGAAGTCTTCACACCTTAAATATTTAGGAATTATAGTCAATTAAGGTTTGCAAAATATGGTTGCAGATAATTTAGTTCCCCTATTCTCCCAAATGCAGAGGAATTTTGACAAATGGAAAACTATAGGAATATCTCTTTGGGGTAGATTTCAAGCTATCAAAATGGTTAACTTTCCGCGTTTTATTTATATTTTAGGCATGCTTCCAGTTCAGATTCCTCTAGTTACCCTTAGATCAATAGATTCTAAGATCAAGACTTTCATATGGGGCTCAGCGAGACCATGTCTCGCTATGGCAAAATTATAGGCCCACCAGTTAGATGGAGGTATGGGTCTTCCATCCATCGAACATTATTCCCTTGCTTTACACATCTCCCAATTCTCTTATTTCTTACAAGAAACTAAGGATATTCCGCAATGGGTTTCCATTGAGTGCCATCTTTTATCCAAGGCTTCAGGCCTTTTTCTTTTATATGGTAGTGGTACTAGTTCTTCTGACCCCAAAAACCCGATATTGTCAGCCATGCACAAATCTTGGCAACGAGGATATCGTATATTAGCGTGAAATACACATATTCATGTTAAGGCTCCCTTATAGAATAATTCAGCTATTCGTATTAATGGTCGTACTCTATTTTGACCTTTGTGGCATGCAGCTGGCATTCACTCCCTAGATCAACTTTTTTATGATGGGAATTTTAAATCCTTCTCTCAACTCTGTGAGGAATTTAATATTCCTACACAACACGCCTCTAAACATTCTCAACTTCAACAATCTTTTAAGAAATATTTAGGTTCTCCCCCTTCGCTACTCCAGTTGTCCCCAATACTGTCTTACTTAAATTTGTGGGGAAAGTTCAAAGGAGTGACTTCAGGCCTCTATAACACCTTTGTGTCTCCTATTTTCATAATCATTATCTAACTCTCTTCAAACTAAATGGCAATCCCGTTTATCTGTTTCTTATACGGATTCAGAGTGGGACCAGATATTAGAGGGATTACATAAAGGAGTTCATGAAGCAAGGCTTACATTTTGTATATTTAAAATTCATCACGATTGGAACTGGTCACCGATTAAATTGCATAAAGCTGGCCTACTCTCACACTAATTGCTGGAGATTTTCTACTCCTGGTTGTAGTATAGCTCATATCATTTGCGAATGTCTATTGGACTTTTATAGGCAAAACTTTACAATCCACAATGCCATTATCTTTACCATTTACATCTGCCACCATTCTCTTGTATGATTTTTGATGTTTTCCAAAGCTCTCAAAAACACCAAATTGTCTCCTACATACAGCGTTAGCTACTGCTAAAATTTGTATTTTACGTCATTGGAAGTACTCATCTCCACCTTCTCAAGAAGAATGGCTGGTGGCAATGATGCAGCCAGCCTTGCATGAACGTACAATATACAACCTTTAAGACAAAACTGATATTTTTCTTCAAATTTGGTCTACCTTTCTTAAAACTAATATTGACGATTCTGCCAATCCTACCCTCTCTCCTAACGTAAACACCTGAATCACTTAATTCATTATTTTATATTCTTCTATGTTAAATTTTCTCCATCATTTCTTGTTCAGTTTCTCTTCCCTTTCTTTCTTCCTTCTTCCTTTTTCCTCTTATGTTCCTTACCCTTACCTTCACTTCCTCTCCTTCCTTAATCTGGCTCTACTCTCTCAATGTTCTCTTATTTTACTTTTCAAATTTTATTTCCGTTCTCCTATTTTCCACTCCTTTTCATTTTTAGTGTCCTAATATTATTAATATGACTATTTTGTGTAAAGTTATTGTTTCCTATTTATATTTAGCTCTATTTATATACTATAATGTATACAATATATAATTCTTATTTATGCTACTTTCACAATTTATCTAGTCACTTATTTATTCATTCAATATGTATATAAAGCATGATTCCTTATTTATTCTTTTTATATGCACATGCTTTACATATCTTTCATATTCTATATTCTTATCTTCAGTATTTATTAATAATGTATTATATTACTGATCTTGCATTATTGTGTATTTCATGTACTTTATTGTAAAGTTCAATAAAAAAAATTCAACACTAAATGTAATCAGGGCTAAAAAAATCCGCTCACAAGGGCGAGCCTGATTTAATCAAAGCAAGCTATTTTTAGGGCCTACTGACTCGTTCTGGAGAGTTGACAACAGGTGTTCTGCTTGTGAATGAGCAATAAAGATGCCTTTAAATCTTGGTATCTTGTCAAATTTGCTTGGCTTTCAGAGACCGAGTTCAAAAGTCAGTTTGTCTTCCTACATTTACTTTTCTTTCTGTAACTGAAGTTAGAGGATTTTGTTAAGTGAACTGTGTGACAATCGTGGTGTGCAAAGCACCTGAAATGAAATGCTGTAAGATTTTAGGCTTTTTTTCTAACACAACATTGAAATAGCTAATACATTAACTGTTCAAACATTTCAAATATATTTCACTAGTTATGAAATATTTGTAATTCTGCAGTGAAAAAAAAGATTTTTATATGATCAAAACAAATCGAACACTTTCTTGATGATGTGCACATTTTACATATTTTTGCTGAAACTCAATTTCTAAATAATGTTTATGTGCTATATAGTTTTAATCAGTAAAGTTATATGTTAGTGGGAATTTTTTTGGGCCATTTTAACCAGAAATGTGCTATCTGTAAATGACAGTACATGCTTTTGTAATAGATTTATGAAAAGTGAGTTTTTAAACATGAACTGACAAACATTCCTGCTCCGGCCCAGATGACAATGTTATTAGTGAACTAAGAGGCAAGCCAAGGATCATGTGTGTCCTATATTTGGGCGCGATTCCTACTATACATGGAACAAACGTGTAGTCTAGTAAAGAGTACAGCAGAAATAGTGAACTTGCCTATTTGAAGACAAATATTTGCCTTGAATCACGCAATTTGAGACCAGTTCATGTGTTTAGTACATTAGTTAGGTTGAGTAGATTACTAATATTAGACCTGCGGGTCTAGTCACATGTTTATGATTTTTCGAGCCCTGGCAATTCAGCCACTCTAGGCAGAGATTTGAGTCTAGTAGTAGATGAGCGCTCCTTACATAAAGAGTGGGAATAATTAAAACTGAAAATACAACCATAAAGTTACTACTAGAAACTTTACAAACATGTAGTTCTACACCTCTTACCCTTGTGCTGTGGACATCAGACATATTTATTTTTTGTGCCCATGGGATTTTCTTTTTTGTGCTGTCAATCTACTAGAAGGCATCCACTCTGTAATCCTTGCTACACTCGAGACTGTCCCAGACCAATTACTCTTGATCATCTTGAAATGGCTTTGTGCATGGTTTATCAATGTTCTGGTTCAAGATGGCCTACATAATGCTTCTAGAGGTGGCAGACATCCTGAAACAGTACAACAATGATTCACTATGGACCATGCCATTACAAGTTGCCTGCCCAGTTCAGAAACAGTAGTTGCGCAGGATGCGGTGCACTGCATAAGTGATCAAACTGTGTCCCGGCACTACTACGTGTTGCAGGATTTTCTACAAAAATATACATTTTTTAAAAGCAAGATGAAAGAAATGAAAAGGCACCTATCAAAAGAGAAAATGGAAAACTAAAGGACTGGCATGCCCTCCCTGGTACTGAACTGCACTCACTTTCAAAGGGATATACACAGGCGATAGGATTAAATGAACTTACTCACAAGGCCAATGGAGCCAACAAATGAAGTGTGCTGACCCTTTGCTCCATGCTGTTTGCAGCCGTAGGAAGACGCTGAATATGCATGACACTTAACAATGGAAGAATAGGGTTGATCTTAAAACTCTCTAAGTATGTGTGGGAATGTATGTATGATCTGATTTATCTTTAAGAGCTTGACAGTCATCTAGACCTCTTAGGTGCCTACTAAAAGGGTCTAGTAAAGATTATCACAGTGCAAATCTTCTGCCCCCGGGTTTCTCAAAGGGTGTAACCAACACCAAAAACCTGGTCTACAAAGGTAAGGTGTGAGATTCCATTTAATTAAGTACCTGTCTGCAGTCTTACATATGGCGCAATAACAATCCACAGTAAAAGGCGTAGTGGCTTTAACTTATGTTTTAAAAAATAAACAAGTCAGGTGGACATTCTTTGTTGTACATTTTCAGTTAAACAGTTCACACATATGACATCTGAATGAACCTATCAGGCCTAGAGCCTTTAAAAAAGCCTTTACATTATATCATATTGTGACCACTCTGGCCCTTAAAGCTCGGACCAGCGCCAAGCCCATCCAACCCAGCCAAAAACATAGGGATTATGATCAACAAAAATTCTTGATGTCCAACCAGACCACTAAGGTCACCTCCACCTGCTTCCACAACCTCAAGCAAGTCTACAGATGTCTCATGCATGACACCCAAATATCAGTTATACAAGCCCTGATCACCAGCAGACTAGTCTATGGCATACCCTTTACATCAACATATTCTTTCAACTCACCTAGAGACCTCACGTAATAGTGAAAGCAACGGCCAGACTCTCTCAAACTGCCCCTGATACACAAACACACCCTATTCAAGATCCTCACACACCTACAAGGGACTCCACAAGAAAAGCCCTGCATACCTCAACGGCCACATTCAGTTCCACACATCAACCAGACACTACTGCTCAGCTAATCTTCTATACGCCCAGGTCACCTGTATCTGACAAGCCAGAGCCAGGAGAAATGCCATAGTCTGGAACGATCTCTTCCACATCAGAGGAGTAGCTCTATTGAAAATGTTCAGAGGAAAATGAAAACCTGCCTCTTATAACAGGCTCCAAATAGGGCAGCTCTGCCTTCTTATGTGCCAGGATATGCATTCCATACAAATAAGTAGTATTGAACCAGTATTGGCATAGTCGAGACTGAGCAAATTGAATTAGTTTGCAAGGTTCTACCTTCATCTTTCTTAAGATTCCTGAATACTTTTGGGAGGAGAGGAATTGGATGAAAGGCATAGGCAGAGATGCCAAATCATGCAATTGAAAAGGTATTCCCCATGACCCCAGTTGGGAATGCCAGTTTGCAGAAAACCGACATTTGAGGGTCTGGGGAGTTGCGAAGAGATCCAGATTCGGTTTGCCCCAGTGGAGAAAGATGCTGTGCAGGGTCTGCTGGTTTAACTCCCACTCGTGGCATGATGTGGTCAGCCTGCTGAGAGTGTCTGCTATGGTGTTCTGTTTCCCTTCCCAGGACGCATCTTGTGTGAGATGGACCATTCCCATATTTTCTACGCTTCCTGGGAGAGCAGGTGGGACCTTGTACAACCCTGCTTGTTGGTGTGGTGCATTTTTGTCCGTATGGACGAGCACTGAAGAATTTTGGATGCTCTGGAGAAATGCCTAAAGGAGAGATGTACTGTATGTGAAATTGACGTTGGTCTGGATGCCATTTACCACTGACTTCAAGATCTTGGAGGTAAACTCCCCACCCCTCCAGGGAAGCACCAGTGATGACTATAGGACTAGTAAATGGGTGAAATGAGAGACGGTGAAAGATGTTCCTGACTTGTCCACCAAGATAAGGCACTCTCCATGCGTGGCGTAACATTGATGAGGTCATCAAAGGAGTGTGTTACTGCAGCCACTGTTTGTCCAAATCCTTTTAAAGGGGATGCATCCATAGGTGACAGAAGAAGACGAGAGGGATGCAGGTAGACATCATTCCTAAAAGGAATTTGCAGTGGAAAATGGAAAGAAACTTTTTTGTTTGCTAGTAAGACAAGGACTAGCTGTCACTCAAGTGTGGGGGTTACGCTTTTGAGGATGTTGTGTCTTACTTGGCCCCTAAAAACGTTATAGGTTTGGGATGGATATTGGCTGGATTTGTCTAGGTTGAGAGAGAGAGATCTAGCTGTGCGAAGAGATCCGTTCAGACTATTGTGGATGCCTGTGCCACCCGCAAGGAAGGCGCCTTAACCAGCAAGTCGCCCAAATACGGAAATACTTGATGGTAGTTTTGTCTAAGAAAGGCTGTCATAGATGCGAGGCACTTTGGGAAGATGCTGGGTGCAGATTTGAGGCCAAAGGGAGCACCATGAACTGGTAGTGGCTTCCAGCTACTGTGAACCTGCAATATTTTCTGTGGTTTGGATGAATAGGTAAATGAAAATACGCATCTTGGAGGTCAAGGGTGGTCCTAAAGTCGACCTGGTTTAAGAGCTGGAGAACCTCTTGTAAAGTGACCATATGGAAGGACTGATTAGTCAGAAAGGTGTTGAGGTTCAAAGGTCTGAGATCGGACGACACTGCCTTACCTTCTTGCACATTAAAAAGAAAAGGGAGTAGAAACCTTTTCCTTACTGAAAGACAGGAATCCTCTCAATAGCTCCCTTTTGTAATGTTCTTTTGACTCCCAATTTTAGAAAATGGAGTGGTTTGTGGAGGGATGGTTGAGGTGGATTTGGCAGTGGTCTTTGGAGGAATTCCAAAGTATGTCCAAATTGGGTAAGGTATAAGATCCACTGATCAGTGATAATATCCTCCATTGGCGGAGGTAGTTGGTAACCTTGCCACCGAGGTGGAAGGAAGGAGGTAGGGGGCAAGCCAGAGCCTGGGACACTTTATTGCAGATGGTTGGTATCCTTTCCAGAACGACCTGCCTTTCCTCTAGGTTGAGATCTGACATATGAGGATTGCAGTGGTTTCCTCTGCTGATATTTAGGGCAATATGGTTGAGAGGAGGTGGAGTAAGATGGATGTCAATATTGTTGTTAGCCCCCTCTGTAGAAATGTCCCTAAAGACTTTGCAGTCTCTGTATTCAATCAATCAATCAAGCAAATTTGTATAGCGCGCTACTCACCCATTAGGGTCTCAAGGCGCTGGGAGGAGGGGGGGTTGCTACTGCTCGAACAGCCAGGTCTTGAGTTGTTTCCTGAAGGAGAGATGGTCCTGGGTCAGCCGTAGGTGGGAGGGGAGGGGTTCCATGACTTGGCCGCCAGGTAGGAGAAGGATCTCCTCCGGCGGTGGCTTTGCGGATTCGTGGGACGGTGGCGAGGGCGAGGCTGGCGGATCGGAGCTGGCGGTGGGTGTGTAAAGTGTGAGGCGGCTGTTGAGGTATTTGGGGCCCAGGTGGTGGAGAGCCTTGTGTGCGTGGGTGAGGAGTCTGAACGTGATCCTCTTGCTGACGGGGAGCCAGTGCAGGTCTCTCAGATGGGCAGAAATGTGGCTGTGACGGGGGATGTCCAGGATGAGTTGTGCCGAGGCGTTCTGTATGCGCTGGAGTCTTTTCTGGAGTTTGGCTGTGGTTCCAGCGTAGAGGGTGTTCCCGTAGTCCAGTCAGCTGGTGACGAGGGCCTGGGTGACCGGCTTCCTGGTTTCGGTGGGGATCCAGCGGAAGATCTTTCGGAGCATGCGCAGGGTGTTGAAACAGGTTGACGAGATGGCATTGACTTGCTTGGTCATCGTGAGGGAGGAGTCCAGGATGAAGCCCAGGTTGCGTGCATGGTCTATTGGCTTGGGGGAGGTGCCCAGGGCCGGGGGCCACCAGGAGTCGTCCCAGGCAGAGGGTGATGGTCCCAGGATGAGGACTTCCGTCTTGTCTTAGTTCAGTTTCAGACGGCTGAGCTTCATCCATTCCACGGAGTCTTTCATTACTTCCTGGAGGCTGGCTCTGGCGGTGGCGGAGTCGCTGTGAAAAAGTAGAACAGGAAAAAACTGAGCAGAGGTCTGTGTAGACTCCCTAGCACACCGTGCAGTAGAAAATCTGAGGGACGAGTGCTTCTCTATTCTAAAGGGTGATTCATTCTGATTGCTTAAAGCTTAAACTTTGGCTTATTATTTAAAATGGCTATGAAAGGTTAATAAACTAAGAGGCCTAGGCCTTTTCTATATTAATGTACCGGGGGGGGGCTCCCATCTCGACGACTGAGAAGGATTCAAGCATGTGAATCTATGAAAGTTCCAATACTGGCGTAAACCAAATATCAGTAATCTGACTTTAACCCACTTCAATGACAACCCTCCATTTATTGCCTATTGGCCTTAATGTATGCTTTTCATAGGCCTACTGTCTTCCGGAACACTGTTTTTTGTAATAAAAACAGCAACACCAGCACTCTTCTCAGTGGAAGCACACAGCTAGCTTCTGCACTATCAAAGCTGTATGTATGTAAGGTAGTTAACGTGTGTGGAGGCAAAGTCGCTTTCTCTTGTGAAAGTTATTTTTCTGTTGATCATATTAGGTAAGGCAACAGCTGGGCTGTTAATCCAGAACTAAAAAGGGTTGGGCTATGTTCCTCTCTTACCTTAAAATAAACAAGAATTTAAGACAATTACCTTGAACACTTAAACAGAGTACCAAGTCAACAAGGAGAGTTAACAAAAAAGGGTAAACAAACTGCCTCTTATTTTGTAATTTTGCTACGCAGTTCATTAGTACATTGTGTGACGCAAAACCAGCTTCTTCAGGAATTTTAATGGAAAGGTTGCAAGTTGTGATCCTCGACAAATGGCTGTGGATGCACTATTGGGTATGCCTATGTGCCCAATTCCAGAAAGTCTACATCATATATATTTTTTAAGCAGTCAATGGCTCTTAAAGAGATTGGTGTTGAAAAAGTTTAAAATACTAGGAAGACATCGGGACAAGCATGCAGTGGTACCTGAATCACTGCATGCTCCGAGGCTATCCAGCATGATGTGGAAATTAGCTACCATCAGTTCAGGGATCAGTAACTGATCAATGGTTTGTGACTGCAATTACGGTTACAACAGTGTTGTCAACACAGAAAACAAAGCAAAACATATTTTCAATTTAGGTTTAATTTGACAACTCCTGGCTTTTAATTTTTAATATTTGCGTATTGCAAATAGCATATATAGCATAGGCCATTTAGAATGATTCACCAGCAGAATGAAGGAGGCCATGAGGCCCAGCAACCTCAGAGTCATTCTCATCAAAATCCAGAGGCTGAAAACATCGGTATCTTGTGCTTGGGAGGATTAACCCAAAACTGCACTGTGTCCAGAACCGCCCCGATGAAAGGGAGCATCTGAGATGGAGTCAGGTGTCAATTCAGCACATTGATAGTGATCCCCAGCGAATGCAGGAGGTCCACCGTAACCTGGAGGTGGCATACGACAGCATGGGACAAACCCGCCTTCAACAGCCAGTGGACGAGATAGGGGAAGACTGGAACCACTGATCTGCGCAGATAAGCTACGACCATCGCCATCACCTTAGTGAAAACTGTAGGGGATTGGTAAAGCCAAAGGGGAGCACGGTGAACTGAAAATACTCATGACCCACCGTGAACCGAAGGTGACGTCTGTGAGCTGGCAGGATGGGTGTATGGAAATAAGCATACTGCAAGTCCAATGCCAGCATCCAGTCTCCTGGGTCGAGTGCAGACAGAACTTGCGCTATGGTAAGCCTTTTGAACTTCTCCTTCGAGAGGAAGAAGTTGAGGGCCCAGAGGTCTAGGAGGTCCTTCTTGGGAACCAGAAAGTAGCAGGAATAACAACCACTACTTACTTCAGGCACAGGGCTAAGATAGCTGTTACTTTCTGGCGAAGAAGTGCGAAATGATCCTCCGACATGCAATCTCAAGTAGGTGGCGTGGATGGACTGGTAGTCTTGAAGGGGACGGAGTAGCCTGTTTGGACTATTTGCAGAACCCACCTGTCCGTGGTGATGGATTCCCATGGGAGGAGGTGATGGCGAATCCTGCCTCTGACTGGTTGGTGATGGGCCTGGAACATCAGACTAGGAAGGTTTGGAGGCGGGGGGCTGCGGGGTGGACTGACCCGCCGGCTGGCTCAATGACCCACGAGGACGCTGGCTCCCACTTCCGGGACCATGAAGAGTCTTGACAGCTTGCGTGACTCTGTGACTAGACTGGGCAGGACATGAATGTGCCCCCCTTCAGCAGCCACGAAAGGGACGAAAGTCAGACTGATGTGGACTAGAGGCAGCCAGTAGGCCCAAGGATCTAGTTGTAGCTAGAGAATTCTTGAAGCGCTCAAGCACTGAGCCTGCCTTGTCACCAAAAAGTAAAGTGTCATCAAAGGGCATGTCCATCAAGGAAGACTAAACATCCCCCGAGGAGCCAGAAGTCCCCAACCAGAAGTAGTGTCTAACAGCCACAGACATGGCAATCGCTCTGCCAAGTGAGTCGGTGGTATCCAGTCCACATCATATGGCCAATTTGGCTGCGTCTCTCCATCTGCAACTGTTTGAGAGAGAACAGTCCGGGCCTCCTCCGGCTCCAAGGCAGCACCTTTGTGACCGTATCCCAGATAGTATGGGAGTCTCGGCCCAAGAGGCAAGTGGTATTCACCAACCGCAATGTCAAGCTGGAGGAAGAAAACATCTTCCCACAGTAGTCCAGCTTCTTGGATTCCTTATCTGGGGGGGCAGAAGGGAATGCACCCTTCGATGATGAGGCTTGGACAACCAAGCTCTCAGGGGAGGAGTGTTGGGTCAGGAATACTGGGTCGCCCGGAGGAGGGTGGTGGCAATTGTCCTACTCACAGGAGCCCCTGTGCTAGGCTTGGACCAGGTGCTCAGAAGGACGTCTGTGAGGGCTTCATTGAAGGGCAAAAGGGGTTCAGAAGGGGAAACCACAGGCTGAAGCACCTCTGACAGGAGGTTAGTTCTGACTGCCACCGTAGCAAGCTCGAGGCTGATGACCTTGGCTGCCGTTCTCACCACAACAGCATAACAAGCTCTCTCCTCCGCAACAACGGTAAAGGGAGAAAGTCAGTGTCAGATGTGTCCAGATCACTGGCATCACACAGGTCCCTTCGCCAGTCCAGTTTTTCAAGCTTTTCAGTTAATGGGTCTAGCGGCCCCTCCCAGTCCTCTTCCTCACCTTCTGGCCCAAAGGGAAAGCCAGTAATGAGCACATGGACAAATGTCCCCGACGTCGATCCGGCTCCTTGTCCACTAAGGGGATGAGGATGGGGTCGGCACCGACCGGGGCCCATGTCGACGCCTGGAGAGCCGTCGTCGGGATAGACATCGGGAAAGGTCGAGCGAGATGAACCGGCGTCGATCCAGATCCAGGCGTGGATCACCGGGCTCCGCTGGAGCCACCGGCGTCGATTACCCAAGGCCCCCAACCGACTCCATGGAGCCCAAAGGAGCGCCAACGGGCCAGGCTGCCCAAAATGAGGTACAGTGCCTCATAGAATTTTTTAATTTAGGCAATAGTAGGTGCTAGAGAGATAGCGTTCGAGCGATGACATTTAGAATTCCACGTTGCGCCAGCCGATCAATGGGTAGAAATCGAATAATGCCTGTGCTTCTTTGAATTCTTCTGTTTTCCTGACTTACCCAAAGACCTCCACGATGACTTCTAGTGAGAGGAGTGAGGGTTACGCGACCATTTGAGACCTCCCCTCGAGCAAGAGCAAGAGCAAAACCGAGCGCCCGCATCCAGCAGTTTTCAGGACCAGTCCCGCAAAGATTTCAGGTTCATGGTCCAGCACACAGAGCAGGGTCATGGTCGCGCTCCAGACATTAAAGACACACGAGGCGCGGATCCGTCCCGGATATTGCCTGATGACAGGAAGCCGGTCTGATGTTGGGACATCCCTTAACGCACCGGGAGTTCGAAACTTGTAAAAGTCGACGACAAAAGTAAAAAAAGACTAGCCAAAATGGCTAAGGGGTAGCTCTCTCCAGATCTGCGCTTAGGCTGGCGCAGAAAAAGAAGGAACTGACGTCAGCGCACATGGGCGGAGTCTATGTAGGTCCTGCAATGTCATCCCAGCACCCACGACGGATGTGTAGCTGACCTATGCCACTTAACGACACGCAGGGGTACTGCTGAAGAAAAATCTTCAGATCAAAACTGACTGCAGGAAATTCTAAGGTAAAGAATCCACAACTAAAATCGACTGCCCTATTGGGGAGTGTATTACTCAGCTTTTTTTTTATTTTTTAAACAAGTTAATATTTTATACATTCGGAGGCCAACCAACAAATGATCTTGCTCCACTATGGATCAGATCTAAGCAGACTGTGCAATTTAGCATCAAATACATGTGTGGATGAACAAAAGCCACGCCATTGCCTCTTCTCACACCTTTGTCCCTTCTCTATTTTTGATATGAGTACGTGCGGAAAGTGCAATTTAGCACCCAAGTCTATTATTCATATGATCTGACGTTGCTCTAGGCTATTAGTTGAACGGAGATCCCTGCTGAGAAAACAGCTAATTGAAAAGGGTATTCGCTCTTGCAAGCTGGCAATTTAATTTATGCCTTGATCTGAACAATTTGCAACTGAACATCACCTTTAGGACGTTCATGATGTTGGTCGAAATCCGATTAATGAAAGCTAGTCAGTAGCACACTCAATTTGGTTATATAATAATTTGCATTAAGTACAACATTGCCAAATGAGTGGTTCTAATACTTTTAATCACTGCACATGTGTAATGCCTTATTAAGTCGCTGTTTTTCTTGCGGAGTTTTTTATTGTGCGAACTTGGCCCGAAGGTATCAGGGTGTTACACAAGGACACATTTATTTTTGTGATGAAGTGATTTGCCCAGAATCACAGTATGTTGAGCGTCCTTGCCGAGACTCGAACCCAGTCTCCCATATTTGAGGTTGACTGCCCCAGCCGTTAGGCCACATCCTCTCCTCCTAAACCCCTTCTGCTGATGCTGTATTCATTTGCAATAATCTTCCAAAAGTATTGTTTTAATGCTTTTAAGTGAACGCATATGATGAAAAGTCTCATGAAGACACTGCTGTCACCGTTGCTGGTGCATTAATGTGTGGTTTGTGTATTTCACAATTAAAAAAAGTATAAGGAGATATGAAATTCTTGTATTGTCAAGTATTTGTCCCTTTTCACTATATCATTTTTAAACTGATGATCATATTTATAGCAGGTAGCTGGCTGTTGGGCAACTGAAATAATTATTTCTGAAAGCTTTTTAGTCGATTGATTTTAGCATGTATTAATGTCGCATTGAAACGGTTTTTACTTACCATACACAATAAAGTTACTTCTTAATTTGTGTGTGCACTTGCAATTGTGTTCTAGGGCGGTTTGGTCCAAAATCTTTCAAACATTTGGAGGAGATTAATGCAACTATGTGGCTATCTAAATAAACATCAATGGCTCTAATACTGCACATCTCTACTGCAACCTGTGTCCAAACTTTGTAAAAAAAATGTTTTACATGCTTCACTATTGTTTTAATAAAACCAACATTAATCACATGAACTTCTATACCACTTCACCTGGTTGTGCCAATATTCTACTGTAAATACATTTGAGATAAGGCTTTTGTCCCATCCTTTGAATTAGTCAGCAGTTGTGCTGGCCAATTTTGCTTTGAGCTGCTTCCCAAATATTTCACTCTGACAAACATTTGCAACTAAATTAGTACAAAGGGATCATTATAAAGCAGCGGTATACTTGGGTTCCCTTTTGAAATAGCATCACCCAATATGATTGCCTGAATCTTTATTCGAGGAGATACTTCAAAGAAAGGCAGCCAAATGCAACCAGGTAAAGAGCCGCTAAGATCATATTTCACCAGTACAGCATACGAATGAAGAATGAATACTTAACAGCGCCATATTTACTGCAGGGGTGTGGAATTTAATCAAATATCTACTTGTCCATGGGGCAGGCTGTTTAATAAATCTACTTGTCCTGTAACAAAATCTACTTGTGCCATGTAATGCGGCAACAAATTACGCAGCAATATCATTATATAAGAGTTCTAATATAGCCTCTGATTATGCCAGGGTTCATACCATAATAGTGTTTGAATACTAGCAATTCCCTTATGCTACTATGTTTCTGCAGGTCTACATACTGGGGCTGAAGGTAGTCGTATGCAATAGTTCCAGGGTTGGAATGCCCTTTTTAGTCTGTGCAAACCTACTAACGTGCATGTTTTAAGGGTTTTCAACAATTCTTCTCTAATCATTTCCCATACTGAGAACGGTTGGAAAAGTACTACTGACAGTGGCCGACTTAAAACTTCTTCCAGGGTTGGGAAAAAAGTGGTTGGAGAAAAAGTGAACTTGAAAACATTCATATTTTCACATGAGCAAATCTACACCACATGAGAAAATCTACACCTGCACATTTGCTCATGCTAAAATGCAGTTCACAAATATTTTCTGGGAGTACTATTTCTTGGCCTATTTCTGTAAATTCTCGTGATTTCATGGAAACTGTACATATGCACTTACTGCAAGGATATATACCATGGATGCACTTTTGAGACTTTCTTTAATAATTGGGCCTCTAATTAGGCCTGGCGTTAACCATGACCTTTTGTTTTGTTTTTTATTCGGTCTCTCTCCGTCTGTCTATCAGCTGGCGTCCCTGTAAGTTCAGTATTTTGCGCTTTTAGAAGGAGCATATTGGCACACAAAGTAGTTCTGTTCAGTGCCCAGAACCACTTTGGCAATGTGTGCTGAGACCAACATTTTTTTGTTTTGCTTTTGCCAATGCTTGCTAGAATGGTGAGGACCCAGCAGCTCCCACACGGTTAAGGTTTTACAAAAACCATGCCTGAACAATTCACGCCTTGACAAAACCAAAAGGCTGACAACCAATTTCAGGCCCACTAGCTTCGCCAATGCTTGTTTATTTTTGTTTTCCATATTCGTATTTAAACTGGTTACACTGTTTTTCCATTCTGAATATTTTTGGGAAATACTAACATACATCAACATATTACTAAATGATGCTGCAAAGATACAGTAACTAAAATCTTACAGTAGTTTAGCTAAATGTTTTCTTTTCTTACATGCATTTTTTTCTGAACGTTTTATTTTGAAAGCAAAGAATCATCGCTCTTGCGTTGAAGCTTCTGCAAATATTTGCATAGAATCAGAGAGCATTCTGGGTGCATTATACAGAGCCTCATATTACTAAACTTTGAACATGTGTGTACACTTTTATACTGGAACCACCGTCAGTAGTGCAGGCTGACCTTAAAACATTTACTTTTAGTGCTCCCCCTAATAATAAAGGCTTTGCGTTAATGAACCATATATACAAGTTTGAACAGAATTAACACACATTACCTTAATTGTAGAGAATGCCCTTCCCTGATCCACTATGTGGTGCTGTAAACTGGCAGCCAAAGGGTTTGTGCTGCAGGGGGTTGGGCCTACTTGTCCCAAGGACAAAATGCACATTAAAACATGTTGCCCTTGACCCCAAACAACATGCCCCAGGCGTCGGGCTATAGGAATTCCACATCCCTGAATTTACTGTCCAAAAAAATCTTTTATTTGCCAAACTGCATTTAGAAAGTTCAAGCATTTATCCAAAAACTAAATGTGTGAGTGATGCACATATATGACATCCAATTCGCAAAGGGCATTAGAATATTTCATTAACAGAAAGTAACGGAAAAATCATTCAACAGGGATTATGAAATGGTTTAGTTAGCCAACTATGTAAATCAGAAAAATTGGAGGCCACTGCTGCACAATGTTTTAATACTTTCTCTAATGTAGATTCCTTTGTGGTATTTTGAAGAAAACAGTTATAACATTGCATAAGACATCATTTGTGAGAACACTGTACATGTTAGAGAGGCGAGTTCTAGTTAACGTGTGTGGATACTGAGCTGAATACACTGTGTGAAAGACCCAAGTTTTAGTTATCTCTAGTAACTTTAAATAAGGTAACTATAAATCATGCCACCTTCATGCACAATCTTGTCATGTATTACGTCACATGAAATGTTGCAGTGATGTTATCAATGATGTCATGAAACGTCATGAGCAATGTAATATGCAAGGTAGTTAGCTGTGCATGGGCAAGAGCTATAGTTACCTTAGAGCAAAAGTTACAGTTACTAGAGATAACTATAACTGGTGAATTTCAGTGTTTTATTTTACTTTAAAAGGTTACATTGTCACTTCAATTTTCACCTTATTATAACGTCTTTTTAAACTTTGATTTTTCCATTGAATTTCTATGTGGTTTTTTTTTTAACATAAAGTCATACATGTAGCCAACTACCCACTCCCCCCACGAGGCTGCAGGCAGTCATCCCCTCCCCTGTTGCAGATGTTCTCACAGGTCTTGGCCACACTCGGGCAGACCACATCCCCTGGGGTTGGTTTGTCAAAAAGGGGGAAAGCATACTCTCTTCCCCCTACCTGAGCCTTTGAGGGCCCTGGGGACCCCATGCCCCAGAAATGTCTTAATTATTAGAGGCTGGCTGCATGGCACCCCTACTCAAGTTGATGCAGGGCTTGGAGACCCTATCTCCGGGCCTTTTAAAAAAAAATTATTATGGGGCAAGGGGTACATGGCCCGATCCAGAGACTCTACGAGCCCAGAGACTCTACGAGCCCAGGGACCCCAGCTCCTGAGATTTTTTTCTGTAAAGGGGAGGAGGGTGCACAAAGAGCCTCTCCAAGCCAATAGTGGCCCCCTGTTGCTACTATAAGGGGTTAGGGCACCACCAAGCATTTTTTATAGTGTGGAGGCTGCAGCAGCCCTCCAACATCAAAAAAACCTTAAGCCTCCAGGGCCATTAAATCCATGACCCCAGGAAAGCTTACCATATTTGTTAAAGTACTTGTAGGTAGGTGGTGCTCTATGCTCTTCATTTGAAGTGCAGAGACTTTTGGGGTTGGCCATGGCCAAACCCTCTGTCTAACTACACGCCGTGTACAGAATGGGGTTTGTTGTCTGGGGGTTGGACAAGGCTGCGGGGAGTTGAAAGTAGGGCATGAACGCAGGCCAGTTCCTGCAGCCAATCCTACACCTTCCGCAGTGTGGGGTTTGCATGATATTAAATAAAACTAGAAATTCACTGAAACAAAGTTTAAAAGTGGTGTTATAGTTAGGTATGGTAGAAATGTCTTACTTTGCATTTTTTTTAGACCTTAGGAATTCATCGGAAAAATACAAAGGTTAAAGGGATGTTATAGTTAGGTCAAAACGTCAGTTAAAGCATACCTTTTTAATTTAGCAAAACAACAGAAATTCACAAGTTATAGTTATGTCAAGTGACTATAATCGGTGCCTTAAGGTGATTGCAACTCGCCCTCTCAACAGGCACTGCTGGTTATCCCATATTTTACGTCATTCATGACATGTTCCATGACATCACTGATAACATGACTAACATCTGAAATGACATTGATGACAACACTGTATATGGCGGGGGCACAAGTTATTGTTACAATAGGGCACGAGCTATAGTTACTTGGCTTAAATATAACTGGTGAATTTTAGTGGTTTTGTTAATTTAAAACAGTATGTTTTAACTGATATTTTCACCTAACTATAACAGCCTTTTAACGTTTGTTTTTTTAGTGACTATATATAAATATCTCTTGTCAATGGATGATTGGACATAAGAATATTGTGTCATTTATATTCATCAGATCATTAAGTTAAGGCAATGCCTTTTTCTACACATGACCCAATCCACCACTTTTCCATCATTTTCGTTAGTGTATTCTTCCACAGAAGGAGAAATATTTAATTCTTAATTTTAATGTGTAAATTATGGTCCAATGATCGGAGGAGCATTGCCGAATCTGAATATATTTGGAATCCAACATAGGTTATTCATCAGATTTTTTTTCAATTTTTAGCCATGGGGAATTATTAACTTGCTAAAATCTCATTTAAAGTTATTAAGAAAGTTTCATAGTGAGAAATGCCACTTGGTGTCATTTAAAGTTGGGCAATCTAATTTTCACCTCTGTGTTTTGACCAACCTTGGTTTAGACAGAGCCCCAGGTGGTTTCTAAATAGTCAAAATAAACCTCTTAATTAATCCATCACGTTTTTAAAAAAAAGATATGTGTAAGGAACAGTGAAGGTAGCATATTTCGAGCATAAGTAATAATTTGTTACAATTGGGGTGTGGCAAATTTCAACTGTTTCTCCATCAACTTAGATGTATAAAGTCAAATTAGTAATACAATCTTTAAACATCTGCCCTAAGATTTCAGTATTTATTTTCATATCAACTCCTATATTATCATTAAAAATGAAAGAGTCCCTTGTTCCACTTCAGGCCAAGGTGCGGAATAAGCAATGACTGAGGAGGAGTGCAGGAAGACAGGGGAAGCAGCGATGGGGAAAGGAGCATGGATGAGAACAGCTCATGCCAACAATGCAGGAGGGGGATGGGGCAAGCAAAGATGGCAGAACACCAATGCGGGAGGGGGACCAGGCAAGCAACCTGGGGGGCAAGGGGAATGGGTCAAGCATCAACACAGAAGAGGTGGCGGGATGGGCAAGCACTTGTGAAAAGGCAACAATGCAAGACAACGATGTAGAGTGGGCTCACAGCAGGTGGAAAATTGGAGTACTAAACTCCCGAAACCAGTATGCACACTAATTTCCCATTCCAGGGGTATGGGGGGTAAACTCGCAATTGAGTAGTTTTTCATGGTATTAACACACACTAATGCTAATATAATATGTGGAGTTTGCACTGCACCGGTAACATCCAACTTGTAATGACGGCATAAGCCAAAGTAGCTACATGATCTACCGAAGAAAAACGGGGAGGGTGGGTGCTTCCTAATACCACTCAAAAAAAGGTTAAACACTTAAACATGAGAAGTTCAGAGCTTGGCAATCAAGCAGAAAATGGCCGCAATTTCAGTAGCTAGCCGATGTAAATGCCCCTTCTATTAGGAGTTGCCGGGAGCAATCAGCATCTAGTTTAACTCCATGAGCAAACATAATCCCCGAGCTAAACCCATGCCATGGAGTGGGTGAAAACGCTGTGATGGGAAGAGGGAGTAAGCATGACTAAGGCTGCTGTCTCACCAGGTAGCACTTGGAAATAGTAAGACCTTTGTGAAGAAAAACACAGAAAGGTGAGAAAAACAAGGAGACAATTTTATTTCATTATGACCGGAATTAAGGTGAGTCTTCTCATTGCAATCATAGGACAGCGTCGATTACTAGATATATTATCTTCAGAAGGTTAGGTCATGTCACTCGTCTTAAACCCCAATCCGTCTTAGATAAAGGCAGCAAACTGATCAAGTGTGTGATTGCATAGTGATCCGCAAGTATTCAAGCCTTGTCTAATTCAACATAATTCGTACTACATAGTTTTACATTCTCAGTCAAGTCAAGGCTATACAAGTCAAGCAATAACAATGCTAACATCTCCACTGCACATGGCATTCTATTAACAAATACATAATCAGGGCTAACCTAAGGTGGTGTATTGTTGCTTATTTAAAAGTAAGCGCATGAAAAACAGAGATTACATCACACTAGTGCTTAAGAATATCTACCCGCGAGGCTTCACTATTAGAAATAGTAGTGTGTTTTCCCATTGGCAGACGGGGGATCTGCCTTCATTAAAGGTTAGGTGTTGGTCACCGTGTTTTGTATATGTGCTACTCGTTTTATGTTTTTAAATCACTAACATGACTATGTTAATTAGTAGAGCTATGACTGAAAGTGACACGTTTGCCTACAGCGAAGAACATATTCAAAGACTTATCAGCGCCCGACCTACTTTTGCCTCCGTTACTTTGAGTGCATCAGCAAAGACTCAAAACGAGTCAGACAAGCTAACAAGACTTAAGAAAAAACAAATAAGAACCGATCTTCACGGGCATTTCTTGATTCAGCATTTACGAGCAGGAACAATTCTGGTAGAACTCCAAATTCGGAACATTCCTATGGTATTTATTGAGGACCCGGAGTATAAAAAAGGCTTTAGCTGCATTGAGACCAAATGTAGCCGAGACCTGATGGTACTGACAGCTGAAAGAGCACTACGCCCATCTCAGAAAAAATTAGAGGAAATAGAAACTTTGGAGTCAGAAATTAAAAATAATCAACTAATTCCGGATTCAAAAACACTGTTGGACAAAGTCGAAAAAGAGATTCTGGACTTTAAGGACTACACGGTGGCACAAAAAACTAACAAACTTGAAACAGACAAAAACAATTTTTCATTGGAAAACACCTATCCTTATCTCAATAAGGATTTTTATACACGGTCGGACTCTAGGAGATACCTTCAGAACTCTCAAGGAAGATCGAGAAATAAATTCCTAACGTTTTCGGACACATCGTCTTCATCAGGCTCAGAAACAGAAGCCACCGAAGCAGGGTCAAGTGGAATTAATAGAAGAGGAGGTCAATATAACCAGCAACCACAAAGGAACAACTTGCAGCCTTTTTTAGGCAGAGGCCAACGGAGGGCCAGGGGCAGACCCCGATACAATTCCCAACCATGGGAGATGACAACGAGACGTCAGTTTTACAAGAATTAAAAGCACCCCCAGTATTCAATCTATCCGAGCGAACCCTCACCGACATAGAGAAACAGGTGCTGGAAAAAGGGCTCTCTTTTGTTCCATCAAGGAGAACTGATTTCGTCAAAATGAAGCTGGAAACATTGGAATTTTGTCGTAAAATTAGATCGAAAACATTCTTTAAAGATCAGGAAAGTGTCGCCAACACAGAAGTGACAGGCCTTAAGAAAAAATTTACTTTTTGTCCACCGGGCAACAAAATTCCTAAGGAGGTCATAACTTTCGAAAAAACTTTGTTGTCGGCAATTACCCAGATGGAAAAAAAAAACAATACACTCGCTTTAACTTGTCCAAAGAACAAAAGGATGCCATCTTTTCTTTAAAAAATTATCCATCGGTAGTTATCAAGCAAGCGCACAAGGGGGGCGCAATAGTCCTTTAGGGTATTGAAAAATACAAAAATGAAGTGATGAGGCAATTAGGTGACACAGAATGTTACAGAAAGATCTCAAAAGACCCGACAGTAGAACTTCAGGGCCAGTTGTTTAACTTGTTACAGAAGGGTTTCGAGCAAGGTGTTTTGGGACCCAAGGAGCTACTTTTTCTTCAAAATAAAAACCCTCGTATTCCAGTTTGTTATGCCCTTCCCAAGGTCCACAAAAGTGAGACAAATCCTCCCGGAAGACCCATCGTCTCCGGCTGTGATTCCCTCCTTGAACCGATATCAAAATACATCGATTTTTTCTTAAAGCCTTTAATTGCACAGGTCCCAGCACACTTGCAAGACACCACGGCTTTCATCAACAGATTGGCAAATATTGAATTTGACCCATCAAAACAGCTGTTTGTCACAATGGATGTGGTGGCGCTTTACACCCAGATCCCGCAGGAGGAAGCATTGGGCACCCTCTAGTATTTCTTAGACACTAGAGAACAACCAGTAAGGGTACCCACCAATTTCATCATTGAGCTAGCAAAGTTCTCACTTCAAAAAAACTATTTCTCCTTTGGGACTGAGCTTTTCTATCAGATTAAAGGGGTGGCCATGGGCTGCCCCTTTGCACCAGAATTGGCAGTCCTGTTTATGGGACTATTTGAAGACAAATTCATTTTCAACAACGATCCCTTTTCTGCATGCATCACCCATTGGATGAGGTATATTGATGATGCTTTTTTAGTGTGGAATGGATCAGAGGAAGGTCTGTTGGAGTTCTTAAATTGGCTCAATAGACGCACAAATGACATCAAGTTCACGCTGGAGTTCTCAACCCATCAAATCACCTTCTTGGATGTTAAAGTTTATGCATCAGAAGGGTCTTTGGCGACAACACTTTACAGAAAAGAAACGGACCGCAACAAAGCATTGCACTATACAAGCAACCACCCCCGTTAACCTCTGCCAGAATTTGCCTTTTGGCCAATTCTAAAGAATTAGGCGTAACTGTACATTTAAAGACGAATATTTTCAAAATGCTCAAAATCTATTAGAACGCCTGCTGGACCGGGGTTACCCGAAGAAACTGTTGAAACATGCATTACGTCGAGCATGGAGGACGCCTCGCGAAACATTATTGGAGAAAAGAACTAAGCAACCACTAGAGAGAATTGTTTGTGTGACAACATTTTGCCCAAATGCAAACCAACTAAAAAGGATCATCCATCAAAACTGGCATCTGATCAAAAATCTTGACATTATTCTACAAAATCCACGTCTTTTTGCCTTCAAGAAAGAGAAAAGTATTGCTAATTTTGTGACCCGGGCAGCATTACCCAAAAAAAGAGGAAGGAACTCTACGAAGTCTACTGGGACTACAACCAGTCCAAGGACATCACAGATGTGGCACCTGTTCCTGCTGTGACCAAACAATGGAAGGAGATGTGTTTTCACACGCTGGTATTTTCTGGAAGCACTCAACGTTTACCAACTGTAAAACAAAGAACGTAGTGTATGGGATCCTATGTTATTGTCCCAAACTATATGTAGGAAATACTACAAAAGAAATCAGACAACGGATAACTCAACACAAATCCAGGGTACGGAGAAATGTAGCCAATGCACCGCTAGTGAACCACTGGATGAGTAAAGGACACACAGAAGTGGATTTCAAATGGACTGTTTTGGCTAAGGTAGAGACTGATGCCAGAGGTGGCGATATTGAAGCAAGATTGAGTCAGCGTGAGGCTCATTTGATCATGAAATTCAACACGGCGACAAGTGAGCTGAATGAACTTTTTGAGATTGCGAGGGTTTTCTAAATACATCTAGGACCCGCTCAATTATGATATTAGTTCCATTCGGGCCCCGCGGATCCACATTCCAGTATTTGCACTTATTGAGACACCTGAGTGTTGCGGGCACTTTAACGCAGATCGGCTGTGCGACGTTCACAGCAAGCCAGGCAACCACATGACAGCCCACGTGGGCGCCGCCCTCCAATCTTAAGTTGACTCTGGACTTCCGGCATCCACACCGGAGTTCCGCGGTGACACGGACGCCCAGACTGACTGAACAGCGGTCCATGGAGAGCCTTTCATACTCGATTGAAGGTAAACTAACGCGCTTTCCTTACAGCAGTACAAACCCCGCTGTTTAACTTGGGATAGAGATAGTGATCGTATTCCTTCCGTTTTTTAGAAACCGCGATAATCAGCCATGCGCCGCTCGCGTCTGATTGTATACTTACGCCAGGAGAAGAGACTCTTCACGCAACCCCTTCAAGGACTCTGCAACCGCCTTCCTAGTCCCAAGTAAGGTCCCAGCCCGCTCAACAGTTTAACACAGTTCGGTCACGCGTTGCTTTGAGCTCGGAGGTAAATCGTACTGCCTTTTCTTTTCTACAGAACTACGAGTCCCATACAGCCCCTGAGGGCTGGTGTTGCGAACAGCCCACACCATTGCTGAAATTTGATTCCGTCTTCTACACATTCCCCGATACCATCGAGGTAATTCCACATCTACGGGGGCGGGCCCGCTTCTAAGACCGAAACAGAGACTGACTAGCAGGCACAGAGGTGCAGTCACTAATCCCATGTTGTCTTTGTTTTTCTCACAGAAACTTACGTACCTTTTTGATTGGACTGAAGCCACAATGTGGAATACGGTAGGAGGCTTCTAGGTGTGGCCTGGTGCTGATGGTTTTGATAATTTTGAATTTATTTGTGATTATAAGGATATTCCTTGTATCCTCTTTCAGGTTTCCTTCTGGTCCTGATGAGAACCGGGCAAAGGGTCCGGTTTGAAACGTGTCGACCTTGTTGTGGCCTGCGTTATAATCTAGTTGTCTTTCTTAATTCTCTCCACAAAAGCATAATCAAATTTGCATAGACAGGCTGCTATTGTAATTCTTTTTCTGGTCTGCCACATATTCCTTGTTGGAATTAACGATAAGATTGTTCTAATTGACCACGCAGGTCCCATTTTTTGATTTCCATTTTTTTGTTTTGTACCACTGATATTGAAGTTTGGATGTGTGTGTGTATATGCAAGTGTGAAGTGTACCAGGTTTTGAGTCCGGTAACAAATGTGAAGGAGGGTATTCATATTGAATTTTATTGCACTGTCATTTGTATGTCTACGTCTGTTTTTTGTTATATTTAATGTTACTGTCGCACATATGTAAATAATGTCTTGCATTGTGTCTTTCTTGAAAATTAAAAAATAAAAATTAAATTTGACGGATTCATTCCATTACATGACTAGAAAATCAAGTTTTTAGTCTGTGGTTGAAGAGATTTAGTTTATTTTGTCCCAGTACCGGCATTTGTTTTAGTTTGTTGGTTAAGAAGAACCACTGGCCGTCATGAGGAAAAGCAAAGTAATAAAAGTGGTGGTAGATGAAATTTGGGCACAAAGCAGTAGTAATAACTTGTCAATATATACCCTTTGGAGATTTAAAAAAAACATGTTGCATAGGTGTCATTAGTGGTTATAAGCCTTCATGGAGAAGACGAAATACCCTCACTTTCTTTCCACTGCTAGAAACATCTCGTTCAAGCATCCAAAAGCAATTTAAGCCATCACTGTCCCATTCTTGATTGTGATAAGACTTGATGGTTTATGCATTAAGATGATGAAGTATCACTTGACATAGGTTAGTCATCTTTTGCCTGATCTTCCCCCAACTTAAATCCTGATTGACTTGGTTAAAGTTTTCTGATACCTGCAGAAAACAGCTGTTCGCACATGTACATTCAAAATAATCACTGACAATGTGCACTTGACAACCCAACTACGTACGGCCAGTAACCTCTCCATGAAACAGCCTTCACTGCCTTACCATTATTCAGGTCGCCATTGTTTCCATTTCTTTATGTTAATGTATTACTACTTTTGCAACTCTTCCCTCCCACTCAATAGTGCATATTAGAGATGTTCCTAATTTCGCTAACAAAATGCACATTTCAAACCTTTTTGTCCTGTTCCTATCTTAACTATTGTCGGTCTGTTGTCTCCACGCTCCTTTGACAATGGCTTCACGGTGTCATTATGATCAAATGTTCCACAGCAGGTTACGTTAAAAAATGTATACTGAAACAATACCAAAAACGTGTGCAATAAGGCTGTACTGTTGACATAAAATATATATTCCCAAATCACAAGGAAATGGAAAAGAAAGCAATGTCAAGACACAAGCAGGCGGACTGTGAGCCTCGGCCAATTATTTCTGTTATTTACGGTGAAGGCGAACCAGTGTGGCTGAGAAATGAGGAGAAACCTGCCAAGCAAGTTTCTTTCTTGGGTTTACTATTCTAAAGAGGAATCGCACCTACAAGACACCCGTGTTAGTCGCAGGATGTTTACGTTTTGAATAAACACAAGATTATCACTATTTTTGATAGTCTTTCCTTCACGATACAACTTTCAGAAGCAGACGGAATCGCATGGCCAACAAAACAAATGTCAGAGAAGACTTCACAACAGCATATAACTGGCTTCAAAATCATCAAATCGTCTACTTGTGCAGTAGAAAATACTTTCAATTTGAAACAATATTTTACGATGGACTAAGTACCAACGTTTTATAGCTCTGAGCGAGTGTTCTGTGCACTGTATCTAGTGTCATTTGATGCCTTGCTTTACCAGGATCTCCACCTTACCTAGTTAAATCATTCAATTCATTCTCAAGGATGTAATGACGGAGCCACCCGGCCTGTCCACATACGCACACACGCACGCATGCAAGAGGGCGGGCTCACCCGAGGCTTTAAATAAACAGCCGCTCGTGGTCTTGGGCCCAGCATGGTAACCTGTGTCCGAGTGTAGTTATTATAGTTTTAAGGCCCAATCCTGCGGCCTAGGTCCATCCCTGCCCCCTGTGACCCACGTCACCACACTGGCGACAAGGCGGGTCTGCCCCGCGCTCATACCCTACTCGTCTCGCTCCGGTCACCTGCCCTGTGTCCGCGCTACTCTCGCAGGCTGCGCTTGAGCTGCCGCCCGGACACTTTTGGTGATCGTGGGAGCCTACCCCGCTGGTTTCTGCTGCCTACGCCTCCGGAGGTGCCGCCCGCGCCTCCTGCGGTGCGCGGTCGAAGTGGAGCGGCTCGCGTGCCTCGCCGAGGTGAGGCCTACCCCTGCTGCTACGGCGGGCCGGGCGTGCCCCTGTCCTCGCGCTGATCCGTGCCAAGCTGCGCGTGGACCAGTCGCCTGGCACTGCACGGGCTAGCACATGGCTACGCCCAGAAGTAGCCGCAAGAAGGAACTGCACCACACACCACAGACTCCTGCGTCCCCGGAGGGGCTGCACCGCCCTCGCCGGCGCCCAAGACGAATGAGTACCCAAGCCACCGCCAGCAGGGGTGCCCCGCCGCAAGTGCCAGGGCCTACCCAGGCTGTGCTCCAAGCCCCAGCTCAGCAGCTTGTTGCCCAACAGGTTCCAGCTCAAGCTCAAGTGGCCCAGCACGCTGCCAACCCACCTGGCCATGGGACAGCAGCCCCGCTGCCGCCGTTTAGTGAACTTTCAGATCCATCCACCGCGGCGGCGCGTTGGCGCTCCTGGATTGGTGGCCTGGACCACTACTTCGTGGGCATCAGGGAATCAGATGGAAGGGTCAAGAGGTCACTCCTCATGTGCTACGGCGGTGCCGAACTGTACGACCTTTTCAAGACCTTGCTGGACAGGGGCGAGGACGACGACTACGCCGCGGCAGTTGCAGCTCTGAATCGCCATTTCAATCCACAGATCAACCCGGACTACGAATGGTTCAAGCTACTGCAGGCGCGGCAGGGGGATACGGAGACAGTAGATGTCTACTACGCCCGCCTACGGAAACTGGCTACATCATGCGAACTGCCAGACCAGAGACTGGAGATCCGAGCTCAACTCATCCAAGGCTGCCGCTCCGTCCAGCTGAGGAGTCTCATCCTTCGGCAACCTCGCATCTCCCTCGACGAAATCCTAGTCCTCGCCAGGTCCCACGAACTGTCCAATGCTCGATCGGAGGAGATGGCGGCGGCCCTGACTCGGCCATCGGTGGCGCCGCGGACACCCTCAATCAAGGAGGAAAAAGCGGATGTGATCCGCAAACGACCTCAGCAACAAAAGGGAGGAGCAAAGACTACGCAGGCCTCCATGTGCGGCACTTGTGGCATGGATCATCCCCCAGGAGGAAAGTGTTTGGCAAGAGGAAGAACATGCTCCCAGTGCGGCAAGATGAACCACTTCGCCAAGGTTTGTAGGAGCAGTGGTGGACGATGCAACATCCAAGGACCGCGCAATCTCACACATGGAGTGCGGCAGCTGTCGTTGGAAGATCCAGGTCCCTGCAGCGACAACTCACGATCGAACTTCGACCTTGAAGAAGATGATGACGAGATTTTCTTTGTATCGTTCGTTGGCAGAGACGGCTCCAAGAAGCCCCCACCACCAATGTGTGATATCACAGTGGCAGGTTCCCCGGTACACGCTCTGATCGACACAGGAGCATCTGTGAATGTGATGGGACAGCGTTCAATACGAGCAGCTGAACCCTCGCCCACCACTCCACCCGTCCAAAGTAAAAATTTACACTGATTGCTTATAATTGAAAAGAGAATTTCACAATCCTCGTCATTATGAGCACACAATTTAAAATCCCTTCCTATTGTATTTGTCTGCCAGTTCACGGTGTAAACCGCTTTGTATTGTATTGGTCACAGAGTTACACCTTACAAGGCTCTTCCAACTGGACGGGACAATTCTCTTTTCAGTTATGAGCAATCAAACTACTTATTAGGTTTACTAACATAACCAATGTCACATGAAAAGAGTGTAGAACAGATTACCAACCTATTAGCACACGCAGAATCCCTTTCTAAATACTGCACCTCAAAACCCTTTTACCGGTGAACACATACGTTTTCAGCAATCAGCTGCACTGTCAAGCCTTATCTAAAAAAACATGGTTTGTCACAGGATAAACAAAACTGAAACTTTTGCTTAGTTTAGTATTCGGCAACACTCCTTGTAAGACTATTCTTGTCCACAGGTTTTAACACATTTTATTAACAATTCATTCTTAAAGGACTATTAATTTTAACAAATGCTTTCTCAATAAGTAAGTCAGGCCTATTGTATTTGTTGTAAATTTCCATAATAAACAGATCAGACCTATGGCATATGACAGGAGTTTTCGTTAAAAGCCAATCAGATTGATAGTCTTTATCACTGGTTGTCACCAAACTAAGGCATGCTGTACGGAGTGTAAGTTTTCCTATCTAGCAGCAATCAGTCATGCAGTCATGCAGTCAAATAATTGAAAATATGCAAACAATTATATTTGATACAGTAACACCTCCTAACAGTACCTAATGTGGAGTATTGTAGTGCAAATTATCTATCTCAAAGTTTTGTCAGAGGGGGAACCAACAACAAAATTTTTTATAATATGGTAAACGGCAAGATTCCTTTGAATAAAAACTGTCTACAGGCTTTGTCACAGTGCAATAATAATTCATAGTCCACCCTTAAAAGTCTACTATTGACTTTAATATATGCTTTTCTCAATAAATACATAAGGCCTACGGTCTTTGCACTAACCTTTCAAAATAAACCACTGAAATCTGACAACTATTCTTAATAAACCAATCAGGCCCACAGTGTTTGGATTGCTCACTCACCAGAAAATAACTCAGTCAGGCTTACTACATTGCGCATAGGTTTTGCCAAAAGGCAACCGTAAGGCATACAATCTTAAAATTAGAAATATATACATAATTAAAGTTCACAGAACAATATGTAATGCCTCTAACTGAGGGTTAATATCAATCAATCTTACAAGCGTATTGCCTATAGCATACTCGTTCATGTTTAAGTTAGCCCTACTGCCTTTCCTGTAACCTTTCATAAAAACAGGTCAGACCAGTGGCATCTGACATAACTTTTCCCAAAGAACCAATCAGGAGTACAGCCTTGATAATTGGCTTATCACCATAATCAACCCAGGCCTGCTGTATTGAGCACACACTTGCCCACTGTCATGAGGTTTCTACGAATCCGTAGGATCTACGTGTTTGTTTGGATAACAAACTTTTGGGGAGGTGCGTAGACAGATTCCGGGCACCCCATAAGATATGTTGGCCTAGAGGCCAGCTAGCTCACAGTGCTACCAAAAAAACCCTTAACCTTACCAGGGAGGAAATAGGTTCTGCAACCACGAACATGACACCCCTGACACCTTAGGGATCGTGGAAACAGATCAGAACCTATCGCTCAGTGATTTGTTCTTACTCGTGCTCAGAGAGCTATACAGAATACACAGTGGGGCATTTTCAATATATTTACTGAACCAACGTTATTCTTGTATAGAAAATGTGTGCTGTGATAATCAGGAGACAGAAGCAGATGAAAGTGATGACAAGGACCAAAAATGTAGATAGTAGATACAGTTCTACTATGGTGCTAAAACGGCGTATAAATGCAGACATATAAACAAGACAATAATCAGGTGTACTCCTACTATGAAGTTGAAGTTAGGGAAATTTATAAAGCGCACGTATACCAAAAAGGTTTCATGGCGCTACGGTAGTCGGCAGCAGACAGGGTGACAATTAGACCTCAAAAGCACTAATGAATAACCAGGTCTTCAAACCCTTGTGGAACTCCAAGTAGGATTGAGAAAATCAAAGATTGTCAGGGAGAGAGTTCCAAAATCGGGGAGCCTGGAAGGAGAAATCGACCCACGTGTTTCTTCCTAACAAAACGAGGAACAACCAAGAAATTCTTGGAGGAAGACCGTAAATTCCTAGAAGGAGAATAGGTTAAAAGCCTAGAAGCAACGTAGAAGGGAGCTAAGCCCGCTAATGATTTAAAAATAAGACACCCTAGT
Source organism: Lissotriton vulgaris (assembly GCF_964263255.1). NCBI lineage: Eukaryota > Metazoa > Chordata > Amphibia > Caudata > Salamandridae > Lissotriton > Lissotriton vulgaris. Next base: position 1,992,274,886 of record NC_141687.1, on the reverse strand, counting down.
TTAAATAGCCATCTATGAACCACCGGTAGCCAATGCAGTTGCCTTAGCAGCGGAAGGGCATGATGGAATCTGGACCGGTTATAAATCAGCCTAGCCGCCTGATTTTGAATGAGCTGGAGTCGGCATAGTTCATAGGCCGGAATTGGCATAATCGACCCGGGAAATAACCAGGGCGAGAAGGATAGCCTTAAGAGCCTCAATGGTGAAGAAACGGGAGACCTTGCGAATAGTGCGGAGGCATAAAAAGCAAGAAGAGACGATGATACTAATCTGGGTGTGCATTGAAAGATGGTCACTGATTTTAATGACCAGACTCTTCACCGACTTAACAGAAGAGTGGGCAGGTCCAAGGGAAGGGGGCCAAAAATTAGAGGACCAGGGATTGTCGGAGGCTCATCCAATCCCTGGTCCTCTAACTAACTCAGTCTTGTCGGGATTTAACTTTAGATGGTTTAGGCTCATCCAGTCCTGGATGAAAATCATTGTTTTGAAAATGGGAAATATAGTGAGGAGATGACGAAAAGGAAAAAATAAGTTGAAGGTCATCAGCGTAATTAAACACTGTGACCTCCTGATTAAAGCCAAGATTAAAGAAAAAATTTAAAGATTGAAGAGAAGAGGGGAAAGAGCTGAACCTTGGGGGACACCACAAGAGACTGTACGAAAAGTAGATGAAAAAGGGGAAAGCTGAACCGCCTGTTGGCAGTTCCCCAGGAATGAAGAAACCCAGCTCAAGTCCACATCAGGGATGCCAGCTGCCTGGACACGGCTGACCAAAAGGTGGTGGTCGACTGTGTCAAAGGCCGCTGAGAGATCGAGAAGTACAAGGGCCTGAGTAGATCCACGGTCGGCACTGACTCTCAGCTCATCCAGCACTGCGAGAGTGACCGTTTCCGTAGAATGAGTAGGACGGAAACCAGCCTGATAAGAGTTTAAGTAGTCAGAGGCCTCTATAAAAGAGCAAAGGCAGTTGGTGACATGTTTCTCCAAGACCTTACCGAAAAAGGAAAGTAGGGAGATGGGTCGAAAGTTGGAAGAGATAGTCGAATCAGCTCCCACCTTTTTCAACACTGGGATGTTCATGGCTGATTTAAAAAGATTAGGGACGACGCCTAAGGCCAGAGATTTATTAAGGAGAGTAAGCGGTGGATCGACACAGATTGAAAAAATCTCACGGAGGATATGTGAAGGACAACTATCAGTGGGAGAACCAGATTTAGTGAAGCTCACCAAACAGAGAATTCTCTGTCAGTATGGGCGGAAAGTGTGAGTAGGAATGTATACTAGGAGGGGGAGAGGGAGAAACGAAAAAGGGGGACGGAGGAGAAATATGGGATTGAATACTGGAAATTTTGGTGAAAAAATAATCGTGAAGGGAATCACACAAATCCTACTCGATCGAGTTTAGAAAGACTGTTGAGAACGGAGAAAATTTCCTTGGGCTTATTAGGAGATGATAAAATCATTGCGGAAAAATATTGGGTTTTAGCAGTAAGGATGTCATTTTTATACTCCCTATGAATGGTGGAATAGATGGTTTTATCAGTGGGGTCATAGTGCCGGCGCCACTTTCGTTCAGCCTGTCTAAGCTGAAGTTTCTTGGCTTGTAGAGAGGGGGTAAACCAGCTCTGCGCGTCATGAGGACGCTTAAGCCGAATCGATCTCCAAGGGACCAGTTCATCACAAGATGAGATGAGCCAAGAGTTAATGGCCAGGGCCAGGTCGTGGAGAGAGGAGTCTGGGTTATCAGCATAAGCCGGAATGAGGGTGGAAAGCGAGGAGCAAAGAGAGTCAATATTAACTCAACCCCAGTTTCTCATTTTGACATTGGTGGGTAAACGGGAACTCGTCACAGGTTTTAATAGCAGAGAAAAAGACACAGAGTAATGGTCAGACCACAAACAAGGAGAGACTGAGAGTAAAGAGAAATATCCAAATTGGGCGACAAAATTTGGTCCAAAATATGGCCAAGCTTGTGGGTAGGTGAATGAACCAGTTGTATCAAGTTCAGATTAATAAGCAGATCAGAAAACTCCTTAGAATGAGAGTCCTCCAAGGGATCACCAGGCCAATAATTAAAGTCACCTAGAATCACTATCTGCAAGTTGTTTACTATCAGGTTGGCCAAGGTCTCGCTCACTAACGAAGGAAAGGTGGGCATAGATTGGGGAGGATGGTAAAACAAAACATAAACCAGCGAAGGAGAGACAGATAAGATTTTCATCACTAAGTAATCAACAGCAGGGATCGTCGGGGAAGGCATTAAGGAAAAAGACCATCTAGAAAGGATGATGTCAGCCACCCCGCCCCCTCTTTTACCTGTTGCACAATCTAAACGCAGGAGATAGTAGTTTTCAGGAAGAGCAGCTAAAATATCTGCAGAAGATGCTGGGGAGAGCCAAGTTTTTTTTTTGTTTTTTTTTTGGTGCACAATATTTATTGAGCACTTGCAGGAGTACACAGCGTCTCGCCAACAACCCGGAGGCTGGCCGCTATCAATGCAGATATATAGAAGAAGCAATGACAGAAATGTATGGGTGCGAATACAATCGCGTCAAACAGTAGTTTCCAAATGACAAGTGCAGCGTCTACATATCGAAATCAAAGTGTCTTGCATTTTTAGATATTTTATGTCAACATTAACATGTGCAATGACCAGGTGAACCCAGGGAGGGGGGGGGCGCACACCTGCGCTCGGGCGGACACAGCAGTCCGTGGGAGGCATGCAGCTAGCAAGCTCTGAGTCCACAAATGAAGTAATGGCGGGGGCTCAGTATCGAAGGTAGTAGGCCGTTAGACACCTGGGCGATATCGTGGGAGTGAGGGCAACACACAAAGAGCCTAGAAAGGGGGGGGGGGTTTGGGGGGGATAGAGAGAGAGGGGGGGGGCACTAAGCACATCATGCCAGACAGGCTAGGCCCGGACTTTCAATTCAGGACCAGGAAACAACACAGTAGTGTCCCACCCTCCCATCCTCAAGTGCTGCTATCTTCCAGTGGGTCAGTTATCAAGTAACATTGTAATGGGGCCCAAATATCAGTAGGCCTAGAAGCAGGCGGCAGTAATTCGGAATAAGTATGCAATTGTTCCTGGCAGTATATCATGTCACTCATCCAATCCTTAAACTTGGGGAGAGCCAAGTTTCGGTAAGAAATAGACAATCCGGTTGGACTTGATCAAGAAAACAGAAAGTCTCAAGCTGGTGCTTAACTAATGACCGGGTATTAAGCAGGCATGCCGAAAATGCCACGGGAAGACTGACAGGAGAGGGCCCTGTAGGCAAGTTCTCACTATCTTTGGGGACTATGCAAACCCTACTCTGTGTGTACCTAAAGTGTGTGTAGATGTGAAGCCAAGAATCCCCCAAGGACGATTCAACCCCATTACCTGGTGGGAGAGAATGTAGGAGCTCATCTTGGTCACAAACTGGACACCACCTCATGGAGATGTCAAGCCGTTGCATGGCGATGTTTCAGTATGCAGGGACCCTCTGTGTCAACTGAAGTGCCTCCTCTCCTAATCTTGTAGGATGCTCTTTACTTATAATAGAAAGTAGCCTTTCGATGTGCGTATATATTAGAGATATTATGGATAATGAATAGTTTCTTACCTGTCGGTGTAGTTTTGCAGCTTGAAGATCTTTCTGGATTCACTATGCTGTGCATTATTCCGCTGTCTAGTGGTTCGGTCCGGAATCGTAGTCCTTTTTTTTGTAGCCCAGGTGGGCCTTGACGTACCACCTTTCAGTGTACTTCCTGTGACGTCGGCACGCTTCCTGCGGAAGCTCCCAACTTGGGGCACCATCTTCGGATTCTTTTTTTCTCGTTTTGTGTTCTGTTTGCGAATCCTTTGGCAATGTTCACGTAAGTGGTTTATCCGCTATGTCCTTCAACGTGTCTGTTTCTGTATTGTCCTTGTATTACCACCTGCTTCTCCAGCCACATCTTTCAGTCGGAGGTGGGTTGGTTTGCTAGTGAATCCAAGCTGCAAAACTACACCGACAGGTAAGAAACTATTAATTTTGCAGCGTGAATCTTTCTGGATTCACTATGCTGTGCATAGACTTTGTAGCAGTTTGTTATGTTTGTGGCAGCTGGGTGGAAGATGAGCGTTGGTTGTTGAATATATGTTGAAGCACCTTCTGTCCTACTTGTGCTTCCTTGTTCATTTGTATATCCACACAGTAGTGCTTAGTGAACGTGTGCACTGAAGCCCATGTTGCCCCAGGCATATGTCTTGAATGGGTGTGTTAGCCAGGAAGGCTATTGTTGCTCCTTTCTTCCTAGTAGAGTAGGCCTGCGCCACTTCTGCTAGTTCTTGGTCTGCTTGCTTGTGGAAGAATTGTATCATTTGTGCGATCCATCATGCGATGGTTCCCTTTGTTACTGGTTTATCCAGTGAACTGGTTACGAAGGACACAAAGAACTGTTTTGTTTTTCTGTGCTCCCTGGTTCTTTCTATGTAGTGCGTTACTGCCCTTCTAGCGTCCAGAGTGTGCAGTGTCCTCTCTGCGCTTGAGGTCGGTTTCTAAAAGAAGCTTGGTATTTGCACCGTCTGGTTGATGTGGAACCTAGACACCGCCTTTGGCATAAAGTGTGGGTCAGTCCTCATCACCACCCTAGCATTGTGTATTTGGATGTAGGGTTCTTGCAGTGTCAGCACCTGTGGTTCGCTCACCCTGCGCAGCGAGGTGATTGCTTGCCACCAAGAAGGCTGTTTTCATTGTCAGCATTTGTAGGGAGGCCTTATGAATGGGCTCAAAAGGAGCTTTCATGAGCTCTGTTAGGACTAATTTAAGGTTCCAAGCTGGTGGCGGCATCCTCTTTGGTGGTGCGATCCTCTTTGCCCCTTCCAGGAATCTCTTTACTACCTGTGATGTAAAGAAACTCTTCCCTGTTTCTCCTCTCGTGTAGGCTACAATCGCTGCTAGGTGTACCCTCAGCGAGGATGAACTTAGTTTTGCCTTCAGCAGGTGTGTGAGATACCTTAGCACCGTTGATTCTCTTGTCATCTTTTTGTGTAGCTTCTTCCTACTGCACCAAAGAGTAAACCTCTTCCATTTTGCCACATAGCACCGTCGTGTGCTAGGTCTCCTTGCCTCTCGTAGTACCCGTAGGGTGCTCGCAGGTAATTTCAGGTGCGCAAACTCTATGTCTTCAGGAGCCACGCTGCTAGGCTGAGGTTCTCTGGTTCTGGGTGTAGTACTTCTCTGTTTTGCATGGAGAGTAAGTCTTTCCTTTTCCCCAACTTGTGGGGAGCGCCTTGTGCCATTTGCATTATCTGTGAGTACCAGGTCTGCCTGGCCCACTGTGGTGCCACCAGGATCAGGGTCATGTTCCTGGTTCTGCACTTGTTGAGTACTCTGTGTATCAGGGGTATTGGGGGAAAAGTGTAGGCAAATATCTTTGACAAGCTTATCCATGGGGCATTCCCCGGGGATCCTTCCCCTGGCTGCGAAGTTTCGGCATTTTGCATTGTGGCGGTTGCAAACAGGTCTCCACCTTCTGAATAGCTTTTGCGTTTCCTGTGCATTGAGCTACCACTCGTGGGATGCCGATGTCTGTCTGCTGAGACAGTCTGCTTCCACATTGTCCTTCCCTGGTAGGTGTATGGCTAGCAGGTCTATTTTTAGTGGGATGGCCCATCTCCATGTCTCCTGTGCTAGGTTCGATAGTGGGGCTGACTGTGTTCCTCCCTGCTTGTTGATGTAGAACATCTTTGTTGTGTTGTCTGTTTGGATCAACACTGTCTGGTTGTACAGTTTTGACTGGAAGGCTTTCAGGGCGAGGAACACGGTCTCAAGTTCCAAGTAGTTGATGTGTTTGACCGCATCCGCTGCAGTTTACAGACCCCTCACCCTGAGCTTGCTCATGTGTGCTCCCCATCCCTTCAGGGATGCGTCTATGGTGATGGTCACCGTTGGGGTTGGTGGTGTTAAAGGTTTCCCCTCTGTTATGTTTTCCTTGTTCCACCACGACATCTCCTCCTGCTCTGCGTGCGTGACTACCACTAGATCTTCCCAACTTCCTGTAGCTTGTGACCATTGTTCTTACAGCCATTCCTGGAATGGTCTCATGTGTAGCCGTACATTTGGGACCAGATGTATGCAGGAGGCCATCATGCCCATGACCTTGCTCGCTGTCCTCACTGTTAGAGCTCACCCTTCTGGTAGAGACGCATCTCCTTCAGCAGGGCCAGTGTCCTATTCTCGTGTGGGAACACCTTGCTCTGTATGGTGTTGATCTGTGCTCCTAGGAAGATTTTTACTTGTTCTGGTTCCATAGAGGATTTCCCCCAGTGAATGGAGAATCCCAGGTCCACCAGCAAATCTGTCACGCGCTGTGCGTGCTCCTTGCATGTCCTGTGCGAACTTGCCCATATTAGCCAGTCGTCTAGGTAAGGGTATACATGGATCCCTTCCCTCCTTAGGTGCGCCTCCACTGCTGCCAGGCACTTTGTGAAGATCCTTGGCGCGGATTTTAGTCCGAATGCTAGGGTTGTGAACTGGTAGTGATCTTTGTTGATGGTAAATCTTAGTAGATGTTTGTGCCGCCTGTAGGTAGGCATCTTTGAGATCTATGGTTGCCATAAAGTCCCCGTCTCTTATCTGAGGAATGACCTCTTGTAGAGACGTCATCTTGAACTTATGTGTTTTTATGAACTTGTTTAGGAACCTTAGGTCCAGGATGGGCCTCAGTTTTTCATCCACCTTTGGTACCAGGAAGTAGGTTGAGTACACTCCGTTGTTCCTTTATCGGTATGGTACTGTTTCGATGGCCTCCTTTTCGAGGAGTTACTTCGCTTCCTTTTGAAGTAGCTCTAGCTCTATTCCTGACTTTGTCTTCCTTTTTGGTTTCCTGTGTGGCGGCGTCTTTTCCAGTTCTATGCAGTTTCCGAACTGTATAATGTTGAGTATCCAATTGTCTGTGGTTATCTTCTTCTACTCCCTGAAGAAATGACTTAGCCTGCCTCCTACTGGCGTTACATGTTCGCCGATGTTCTGACCGGGAAACCCTGATTTGGTCTTGTTGTACTCCACCCCGGGAGGATTTCTGTGGGTGGGCACATATTGCGTGACGGAGTCACTTAGAGGTGGGCTGTTGGCCCCTTCTTTTATTTTGTCCAAGTCCGTTCCCTCTCCTGCGAAAGGACTGGCCCCTTTGCTGGGGGTGCCAAGTTTGTTTTTGGTGTCCCTGCAGTGTTTGGCTGTCACTCTGGTGTGACTGTTGGAATGTCTCCCCTGAATTGTAAGGCCCCTATGGACCTTGCAGTTTCGTTCTCTTTTTTGAGCTGGGTGAGTTTTTCATCCACCGGTGCCCAAAATAGTGTCTCCCCATTGAATGGGGTGCTTAGGATGTTGTGTTGTACCTCCGGTTTGGGGTCCGAGATCCTGAGCCAGGCTGGTCTTCTCTCAGTGATGCCCAACATCATCAGTCTGCTGGGCGTGTCCGCTCCATCCAAGGCTGTTTTGAGGCAAAAATTTGCCACATTTTCCCCCTCTTCCGCCAGGTGTGAGGCTCTTTGCTTGTACTCGTCAGGGAGGTGCTTGAGCAGCTGCCCGATCTCGTCCAGAATTTGGTATTGGTGCCTGTTCAGCCGCGCGTTTGAATTCGCCAAGCGCCAGTGCATTGCAGCATTTCCTTCAATCTTCCTTCCAGTTAGGTCGATCCTCCTGCTTTCCTTGTCAGGCGGTGGCCCTGATGTGGTTGGCACATTCGCCCTTTTCCTGGCGGTCGCCACAATAATGGAATCTGCCGTGACCGACCCTTGTATGTAGGGAGGGTCTTGGAGGAGGGTTTGTACTTCTTCTCCGTCCTGGGTGTGACGGATCTGCATGTTGCCGGCTCTCCTTGAACGCCTCTTTCCCCTGGGCCATGACACTCTCAAGCATGGGTAGGTACTGGCTCCTAGTTTGCGTGGGGAGCAGTGTTTCTAAGAGGAAGTCTGCTTTTGATTTTTCCTCATCGAGCTTGATCCCAACGGCTGTTGCCGCGTTCTTGATGACCATATTGTACACTGCAATGACATCTGGCGGCGAAGGCCTCGAAGGGTACGTGTCCACGGCCTCTTCTGGGCTCTCGGTGTCGAGGTCCTGCCACTCCAGGTCCTGTGATCGTCGTCGCCCCCCTCCTCGAAGTAGAAGGCTTCTTCCTCCGGATTTTCCAGAATCTCTGGGCTTTTCGACGTCCTTCGCTGTCGAAGTCCTCCTCCTCATCTATTTCGACGACTAACGTCTTTGGTTTTGACAGAATTGAGAATTTCTTAATTTTTTCCTCGAACTCATTTTTCATTTGCAGGGTGTTATCCATCTCGGCCTCGAGACGTCTTTTCTTTCTTTCCATTTTAGCGGCCTGCTTGGCGTCGAACGGTTCAGCTGTTCTCTTCGACGTATATGTCGGCATCGAGACGGGCTTCGGGTCTTTTGTCGACGTCGAAGCAACCTTGGGGTCCTTCTCTCTCGAAGCCGAATGTTCCTTTTCAGGGACGTGCTTCGACGACCTTGGCTTTTCGCTGGTCTTCGCCACCTGGGAGTCCTTTTCGAAGGATCCGCTGGGCTGTTTGTCCTTGGATGCAGCTGCGGCCATCGACATTTTCGGCGCCGGTGCACCCTTCGAGGACTTGGACTCAGACTTTCGAGGGTCTGTCGGGGCTTTAAGGTCTGTCGAGTCTCCTATCTTTTTAGAAGTCTTCTTATCGGTCTTAACGACCATGTAGTTGTTGTCTTCTCCGGCGACGTTGTCTTCTTCGTTGGTCAAGAGTCCCAAGTCTCGAAGGGATGGTGGCTGGCCCTTGCCCTGCATGCTATAGTTGGCCCTTCTCTGTCGCTCTCTAACCCGGAGAGTCTTCGGCGATATCCTCCTCCTGTCAGAAACCTGGCTGACGGATGACTCCACCCCGACATCCTGGTAGCAATTCCCGCTGGTTATTACATATTGCAAACTAATCGACTCCAGGGTAAAGCGGGGGGAGGGTTTGCAGCTATTATTCGCCATCAATACAAATTCACAACCCTAGAAAAGGTCACTCTCCCCAGGGTCGACAGTCTCATTCTGAAATTTTCTTCCCCAAGGTCCTCTTCCGTTTGTGCTCTTTTTCACCGCCCTCCCGACCATATGCCACTCTTTCCCCAGCTCTTTGGCGACTTTATCTCCCAGCTCGTAATTAATCATGCCAGGATTATCATTATTGGGGATTTCAACTACTGGCCCTTGGACAACCGCAAGAGCAATCTCTTGGCGGAATTTTCTGATCTTTTGCTGGGGTTGAATTGCTCTCAACATGTCCATGTAGCAACTCACATTAAGGGTCACACTCTGGACCAACTCTGGACTTCTAACATTGACATTTCCCTCGCCTGGTTTCCCCTTGTCCTTGGTCTGATCATTCCTTTATTTCCTTCACTCTGGCTCACATTCCCCCCACTCTCCTGCCTCTTGCCACTAATCTTTCAGCTCTGAACTGGAAACGGGCCAATATGGAAGAATTCCATTCCTTACTGGCTGTTTCCGCTCCTAGCTATCCATCCTCTGTTACCTGCCAGGCCTCTCGCCTCGAACGTTGGCTCAAATCAGCCAGTGACCAGGTCGCACCTTTGAAAAAAATAAAGTCTAAACGCCCCCACGATGCTCAAAGCTGGTTCACTGAACATCTAAAAAGGGACAAACTGAGCCTCCGCCAAGCTGAGCGCCGCTGGCGGCGTACATATGCCTCTGAAGAAAAAGCCACATACGTTGCTCTGCTAAAATTATATAAAAACTCCATTCTTCAGGCCAAAACAGCATACTTTTCTCAGAAGATCATAGACTCTACGTCTAAGGCGAAAGACATCTTCTCTTTCGTGAACGAGCTTACACAACCCGATCGGGTGATTATCCAAGCTATCCCCTCACAAACACTGTGATTCACTTAATTCTTATTTTATCTATAAAATCGTTATTATAAAAAACAATATTGCCATCTCTTCCTCCCCTACCGACCCAGCCTTACCTTGTAAGAACTCATTTTCACTGGACACTTTTCCTTTAATTTCCATGACAGACTTTGTGGCTCTTCTGAATAAAGTGAGCTCCGGTTCACCTAATGATTGTTGCCCCCCGCAGATCCTTAAAGAGGCTTTTCTTGCTTTCCCTGATCCGCCGCTTACTCTTCTCAATGAATCGCTAGCAACAGGAATTGTCCCGGACTCCTTTAAACACGCTGCAGTGGTCCCCATCCTGAAAAAGCCTAATGCTGACCCTTTGGTCTTGGGTAATTTTCGTCCCATTTCCCTGCTCCCCTACCTTGGTAAGATCTTGGAGACCCAGGTTACCAACTGTCTCAGCTTATTTATTGAGAATTTCCAGTTTCTTGACTCCCAGCAGGCGGGTTTTCGGCCAGCCATTCTACCGAATCCGTCATCTTGGCTGTGATGGACGAGCTCAGGAAGGGAGCTGATAATAACACTTTCCAGGCACTTGTGCTGTTGGACTTATGGTCGGCCTTGGACACGGTCGACCACGAACTGCGGATCGATCGTGTCAAAAATGCGGGCGTTCAGGGTCGGGCACTCGAGTGGATCAGATCTTTTTTACACCTGCGCACCCAGGCGGTCCACCTGTCCACCTTTGCGGCATTCTACTCCAGTTTCACTTGTGGAGTCCCCCAGGGCTCCGCCTTATCGCCCCTTTTATTTAATCTTTATATGCAACCTTTGATTGTTTCCCTTCGTAATAGCCCGGTTACCAGTTTCAATTACGCTGATGACCCTCAGCTGGTCTTTAATCTTGACTCCACCATTGCATCCCGCACTAACTTTCCATCTACTATGCTTTCCATTAGCGAATGGATGTACCATAGCCAGCTGAAGCTAAATCCTGATAAAACAGAGCTTGTCTTAACCGGAGGACCTGCCAACCTTTGGAATGCTAGCTTCTGGCCTTCCTCTTTGGGCACCCCCCATCCTGCAGATTCCGTTAAGAGTCTTGGCATAATTATTTGTAAAGATCTTTCAATGAAACCCCAGATCAATGCAGTAACCTTTGCCTGTTTCTTCCACCTTCGCAGAATCCGTAAAATCTGTAGGTTTCTGTCCACGGAGGATCTTACACTTGTTATCATGGCCCTGATCACCTCTCGTATTGACTACACCAACGCTCTTTATGCTGGCATCCCTGCTTACCATCCCTGCCGTTTGCAACTTGTGCAAAATCAAGCAGCTAGGCTAGTCTTTTGTCATCCAAAACATCAACACGTCTCCCCATTAATGAAGAGCCTCCATTGGCTCCCGGTCGCCAAACGTTGCATTTTTAAACTTGGCTGCACCACCTTCAAGGCATTACATGATCAAGGCCCTGCCTTTGTAGCTTCTAGGATCCATTGGTACGCCCCTTCCTGTGATCTGCGTTCCTCTCACCATAACCTGCTTATCATCCCAGCATTTAAGCGGAAAAAACACGGTGGCCTCTGCTTCTTGCTTTTGGCCCCCAGGTTATGGAATTCACTTCCGAGTGAACTTAGACTAATTCCCAGCTATGCTTCCTTCAGGATATTACTCAAAACTCAACTGTTTCAGCAGGCCTATGCGTAATTAAGCGTCCATCCTCACTCCGTTGTTCTTAGCGCCATGAAACCGCCTAGTGTCCGTGCGATGTATAAATACTTTTAACATAACTTAACAGTAATTGGGTCATTCACCTGCCCTACTCAGTGCTTTCTATCATTCCCCCGTTTTTCAACACATGACATGACTAGTCAGAATGCTATTTACAGCATTAGGCCTAACTACACTGTAAGATGGCCGCCACTTTCGTCCCGATCATACACCCTTCCTATGGCATGCCTCAGCCGCGCTGACCCTGCCATACGTGCATGCGCAGACCTACTGTTTCCTTGGGTCACGTCATCCCCGGAGTCTTGGGACCAGGAAGCGTTGATAAAAGCGGCGTCACAGAGCGAAAGACTGCTCAGGCTTCTCGTACTTTGCATGACGTGTTGGGTAGGTGAACAGCTGTTGTCTGCTCTGCAGTAAGGTAAGTGTTATTGTTGGTTATGTTTACGGTGCGCTTTACCCCAGTCGCCCCTTTGTGATGTTACCACTTCACTCCTCAAGACGTCTGAGAGGGTGGGGGCAGCCGCATACTTGCACTCAGCATCACGCTACCCTGTGAGATCCAAGACCTATCTGTCCACGCTGAGATTACTCGGGACACGCTGCTCACGGCGGGGCTCCTGGACACGTAAATGAGGGGCTTCGCCCGTTTTACCATGGCCCCAGTGGTTCCCCAGTGCGGACTCTTTTGTTTTAGCTTGGCCTTAGTTGGCTTGGGTCCAGGGTCGTGTGCTACATTGTTTACTACTCTACTTTGATCTACCGACAACGGTGTCTCCTTGGCTGGTAATATGACGCCTTCCTCCTTCACCACCCACCCCTCGACGGCTATGAGCGATGTGGCCCTTGCTTTGAGGCTGACTTAGGATCCTATTGTCGTATGTAGTGGCTTAGAACTGTACCGGTTTTTAATTTCCTGTAGGATACCTACTCTTGGGGTGCTCCACACGTGAGAAGACCGTTGAAGCTACATTCCTCTATTTCGTAGGGTGAGATCCAGTTTCTGGTTGTTTTCCCCTTACCATCACAATGTGCATTATAGATTCTTGTGTAGACTCTTTGGAGTTTTAAGTACTGACCCTTTCATCCTTCTTTTTAAGTACCCGCGTTCGAGGTAGCTTTAGTCGTCCTCGCGGGAGACCATCTCACCTGATCGTTATTGAACTGTGATGAAATGTTATTGGTTGATAATTGGATTTCACAATATATTCTCCTGTGACTCCCCTTCCCATTGTTTTTGTCATCCTATTATAGGTCCCACTAAGAAGTGGCAGGACTCCTGGCCTGTCTTCAGTCTCCGGTGATGTAGGTACTTCCACCTACCACGGCGTGTAGATAGCGTACCACTGTTTAGGTCCTGATGAATTGCACTGAATCTATATGATCACTTAGCATGAAACATGTTGACCGATAAGTAGAGCGTACTAGCCTGGATCATTAAATCAGGTAGTAGCCTCTACACACTGTTTTTAATAAGGAAGCTAGCCACACCATTAAAGTATCCCTGTGGGGGGCGTGGCCAAGCCAGCCAAGATGGTGGACGCACCTTCTTAGTGCTCCGTTCAGCTGCCCGTATGACAATGCTGAAACCCTGCCTAATACCAGCTGTCTAATAGCGGACAGACCCCTGCCACATGCTGAGCGTTAATGCAGTGAAACGGCTCCAGCCCGAGTACCCCGACTCGGCAACAAAATGGCGGCGCCCAGTACCGATGCCCAGTGTTGGAGCGGTAACCCAGTGCAACGCCCGACTCCCACGGCGGAGACACCTGCGGGGCCCACAAGAACCACCAATACCCCATTGGGACCAGTACAGGGGGTAACATCCACACGAATGTCAGGACTCCACCGGCGCTTGGAACCGGAGTCCCAAAATGGCGGCGCCCACCGGCCACAGACTTGTTGTCGGACGGTAGCCCATAAGGCGTCCAGTGCCCCTGCCGGAAAAGTTGCGCTGTGGATGCGAGTTCATCGCGCCCAGAGTGCGGTCTGAAGCTACGATCATCCGACAGCGAAGCCGGAGGTCGGAGCCCGCCTCCCACTGGAGGCCCGAACACAACATGGCGGCGCTCATCGGCGGGTAAGATCTGTGGAGTGTGAGGGGGAAGTGTGACCCCCAGCCGGCTGACATCTGCGGTGAGTGCCCCGGGAGAGCGGCTGGGACATCACCTTGCCTGAGTGGACGGGAGGGGGGAGGCTGATGTGTGGTGGGTCCCAACCCTCCTCTCCACGACATACTACACCCACAACTGAAGCGGCAGGTTCCCGGGGGCTGACAAAGAGTGGCATTTGGGGGGAGCAGCAACGGGAGGCCAGGAAGATTGCGGGAGCCCCCGCTCCCCCCCCCCCCCATCCTCATATAAAGGTTAAATATACCCCGGCACCCTCCTGGACACAGGACCACACAGGACTAAGCCCAACACACCCGCAAGTGACAAGACACCAGTGGCACAACAAAGACCTGAATACCTAGTTGGGGAGAGTGCGACCCCCCTCGGGACCCCCTGCATGAGACCAACAGTACGGTACAACTTCACGGCATAACCTCAGAGGACAACCAGAGGCACTTGCCGGGAGAACCAGGGGATTATACAGGGAGGTGCCTGGGCAGAGTCTGAGATGTGTGGTAAAGACTCTTGCCTGAGATAGAGGGAACAGACGAGACCCGAGACCCGGGATCCCCAGAGTGGACCAGAGTAGCAGACCGACGGGGACGACACCCTTGAATTACCACAACACACACGGTTACGCACAGCTATAAAAAGGCTAGCACCCACCATGAAACCAGCGGAGCCACCAAGAGGTACCCCCAGGACAGCGTGCAGGGTTTATACACAGGGTGCGATATCTACCTACTGCAAACCATGGGGAGGCAACGGATACCCACCACGATCTGAGCCCCAAAGTCTGAAAGACCAAACTCTCCGACTCGCTCGGGGACAACCCAAGATGGAGATTCCGTGCAACCGCATACCATGTCGGCCAAACTCGATAAAGTTCTGGCGGCAATAGAACACTCCAGAGTGACAATGGAAAGTAAATTTGGGGAGCTCGCCACAGACATCAACCTATTACGGGACGATCATAGGAAACTTGCGGATCGAGTTAGGCAAGGGGAACGGACACTGCAAGTGATGGAACCGCAAGCACAAGAGCAGCAGGAAGCCATCAAAGAACTACAAGCCAAAGTGCAAGCCCTAGAACAAAAGACAGATGACTTGGAAGGCCGGTCAAGGCGGAGTAATATAATAATTCTTAATCTGCCGGAGGGAGTGGAAGGGACGGACCCCATACAATACATCGAGACAGGGATCAGGACATTTACCCGAGCACAAGATCTGTCACCTTTCTTCTTCATCAAACGTGCGCACAGGGTCCCAGCTCGGAAGCCTCGCCCGGGCTCTCCGCCCGACCGTTCCTACTGAAATTACTTCATTACCAAGACAGGGATACAATACTACGGGCAGCCAGGCACGCAAAGACACTCAGGGTGGAGGACAAGCAGGTGATGCTGTTCCCAGACTACTCTCAGGCGGTGCAACGGGAACGAGCCACGTTCCTAACAGTGAAACGCACCCTCCGCCAAAATAACATCCAATATGCACTCCTGTTCCCGGCCCGTCTGAAGATTATCTAAATGGAGGCCACACACTTCTTCACCGACCCAACAGAAGCAGGGAACTGGGTGGAACAACATATCGTAGACCTAGCCAACCGACCAGACGCGCAGACCCACCGATCCCGCAGTGGGCGAAGACAGCGACCCAAACGAATTGCTCTGACACAGCTCAATCGACCATCAGCTCCCAATACCAGAAACTCCCCTGGCCTGGAACAAATAATCGCGGAACGTAGAAAAGCTCTGCAGAGGCCAGGCGCACGAGCGAGGGCTCGGAAGAATATGGGGGCCCGCACATCTTCTCCTCTGAAGAGGAACTCAGTGAGGCGCATACCTCCTGTGAAGGCTCATTGACACCACCTCTCGTGACTCCGCAAACAGCTGACACTCTGATATGATGAATTTGGAGTTGACGATTAGGTAACGAATGGAGCACCTCATGGCAACAGCTTCTTCAATACCATCGGAAAGGAAGACACAGAAGACACAACAGCAGGCGTAATCACTTCTGCAGATTGAAATGGGCAGCGAAAACACCGACCAACGGTGAAGGAACGCATGCACCCCCAAACGTAAAGAACTAGAGACACTGCAAGATGCACAGTTTGGACGTATTGTCTCGTACAATAGGCCCCATAAGTTGGGAATGTTTCCTGAACATTTTTGTACAGTTTCTCTTGTTAACCTACTATCCTAAGATCGTCAGGGGGAGAATAGCTGGGATGACACAAACGATGGGAAGAGTGGGGACAGGGACGGGAGGAGCAGAGAAGTTACACAATAACACACATGACAACGAGAATCCCTAACACTGATTTCACCTTTCTTACACTGAATGTGCGGGGAATGCACACAACAAGCAAACGCTATGCAGTATATGCCTACATAAAAAGGCAGCAGGCACACATAGCTCTCCTACAGGAGACTCATCTGACAGCAGTGGAGGTAGAACGTCTATGAAGGAAATGGAGGGGTACAATATGTGCCACAGGGTATTCAGCACTTGCTAGGGGAGCGCTAGTTTGGATCAGACCAGGCACCCCCTTCAAGGAGCAAGTACGTCACACGGACTATGAAGGTCGGTTTGCAATGATAGGGGGATTGCTAGATGGTTAATCAGTGTTGATAGGTAGCATGTACGTCCCAAATGTAGAACAGGCTGCATTCTGGGACCGTCTTACAGGGACACTATCTCAACACACACTCATCCCATGGATACTGGGTGGTGACTAACTGCGTTTTAGACACTAACCTAGATAGATCCCACCCCCCGTCAGCACATTCGCCGATCCATAAACAAACAGAGCTCTTTAACAGGTGGGTGGAACACTGTACATTGATAGATGCGTGGAGAGCGCGCCACACTGCCGCCAAAATTTACTCTTTCCGCTCTATCCCTCACGACCTATGCGTGCGACTGCACCGTTTTTTGTGCTCTGCCATCCTGCTCCCCAAAGTATGACACACAGATTACCTAGGTAGGGTCTTATCGGACCATGACGCACATACCCTAACCCTCAGATGGAAACCGCCTCACCCCCTATACCTATGTGGAGGTTAAAACGGGAGTGCCTCACGGATCAGGTGTTTAAGCAGGAACACGGAGATCATATTCGGGAGCACTTTACACTAAACACGGGGACAGCTTCTACATGATCACTAGAATGGGATGCCAATAAGGTGGTGGCGAGAGGGCAGTGCATACAGATGGTGGTAGGGGTGCGCAGAACACTTGAGATGGCATTAAATGATGCAGAACAGACTCTGGCAACTCTCACGAAAAAAGAAGACGGGGAAGCCACCATAGAGCAGGTAGCCACAGCAAAAAAAGCATAGGCTGTGACCCTGAGGGACCTCCGCAAGTATAATTTTAGGGTCTATGCCGCTAGGGTACATAGGGAGGGTAAAAGGGGAGGGACACTCTTAGCCTGGCTTGCCAAACAAGACCAAGAGATAAAGCCAATTACAGAGGTGAGGGATCAAACGGGAAGACTCTGAAGCTCACAATACGAAATATTACAAGTTTTTTACACCTATTATTCTACTGTTTATCGAGCACCGAGCCAAGATGACCCACACGCGATCGATACATTTCTACACCCACTGGCACTTCCACGGATCCCACCGGTGGATCAAAAACAGTTAGACAAAAGGATAACACCCGCGGATGTCAATCAGGCGATCGGAACATTAGCCCGTAACAAAGCCCCGGGAATGGATGGCTTTCCCCTCGAATATTATAGCACATTCTCATCCCAGTTAGTCCCACATATGGTGACTATGCATAATGAGGCACTTGATAGGGGTGAGTTACCGGGATCCTTGAGGGAATCGGTAATAGTCACATACCTGAAACCACATAGGGACCCTACTCTCCCATCTTCTTAGAGGACCATTATGTTACTCAATGCGGACTACAAGATATTAGGCAAGATGCTGGTGGACAGGGTTGCTCAAATAAGGATAAGGATAATTACGCACTTGTATAGCGCACGACTACCCGGAGGCATCTCGGCGCTTGTACGAATACCGCTGAGGAACACTTCCTGGCCTTTCCCTGTGAAGTGTCCACTACTGGGCACCCCCAAGGTGAAGCCAGGCATCCTAGCGTTGTTGGGGCCATTGTGGAGATTAAGCAAGCTATTGCCCAGAGTTGCAGAGTTGGACTCATGATTAGAATAGGCACTGAGGCGAGAATTATCAGGTCCGAGGAAATTGAGCCCGAGAGCCACCGAGGCGGGAATTGAACCCTGGCCCCGGGCCAGACTTCAGCATCAGGATCTGCCGCTCTAACCATTAAGCCACACTTCTCCACCATACTACCCCCACTGGTCCACCCGGATCACTGCGGTTTTGTACCACGATGGAATAAGTCACAAAATATATGCAGATTGTTCCATATACAGGATACCACAGGGGGGCAGTTCCCCAATGCGGCTTGCCTAATACTGGATCTCGAAAAGGTGTTCAATACTCTGCTGTGGCCCTATTTATTTGTAGTCCTTCAGAAACTTAACATTGGACCGGGACTGTTGGCATACATTAGGCTCCTTTATACGAACCTCACCACACGGGTCAGAATGGGCAAATACAACTCCCCAAGGTTCGTAATGGAAAGAGGGACCATACAGTGATGCCCGCTGTCTCCCCTGCTTTTCGCCTTGGCGGTAGAACCCCTGGCGATCCGTCTGAGACTGGAGGGCGAGGACTGGGGAATTCCGCTAGCAGACACGATACACTGTGTATCATTGTACGCTGATGACCTATTAATCTATATCCGTGATGCCACCCGAGACAACACTCATCTGGGAGGCGCTGGGAGACTTCGCGAAGGCTTCGGTCTCAGGGTGAACTGGGAAAAATCCACGATATACCCGCAAAGTCCCCACTTGGCCCCGTTTGAGATACGTATTGGATCACAATCCCTCGCATGGAACGGGGATGCTCCTAGATATCTGGGAGTGCGACTATTCCACACCCCTGAGGATTTGTATGAGGGGAATCATCGTAAGACATTGGCGGGGTTGCGAACAGCGGTGGGGTTTTGGAAAACGTTGCCTTTGGCTTCTATAGGACGGGTGGCCATTGCGAAAATGAAAATGGTCCCCCGTCCACTGTATCACTTCGCTAATCTCCCAGTGATTCCACCATGCTCCTTTTTCAA
The DNA here is from genome assembly GCF_964263255.1 of Lissotriton vulgaris. Taxonomy (NCBI): domain Eukaryota; kingdom Metazoa; phylum Chordata; class Amphibia; order Caudata; family Salamandridae; genus Lissotriton; species Lissotriton vulgaris. The sequence continues at coordinate 1,992,256,015 of NC_141687.1, read as the reverse complement.
AGAGTTAGACAGCCTTCTAACTGAGCTGATTTGGGGAGGCGGCAGACACATAGTGGCGTTGGCAACGTTATACTTACCCACAACAGAAGGGGGTCTAGGAGCACCGGCCTTTGAGGCATACTTTCTGGCAGCACAATTACAGTGGTTATCGTATTGGACGGTGGGGCGTCGGTTGCTGCGGAGGGCCCTATACCATTACCAGCACTACGTAGGCTATTTCTGCCTGTTACCAAACCGGCGCGCTCTCGACCGCTACAGGTTTCAATAGCCCGTACCTGCATGATGGGAGTTCACCGATTGTCAAAAGACAAACCCCCATACTCACCTTTACTACCACTTGTGGGCTTCCCCAGGGGAGACAAGTATTACACAGAGGGTGCCCTACAAGTCTGGACAGAACTAGCAGTCACGGAAGTAGAGTCATTGTTCGAAGAAGGGCAGATTAAGACATTCGCTCAAATGATTGAGCAATACGATCTCCCGCCCAGACAATTCTTAATACACAGACAGCTCATGGATAGCAGCCGACGGTTCTGGAACCCCAACACAGAGGAGTCCCCATCACATCCAGTAATCCACGCTATCTTGAACATTGGGGTGGGACGCCATCTGGTCACTTGGCTCTACAAGGTGGTACGTACACTGATCCTCCCGACACTACAACCATTACGCCAGGGTGGTACACGACAAAGAATGGAGCACTGCCTAAGAATACCCCAAAAAGGTTTCCAGAAATGCACGATTTCGGAACATACAATTCAACATCCTTCACAGGGCTTACCTCACACCGCATCGTCTCAGTCGGTTTTTTCCTGACACACAATTTACATGCCCCCGTTGTCATACCCTTGCCACGGACTTCAGACACATGTTCTGGGATTGCCCCACTATCCATGGGTATTGGGACAGGGTACACCGGACACAACCCATATCGCAAATATGTCAACATGGGAGGCATGCGCTCTTGGGATTTATCGCAAAAAGAAGACTGAGAAGGTGCAATACCGCTTTATGTCCCTAGGTATCCTACTAGCGAAGAGGGGTATAGCCATGCACTGGAGATCCCCAACAGGACCACAATAAGCAGCATGGATTGGCGCCGTAAAAAAATGGGGGAAGGCAGAGGAAGAAACACTTAGGGAAGAAGAACTGAGAGTGACCCGTAAACACCCTATCTCCTTAGAATGGGCAAAGTTACTACACACATTTACTCACGAGACAGACCCCCCCGAACCCCCTGCAGATGAACAGACTCAGACCCAGCCGACCCCTCCCGTCCCACTAGACACAGGGAGTATCTGAGAGACACAAGTAGCTTGGGATCAAGCCTGGATTGCAGACCTGCTTAGAACCCCCCATGGGCAACACTGAGGATGCCACAGAAGTTGTGACAACTCCCTCTCCCACGCATCTCCTGATATATCCCCCACACCCCATCGAGAAACTACAATCATCTCGATAAAAGATCCTATTAGGTCGCAGTTAGAACCCAGCCCCAGACACCCTATCTTCCCTATAGTTTATCCCCCACAGTTGGAAATAGTTGAAAGATAGGCTGGCAGAAAATCCGGCCACTGTTTTTCATTGGGAACACATATAGATATGATAGCTCAGAAAGTTTTTGGGACATTCATACAACAACGATCCAACCTAATACGATTAAGGCGGTGACCCATACCCGACCACGGCACGCTATCACGGAAGGCCCGGCAGTGCTGTATTAGGCACACCCAACGCAACTTACTAATAGGATGTACGCAATGGCCTCTTCGACACACCACGATATCTATAGACTTGGTCAAACATTGGGCATACTTGGCTCCTGACGTATAGTGGATTAAGGCCCATGGTCATGAGAATTGCAATTTAACTAATTGCTGCAAGAATGTATTAATGTATTGAATTCTACTGTCGTGATACCTGATTGTTAAAACCCAATAAACAAATTTAAACAAATAAAAAATAAAGTATCCCTGTGGACTACCTAACCTTTTTTAACAACCACCACCTCCCGACATCTACATTTCCCCTAGGGCCCTCACACCCACAGCACCAACTGGCAGGGACAAAAGAACTCCGTTAAACAGCCCCTTTTAGGGTGCCTGTCAGACATTGCACTGCCAGTTTGACGAGGAGCAAAACCCAGATGCTGAAGCATGACACCTAGCTTGCTGGGTGTGTGAGGGTTTTAGTCCCGAAAGGGAGGATTCTCCTCCCTTTCTTCCCCTGTTGGGGCCTCTTTTCATTGTCCGGTTCATGTATCTTCTTTCACCTTGGGGAACAGCGTACCTCGTATTGTTTACATAGTCTCTGGGCATGTACACTGGACCCCGTTAAATATAGCCCGACCTGTCCTTCCCTTTTGTTTAATTGATACTTCAAAGTCAACACACACTGGATAACTCTTTACTCACTTACTCATAAGTGCCCAAATGGATTCCCTAACACCCCTGCCTAAAATTTTCAATGTGTGCTCAAGCCAAACCATGTCCTCAAAACTGGTCAAGACTTACCTGGAAAAAAAAACATACACTGATCACCAAATTACCACAAGTCAAGGGCATAATTAAAAAGATAACAGCATTTTAACTAAACGTTTGCAATAGCCTCTCATAACCTCCAGCATTAGTATCCGTTTCCGTTTAGGCTATGCCACAGCATAGAACCAGTCATTCTTAAGCAGCTGACATCATCGTACAAACTGCGATTTGGCTACTTTTCTTACATGACATTTTTACTGCTTTTAAAATGGTCATCAGATGCTTTACAGGCTCTATCTTGCAACACATGGTTAAGGAAATCACAAAGTGCCTTCTCCGACTACATCTCCCTCTCTCTCTCCCCCGTTTCCTGAGTAATCCCCCAAGAATTGTTTCCATTGCCCATATTTTTCAACCTCTACTTCGAGCCAATGGGGCCCTGGCTCAAGCCCAATGTTTCCCTACACACCAAATCAACAACAAAGACATCCATTAGCTGAGAATATCACTCTAGCTGTAACGTGGTTGTTGGCTGTAACCAATTCAAGTACCACCCTGGGTGGAGTCTGCACGATGCCAAAAAGCAATAAAACACGAAAGCCTGCTAACCTATGGTCTCAGACTTTACAATCAATGCCAATGCCTGTCTCCAAACGTGCTGTATCCCTTCTAGAATTCAAATAGGAACTGAAAATCCTTGTTATTAGGAGGCATATTGGAAAAAGAAAGCAACATTGAACAGAAAAGGTGTGTTTTATTTACTTGAAAGCAGGGATTATTACTGTGTGTCTCTTTAAGGAAGAGTTTGAGCGGGCTAGTGAAGGTTAAGATGATTTTTCAGGAAAGATAGGCTGTCATGATACAGAGACCTCTGAGCAAGACAAAAGATCTTGAAATCTAGAAGACAATGCAAAGGTAGTCAACGGAGCCGTTGGTTGGCAAGAGTAACGGAGTCAGGGTGTTTCAGCTCATAGACTAAACAGAGCAAGAATTTCTGGATTCTCTGGAGCATAATAAGAAAGCGGTGAAGGAGGCGAAGAAGCACAATGGAAAAACCCTAACTGGTGCAGACTTCGGCATAGCCACAGATAGAGATTGGACAATAGAGAAGAGAGCAAATAGTTTCTAAAGAAGCTGTAACTGGACAAAAAGGAAGCAGTCCCAGCACTGGCCTAAGTAAGGTGGGTGAGGGACTCGTCAAGACTAATGTCTGCCAGCTCGGAAAAGGAATGGTTATCAAATAATACAGAGAATGGACCTGCTTAGCAGGAACAATTCTTAAAGTTTAGAACAGACAGCTTGAAGTTCTCGAAGTGTGAAAGCATATGCAAGATTGTAGTAACCTGTATCCTATTTATCTTATTACTTTCTCCCTAGATACTCAGCAATGTGAATGTGATGCATGGAATGCTGGTGTGATGGTCTTGAATGGAATGTTTGGATGTCTGGATGCTTGAGTGTGACAGTTGGATTATGGGCTGAGCAGCAGGCAGACTGCTCATGGTGGGGCTGAATCTCTACAACTCAAACACTTATAACGGAACTCAATAAATCTACATAAAACTACATCTTGGCTAAGGACCTCAACTCTACAAAGATGTTACTGTATTTACATTTTCCCCAGAACTAGAATATAATCTTCCAAACAGAAAACTTTTAGTGCTTACATGGACTGTTATTTCTGGCAGTGTCTTAGACTAAATCGAAGAGGCACTTAGAGGAGGATTGCAATCGTGTCTGCCCTTTCTTTTAGCGATTTCAGGAAAAATGAGTAATGCCTTATTTTGTTCAGGGTCCTGTGAGGTGATCAGCTCCTCTTCAACTGCCTGAGAAGCAAAAACGTTTCCCAAGAAGGGGACACGTACAATTTCCTCTGATTCAGAGAGTGGAATTCGCCTCCCTGTGCAGTGTTCTAACCATGCTCCCCACATTAGTTCGGATCCAGTACCTTTTAATCGTTTAGTATTCAACATCTCCGTTTGTATTGAGACTCAAGATAATCGGGCAGTTTAAGAAAAATGTTCACCTTCCCTCCCTCTGAACATCTGAGCATGCATGAGGAGACACATCTGGTAAGCTGCCGAGGTGTGATTAGGTCTAACTCATCACATGAAACATTGTTCAGAGTCCAGCCGATATACGGTCCTTGTTCTCACAAAAGGATCTGACGGCACCAGGAATTTGCACCTCCTTTCTTTCCTAAGTTTGCATCACGCTCTGCAGCTTTGCAAACCTAGGTTCCTCATTAACTTCCTACTGTTGAAGCTTGAGCGAGGAGGAGCGTTACTGGATAGTTCTGTGTAATACGAAGCATTTAAGAAGTTGTTTATAGCGTCTTTGATTTTAATCTGACACTAAGGTTCGCAAGAAGCTAATAAATACGACATCTTGCAGTAAAAGGGAGGTAGAGAGGGGAGGATAATGAGAGAGAAGAACGGAGAGAGGATGGTCAAATACAAAGGTGGATTGATGGAGAGATGCAGAGATCGATAGATAGTGAGACGTATGAATGGAAAGAAGGATGAATGGATGGAGAGAAAAGAATGATGAAAGGAAGGAAAGAAGGTAACATGATTTAAGGGTGGATACAAATGAAGTAAGGATGGATGGAAAAGGCCATAAGATGGATGGATGGATGAATGGATAACGTAGATAACGGATGTACAGAAAAGAGGAAAAAGGCTGAAGGAAGCAAAAGGCAAAAAAATGGAAGGAAGAAAATTCAAGAATTTAATTGCCTCGGGAGGCGCAATCTCCCAATCAACCTCTCGGTTTGCTAGTCTCATTTGCTCGCTCAAAGAGCTATTTAGCACCTGTTTCAAAACAGGGGTAATATATTTATTGGGCACCCCCCTTGCTAGGTCCACAACATATATATACTTCAAAAACAATATTACAGCCCCTTCACTAGTTGGCTGGTCACATGCCAGTTGTACAATTGTTACGGCTCCTATACAATGAGCAAATCACTAAATGGACTTGTTTCTCAGCCTACAGTCTCTGCACAGGATCTAGAGGACCTTTATTCAGTGTGCAGGTCATTTGCTTTTAAGTTTGAGGCCTCCTACTACCAAGAAAAGTCTGTAGTAAGTTTAAAAATTAATGAAGTATATTTGGGTTGGCCAAATGGATAAAACACAGACGTATATTTTATAGAACCTGTGGTCTTGTACAGAAAACAACTAGAATGGGTTTCACGAGTTTGACACAGAATGCCTCCTCAAAAAAGAACCATATACAATCCCTCTTCCCCCCCATTCTCACCCCCCACTACCCTACATTCGCCCCCATCACCACTAACATACGCCCATCCTCCACCCTGCACTCTCCGACTACCACCAATACCCTCTTCCATACCACCAACCTCCCCCCTATGTCATCCACCCCCAACCCTACCATCCCCACCACCAACACATATCCCACACTAGAGTACGTTATAGCCTCCCTCCTCCAGCTTAAAGAAGACATTCACATCATCAAACAACTACTCTGCACACACTCCAGTCACTCCTCACCCACCACCCTCCTCAAGCTCAAAGAAGACATTCACATCATCAAACAACTACGCTGACCACACCCCAGACACCCCTCACCGGCCTCCACCAGCACCACCCCTCCCAACAGGACCCCCACCCGGTCGGCTGACTCTTTAACTCAACACCCCTCACACTGGACCCCAATCCCTGTTCGCGATCGCGAAAACCGTCCCCACCGCTCCTGCAACCCACTATCGGACCTCGACACAGTCACCCTCCTCCGCTCCTACAACCCAGCTCCCCATAACAACATACCCACCACCCTCCGCGCCATTCCAACGATTCATCCAAATCCCCTTAGACCCCCCCACACTGAACAACAGAATTTCTATCCTTAGTAACCTGAGAAAAGTCCTCCACTCTCTAGAACCCCCTTCCACTCTCGACTCACCCCGTCTCAAATGCACCCTTCTCAACTGCAGATCGGCCTCTAGGCACTCCTCCGCAATCGCTGTTCTCATCTTAACACTGGACCTTGACCTAATCATCATGACTGAAACCTGGCTAACTGAATCTTCTCACCTATATTGGACATTCTAGTTCCCCCCCAACTACCACATCACTAGACTAGACAGGGTTGGTCAAAAAGGTGGTGGAATCACATGTATACACAGGAGTAACCTCTCTGTCCTGAAAGTAACCTCCCCTTCCCTACCCTCCCCAACCTCCTATGAATACATCTGCCTCGATATTATCAGTGAGGACAAACCGATATGCACTCTTCACAGCATTTACCACCCACCAGGGGACAACCATACCTTCTCGCAGCAAATCATGGATTTGATCTCAACCAATTCCGGTCGACAACTCACACAAATATACCTTGGTGACTTCAACCTCCACTGGAACGATCATCATGACGCGGTGGTAAATAGTCTTAAAAATTTTCTCAACGCCCTTGACCTCACCGAAATATGCAACAGCCCGACCCACGAGAAAGGCTCTATCATTGACCTTATCATCTCCAAAGAGGACTCTATCCAACTCGAATCTATCCTACCCTGTGACTGGTCAGATCATCATATTGTCACATTCTTCATCAAGGAAAAAGTCAAATTTAACCCGGGTCAATCCTTCAAGCCCAAAGTCTGGAAAAGAGACCTGAAAAAACTCAACCCAAACTCTCTACCCCCCAACAGCTGCAACCTCCTACTTCCTCCTACCGGCGTTACGGATGTCCAATCCTTGACTGATCACTATGTCAACGCTATGACCTCAATAGTTAATGAAGCTGCACCTATGCAGCTAAAAAGAGCCTCCACAAAAATGTCCAATCCCTGGTACGACGGGAGTCTCAATGACGAGAGACGGGCCATGCGAATGACAGAGCGCATCTGGAGATCAGCTCCCTCCGCACCTAAAAACGCTGAAGAAAAAGAGAAATGCCTACTTCAGGAAAATAAAACGCTCAAAATCAGATTTCTTCAGCCGTCAGCTCGACCAAGCCAAAAATCGTCAGAGAAAGCTGTTTGAGCCAATCAGAACACAATCCAAGGAACAACCCCAACCACTCAGCACTTTGGGCAAAGCTCCCTCCTGTGAAGACTTCGGCTCTTTCTTTATCCAAAAAACCGATAACATAAAGAACGATCTCCTCACTGACGTAAGTCTTTACCCCAAACCCCACTGCACAGCACCCATTGAACCAAAAAACAATGCTACATGGTCATAACTGTCACCTATTCGGAAGAAGAAATTGGTAGACTGCTCAGCACTGTGAAACCAGCCAATCACCTCACGGACCCCCTTCCTGCTAACGCTGTCAAAGACCTAACCCCGTCGCTCCTCCCACTCTGGACTAAAATTATTAACAGTTCACTTCAACAAGGGACCATCCCCGACGCCCTCAAAGTTGGATAAGTCACACCTCTACTAAAGAAACCTACAGCCGACCCCTCTGATCTAAATAATTACCGCCCCATTACCAATATTCCGACTCTTGCCAAACTGTTGGAAAACTGCGCACAAATACAATTGACCAAACACATTAATCAGTTTGATCTACTCAACTCTCATCAATCAGGCTTCAGAGCAGATCACAGTACAGAAACTGCTATGACTCACATAATTGACGACGCCCTTCAAATCCTAGATCAAAACGATACCTGCCTCCTCATCCTTCTTGATCTCTCTTCTGCATTCAACACAGTCAAACATGAGAATTTACTCGAACTATTAAACACAAGAATGGGCCTATCTGGAACTGTGCTCAAGTGGTTCACGTCCTTTCTACACAACAGATTGCAGAAATTCAAGGGTAACAACTTGATGTCTTCGCCAATACCCGTATCGCTAGGCGTCCCCCAAGGATCCTCCCTATCCCCAACTTTGTTTAACCTGGTTATGGAACCTCTCACCACCTTGCTAGAAGCATCCAATGTTCACTTCCACATGTATGCCGATGACACCCAACTTTATCTCAAATTACAATCACCCAAAGACATTATGCTCTTAAATTCAACGATCAGAAGCACCCAATCCTGGCTGGCCGCTAATCATTTCAAACTCAATGCTCTTAAAAAAGAGTTCCTCTTGATCTCACCTCCCGCGAAGATCACTACCGCTCAAACTTGGCTTAAACACCTAACGGCACTCAATGTTCATCCCACCATCGTGGACTCAGCAAAATCTTTAGGCATAACACTTGACACCAACCTCAACATGCAGGAACACATCAACAAAGCAACTAAGGGTGTGAACTACCAGATCAATACCTTAAGGAAACTCAAACCCTTCCTTCCAGCCAAAGATTTCCAAACTGCGGTACAAGCACTAGTCATCCCTCGAATAGATTACGGCAGCATCGCCCTCTGCGGTCTCCCCCTAACTACTACGGCACCCATAAGAGCTTCTCTAAACGCCGCAGCGAGACTCATCCCTGGATCAAAAAAACAGTCACACATTTCCCCTGACCTGAAATCCCTGAACTGGCTGCCTTTTGAAGACAGAATACATCTGAAAATCGCTTGCATGACGCACAAGGCTGTCCACCTGAGCTCACCCGGATACCTCGCTCAGCAGCTGACGATTTCTGGAGGCTCCAGAAACACTAGAGGCACAAACAATCTTTTGCTAAAGCCCCAAAGATTCCGCAAGGAAAAAACCTATAAATGCTCCTTCTCAGGAATGGCACCCAGGATCTGGAATTCACTCCCCCCTGAAACCAGGCTCATCTCCTCTACCATACTTTTTAAGAAAGAAGTAAAAGCTATCCTCATGGCTAAATACACTTGAATTATTATTGGGGATGATTTCTACAGACGCTGTACCATCCAGTTCTACTGATCTTTTTGCATTTTTGTATGACTCGTGTTATTGACTTACCTGATTGTTTACGCTACCACTTATTTTTACTTGTATCATTATTGATGTATCGGTCTGACTATGCTCCCGCATGTACCTTCCCCACCCCAATTGTTACTTACTCACATGTTGTACCCTTAGTCTGTAAAGCGCTCTGATATCTGCAAAGATCTTGTTCGCGCTATATAAAACTTTCAAAATAAATAAATAAATAAATAAATGTTAAAACAACATCCCAGTTGTCCTTACAAGGGAAGGGTAAATTAGATATACTTGTAAAACAGGTTTTGTTTCTAACTAAGCACTGAAACAGTTCCAATGAATTTGTATGACAAAAGAGACTTCTCTGCTGTTTTTCTTTCTAGTTGGGTGTTGTATAACCTGCCATCCCCACTAGCTTAAGATCGAGTCAATATGTGCTCTCGAGTTACACTGAGCCAACCAACTCTAACATGGCTAATGATCTCTTACATAAAATACACTGCTTGAACGAAGTAGAGATGATGGAAAAAACTCAGTAAAATTTTAAATATACTTTCTTAACGGAACGATAAACCGAACAACTGTGCATGCGTGCAGAGACAAGAAACACTGCCACATTCTGAATACGGAACATCTTTTAATAACTCCTCGACTGATAAGCGAGGCTTGAAAACACTTCTACACATTGCTGCAGGGAAGACATAATATAATTCTATAATAACTTATTTCATGTTAGTATGCGTTTAATTTGTCAAAAGTATCCAATAGTTTATCCACTTAAAAAAAATATACGCTATAAACAGACAATGAGTTTACCCAGCTAAATGGCAATGAATGTAATGACCTTAGAAGATGGAAAGGCTGAGCTAGCCCATGTCAAGATCCTAAAGCCAGGTCTACAATTTTCATGCTGTTCACTCGACATACAGAGAGATTGCTAGAAACAAAAATTATTTTTGGGTTTCACAAAAGCGCACACAATACCATCGTATTCCCTAGTACTGAATAAAAACACTTATGGGCAAATTACGATGTCGGTCGGAAAGTCTCCGAACCGGATTCAGAGAATCCGATCCAGAACCTAGGTTTCCAACCGAATCGGATACCTTTCCGACAGACCGAATACGATGCAAGGAAACCTTTCGGGCTGTCCGATTCGGTTCCGATCGGCATTCGGACAGCCCGAGCCATTCGGAACCGAATCGTACTGCTCTATGGATACTGTTTCCGACCAAGCGATTACGATGTACGATTCTGACAGTTGTTCCTAATCGGTCTGCCCGACACAAAACGGCTGTCGGAATCTGACTTTGGGGGCCCATAGCAGGCCCCCTTCACCAGTAGGCCTCCAGTTGGGGCCCTTGGGGGGTAACCAGGCCACCTCTCTTTAAAACCATGTACAGTGTGGCAGGCAACATGGAGTGCCTGTCACAGTGTGCAAGGTTTTTCTCCAAACAACTCTTTCTTTCTTTCTTTCTCGTTCGGAACACAGGCTCCCATTGAAGTTAATGCTAGTCCGACCGAACGATGTTTGGAAGCATCGTAATCAGTCGGTTGGACTCGGAGAACCCAAAGCGGTCGGAAACTATTCCGAAACGGATTAGGTCAGAAGAGTTTCCAACCGACATCATGATCGGCCCCTAAGTGCATGGATGTGCTTCTCTTGAAAGGGCAGCATGCCATAAGTCACAGTAAAGTCAGCCAGTGGTTGAAGGTGGGGTGACCCTAGCACCATGATGCATGCTGGAGCGGGTGGAAGGAAAATATGCATGAGTGCAACAACAGACTAATAGACAATGTCTGGCTGAAAATGACGCGTTGTACACATACTTTTAGTAAAATAAAAAATTTCCTGGCTAAACCCAGACCTGGATCTGTCTGGCATTGGTGGTCAACCTCTTGCCTTTGCTAATGGTTTTTTGTAATGTATTTGTAAATCTTTATTACAAATAGATAAGGTCTAAAAGATAAATGAATAGAGAGGCTTGTAAAGATAGATTGATAGAGAGGGTTGAATAGCTAGATAGTTTTGCATAAATAGAATTGCAACTAGAGGTTAATAGAAAGACAGACAGCCTGATAGCGTTGAAAAGATAGACAGAGTTGCAAAGATAGAGTAACAAACATAGATAGTATATTGATGGAGTTGCAAAGATAGATAGTATATCGAGTTACAAAGATAGATAGATAGATAGATAGATAGATAGATAGATAGATAGATAGATAGATAGATAGATAGATAGATAGATAGATAGATAGATAGATAAACTAACAGGTAGGTAAAACACAGGTAGATAGATAGACAGATGGGCAGACAGACAAGAAAATAAACGGGCAGCTAGTTAGATCACCAGACATATACGACTGATGGCGAGGTAGATAGACCAGTAGTTAGGTAGACAGATAGATAGCAACCATTGCAAAGATAGAGGGATAGATTTGGAATTGGAATAAACAGCACAGTTTGAATGAGTAATAAAGTAGTTAAAGGTCTATATAAGTACAACATGCATCAGTACTGTAAGCAAACTAGAAAGTTGTACAAGCAGAACAAACAGAGGAAATTGGCTTACAAGTAGAACTGTATTTCTTAATCTACATAACATAATTATAAAGTAGTGCATTGCGTGCATAGTAAAATGAGGATAACATTATAAAGAACAGTTTAAAATGGACAGAATCTGGTAGGCTAAGAAATAGTAGAATCAGTTAAAAAAAGCAAATCCTCAAGAAATTTACAATAGCATTAGCAGGAGACAGGAACTGATAAACGTGGGATATGCCCAGTACCACATCAAACACAATTTGTAAGAGCTGGTAGAAACCTCATGCTATTACATCAGGCTCTAAATACAAAGGCAACACTATAGTAGTAATAAAGTAAGAACAAAATCACTGGTACTGAAGGGGACTATGTTGTGTGTGGATTCGTTTCTTGTGAAAGAGCAGAATGTAGTCACTCGAAATGAAGTTATCCAGTGGCTGAAATTGGCTGACGCATTACTTATGCTAGTGGTTCTTAACCGTTTGACTTCTGAGGACCCGCCCTGAATCATTACTGGAATCCAGACATTTCCGCTGAGTCATTACTAGAAGCAGGGGACCCCGGCTCAAGCATTGTCGAAGATTTGAACCACAAACTTATACATAAAAATACAGAAAATAATTTTCATCAAACAAATACAATATAATTACATTTGATATAATTCGCCAACATATATAAATAAAATTAAAAAAACAAAATTTTAATTTGAATAAAAAGGTTGGAGCTTTTCTAATTTCATACTATATTCTGTTTGATGCAGCTGCGCTGCTCTCATGAATCAATATAAGGATACTACTGACATTCTTAACCTCCAATTCCAATATCTTCACATTTACAGTATGTTTTAAAATGTTCAATTGTACATTTAGGTTCTTTATTTATATACATTTTATTAATCTGTTTATATAATTTCATTTTCTAAGTAGTCGTGGACCTCTACGGTTCCCCAGACCACAGGTTAGAAATCACTGTCCTATGCTGAAGCAAAATATGAATGGCAAAACAACAGACCAATGGATGAAGAGAGTTGTAGAATGCCCCTTTAAATGAGTATAAGATGAATATCATTTTAGTAAAATCAAGAGGTCTTTGGAACATTTTCTTAAAGCCCATTTGAGAGTATGAAAACATAAGTGCTACAAATAAAGCATTTGAGAAACAACAGTGAATCTGGATTTTAGATTGTTAAACTTCAAAAAAAGCATGAAATGCTAAAATGTATACCACATCTACCTCTGAGCAACAGCATCTTGAGTGAGTGGCTCATTATATAGTGTACCACACACAATGAATAGTCATTTGCACTTTATAAGAATTTAGAATATGGATGTTGTGCTGATTTTTTCGGACCAGAAGTTTCAGTGGCAGTGGATTTCGGTGCCGAATGCGCCGATTTGGAACCAGATTCGGTGCGGACGAAGACAGGGGTTTCTCTTTGGGTTTGTCTTTTTTCGGTGCCGGGGATAGGGTTTGGGTGCCGATAGTAGGCTGGCTCGTCAGTGGTTTCTCTTTGCGCTTGTCTCTTTTCGGTGCCGGGGATGGAGTTTCGGTACCGACGGTAGGCTGGCTCTATCCAGAGTCGCCTGAAGGCTTATGTGTTGACTTCTTTGCAGGGCCCAAAGGCGGGGCGTGGGAAGTTTTGTCCCGGTGTGCACCTAGGCCCGAGGGTGAAGGTGTTACCAAAGCCTTTTTATGAATGGGGGGTCAGGGGGTTTGACGTCCGTACTTACGACCCGCTGCCCTGGAGTGATGTTTTTTACGTTGGAGTCGTCTGCTTAGGAGGCGCTAAAGTTGCTCTCTTCGATCTGCTCCTACTCTGGTACATTGATGCCTTCTTGGAAGATATCATCCTGAATCGATGTCAATGATCGCGCCATAGTTCTTCGAGCACGGCGAACCCGTATTATTTTCTTGGGGCGGAAAGAGGCACAAGCTGGACAGTCTTTGGCCTTGTGCTCGGGCGAAAGGCAGAGTTACACACCTCGTGAAGATCAGGGTGTGGAAACTTGGATCCACATTGAGGACCCTTTTTGGAAGGAGTCCTTTCCATGAGCCAAAAGGCCTCTTGGCCCAGATAGGCCCAAAGGCCTACGTCGACGACCGGAATCGAAGAATTTAAGTTTGTAGAGATTTGTGTCGAATGGGAAGCGTTATCAAACATGATACTGAAGAATGGGTGAAGGACTGCACGTTGAAACGTAGATCTGTAACGACACCGAACTGCAGCGCGAGAAACACATCCAAGCCAAATGGCTGGAAAAAACAATCTGAAGATGGAGTTGATGCCCATGCGCACTATTGTCCACAGGAGGAGTCACCTATCTCGTGACTCCCAAAGACTTCTTCCAAGACCACAACAAAGCTCAACATCCGGGCCCAACACCAGATGGGGATCTATGCACAGTGTGTGATATGCAGCTCAAATGCCTCGAACAGTATGTTTTCCTCCTTCGACTAGTGTCTGTGTTGATTAATATGACTAACCCATGTTTACGTGAAACACCCTGTACTATCCCTCTGTGGTCTCAACTCCGTCCTCTCATTGAGCCTCATAGAAGCTCAAACAATGAAAAGTTGAGTCTGGAACCTAAACAAGCCCAGCTTTTGCCATTCCTCGAAGCAAGAAAGAAACAGATGCTTTTGGAAGTGCACTCTGCCCTGAGACAGACCGAATCAGAGAGGTGTACATGACACACATGTACTTAAAAACACTGTATGCAAGTTTGAGACATACCATGCAATACACTCAGAATCACAGTGGCTGGGCACTCCCACGGTCTTAATTTAACCAGCCTGGCAGTGCTGGTGCAGCGAAACAGTCTTCGTACGCTTCAGCCTCACTCCTCCTCTAACCAGCTCTGCCCAAAATGGTCTGGTTGTAGCAGTACTACTGTAAATAAAAGAATCCTTTTCACCCTGCTCTATCAAATGATTATATCCCCAATTGTAATCATCTATTATTTGTATGGAGCAACAAGTACCAGGATCCAGCTTCTAGGTACAACGCACAAAAAAAACACAGAGAGCTACAACAAACGGCTGTGTTCATAAGCATGGACTGAATTAAAGTGGGTGGACCCTGCGGCGCATCATTGCAGGTCACCAAGCTCATCAACAGGCTGAAGCCAGGCCAGGAACCTACCACCAGCGCCGGCTGCTACTTGACATGGCCTAAGGCAGAGGGAAGGGGGCAGGGGGTAAGAGGAAAGCAAGCCGGAATGGGGAGGGCAGTGCTGGTGGAGAAACTGATAAGGCGAACCAGAAGACAGGAGCCCCTGAGTGGAGGACAAATTGATCAAATAAGGGGTGGTGTGGAAGAAGAGCGCATAGAAACGCGGGGACAGAAAATAACAGTTGAAGGTATACACAATAGGGACCGTGCCCACCAAGAACTTTAGTGCCACCGAGGGGAGTTGGAGGATGGAAGTAGCTATTGTACTTTGTAGCAGCAAAACTATATTGTGAGGGGTCGGTTACCTTGAAATTAATCAGAAATCTGTACCTTAGTCACAAGAAACAGTTTTGAACAGCTCTGGACGACATGCATGTGGCGCGCCACTCCGTGCCGTATGTCTTCCTCCGCAAGGTTGCAGACTTTCCTCCTTGATCTCTGGTGGAGACGAGCTTCTTTCCCTTCAGTAGGAACGTTTGTAGAGGTTGTTGGAAGTCCTGTTGCCTTGTTGTTTGACATCCTTCTAGCTTTTCCTTGTTCTGGGCCTGTGCCAGTGCCAGGCAGGCCCCTCTTTTCTTGCAGGACGTGCTTGTAGTGCTCAGCAGTGGGTCGGACTGATGGAAACGTCCACCCTGCAGAGCTCACTAACTGGTAGACCTGGACTATCGGAAATGCGCTTCCTTCTGATCACATCTGAGAGCTGTTTGCCTCGACCCAGGCAGTTTCCTCAGAACCCACCAGAGACGTTTCAGAAAGCACGTAGTATGGGGTGAGGGCTGCAGAAGTCGTAACTTTGCAGCGCCGCTCACACCTCCTTTCAGAGAGGCTAACATGGGAGGAAACGGCCCATGTGACAGCCGAGCGCAGGAGCTAATGGAAGGTGACCCGTGCCCTGGAGTTAATGTCCACTCTGTTCTCCTCATCTCGGGAGCCCCCCCACCCCTGTACAGCACCTCTGCAGAGAGCCTAGGTGACCACTGGTCTGTGCCGAACTACCTGCCTCAGAAGCCTCTGGAAAGGCTGCAAGGTACAAGGAAACAGACCGAACATGATATCATGAAACCTGCTTGTGTTGTGTTTTAAAATGGCAACTCTCCAGGGCGATGGAAGCTTCGTATTGTTTATGAAACAGACACCTGTGTTGTTTATAAAAGCAGGTGTCTGTGTGGTTAATGCTGTGCGGTTTATGAAGGCGGGCACTCAAGTTGTTTATAAAATGGGCACCAGTGTTTTTTTGAAAGCAGGCAGGAAGTAGGGGGAGGGAGTGCTGCATTCCGTGGCGCTATTAAACAAGATGTCGCCATTTTTTTACAGCGGGCAGGAAGGAGGAGGGACGGGGGAGAGTGCTGCATGCCGTGGCCGCTATTAAACAAGCTTTCGCCATTGCGACAAGGCAAAAAAAAGTGATACCGACTGTAATTCTAGGAGACCGTGTCACGCCGCACGCAAACAATCCAGTCCGGATGGGGTCGCCGAGAAGGAGACAGGCCTTCACCAAGAAGCCTTGTTTCCAGTCGGAGGTCAGCGTTTAACATAAATAATGACGCCGGCCAATGGGAAGGATGGGCGGGGCTTCAAGTCCCCTTCTTTAGTCTCCTCCACGACCACAGATCTCGCAGAGCGAGTAGCGCATGCGCTGCAACGCTAGGCGAGACCTAAAAAGCCTGAATGTAGGTGAAATGGATCCAAGAGTCATGCAAATGACTGAAAAAACTGAAAGCAGTAAGGATTTCCTTCTGAGCAAGGACAGGCTATGTGACCACATTATTGGTGCCAGGTGCATTAAAGTCTACCTGAATAGCTTTCACAGCTATTTATGTTTAAGCCGTAAGGTGGCGTTTTAGAAACAAATCAACGTGCATAAAGCCAGGACTTAAGCATAAGGTAATTGTACATACATACCAAGAAATCAAACCCCCAAATATAGATTTATTGATAACTTATTGAAATAACCGTTTCTCGTGAAAAAACACTTGAAATACAAAGAGCACTTGCTTTGCTTAATTTTTGAAGGGATTCTATAACACAAAGTTGTTTCTTTAAATGAAGGGAAATATTTCTATTTTACAAAACAATCAAATCACACAGTACATGAGTGTCCTCTTTACTGCTTAGCCTACAACTGTGGTTCTTAAACTATGGGTCAGGGGACACCTGAGGGTCCTCAAAACCTACTCAGAGGCTCTGCGACTGCTTAGAACACTAATATATACACTGGTTAAGAAGCGTATATCAACAGAGAAGCAAAACTGAAGATTGAAAATTTTAAAACATTCTATAAAATATGAAGGAATTTAAAAATGGAGACTAAAAATGTAGTTAGTATCCTCAGATTGATTCATGGGAGCAGTGAAAGGGTATGAAACAAAATATAGCATGGGCGATGAGTAGCCTCAATTGAATTTAGAAGAGATCCAACCTTCCCATTAAAATTCAACTGATGATTCTTTAAATATTTGTTTGTAAATTAAATAAAATGTTTCATCATTTCTGTAGTTGTTTGGTAAATGCTGGTTTCTGTATTTTTTGTGTATTGTACTGCGGTTCAAAGAATTGACAACGCGTATGCTGTGGTCCCTGGTTTCCAGTAAGACTCCTTGGGGGTCCCTGGATTCCCATAATGATTCAGTGGCGGTCCCCTGGTTTGGTAATGATTAAGTGGGGGTGCAAATAAGTCAAAAGGTCTACAAAGCATCCACATGGAATAAAGACAAGCGTAGGCAACCCATACATATTGCTACTAGAGGCCTCATTGCATTTTCAAGAAAGACTATGGGGCTGATTACGATGCCGTAGTAAACGACTGCGACCCTTGGTCGGAGCAGTTCCTACGGAATCTTAATCAGCTGTTCAGATTAATTTCCAACCGACCCATTTGGATGGAGTCAGTCGGACAGAAATCCGAACTGGTTTTCCGAAAGGCTTCCGACATGCTTGGAAGGCCCGTCTGCCATTTGAAAAGCCTCCAGTAATCCCAAGGGCTGCTCTTTCCGTCCAATGGATTACAGTGTCAGATTCCGACAGCCTTTCTGTGCCGGCCTTTCCGACACAGAAAGGCTGTTGGAAGTCGACTTTGGGAGGCCCCCATGGTTGCACGGCCTCCGGCTGGAGGCGTCACCTATGGTGCCCCCCTGTTAATCCCTGCACCCCGTGGCAGGCCCTTTGAGGTGTCTGACACGAGGTGATGAACTGCACCTCTTCTCTTTACAATGAGACTATGCATTCCAGTTGGAATGCAGTCTCCCATTTCTAAAGAATAGGAGTCAGAACGAACAGTGTTCGGTTGCATCATAATTGCTGGGTTGGGACCGGCGACAGAAGGGTCGGTTGGTCCCAGTACTGAATCAATGTTGGACGGACTCAGGTCGGTCCGACATCAAAATCGGGCCCTAAGTGACTGCATGTCTACATTGTGTTCATAAAATACATTAAATCCAACAACCTATCATGTGATCATGACAAATAAAACAAAGCCACATATATTTAAGTGCACAAACTGCCCAAAAGCACTCATATCCTTAAGAAAACTATAAAAAAGTCAAATCAATGATTAAAAAGTTGCTGTGCCAGCAAATATATCAAAGAGCACAAATAGGATCTCATTTTGTTTTTGTTTGAATATGTTTTATTGAGGACACAGCATAAGAATATCACACATTACAACCATTCAAGTGAAACAGTTGGAAGTAATATCATATCAGGCATCATAAAAATCGTGTACAACATCCATAGTACATAGTGCAACGGTCTCATGCCCTAGATGTCGGTGCTGGAAGTAAGGAATCATAGATGCATTCATGTAACTCCTCATATTTTCAATAGGAGCTCATGCTCATTATCTCCACTGAGTGTTGTGCTAGTGTTGATGAGGCTGGCTTTCCCATCCTGTCTGATTCACAACATGTATTATGTAGTTATGCCTCTGTATGCAATTCGCTATCGTGTCTGGCAATGATATGTAGCAGTGGCTGCATTCCCAACTATAACAGGAGTGTGGCATTATATAGGTACTCCTATAGACAGGTGTCTCAGGCCGTCCATGCCGCGCTATGTGTTTTTGTCACAAGTGTGTCCTGTAAATCCAGTATGTGGGATGCCCCGTGACCTCTGTCACGTGTGCCAATAGTCACTGCCAGTGACATCTCGCGTCTGCCTCAATGTTTGTCCACCGGGGCAACTATGGCGTCCCGATATCAATTCTTTGCTTACCGTCCAACTGGGGTAGTTTGGGAGGAGAATCAGGAATAAGAACTGGGCAAACGGGAAGGGGAAGAACGACATGGGAGGAAACTCGGGGTGAGGCTCCCTACCACAGTGGAGAACAAGTAAGTCAAAGGGGGAAAAGGAAAGGGGCTTGAGGGTAGGGAGGGAAAGAGCGAGGGGGATACGCTATCGAGACATGTCTGGTGTGGTGTGAAGGTGAGTGCTGTGTCTGTGCGTCGCGGTGTGGGCGGGCTCGTGTATCTGCATAGGGCGGTGCTTATCAATCAGGGAGGGCGGCTCACTTCGGGGCAGGGGCAGAGCGTGGTGGGTCCGCTAGGCGGTGTATCTGGGGGGGACCTTCAGCTCAGGGTGGCAGCGAAAAGGAGTCAGCAGTCGCGTCGTGGGTGCAGCATATCAGTGCCCCTCCCTGTCGCATCATATACTCCGGTCCTCCACCTCTATGGCGTGGGCGGTGGTTGAGTGCTGTCTTGGTTGGTGTATGCCTGGCGGAAAGTCTGCAGGATTTCCCCCCACAGCTGCGCTATAGGTATGGCCCTCAGGCCTGCTGTTTCCTCTCTGCGCAGGGTCACCTCCTCCGCCATCGCCCAGTTGTGAAAAGAGGTGTCCCAATGTTGGAGTTACGGCAGATCTGTGTGTTTCCAACGCTTGGTGATTAGTCGCTTGGCGGTGATAAGGCCTAAGTCCCAGAATCTCGAGTGGACTTTGTTGTGTTTCGTTCTCCTAAATAACCCCAGTAAACAGGCCTCCCACCTGTGTGGTAGCTCCGCCTCGGCCCCCTCAGTCAGTAATGTTGTCACTGCTAGCCAATAAGCGTGTAATCCAGGGCAGGCCCGGAGCATGTGCAGTATATCCGCACCCACCAGGGAGCAGCGCGTGCATTCTGATGTATCAATATCAAAGTATTTGTTTATTCTGTCCGGCGACAGATACGCTCTATGCACAATGTAAAACTGAATGACCTTGAATCTGGAGTTACGGGGGATGTTGCTTGGTCCCTCCCGGATCCTTTCCCATTCCTTGTCTGACCAGCCCCTGTCTCTATCAGTTGTCCATTTCTCTCTCAGTGACTGAAGGTTACAAGCAGTGTGCGTCAGCAGTGCTTGTGTTAACCAGTGTACTACATGTGTCCCACTTCCCATGACGTGTAAGTACTGTATTAAGAGGTGAGTCTGCGGTTCTTCTGTCATGTCTCCCCACGTCGCCGTGTAGGTGTGCACTATGGAGGCGTGTAACAAGAACTGCCCTGCTGGTACGTCTGTGTCCGCTCGCAGTCCCTCAAATGTAAGTAGGACCCATCTGCATACAAGTCAGCTATCGTTTCGATCCCGGCCTGCACCCATTGCTCCAGCATGGGCGCAGATACAGTCCCTCTGTTGCTGGGGGTTCCCAATAGTGGAAGAGCAGGGGCATAGGGCGGTATCGCCCGTGTGAGCCACAAGCATCGCTTATAACATCTGTATGCAACAGCTAAATGCAGCTGTGTCGGGCGAGGGGCCCTGGTCAAGGGGTGGAACATCGCAAGAGCTTGTGTATGTGTCAGGGCTGGGCCAATGGAGGACGTGTCCTCCAGATGTCTTCCGGCTAGCCAACCGACCACCCATTGAAGCTGCACGGCTAGTTAATAGTGCTCCTGGTTAGGAACGCCAAGCCCCCAGCTTTGGTGGGGGTATAAAGCTTTTGTAACGCCACTCTAGGTCGTCCTGCATTCCAAATGAGTCCCCGTGTCATAATTTCCAGTTCCCGGAAAATGCGGTTGGGTACATATACTGGCAAGTTGGAATAGTAATATAAGAGTCGGGGTAACACGAGCATCTTTGTTAGGGTTATCCGGGCCGGTACATTCAGGGGGAGCGTTCCCCAAAATGTCATCTGAGCCCGAGGAGATGGCCCTGACCAGGTTGCCCTCCAGAATATCTTCTGGGGTGTGGTAAATGTGTATTCCGAGGTAGCGGAACGTGGTAGCGTGCCAGGCCAACCGTTCCCCGCCGAGTCGTACCTCACATTCCTGCATGTCGGGATGGAAGGGATACACACCGGATTTGCTCCAGTTGACTTTAAGGCCCGATAGGGCTGCAAAGTCTTGCAGCGTGTCTGCGATTCCCTGCGGCATCTGTGTGAGATCATTTATATAAAGTAGCAAGTCATCAGCGTACAATGAAATTGCATGGGTCCCATCCGCTAATGGGATACCCCAGGTGTCACCTCGACTTCTCAGTAGTGCCGCCAGTGGTTCAATCGCCAGGGAGAAAAGCAATGGCGACAGTGGACAGCCCTGTCGTGTGCCCCTTCGTACTCTTACGGCTGCGGACAGTAAACTTCCGGTGCACACATGAACCGTTGGCGCCTGGTATAACAGACTAACCATGTCTGTGAAGTCTTCTCCCAATCCGAACTACAGCATCACCTCTCTGAGATAAGGCCATTCCACAGACTCGAAGGCCTTCTCTAGGTCTAGCACCAAGCAACCCGATCTCGGCCAGTGGGTCGTGACGTACGACTGTACCCTGAATAGTCGGCAAATGTTATAAGAAGTGCTACGTGTGGGCACAAAACCATTTTGGTCCGTGTGTACTAGAGTCGGTGTGAGAGGGGCCAATCTCTGCGCTAGTGTAGACGCTAACATTTTGTAATCGGTGTTGAGGAGAGCCAGGGGTCGGTACGACCCCATCTTCTTTCCATCCCTGTCAGGTTTAAGGAGGGAGATCAAGGTAGCTTGGTTAAGAGTGGGGGGGGGAGTGATGAGTCGTCTATCGCCGTTGTGTACATCTTGATCAATTCCGGGATAAGCAGAGCCGAGTACGCCTTATAAAACTCCGCCAGCAGACCATCTGGGCCTGGGGATTTGCCATTGGAGAGTGCGGCTATGACCTCTCGGAGTTCATCTGCCGTGATGGGCGTCGCCAATTCTACATGTTTTGTATCGCTCAGCGCCGGTAGCTGTATGGCCGTCAGGTAATTTACGATGTCGTGAATAGGGGCCTGTAGGTGGGAACAATATAGCGTACTATAATGGGCGGTAAAGACGTGGTGGATTTCATGTTGTGCATAAAGCATGTTTCCCCCATCCGTCTGTATTTTCGTCACTGGGCGTGTCCGATCTTCCCTTCCAATTAGCCAGGATAATAGTTTGCCAGGCTTGTCTCCTCTGTTGTGCGTGCGTGCCAAATGAGCCGCTTAGTTAAGGCATTGTAACCTCTCCAGTAACTGCTCATGTTGTTCCCTGAGGTCTTGCGAGCCACCCTCTCCACCCTCTGCTGCAATTTGCTCCCTTCGCATCAGTTCCGTCTCTATCTTTGTTAAGTCTCTCTCCAACCGTCTCCTAAGATTTACCTGCGTGCCCAGGCAGTGTCCCCGAATCACCACCTTGAATGCATCCCACTCCACCTGGGGGGTGGATGCCGTGCCCGTGTTGTCCTCGAAGTAATGCCCTATCTGAGCGGACAAGGAGTCCCGGAACGGGGCGTCTAACAATAGGTCTGGCTGCAATCTCCAGGTGGGGATGGGTAGGTGTGCGCGTGTCCATGCAAAGCTTAGGATGTGTGGATTGTGGTCCGAATGAGTGCGACCCATGTAATGTGTGTCTGTCACCTGCGGAAGTAAGTCAGTCGTGAGCATGGACCTGTCTAGTCGCACATGTAAGTTGTGTGCGCTCGAATAGAAGGAATATATGCGGGCGTCAGGGTGTCTACTGCGCCAAGCATCGTGTAGCTCCCATTGGGTTGCCCAGGAGTTGAATGCTTTCATGGCCCCTAGCATGGGCGCCAGCACAAGTAGGATCTCAAGTTGCATCTGCGACAAACAAAAGCAGACCTGATGACTCAACAGTGAACCCAAATGGGAACACAAATGGGACAATGTTGTCATTAACAAAATGCTGTGGCCTCGATGGGCAGCACATTTAGCAATGGAAAACAATGGATGACATATAAAAGTTAATGGCTGAATGGCCATACCTAAAGTTTTCTCTCTCGCTCTACTTATTGTAAGTTTTTTAAGAACTGGTTACATGAGGTATTTGCCATACCTAAAAAATAGTGATTGCATGCAAATTACCTGAAATTCTGCGGAACTGCTGCTAATCTGATTAACATTCGGCAAAGATCCACCATAATACTGAGCTCGAGACTGTGCCAGGCGCAACTGTTGCAGTTTCTGAAATTGTACCTAGATGAGAAACAAAAAAATGTCATTAGCAACATGTAACCCAAATCTGGGCCGGAAAAAAACAATAAGTAGGGAAGGTAGTGCTAACAATGCAGCATGCATGCCTAAACCGGATTGGTGCAATTATGTACCTGATATGATTTTATTTGTTTAAGAACGTAACTACATTAGAGAGCATTCTTTTTTTTAAAACAGATAAACATGACTGGTAAAACAACATTTTTGTTACAACTCTTAGATGCGTGGGACTTACGAACACGAACCGTTGACACAAAAAAAAAAAAAAAAATCACACGAGCATTGTAATTTATGTATAACAAAATTAGAGCCTTGAACCCTCTACGGGTCTCAAAAGAGTATCACCATTGAGTCCCCTATTGGTCGTCCGTCATGCAATTATGAAAGTTGATATTTAAACCAGTTTCAGTACTCTACTTTATTCCATTCTACATTGTTTAGCATAACGGCAGCAGAATTGTAAGTTTGTTGTATGAAGTTTTGTTACTGTGGATGCTGATTTTGACCCGTTATAATGAATAGCTGTGCCATCTGAACTATGCATTACAGAATGCATTATGTTCCCACATTTAAAAAACGAACATTTGATCAGCAGTAGTAGAAAATTCCCCTCCTCTGTGCCCATCATCGTGCATCAACCTCTTTTTTCATCTGCCTGCAAAATCTCAAACTAACATGATCACTATGAGAAGAAAAAGTAGATTAGTTGTGTTAAAAAGAAAATACTATAATGAATACTGGAACACTGTTTTTACTATAAAGTGCTGTAGAGTTGATGGAATGCTCCTATGTAATGTGGAACTTGGAACTAGGGACTGAAATGTATCTTATGAAGAAAGGGGAGTTGGGGGTAGAGAAAAAGTAGAATGAAGCTGGAGGTATTTGATGAGGAATACATCTTTAGCTTGATCATACTTTGGCTTTGAGGATCCAATTACAAACATTACATTTCACAACACCCCCAGGATTGTAACTGACAAAATCTGAATTCTTGCCTATGCCTGGCACTTCAGGATTGACTATTCCCAGGAGAAGCAGGGTCAATAATGATTCGCATAAGGTGGGTCACCATTTACAGTGGTATAGTCAGTAAAAAAAAATATATTGGCAAGTTGCCCAGAGCGTTTGTCAATGGTCAGGCTATTTACAAGCAGTCCTCCTTCACCCTATGTGTCTGATCCATCCAGAAATTCCTCTCCTCATTAGCAGCAAACAGAATCTCACCCTGTAGAATTGAAGAAGGACACTTCAATGTAGGTTGGAATAGGTTTTAATCCTTAACAAGCAGGTACACAGCTGACAGCGTAGTCAGTCAGCGTCAACTGGATAAAAGTAGAACACATAGAGGAAAGTGGAACACAGTACACACAATTCCAAGGAATGTGGAATGTGCCAGGTTAAAGGTACATTACATAATATATACAACATAACACATCCCCTTCGGAACGCAAAAACAAAAAACAATAAAATAGTTATGAGAAGCATCATCCCTTTTCTCGAAACAAAAAAAAAAATACATTATGAATACGAGAATAAGTATAAACATAAATGTATGTCTTGCTTTATAATGGAAAACTTTCAGAAATATAATCAGCCAACCAAACTGGAGGCTTTTTTTCACGCCTGGAATTCCTGTTGGTGTTAGACGCTTCCTGACTGGCACAACTCGAAACAGGAACACTGGGAACAGTCAAACTTATCAAAACATCTTGATTAGCTAAACCTGATACACTAGGAGCAGCTAAATTAGAGCTAACAACAACCTGATTGGAGACATTTACATTAGATGACTCAGATGAAGTCGAGCACATCAAATCCTCCAAGTCAAATAAATTAGAGGATTTGCTAACAGGCTGCAAAGAAACAGAATCAAACAGATCAGAAGAATTTGTTTTGTTAAGGGAATCCAAAGGATCACAACATTTAGCTATCCTTTTAAGATTCCACACCCGTCCATCAGAAAGATGAACAGCATTATTCATGATCTCCACAACTTGCATAGGCTCAAAAAAACGACTTTCCTCCTTCGGAGATTTGTTAGGTTTTTTTAACTCTTACCCATTGACCGACAGCAATGTCAACATCTTTAACATTATGCTTAGAATCATACCAAACTTTACTCTTGAGGTGAGAAGCCTGACTTTTTTCTTTTACAAAATCGTCAGACCAATTAACAACATTAGATTTGAACAACCACCCAGGAGTGAATTTTGTTTGTGGATTTCTACCACGCATAAGAACAAAAGGAGGAAACTCCGTGGCATCACAAATAGAAGTTCTGTAGGACCAAACCATTTTTAATACCCGAGTTTCCCAATCCTTGTTACTAGCAGACATCTGAATGGTGTTTTTTATGACTCGGTTGAAGCGCTCAACCATGCCGTTACTGTTTGGATTATACAAAGCAGTGGTTTTGTGCTTAATACCTAATCTATCAAAGTACTATTTTGCCTTACAGGACATAAACTGAACGCCATTGTCACTTAATAGAACAGAGGGAATGCCGTGCAAAGTGAAAGAATTATCTAAAAATTGTAAAACAGGACCAGTATCTGCTCTATTAACAATCTTTACAAAAGGCCATCTTGAGAAAAGATCCATCAATACCAAAATATACTTCTGGTCACTACCAATGGGACCCATAATGTCAATAGCTGTGTGCTCCCATGGAGAATTAGGTTCCACCATAGTGCCCATAGGAGGCTTACACATGACCAAAGATTTATCAGCAGCTTGACATGATTTACAATTCCTCACAAATTTATCAATATCTGCGTCCATTCCAGGCCACCAAAATGAAGTTTTAACAGTGCGTTTGGAACGGACAATACCAAAATGTCCTTCATGACATAAAGCCATGATAGATGAACGCACTGTTTTGGGAGGAATGACCCTTTCACCAAACCAGATATTACCTTCTCTGATACTTAGATCAAACCTGACCTCCCAAAAAGACTTTAAAGGATGTTTGCTATCCACTTTTTTAGGCCAGTAACAAACTAGATGTGATTTCACCGAAACTAAATCCATACCATTAAGATATTCTTCGTCCCACTTCTCTTTCATAATACCAGTACCTTCCAGGTCTTGCACATACGCAACTTGGAAAGAATTCCACAAATCATCTTCACATTCTACAAGCTGTTTAGGCATTCTAGACAAAAAATCAGCTATGCAATTCTCTTTCCCAGGTACAAACTTGAACTTATAACAAAAATCTTGCAATTTGATGGCAAGTCTGGCTACTCTTGCAGAAGTATTTATGGTTCCTTCAGTAGTTAACACTCTGAGTAACGGCTTGTGATCACAAAGCAAAATAAATTTTGTGCCCCACACAAAAGCTCTGAAATGATTCACAGCCCACACACATGCTAAGGTTTCTTTTTCGATGGTCGAATACTTTTCCTCAGTAGGTGATAAAGACCTAGACGCATAAGCCATTATTTGTTCTTTTCCATTTACCCCAACTTGAGATAAAACTGAACCTAGTCCCTTGATACTAGCATCGGTAGTAATAATGGTTTGTGCTTCAGGGTTAAAACTCTTTAAAGAAGCAATGTTTGTGATGCAGCTTATTATGTCCTCAAAATCGTGTTCACACTCCATAGACCAAACAAACTTAGTTTTGTTTTTTAAGAGTTGTCTGATATTGTACGTTCTGGTTGCAAAATTAGGAATGTATTTAGAACAAAATTCAGCTAAACCAATGAAAGATCTAACATCATCTTTCCCTTTAGGAGAGGGAGCGCATTTGATAGCGTCAATGAGGTTAGGTTTAGGTTTGATCCCTTCACAATCAATAACATGACCTAAATAGGTAACATGATCACTGGCAAAGGTACATTTTGAAAACTCAATTGTCAGACCCTTTTCCTCTAAAATGCTTAATACTTTTTCTAGAGTTTTATCATGCTCCTCCTTGTGTTTCCCAAAAATTAGGATGTCATCATGGAAAAACTTTGTGTTTTTAATGGTGGAGAACAACCTGTGCATTAAGCGCTGAAAAACAGCAGCTGCTGAAGCTAAGCCGAAAGGCATTCTCTTGAACTGAAAACAACCTTGCAGAGTTATAAAAGCAGTGTATTGCTTGCGGTCTTTAAATAAAGGAATCTGGTGGTATGCAGCAGATAAATCAATTGTGGTGAACCACTTAGCACCATCGAGCAAAGCTAGCATCTCATTTCTTTTTGGTAAAGGAAACTGATCCACCACAATATTGTCATACAAATGGCGCAAATCCACACAGAGTCTCAATTTACCGTTTGCACGTTTCACTACAACCAAGGGAGAAACCCAAGAAGATGCCTCCATTGGCTCTATTATGTCAGAGGAGACTAATCTATCAAGCTCAGACGCAACATCTTGTCTTAAGGAAATAGGGACGCTTCTGACCTTATGAATTTTTGGAACCGCTTCATCCTTTAAGATTATCTTATGTTCAAAATCCTTTAATTTGCCAATTTTCTTCTGAAAAACAGAAGGGAATTTCCTTAGCAGTACATCACCGGTCTTGGTCCCTTCATCCATAACCAGAACCTTTTCAACTGAATTGGGATCAAGAATTATATGTAAATCACCCTGATCTTTCCATGCTAAAACCGATGGTCCCTTTTTCGAAATGTATAACTTACCAAAAGATTTGAGATTCTTGAATTCAAATTTCAACCAACGAAAACCAATAATATCAATATTCCCGCCATTATAACCTTCAGGGTCAATATCAGGAGAAGATAAATTTGAACCAATTCGGTCGACAAAGTTGCTACGCCAAACATCCTCATTGATAATGGTGTAAGGCGAGCCAGAATCCGCATAAACCTTCACATGCACACCTCCAATGTACATCCAACATTCAGGCTTATTGTCAACCAATAAACATCCATCTCGAATATTGAGAAGGAGTTTCTTTTTTAGGACTACTGAACATTCAGAGGCTTGATCATCACCACTGGAACTATTATCAGATTCTACATCCTCTTGAATGCATTTGGCAGTCTTAGTCCTCCTTCTACATGCTTTGGTATAATGGCCATACAGACCACAAACACCACATTTACTCTTCTTAGCCGGACACGACTTAGCAAAAGCCAAATGCTCAGAACTCCCACACCTGTAACATTTAGGAGTCTCACCAGTCATTTTAGGTTTTGCCCATGTTTCATTCTTTTGTTTGAAATTGCTGGATATTTTATAATTGGAGTTAACTTTAGCAACAATATCTTTAGTAGTGCTATCGGATTTCAAGGCACTAGCACATCTGCTAGAAGTTTCAGCTTTACGGACTAAAGCTAAGATGTCATCTAGAAAAGTGTCGCAATTCATCCATAAACGTTCCTGAATAGCAGGATTGTTTGCATGCATGACAACCTGATCACGGATCAAATCATCCAGTAACACACCAAACGCACAATCATTCCCCATCTTTTTTAACTCACCCACATAGTCATCAACACTTTCATTCTTGGATTGCTTCCTCTGAAAAAATGTATACCACGTAATACCAATACAAACCTTGGGAGCAAAATACTTATCTAACTTTGACAGAGCAATAGTAAAAACATTACTGTCACCAGCCCCAACAATAGGTTTGTTCATCTGATTATAGCACTTAAGACCTTGTAGACCTAAAGAGTGCAAAAGGATGCGTTTCTTTTGTTCTGCGGACATTTTGCCATCATAGTCCACAGTCTCCATGTAATTCAGAAAGTAGTCCTTCCACTCCAACCATTTCAAGTCTGGTGAAGAACCTTTGGACCAAAAGTCTTGCGGATTACTCAAAGAGAAAGTTTGTTGACTCATTTCCAAATAAGATTTAAAAACAAATGTGATGAAATCTGATGGAATTGTTCAGTGAAAGAGAAAAATAATAAAAATTCACTTGAGATGTTAAAGAAATAGATAGTCTTCCCTTCACTGTCCTTTCTTCACCACCAGTGAATTTAAGATCCAGGAAATGTCAAAGTGAGTCAAAGTAAGAGAAATGCCAAAAATGCAAAATCGTAGAATTTCTTAAAAAATATTATAAATGGTCGAAAATACCGTTAAAACGTTTCAAATAGTCACTTCCCTGTGTGACAGAAACAGCTGAATTCACTTGCGTCAGTTAAATGGTTTTCCGACTGCGAGTAGGCTAGACCAATCCAAAATGGCCGCCGCATATGAAGCACACGTTCACGTTGAACGTTTGACGTAGGAGTAAAGACGCTGGAGATGGCCAGAGAACTTGCGAGCGTGCAGATAACAACAGCATCAGAGGCAGTCACGCGCGAAGGCTCCAATTGGCATTATTCAAAGTGCAACGGTAAGAGCTCCGAATTTCAATACGCATTAGCTCTGGAAAGTGTAATTTCGCAATAAAATAAATATTCCACACAACACAGGAAAAGTGCTCACCGCCCAGCAACTCGAAGTCCTTTGAGAATTGTTTAAAAGCGCCTCCAGATACTCCGAAACGTCGTCTCTGCTTGCCAATTACAAAGGACTACATTTTTTTTTAATAAAAAAAATGAAGTAGAATATCCAGATCGTCGCCACTTGAAGAATTGAAGAAGGACACTTCAATGTAGGTTGGAATAGGTTTAATCCTTAACAAGCAGGTACACAGCTGACAGCGTAGTCAGTCAGCGTCAACTGGATAAAAGTAGAACACATAGAGGAAAGTGGAACACAGTACACACAATTCCAAGGAATGTGGAATGTGCCAGGTTAAAGGTACATTACATAATATATACAACATAACACACCCCCGTTACTTCAAATGCATAAAACTTTGGCTTATTGCTGGTGTACAAAATTCCGCCAAGCCCCTACACTGCGAGAAGCATAATTACATAAGCAGATTCTTTGCACTGTGAAAAAACATGTTCCTTCAACAAATAACTCATGTAAATCAGTAAAGAAACTAAATCAATCTAGAATAGAGCAAGGAAACCCACACTTGACAAATGACCGCAATAACAGACTTGCTCTGCTAAAGGCACTACAAAAAGAAGCAGAACTTTCAAGATTTTTTTGGGAGGTGTGCGGTCAGTAGGTTTAGTATGTCCGTTTTTTAGGTTTTTTTTTTCTTTTTTACTAGTTGTAAAGTTTTCTTTGGGATGTTACACATACACCCTGGTCACAGGACCATGGTGTAAAAAAATCATCTGCAGCCAATTGAAGTGGCAAGAACGATTTCCTTTGACACTACTCCCTGTAGGACCACCCATTATCTTGTCGGAGACCAGAAGGTACTTTCCTTTTTAGGATTACCACTTTTTATTTACGTTTGTTCCAAATAACACACATTATTGCCTACACCCAGAACCCAGCAGGGAGATAAATGTAACCTATAATTAAAAAAAAGGGAAAACAAAATCGGAGAAAACAAAAAAAGAGCAAAGTACCCCCAACCTTCCGATGCTTTCCACCTCCTCGCCCTATCCCAGAAGACCATATTGGTTTAAACCCGCTTGATTTGAGCGTGCTTACGACATGTCATATCTATGCCTTATAATCTTTATATAATTCAATTCATCTTTAATTCTCACATTAAAGCAATAAGGAGAACCATCCTTAGTGTCCTAAAAGTAGACGTAACGGGGGAGATCTAGAAATTCCTTCACTAAAAAGATCAGTAAGGGACCTCCTTCAGTTACATATGTTTTCTCCTTGGCTCCAAGGCCACTGTGAATCTTTCCACAGCGAAAGGTCCTTAATGCTAATGAGTCATCCATGCCACATGCCAGCCTTGTGTGAAAACTTAACTCCAAACAGGAGGCCAGAGTTGGTAATGATGGCAGGTTTAAGGCCTGATTGGTGCACTGTGAAATGTTATGTCCGATGCTATTGGCCTGATCTGCTCATTATGAAAAGTTACGACACAGGCAGTGGGCCTAGCTCATTTATATTTGTTAAAGCCAGTAGGCATTTAACAGTGGGGTTGTTGTCACACTGTGTTACAGGCTATATACATGTATATTCCATTACATGTAACGTCTAACAGATTGCAATAGTAAACAAGGGCTTTGGTGTTGGCCTCCCAATCTAACAAATCAGAACGGTTTTCATACAATGATTCTAAGTCAGGACCGGATGTGAGGATTATGCTATTCTTTCTCCACTTTATTAAATAGCAACCATTCAAAGAAAGTGGTAAAAACTACTATTCCCATGAAACATAGGGAATAACAAGGTTTTAACAATAAAGAGTGTCCATGTAGATCCAACAATCACAGGGCTCCCTGGGTGTCATAGTCCTCTTTCAACTCTACTCCCTCTCTTTCTTCGCTGCTGCAGCCAGATAAGTGACTTTTTTTTACCTCTCTCCCAGTTTAATGCTATTTGTATCATTATTGGTATTTTCATTTATTACTTTGCCGCCTTCGAGCCGCTACTCGCAAGAATAGCGCATTTACATTGCCTGTTTGCATGTGCTGAGGTGTTTTCTTGAAATACATTGTGTCTCACGAACGTTCGGGATTGGGCGCGTGTGCCGCGTTTCATTGCTAGCGCACACGCCCCTCCGATTTTTAATTGTAGTCCTTCTGTGCTTACTTTGCTGTGTGCTATGTCTTCCCTTTTAGGTTTCTCCTGCGAGTCGGCTGACTCGCGCTCGACCGCGGCAGCCTTCGTGCTCCCCAACGGTTGTGTTGTGGTGCGGGCTCGCGGTGCACACCTCCCACTGCTAGAAGGCACCAGTGTGCGTTCCCTGCAGCGACGTGCTTCTTGACATTCTGCTCATTTTTGGCAGTCAAAAAGCAACGCTGCGAGAGCACTGTCTGCCGGTGACACCGTCCGGGTCTATTTCTCTGCCGTTAGGCAATTTTTACTGGCGCACGCCCGCGCTTAAGTGGGTCAGTACCTGCCATTAGGCAGTAACATGAGCTGTTTATAACCGCCTGGGGGTCTGTTTAGGCCTTTTGTTTACCCTCTGGGCCGGAGTCTTGTACTGCAGGTGTCCTCCCTGCTGGGACCTTCTTCCAGCAGGCTGCCCTTTCTTAATACTCTGCACCCGGGCTGATTCCAGGGTTTCTGCCCTAACTAACACGAGCTGTGCCCGCATAAAGCGCAGGCTGACACCCAGCCCCCCCATATCCTAAGGTACACCCTCCCTCTACTTATCCACTTACCTGTGTGGCACTACCTCTCCTGCCCTAATGGAGTCCTTTAAGGATGACACAGTGGAAAAACTCCCTCGTGACCTATGTTTCTTTTTTACAATTCAAATTTGAATTCAACATAGGCTGTACATACAGTAAAACCATAACCACATCCAAAAACATGTACAAAAAGGTTCTTTTTAATTCTTAACTCTGTTAATTTATTTTCTTTCTCTTATCAAAATTACTTTTCTA
Source organism: Lissotriton vulgaris (assembly GCF_964263255.1). Lineage (NCBI taxonomy): Eukaryota > Metazoa > Chordata > Amphibia > Caudata > Salamandridae > Lissotriton > Lissotriton vulgaris. Next base: position 1,992,223,256 of record NC_141687.1, on the reverse strand, counting down.
TTATGTTTTAACAAATGGGTATCTCAAATAATTACATCATCTCATCTCAACATCAATGCCCCCAGGATTAAGAAACAAAAAATTAGCATTCCAACAGGCTCTTATACATTCATACCTTCTCAACTACATTCATACTCCATTCACAACTACATAATTCTGGAAAGTCGGAGACATAGACATGATTACAATCTCCTTGACCACTTTAAGCAACTGCATTTAGCAGGATCTAAATAGCATTGTTCAAAGCGTTTCGGTGGTTTGAAGAGAGGATGAACACCACCTTCATCAGGACCCGCCAGATAACAACTAGTCTCTACACACAGGGGATACCTAAAAAGGTATAAATACAAATGAGTTAACAGCCCATGGTAATAACACTCAAAATAATATCAATTGGACCTATATGCACATACTACATTGTACAAGTGCTGTGACTTTAAAACCAACCGTGCCATATTTATCCACCTAATACAAAACACCAAAAAGTGTATCACAACCCTTAACAAGTGGTTACTCTGATCACCCTAACCCTACTTACTGAGGGCAGGATCAAAGAAGCAATTTCCTAGTGTTACAACATCAAGGATAGCTTTGTGTCTACACCACCACCAAAAAAGTGACTAAAAAGAAACAGAAGTTACTAGATAAAAAGTTCGCCAAGAGAACACCCTTCATTCCTCATAGGAATAGGTTTAAAATGTCACCTAGACCAGAAAGTACCACTGCACTGCATTTCTTCATGACTTCCTTACTATCAATACTTCTTCAGTAATGAGTAACCAATTGTATTAACCAACCCTTTAAATACTGACTATTATTGCCGTTCTCTGTGGAAAAAGAACAGTACAATATTAAGGCATTCCATAACGATATTCCAGGTATATTTGCAGATATACGAGTGGCTATACATCAAATGACATCTTACCCTCAGTATTTTTGATGTGTATTATAGAGCTGCAGGTTTTTGTCTTCAGAGAGATACTTCTATTTTGGGGAATGGGAACATAGTTCTAAATATTAGCACAATGCGAGTCCAACGGATAACATTTATACTTATGTATTGTTCATACAGTCCGTTGTACCTTATGTATTCGCTTTGAAGGGACCACAAAGTCCTCTATGTTGATATTTAGCCCTTTCCTTGTGGCAGCATTTTATAAATAGGAAACTGGAGGCGTTACACAAATCTTCTCCAGTCAAGCTAAAAAGCGGAAAATAAGAGAATGATACGATCTGTGTTTAAAATACGTCAATTAATAGCTGTGTAGGATGTTGTATACCTTTAAAAATGACAGTGACTCACAAGAAGCCATAAAATTCAGTTTTGATAAGGGAAGATCTAGCATTGTACTCTGCGTTTCTTATATAGTCTAATAAGTTTCTACAAATGTATCTGATACAATATAGCCACTCAACGCACATGGCTATGGTGGATTAAAACGTTTATAATGGTTAGACTAAGACTACTACAAAGCCATGTGCTTTCTCTCCGTCCCCATTAGATAAAATAATTCGTCATTATTGCTTCAGAGTCAAGGCATATCTTTAACGCACCCAAAGTACGGAGTTTTTCACCACTCTTCCCATTATACTATGCTACTCCCTTTTCTATACGAGATATGGTTTTGTAATTAGCACCCTACGTCCGGCTGGTTCCAACGGCTTCAAGCTGGTTGGTAGCAACTCTGAAGTGCTTTTTAAAAAAGGCCCACTAGCTCAGGTAAAAGAACACGGAAGACCGCGTGATCCCTGGAGCTCACCTCTTTTCGTTCGCGCAAATCCTCAAACAACATCACGGCGGCGAGACAGTAAAAATAGATCGATTCAAGTTACTGTCTACCCGATCTGGATGTTTTATAGGTGACGCTCATATGAAAAAGGCATCAATTGACCGTGCTTACGTGGTATGTTAGTCAACACTAACAAATCATAAAAAGGACACGTCATCTTTGTTTGGGAATCTGTTTGACAATATAATAGCATTATGTTCAAAGATACCCTCTTGCTGATTAATATATTGTCAATTATCAGAAATCACTATTCTTACTGTTCTAATGTTACAGGTGTGGGAGTTCAAACAACCTTCTATTGTATAAAATGTGTCTGTTTGTATTCAAATACACACAGTGTTTAAAGTCGCTATCTCTAACTCTATTTCACTGTTCAATGTCTCCAATGTAAGTCATTGATGTTATACGCCCACCTTTTCATGTCTCACAAATCAACCCATCAGGTCAGTCCAACCGATATTTAAAAACAGGGGGCTTAGTATACAAGTATAGCACCTACCTCCCTAATAAAGCGGTCAGTATCCCGAAATTACATCTAAAAGTACAGCCTACATATTATAGTTCTCCAAAACCATTTGGTTGTAGTCTACTACCGATGGAGTACAACCAAAGATATTTATAGCGGTAGTACCTCTCCTAATAGGTTTTTTCACTTTGACAGACGTCTAATGTGATAGGATGATGCCTACCAGGATGACCAATGGGAGGAGGATCCCCTTACTGCTCTCCAACGGAAAGAGGACTTCTATAATGCGGTAGATGCGTCCATTCATAAGGCGGTGGAACAGGCACGCCTGTCCCGCTGGATTGAGCAGGCGTGCTATAAGGTCGCCAATGCCTCTCAGGCCTTCCAAATCAACTCACCACCACCCAGCGGATCCCCCGCTGACCTCCAGCCACCTACTCCTAAACGTCCTAGAGACACTGGGGTGGACCTGGATGCTTTTGATCGCATTAAGCAGGCTTTCCTGGAGAGTAATCCCCCACCAGTGACACCCATTGCCCCAGGGGACGACAGCACAGGAGATCATAATGACGCTGCTGGCCCTTCCTGTCCCTGGCGCCCCTCCTGCCCGGCACCTAGTTCTGACACCAACGTCGGCAGCAGAATCTGCCGGCTATTAGAGGCTACAGCCCGCAACTGTCTCAGGGTGGAATGCCCCCGGCCCTCCTTGGAGGGGAAAGTAACTGTCACCCCCGAGATTGACCCACGCATGGGGACGTTATTTCAGAAATTCATCAAGGACCCGAAGAAGGGTATTAACAGGTCTTGGCGTGTTTGCCAAGATAAGCTCCTTGATATCCTTGGCCCAATAACCAAAATCCTAGACATGGCAGAAGAAGCCAAGCTGCCAGGGACCCTGATCTCCCCCAAACAACTCTCCTCCTGGGCCCAGTGCGTGGTGGTGCTTTTAGGTAATGCCAACTGCGCTCTTTCCACCGAGCGGCGCAGGTCTTTGCTGATTAAATTGGACCCCAAACTTGAAGGTCAAGCCAACTCTGAAGCGGGTTTCTCGATAGACTTCGTAAACGCTACTCTCAGTCTCCCAGCTAGCAAGTTGGCGAAAATTTGTCACGAGATCAAGAGAGCTCTCACACAGTCCCAATTCTCTTGGAGACAGCTAGCCCATATAATGGGTCTCCTCTCTGCGTCAATCCAGGCTATCTTACCAGGGCTGGTCGATTACAGAGCCCTACAGCGCCTCACAGTTTACGCAGAGGTCTCTCGTACTCACAGAAAGTGAGCCTCTCTGCGGAGACCAGGGAGGAACTTCACTGGTGGCGCACCAACATGGAAGCCTGGAATGAACATGCAATCTTCAGTTCCGCGCCAGATATCGTTATCAAATCAGACGCCAGCAGGTCCGGCTGGGGCGTGAGATGTGGCGACTACACTACAGGAGGTGTGTGGTCACCTCAGGAATAACAGTTGCACATCAACTGTGGCGTCTGCAACGGTGTCTCAATCCCGTGGCAACCAATGTGACTTCTATCCTGAATTTTTTGGCCTCTTTGGCAGAGGACAGTTTGGCTTATAGAACCATCAAGACCTTCCAGTCTGACAATTCATCAGGTGGTAACATTGAGGATGGTTCTCCCGTGGGTGAGCATCCATTGGTTTGCCGTCTTCTTCGGGGCATCCGCCTATCCTTACCTCCTGAGCATCGTTATTCTCAACTATGGGATGTCAATCAGGTCTTGAATTTGTTCCTGTCTTGACAGCCGAACAGATTTCTCTCTCGGAAAGAGCTGTCGGCCAAGTTGGCCATGCTTCTCTGCCTTATTTTCTGTAGACGGGTTTCTGATCTTAGAGCCCAGGATATTACCAGCAGGATATTCTCTCCCTCTGGTATTACTTTCAATATTCGCCATCGCCAGGTGTGGAACGGTGTCGATATCTTACCCGGCTTTTCCGGTTTCTCCAAAACTATGTGTGGTCTCGTGCCTCAAAGCTTGCGAGGAAATGTTCGAGGAATTCCGACCGCCAGGGGAACAACAGTTGCTTATCGCGCTCAAGAAACCCCATAAAGCGGTCTCCTACCCCACCATTGCCCGTTGGGTAAGGTGGGTGATGCAAGAGGCTGGCATTGAACTTAGAGCCTTAGGCGCTTACTCTGCTAGGGGGCTATGGCCTCTAAAGCTTTTACCCTGGGAGCTCGTATTGAAGACATTCTGAATGCGGCAGATTGGTCTTCAGACTCTACTTTCAAACGGTTTTATTTCAAACCGTTGATTGATATGGCTCACTTGGTGGTGAGTAAGCTTTAAATCGAGCATAATCCTCACCTCAGGTCCTGACATTGTATGAAAAATTCCCTAGCTATCGTAACGGAAAGTTTCAATTCTATTAAGGACTCGGAGGTGAGGATTATCCCACCTAGGGTACAACTTTTTGTAACTTCCCTCCATCGTAATGGAGTAAATAAACTGTTTAAACTGGCTCAGGTTTGTCTTGATTGTATATACTGTCAAAAGCAGTTTTGTGCTTTTCCCCTACAGGGGTAATCCTTAGCCAATGCTGTCGCCTAATGGTGTTGTTTGTTCCGAGCAAGAGACTCCAACAAACAGGATTCCTGAAGCATTCGACCTGGCTGATCACGAGCGACGAAAGAGGGGGAATAGAGGTTGACAGAGGACTACGACACCCAGGGAGCCCTGTCATTGGTGGATCTTTATGGACACTCTGTATTTGAACTCTCTCTATTGTTAAAACCTTGTTATTCCCTATGTGTCATGGGAATAGTAGTTTTTGCCAATTTCTTTAAATGGCTGCTATTCAATAAAGTGGAGAAAGTTTAGCATAATCCTCGCCTCCGAGTCCGTAATAGAATTAAAACTTTCCGCTACGATAGCTACAAAAATTTTCATTCGTTAGGCCCTACTGACAGGGTTCGTTTATTTTTTGCAAGCTGTATTTTTCTATATAGTTTTTATAACTGGACGCAAGATGGTTGCTAGTTTATGTGCACTTGAATACGTATAAATATACCTGTTATGGTGTCATACCAGCGTTAAAAGTTGTACTCATGTTTTAATTTGGAAAAGTTATTCAAAATTCCATAGGTTTGATCTGTTTATTATAAAGCCTTATGACAAAGACAGGAGTCCACACATGCATATTGTGAAAAGTGTGTGTTAAAGACAAAAGGTTTTTCAGGATATTTTGTTAGCACACTGTGCCAAAGCCTGTAAGCAGGTATTTTGTTAAAGTGAAACTCAGATTACCGCAGTAGAGAATAATTCTGGTATTGGTAACCCACGAGAAAGAAACAAAAAGATCAAAGGTATAAACTATGATAATCCGTATTGGGCTCTCTTAGGAGGGACTATATATTTTGACAATGGACATTTTGTACATATTTGTAATTTTGCTATGGAATATCTGATAGCAGTCTTGTGGGAAAGCTTATGCGCAACACAGTAGGGATGACATATTAATTGCAAACAACATATGCTAAAGTCAATAGGCATTTAAAGGAGGAGTGAGTGTTATTATTCTGTATTAAAGTCTTCAAATAGGTATCTCACAGATTAGTGTAGTAGGCAAGGGTGTTGGTACCCCTTCTTTACGATCCCTGGGTGTTGAAGGTTTGCACTATGAGAATCCTTGTTAGGCCCTCTTAGGCGAACTAATATAGTGCTTTGCCAACTGTAATTTTGTTACATTGCAAAAGTGTACAACTTTAGGCCTGATGATTGCCTTTTGCGTAAGCTTGCGCTCAGTAAATTTGGCCTGAATTGGTTACAGTCACAAGCCAATATAGGCGTGAAAGATGAGCTAAGTAACTTTATGACTGATAGAAGTCTAGTCTGTTTTTTTATGAAAAACTATGATAAAGGCCGTAGTGCGGCATATTCTGATCACATGTTATGCATATTCACCTGAAAATGAGTGTGCTTCAGAGTCAGGAAAGGTTGATCAGTCTTTGGTTTTCAACTTTTTCCTTTCAGATATTCCGTTACTGCATGCTGCTCCTTTTATTTCATTTTTAGGTTTCGACCTGGCGAGGGGCACGAAGTGCCCCTCCCAGTTTGAAAACTTTTGTTTTCAGTAGGGATGTTCAGACCGCCTCTGTTTCCAATTGGCTAGCTCCATAAATGGAGACTAGCCATTGGGAGACAGAGGCTGTCAATCACGCTTTCTTGCGAAAACGCGATTCGGGGGCGTTTCTCGTTCTTTTTTTAAGCCCCGCCCCTTTGTCCTGGGCCGCGCTGTGATTGGCTGCCGTGGCCCTAGTGAGCTACACAGGCATGGAATTGGGAAGCTCGGCATCTCTGCACTCTAACAGTCCCACTTCTGACACACCAACAAAGACACTCGCAGACACACATTTTCACTAAGTCTGTCTGGGCACATACTTAATCACAATGAGCGCCATGCTCCTGCCGGATGCACTGACAGACAGACGCTCACTTTCTCTAACTGTCATAAGTCTGACACTCTTAACAGACAGCTAGCACCCGGGCGCATCGCTCTCCCGAGTGACTCCCACGTCCGTCTGTCTGTGCTGCTGTGCTGGGCCAGGCCCAGGTGTAGCAGCCCGGGAGTGACGTCACGCGCCGCTCAGGCAGCGGCACTTCCGGGTTTGAGGAAGGTGGAGGAGGGAGAGAGACGGGGTGCGAGCCAGGGCAGCAGCTGGAGCGGGAGCGTCACAGAGGTCGCTTCTCCCGTAACCCCGCCCGCCAGCTGGGCACACCGGGCATTCGGACGGGCATGGCGGGAGCCGGCTTAACTGAGAGGCTTTCGGCGCCGGCTGAACGGGCTTCTCCATCTGCCGGGTCTGAGGCGCGATGTGATGACCATGGACTGCCGGATCAAGTGAGTGACAAGCAGAGAGGACAGCGTGCAGAACAAGGGGCATGGCATAGAGCTGTGCCAATAGAAGACGGAGTGATATGGGCATATGACGTGAAAGAGCTCTGGGCATTGGAGGGCAGAGAGCAAAGGGTTCTCGGGGGGGGGGGCACAAAGTGCCACGGAGGGTGCTGAATGCGGGTAGAGTGGCATACATCGAGTTTTGGCAGGAAAGAGCAGAGAGTGGAGGGCTCGGAGAGTACAGGAATGTTGCATCATAAGGCATAGGAGATACAGGGCAGAAAGTAAAACGCATGGGAGAGTAGCAATCCATCAGATGCTCAAGCATGGCAGGGCAGAGAATCGAGTGATCTCAGGGCAAGCGTGTGACTAGCAGGGGGTGCAGTGTTACCAAGAGCTTTGACATATGAGGTTAAGCAGTTGTGGACACTGGCATACCAGGACATAGGAGGGGGTCCCACTGCCCAGGACTGTCTGCACTCTTGTGCTAAAGTGCTATGCGCAGAGTAATATGAGTTGTGGGATAGTGAAAAGCTAAGGACGGAAAGACCAATGACCCCATGACTCAGGAGTGCTTATGTGTGATTCTTATGTCATACTTCTAGTTGTGCAGAGAAAACTACGAGTCCCAGAATGCTGTTTGCTAACAGCCAATAATGGCGGGCGGTGTTACAGCAGACTGCTGAGGGCCTCATGTTGTGACCGATGTGATTAAGACCCTGGGGGGCCCATGTCCTGCCCTCATTCCTCAAAACATAATTTTGAGAGCTTAGCACATGCCAGGCTTATCAGTACTAGGAAAGATTCAAATTTAGTAAAGTCTTCCATTTTGCCCGTTCTTCTATATTTGAAAACACCAACGATCTCACCCGCTGTCTACACATGAGGGATCCCGAGTGTGTGGGTGTGTGACTGCTCCAGTGTGTGTGTGTGTGTATGTGACTGCTCAAGTGTGTGTGTGTGTGTGTGACTGCTCCAGTGTGTGTGTGTGTGTGTGTGTGACTGCTCCAGTGTGTGTGTGTGTGTATGTGACTGCTCCAGTGTGTGTGTGTGTGTGTGTATGTGACGGCTCCAGTGTGTGTGTGTGTGTGTGTGTGTGTGTGTGTGTATGTGACTGCTCCAGAGTGTGTGTGTGTATATGTAACTGCTCCAGAGTGTGTGTGTGTGTGTGTGTATGTGACTGCTCCAGTGTGTGTGTGTGTGTGTATGCGACTGCTCCAGTGTGTGTGTGTATGTGACTGCTCCAGTGTGTGTGTGTGTGTGTGTGTGTGTGTGTGTGTGTGTGTGTGTGTGTGTGTGTGTGTGTGTGTGTGTGTGTGTGTGACTGACTGCTCCAGTGTGTGTGTGACTGCTCCAGTGGGTGTGTGTATGTGACTGCTCTGGTTGTGTGTGTGTGTGTGGGGGGCTCTGGGTGTGGCTGGCTCTGGGTGTGTGTGGCTGGCTCTGGGTGTGTGTGGCTGGCTCTGGGTGTGTGTGGCTGGCTCTGGGTGTGTATGTGGGTGGTAGTAATTGCTACCTGCTGAGCTCGTCCGTAGGGTACAATAGTTCTCTCATTTGCGAGAGATTAAGCTATTGGCAATGTAAATGACAATGCCATTTATCTGTTTTCAAAACCAACACATAAATACAAATGTTGTCATTTACAATGCCAATAGCTCTAACTTCTCCAAAGGCGAAACCGTTTCATTGTAAATGCTTGTTTCTTAAGAGGATACTTTAGCTCCCTAGACAATCATTAGATTTGCAGTGTGCTGTAACCTACATGGCCACTTTCAGAGAATGCAGTTGTTCAAAGTGTGTCATTGTTTTACCATTGTAAGACAGCCAATAAGTTGGTTTCAAAGTGATGACCGTGCTAGAGCTTTAAACCAGCAACAGACTATGTGCCCTACCATTGCAAGATGGCCACCAACCTGCTATTCTTAGTATCTTCATTGCAAGCATATGCCCTCATGTTTAGACTGCATTTTTATATTTTTTCTACTTGCATTCTTTTAATTTATCTTGCATAAGCCTTTGAGCTTAAGTGTGTTATATTGTTGTTAGAGGACAAATGTATTATGAGCCAGTGGATTGATGAATAGATGCAGGACAGTAGTGCAAAGATGAGTGACAGAATATGTGTGATTACTTACTGATTGCTTAAACCCATCATTGAAATAAGAGAATTTCATCTCAGCGAGACCTAATGGCTTTATAGTGCTTGTAATAAATAGTGATAACCGTCACATTAGAGGAAATCACAAGCAAGACATTATGGAAATGTTATTCACAGATCCTCAACTACTTATGTACAAACTGGCCCTTAACCACATTATTTCAAGTTTTTGACTCTGTTGCTCCTGAACTGAGCTACACTACGTTATGTTATGTGAATCTGTAAAGCATGGCTAATCACCCATGAGGGTCCCCAGGCTGGCTGGTGAGGCGCTGCTGGAGGAGATGCCTCCTAAAAACACGTAGTTAAATCCCATATTCGCCAAAAATGGATTTTGCAAACTGACCTATCTCCTAATATGCCAGCTCAAAAATATCAAATTGTTCTGGGTTGTAATCTGACCTACCTAATCAATATTCATAAGGTAGATAACAAAGTGCAATTCACTATGACTGGATGCCATCACAAGGATGGAGACTTGCTGGGGTCAGCAGACTACAAATCTCTGTGATTTCATTTTAAATAAAGTACATTTTGTTTCCTTTAAATGCAGCCTGTTTTCCTTAAAGGAATGGAGCACTTCCTGCTTCATCAAACACTTTTTTTAACCCGGATTTCGGTCAGGAAAAATGTATCCATACCTTAACTGATTGCTATTTGGAAGGGACACCATAAATCACCCCTTCGCAATAGCAATTCATTATGGGTTTCTAAACAGAGTTAAATACTTTTCTTCAGCTAAAAGCAACAAAAAGATAAAACATCATAAAAAAGGCACACAATACATATAATGACCCAGTATAAAATCATAAACAAACGAAGGAACTAGAGGTTTTAAGAGACATGTCCAGCATACATGCCCAAAAGGACTTCCACGCAGGAGTGCACCAAATAGGTGGTTACTCCTCGCTTCTGCAATTGCTGTGGATGGCCGTGGATATCCTAGCTGAAGTCTCAGCCTACCCCCCAGAGGTTTGCTAGAAGGACGAACCACTCAGCATTTCACGCTTGCCCCCTTCTGAAATGACTTAAATCCATTCAAAAGCGAAGGCACTACTTAGGATACCCCAATGACAGTCACCTACATTCAAATGTATATTAGGTTTCTCTTCCCTGGTTCTGAAGAAAAACTGCACATCCACTTGGGAGTTTTTAGGTGTGAAACATGTTGACCTTTTAACCACCCACACTTGTCACTTCACACACTGAGCTGCAGCAGTTTGAATTCCAACTGCCAGCCTAAACTCTTGTAGTCTCGTCTTTTAACCATAGCATAGTGTCCAGTTAATAAAGGTTCCCTGGAGCACTCATAGCTATTTTTATTACACATACTGCACCCACTCTACTCACCACCCTATGCCCCTCCACCTCCGCACACAGTGCCTCCTGGCGTTCTATTCTGTAGACGTGCGGCAAAGAGCCCCACTTCGGGACCTGTTGGGCATTGCAGCGCCAGCCCAACGAGGAGCTGCCCTATGATGAAGCATTGGGGTATTTTTTGCCGGTCGATGTCGGATGTAGACTGCACGCCGAGCTTTAACCAATACATTTCCTATGGAAAGCTCAGATGTTACACTGAGCTTACTCTACGTCTGAACTCTGCTTCGCTGGCTATTGTTTCTGATGCCCCTTACTGATGGTTTGATATTCAGTCTCTGAGTCTTGCAGTTACAGGTCTTGGACCCGCTTTTTAATTTATAATAAAAAAAAATCTCACGTTGGAGACAAGGAGGAGTTTCATGCTGAACAGCTTTTTAAAGAAATTTGTGCTAAGTGGTCGCTTCCCACTCCTGAAGCTTCTAGTCCTGATGATGACCCTGAAAACCTCCTGGGGTTGAAACGCCGTTGACGCTTAAAACATGGCCTAAATCAGTGAGGACATTAATGCTTTGATTATATTCTGTGTTAATTGCTGTAGAAGTATTTTCCTCTGCCATTGTGTGTTTTTTTTATTTTTTCACATGTCTTGTGTTTTATATTGTGTAGGAGTGACATTTTTTTAATGAGTTCTGTGTACGATTAAAACTATTTATACATTGTACATGGCTTTCTTTGGTATCATGTTTTTCTCAGGCCTCTCTTTATCTTTTTCTTTATTTTCTCTTGTATGCATGATATACATTCATGGGTATTTAATTTAAGGTGTGTATGAGTATTATTACTGTAGCCCCTGGCTCTTGTTCTACGGTTGCCCCTGTGAAAACTATGATGAAGCATGACACCTCTCGGGGTGTGTGAGAGCCTTTGCTCCTTATTGGAGCTCTCCCCCTCTGATCCTTCTCCTACCTGGTTCCCTACCTTTTTCCTCTCCCCTCCCCTCCCCCTCCTCTTCCTCTTCTTCTCTCTCTCATCCCCCAGTCCATAGGAACTGCATACCACTTTTTGATCCACCAGTATAAAATCACACAGCATTCATAAATGAGTGTATCAAAAAACAAAATGCAATATTGTAACATGTTTGGATCTTTAATCAATGTAAACAAACATATAGAGAATAAACACAGCAAAAGCAGAAGCTCTAGCCTAAAGTGCATAATTAGAACATTCCAGATTCTCAACAGTTATTAGGATTCACCTATCTTCTGAGAGACTGCTTGTCGGACATAACGTATAACAGCTAGGTAGCAATACTCTGAATAAAAGCTGTAAAAGTTGCAAGGTAATGATATGTGATTTAAGGCGATATGAACGCAATAATGAATGTAAAAATTGCAGTCTAAGATGTAACTAAAAACCTAAAAAAAAAAAACGTAAAAAGAACAAACAATTGTTTGGAAATATTATCACAAGGGTAATATGGTGGGGCGTGTCCTAACCGCAGTACATGGCGGATGTGTGAGCCATGAGCTCCGCACCAGCCCTTTACTTATCCTGTACATCCTGGTGATTGGGTCGCACTGAGCAACAACAGATTAACGCCCCCCGGCTCCCCCCACCGGAGGTGGAGAGGCAATTGAGCACCTTAGGGTGTGAAAATACTGCAGCAGCCCATAATACGAAAGCGGCGGGCGGAGGCTGCAGCTGCGCTCACAGGGCCTGTGCAACAAGGGCCGGGTGGTGCAGCGCCGCCCGATCGTGACTAGAAGAGAGGATGAGCCTGGAAGCCACAGCGGCTGGCCCTTCACGACCTCAGGTGAAAAGAGCTGAGTGATGGGAACCGCGAGGGGTGACTAGCGGAGACGGTAGCCTAGCGCAGAGCCGAAAGGTTGCTGCCTGACTGTGCCTGGAGGAGCAGGCTTGAAGGCGGTGGTGGCGGCTCGCCTGGCCGGCTGACTGTGGCATCAGCGCACAGTGAGAGCCACAACTGGTGCCAGGACTGACTTGCAGGAGGGGTGCCCCTGGGTGGAGATCGGCGGCCGTGTGAGCGAAATGCATGGGCCCAAGCTGACAGAACGGGTAAGCGTGTAAAAGAAGCGCATGAAGCAGAGCCCAGCAGTGGAGATTACAGGCAGCTGTGCTGCAGGGACGTCGGACGTTGCGGGCAGGTGCTCTGCCGAGCAGCAGAAAGACACGATGGAGGCCACTTGGGGAAATATGGAACACCGACTGGAGGCCATGTATTAGCAGGCTCTGAGGTGCGAGGCATAGCAAGGCGTAATAGATGAACAACGTAGGCCCACAGTGTGGAGGACATACCGCAAGAGGGCACCGGGGAGGCCCGAACTTCTGCGAGAGGCCTTGGTGGAGGCATTAACTTGACTCATTGATAGCAAAAGAGGAAGCTGTCCTACACAGGTGAAGCTAGGAAAGCCACTCTTGGGTAAAATGAGTCAGGCGATGCGAGGTGAGGGCGCTGCCTGGAAGCAGAGAGCCTGGTGATAGAGGTCTACTTGCCGTCATTGGCTCTGTCCTGCAGGGGGTGGTGTGGCCTGACGAGAATGCCACACCAGAGCACACCACGAGTCCGGAGGCGGCGTGTAAGTAAGAAAATGGGGGCAAACATTGCTTGCAGTGGGAATCATTGCCCAACACTTCCTACATAACGGTCGACCTGAAGGGGCTGCTAGTTGGCTGCATCATGGGTAAGCCCCGGACTAAATCGGTGGGAGCACCCCAGCATAGGAAGTGGACTCCCAGATCTTGCAACAACCAGATGCTCAATCCCAGCCGCCTGCAGACCCAGTGAAGCAGTAATTGACCAAGATCCTGGAGGCCATAGCAGATACTAATGCCACCCTCCACCATGATATTAGTACAGTCTCGGTGGGTCTGGGGCTCCTCCACAATAAACATTGAAAGTTATCGAAGCTGGTAAAACTTGCGGAAGCAACAATAGCGAACCTGGCTCCGACCCATGTGGCGACATTGCATCAAATTCTGGAGTTAGCAACCAGAGTGGACATACTTGAACATAAGGCGGAAGACACGGAAGGACGCAGCAGGCGCAAACATTTCCGCATAGTAAGCCTGCCTGAAAAGGTAGAAGGCGAAGACATGATTGGTTACCTTGAGACCTGGCTACAGACGGTAGTTGCGCCCGAAGGGCTGTCCACTACCTATACATTGGAAAGGGTGCACCGAGTCCCTGGGAGACCTCTGGCACCAGGTCGACCCCCGCGCCCAGTGGTGGCCAGACTACTGCAATATAAAGAGAGGTCTGCTCGTGGGGAAATTGCGATCTGATGGCCCGTTCATGGTGCAAAAGAATCTCCATATTTCCAGACTACAAGCTCGAAGTGCAAGGATGAAGAACGTCCTACCTGGAGGTTAAGAAAGCCCTACAAGACGAGGGACTCCAATATTCACTGATGTTCCATGCCCGCCTACGCATAGTATTTGATGGGCAATCCCCTTTTTGAGATGACCCTAAGTCGGCCTGGAACTAGTTGGAAATGTACAAAACAGGGACTCCGATTGGAGATGGAAACCAGACCCAGAGACAATCAGAAGGAGTCCAGCCGAAAAGACACAAGAGAAGACCCCATAGGGAGAGATCGAAAAAGCCAAGCCCCTCACAGACTGAGAAAAAGAGAGCAGCAGCATTGCAGGCGGTGGCAGACATCATGAATAGCATGTGGCCCCCAAATTTTTCCCTCAGCTCCCCTTTGCAGAGCCCCACGCCGCATCTTTACTTCGGAGCATTTATAGAATGGGAGGGAGCGGGCCTTGAGATAGCGGGCGACCTTTAACAGAAAAGGACGTCGATCCCCTTTGTGGAACTGGTAGAACAATATGAGCTGCCGGTAGGCCAGTTCCTGCACTATGAGCCCATAGTTTGTACCATTAGAGAACTATGTGGAGTGGAACCAGAAACGCACCCCCTGCTTCATGTGCTGTTCACCTTGGGAGGGGCCAGCCATCAAGTGAAATGGTTCTACATGACATTAGTAGAAGCCTCATTGACGACACTGTCTAAAGTTAGGCAACACTGGGAACAAGTGTTAAACAAACAATTACAGATCAAGAATGGAACAAAGTCCTGGCTTCCCCTAAGACCAAATTGCGCAATACGAGACTGAAATACATCCAGTTTAACTATGTATGCATTACATAATTGACCCCACATAGAATTTGACTGGTACATGGGGGGGGAGACACGGCCATGCCCAACGTGAGCTCAGCATGTTGAAGACTTCATCCATATGGTCTGGAGTTGCCCAATATTGACCCCCTTCTGGGAGGAAGTAGTTCTGCAAACAGGAACAACACTAGAGAGAGACCTTGGCAATGGAGGTGTGTCTCTTAGGCCTTTTTCGACGCCCACCGAAGGGGAAGGTAGGAAACAAATTTGTTGACCTAGCTATGGCCCTTGCGAAGAGATGAATAGCAATGGCGTGGAAGGCAGATATAGGACCACGGATAGACACCTGGAAAAGAGACCTCCCGAGTTGGGCAGAATCAGAGACAAGGGCACTTATTAGGGAAGAAGCAAGGGGGTACGTAAGAAGCCAATAGAAGACCAATGGAAAGAATTGGTGAGAGCCTGGGAGACCCTAGACCTCGAAAATGATGAGATGGATGATGAAGGGACAACACCACTCCCAAATAAACCACCTGACCAGGCACAGAGAGAAGAGGGATACCTGAGCAAGGCAAGGGAACCTAAACAGAGGTGGGTACACACCAGTAGACCGGCCATGCCTAAGACCCCGAGGGGCCACAGCGGTGCATAGAGCTGTGGACAAGACAATCCGAGCGCAGGTCCCAATCACACACCCAGCCCCTCTACAGCACTGATTAGCAATAAGAAGATTGCATGCGGAAATGGGATAGGTAAGAGTTGAAAGGCACAAAGTTCTTAGTTAAGGTTATAGAAGGCATTGATGAAACTTGGTGTTGCATATACAGGACCACAATGAGTGCGAAATGGGAGAAACATGATGTTGTTTAAAAAATAGATGTAACTACTCCTGGGGAAACAGAGCTAGTATGTTACAGAAACATAAATGTGCAAAATGTAGGACGCTGTTACAATATGAAGTAAAGGGTTGAATTCCAGATACTAATATTAGATCAAAAATGGAAACGTAAGCTGTAAATAAGAGCAGGTGTAATAGAAATGCAAATATCCTGTATTATATGTAAAACAACAGTGGAAATGCGAATAAACAAAGTTTTTTTTTAAAAGGATAAATAGGTGAACCAAGTGCACTGTAAGTGACATGTTACCAGAAAGTGCAAAGAGCCTAATCTAAAACGACTCAAACAAAATCTATGTTCAGGATTTAGAATCCACACTAGATATGGCTCTATCCCTTTTATAGTTTTTTAATATATAACAACAAACAACGCTCATAGACAAACATTTAATACACCTAGCCTGGTTTCTTTGTAGATAAAAAGAGGATTTCACCAGATTATTAGCATTATCATCGATTTATTTGGGTGAATAGACCAAATCTGGGAGACTGAAGTAGGAGAAGGCACTCAACATAAGGTAACCAAGGGATGGAGTCCACACGATCTGGTCTTAAGCAGACTTCAAGGAACCAAACGGGAAAATGTAGCATGCAGCGAGATTTTTAGCCACAAAAGGAGCAGCACCACCTTAACTGTATCCTCCAAAAAAAGGCAGACCCAGTTCTAGTTGGACAGTAAGGCTGGCAGCGCTCTTGGGAGAAGCCAACAATCTACATAGGAATTTGTTCTCTACAATTTGTAAACTTCCCTGAGAAATGTGGTCCAAAAGTCAGCAGCCCTTAAGTCCCCAAAGTAAAACATTTAATTTTATAGAGTGTAATAAACTCCTTAATGAGCTTATGGCTAAGTTTCTTCGAGAATTTTAAAACTGCCTCTACTACCCAGGTACATTTATAGGCTCTCTGGCTTATCCAATCTAAAATTGTTCACCAACAAAACTCCAAGATAATTAAAATTTGGCACCTTTGCGTTTCTGAACCCATTGTGCTATTCGCTGACACATTACTGATTCGCAAAATGGATTTAGTATATAACAAAAAAAAAAAACATTCTTCGGTCTCAAACTCTGATTTTGCAAATTGGGGGCTCTGTGACCATAAATTGGCTTTCTACATCAGGTTAAATGGCCTGTTTTTTGCCATTTCTAAAAGTTTGGATGATGTGCCAAAAAAAGAAACTTGAAAGAGGGGCCACAAGGACAGAAAAAGAACGGTATGGCAAGCAAAGAAAATGAACTATCACCTGAATGCACCCAATTAAATTAAATCACTAAATGAAGAAACCAAAAGAAGAAAAATTGAGTGCACTACCATAATGCCTAGGGGATGAAGAAATAGCATGATCAAACCTTCGAACTAGAGTGTTAGAGTTTGAAGGTTTCATCATACTACACCTTAATCACTCCCACTCACATTGATTGCTTATTCAGAACAAACTATTGCTTCATCCTCTACACACAGTGGGCTTAAGAGATTTGCATAATTTACACCACATTGTGCAAGAAGACAAGGATATAAGAAGTTACATTGAAGGGAACTGCCTAATGCGAAGTGCATAGGCCGTTTCCCTTGATCAACCTACGAGTAATGTACCTTGGTGTCACAATACCAGTAACTGCTACCATAACTGTAAAATAAGGTTGTAGGCGCCTCGTAACAAAAACACATGCATGAGTCGTAGACTGACACAACCTTTATACTTCCATTTATGCGTGCCATCATCAGCTCTTTAAGCTTTCTCCATTTTCTTTCCAACTCTTCAGCAGTAGTCCAAATTCACACCCCCATTGGCTTTTTTCTTTTCTTAAAGACAAGGACCAGTGTAGTTATGTGTGTTATCCAAGGTTACAGAACGTTGACAATGTAGAAGGTAGAATGCTCTGCTTATTATGTTCTGTGTGAGGAAGTTGACAGAAAGAGCCAGAGATGGTGGGTGGTTGAGGCATTTGATAACCTTTATCCTGAAAAAAACATTTCAAGTCAGACAGTGTGCAGATTTTTCAGATTGGCGACAAGGATGGTATACAAACCCATACGTAAAAGCACAATGGATTAGGCTTGGAAAGATCAAGAGGCAAAGGATGAAGAATTCATACAAATGAGTAAGCTGATTGAAAAGGGGTGGGGTGAAAGCAAGAATCTGATCCCACCATGCCTATGGTATTGGGAGGTGATAAATTAACTGTGGGCCCAACATGGGATGGTGTGCAGGGGCACAAAATGGATTTATCCAGCAGGGGTAAGGTGTAAATTGGTGAAGCTAGCACATCAAGGACATTAAGCATCAACAAAACGAAGGAGAGGATACAATTGTATTTTTGGTGGTCGGGGTTAGATAAACAGGTGGAACGGATAATAGAGTGCTTGGATTGCAAGAAAAGTGACATGGTCTGCAAAACAAGGGCCCAACCCTTGACAGTGAGGAAGCAACCAGAGAGGACGTGGGACCAAGTTATCTTAGATAACACATTACGATATTTTATAGGCTGGCTTGTCAATAGAGTGCTCTGTTGCTGAAATTTCAATGTGCTAAAACCAGAAAATGTAGAGGAGATGAGTGAATATTTTTAACTGTTTTCAAAAAATGATAAGAGATGTTTGAGAGCAGAGTTGAAGGGAAATGTGTTCAAAAGCTAAGCAGTGGGAAAGGAATTTAGCAGAATATGTAAAAGGAACTGACTTGCAGATCTTAAACAAAGATTAGAAGCATACCAACTGAATTTAGAAGGCAAAGGAGTAAATAGCTATAGATTTAAAAGTGATGCAGTCCATCCTGTTAGCCAGTGATGGTGCGGTGATGTAAGAAAAATATGCTGCCACTTCTTGAACCAAGTAATCAGTTTTGCAGCCAAGAACTGAATGAGTTGCAGACAATCAAGTATTTCTGAGAGGTTCCTAAATAGACACTATTGCCATAATCAATTCTGGAAGGAAAGGTAAATTACACAACAGAACTTTCAAATGCTACAAACATGAACTAGGCACTGTGCCAATCTGTGATTCTAGACTAAGTTTCTCATCCTGAGTGATGCCCAGGTTATAGACTAATAGGCAGGTTCACATGTTCAATGCCTCCAGATAACTCGGGACCATCTCAACATCTAGTCCCTCGCCAGGGAATCCTTTCTTATGCTGCATCCCCCCTCTGACTCTACTCAATGGAATCCTGCTCTCTGTGTTTTTCTTCTGGATTCTTGACTTTGGTGACTTTTGTGCTTCCCGCTTTTTTTTTTTATGGTTTCCGTCTATACCTGGACCCGCCATTATGTCTGACCTTTGTTCTGTTCCTTCTTCCCTCAGGACTCCCCCTGATCATATTGCTCTTTTTGCTGGACGGCCTTAAATATAAAGGTATATGTAAATATGTATTATATAATTGTAAAAGCCTAGTCGCTGTTAAAATGTAATTCTGTGTGAATTTACTATTTGTATATTTAGAACTCTAACCACTAGTATATGTAGAAGACTTTTGTACTTACTACCATTCCTATGTGATTTTAGCGTTTATCTGTTTGTATCTCTTCCTTGAGTGACTTTCAACTTGTACATGTGCAATTTTTTCCTGTTTTTTTCTCTTTCTTGAGTGACTTTACACATTGTACACTTGCAATTTTTTCTGTTTGTATCCCTTATGTAACTTATGTAATCCAAAGTCCTAATGTAACGCAACTGGTTCTTTTGTAAACCGCTTTGACACCTTCGGATAATGTTCGCGCTATATAAAAAAGCTTTAAATTAAAAAAAAAATGAATAAAATAAATAGGCCAATCAATGGCATTCCAATGGAGAATAGACATATCAGTCAGAAGCACCTCAGTTTTCAAAATATTTAGATTTAGAAAATCAGCCGACATTCACCAATGTATAGTGGCTAAGCTGGAAGTAACGTGCAAAGAAGGAATTCTTCAGTGTCAGGTTATTTAGCAACAGAGTGTTATCTGTATACATATGGACCCTAACACCCAGAGACCGCCGCCAGTGACTCCCCAACTCATGAGAATAGTTGAAATGTCAGTTCACGGTGTATGCATGTATGCTTTTGTCGTACAAAAAGGAAGAGGCCAGCAATAACATGATGTAGCAACCAACCCATCACACAACTTTACTGTCAGCTGCCAGAGTTGAAGTAACACTGAAGAGAGAGTTGTGGTGTCCATGTGCACCATTATCTCTCTGGATTTTACCACTATCTAGCTCAAAGACGACATTTTATATATGATGCACAGCACTGATGAGGAGTTCCATGCAGAGAACTACGCTCCCATCCACACTCTCAGAATTGGCTGCAATTGAGAATTTTGAACAAATGAGATGGAAGGGGCAACCCATATGAGGCACTACGCTTTTGTATAATGCCCATACATATAACCGAGGATCCATGGACAGGGAGAGGACTAAACTTGCTGCCAGTAAGCAACCCAGTGCTATCCCATGTGGACTTTGCAGATGTTTATGTTTATATGTTTATGTTTATAGGATTTGTAGAGCGCGTGACTACCCTTGGGCATCTCAGCGCTAATGAAGCAGTTTAGCGAGAGTGGGTAACGAGTCCTGTGGGAAGAGCCAGGTCTTAAGTTTTTTCCTGAACTGTGCGTCTTCTTGGGTGGATCGGATGTCAGGATCTAGGCTGTTCCAAAGCTTAGGTATCAGATGGGAAAAAAAAAAATACCTTCCCCCCATCTGGCTTTTTTTGTTACGGTGTTCTTCATGAGAAACTTTGAGCTTGGCCTGAGCTGTCGTTGGGGTGTGTAGTGAGTGACCATGTTTGAATGAGTGCCGGACCTCTTCCGTGGATGGCACGATAGGCCAGATTGAGGGATTTAAATTTGATTCTGGCTTGAACCGGAAGACAGTGTAGTTCGTTCAGTCTTGGTTTAATTGATTTACGTCTGGGTACATTCAATAGTAGCCGTGCTGCTGCGTTTTGAACTTGAAGACGGTTGATTACATATTTCGGGGAACCAAAAAAGAGGGAGTTGCCGTCGTCCAGCCTTGAGACCACCAGGGTCTGAACCCCGGTTCTCCTTCCGTCTTCTGGGAGTAGGGGCATAATCTTCCTAAGCAGACATAATGTCCCAAAGCAGGTGCAAGATAGCTTTTTGGCCTGTGTCTCCATTGTGAGATTTTGATCTAGCCACATGCCGAGGTATTTTATGGCAGGTTTGGGCAAAGGCGGTGATCCCCAACTGATAGGCCATGGAATATCCACGTGGGGGTTAAGGTTGTTACCCAGAATCATCAGTTCTGTTTTGTCGCCGTTTAACTTAAGTTTACAGTCTGCCATCCAAGATCTAATTTTCTCGAGGCAGGGGACAAGCTGTCGATGATCAGAGTTAAGGGTGTCTGAGATTGACAAGACTAATTGTGTATCATCCGCGTATGACACGACGGAGATACCAAATTCTTGGATGATAAGGGCTAAAGGACTGAGGTAAATATGAAAAAGGGTAGGGCTCAGGGATGAGCCCTGAGGCACTCCCCAGAGTGCTGGGAAGGAGGCCTGACTTGAACCCAGCCTAAACACATTGGAAGGACCTGTCACTCAAAAAGGAGGCCACCTATTCTTTAGCTGTTCCGCTAATGCCCACCTTTTTCAGTCTCTGGATCAGTACTGTGTGGTCTACCGTATCAAATGCGGCGCTCAAATCGAGGAGCACCACAGTGACCATTTTTCCTTGG
This sequence comes from Lissotriton vulgaris, assembly GCF_964263255.1. Lineage (NCBI taxonomy): Eukaryota > Metazoa > Chordata > Amphibia > Caudata > Salamandridae > Lissotriton > Lissotriton vulgaris. The sequence continues at coordinate 1,992,201,953 of NC_141687.1, read as the reverse complement.
TCTAGGATGGCTTTGAGTTTTTCAGTGACCACTAACAGTGCTGACTCGGTACTATGCTTGGGTCTGAACCTCATCTGTGTCTGATGGAAGACATTGTTATTCTCGAGAAAGGTGGAGATTGCGGAGTTCACGTGCTTTTCTGCCCTTTTGCCCACTTTGGGCAGGAGTGATATTGGGCGGTAATTTGATAGTTCAGCTGGGTCCAGGTGTGGCTTTTTCAGCAGGGGTTTGATGATGGCGTTTTTCCATTGCTTTGGAACCACGCCATTTTTAAACAAAAGATTAATGAGATTCCCCAGTTGAGTAATAACAGGTTCCCCTCCTTGGGCGAGAATGTTGGGAGAGACTGGGTCTGAAGGAGAGCCTGATTTGATTTTTGTTAGTAGTGCAGATATCTGATCCGGCTTTAAGGGAGGGATGGTCATGAGGGCTGGTCTGTCCAACGGTATTTTGGTCTGAGATTCAGGTGGTGGAGGGGAGATGTTTCCTAAGAGCCATGGGGGCTTAGATTGGAAAGAATTGTAAATAATTTCAATTTTGCTTTTGAAGAAGGTTGCCAACCCATTACACATCTCTTTGGAGTGTTCTGGGCTATTGGGCTCTTGAACTGAGGTAATGAGGGTTTTTACAATCTTAAAGAGCTCCCTCGGAGAGTTAGAGGATTTAGCAATTCTTTCTTCATAGAAGACGGCCTTTGCTTTCCGGACGCTTATTTGATAGCGCAGAATGGCAACTGTATAGGTTATTTTTAGTTCAGGATCATACGACTTCCTCCACTCTCGTTCTAGTTTTTTACAGTCCTTTTTCTGCTGAACTAGCATAGGAGAGAACCAGGAGGATCTGTTGGTGTTTTTATAAGATAAGGACCTGGCTTCCTGAAGTTCCTATTGATGGATCTGTTTATCCATGGTTGCCAGTTACTATGGGCTTTTCAGATCTTTAGTTTCGGGGGGTGTGGAGGATTCCAGATCACGGATCCAGGCCTCCGGCACTATTTTGGGCCATTTTCGTCCCATAACTATGAGGGTTTTGTTTGGTCCGGTTATGGGAATCTGGAGTTGAAATGGAATCAAGGCATGGTCCGTCCATGGCATCCAAATTGGGTCTAGTACCTTCAATCTTTGATCGTTTGAGAAAATTGGGTCTAAAAGGTAACCTTTCTCATGTGTGGCGGAGGGGACCAGCTGTGGGAGCTGTAAGGCTTCCATATCAGTTAGGCACCTCTTAGCGCAGGAGTCATGGGGATCATCCAAATGGATGTCTAAGTCACCTAACACTGTTATGGCGTTTTTCTCTATGAGCATACTGGCCAGTTGGTCTGGGGATAAGTCCAGAAACCCGGTCCCGGGTTCTATAGATTAGCCCTCCCGCGAAGGAGCTTGTCGCAGAAAAGGATAATCTGAAACCGCAGGCTTCGGAATTGTTAATATTCAGGGGAGATATTGTGCATTCTAGTTGCGCCTGGTATATGATGGCCAGTCCTCCTCCCATTGCTCCAGCCATATCAAGGCAAGCAATTTTATAACTAGGAGGTAGTGCATCTACAATATCTGGTGCTGAGCTTCCTCTAAGCCAACTTTCAGTGATGAAAAGAGCCTCCAAGCGCTCTTCTTAGAAATAATAGCTTAATTTCCAGCGGGTGTTTGGGTAGGGATCTGCTGTTAATTAATCCCATTTTGGCTATTTTCCATTTGGTCCTTTCTGCATCTTTTTCATGCCTATTATAGTTCCTAGTGTCCCCCTTAAACCCACATACCGGACAATACAGTACTTGCTCTACTTTTAGCAAGTGCTGACATTGCGGGTAGACTGTATCCTTTCCTTTCAGTAGCTCTGATCTGGTATAGGTGAGGGGTCTTCTTCTGTGTGTGGGCGGGAGGACAGGGTTCCTGGCCCGCTACTGCCTGTTGGTCACGGACCGGCACAAACGGGATTTCCTTTGGCGCTCCTTCGGCGCGCCAGCGGCACGCCCGGTGCGCGTTTGCTGTGCGTCTAATGGCCCATGTGTTAATGTAGGGAAGTTCAAAGTGTTTCCAACCCTTCCCCGCCCCTGTCGAGTCAGCTGGGAGAGTTTGGCCCCGCCCTCCACTCAACGGCTCCTGCCGCGGTGGACGGGGGCTGGGGGCAAAGTCCTGTTTAAGAAGAGCTGTGCAAAATAAGCAGGTAGGGGGAATCAGGGGGATTAAAAGTGGTGTTTTTAAAAGCAAAGTTTCATGCAGTTAAATAGGAGTGGGGTGCTCTGTGGTAGCGTTCAGCTCTGGCTGCAACACAGGATAAGCTGCCTCACCTCAGATAGAACTTGGCATTGGAATCAGCCCAACACAGTGATTATACAGTAACCCAGGTATGGGTAGCATTGGCATTTCTGCATCTGTGAAACAGAAGCCTTAAGAGACAGGATGTTTGTGAAGACCAGGTGGATGTAATTATTCAAAAGGAATTGTGGTTCCTTTTCTTCCCAAAGACCACAAGAAAGTCACTGCAATCAATCTGCCTTTTGAGGCTTTAATAAAAAGCAGTTTCAACTAAGTGTGCAAACAACAAGAAGTCCAGTCCAGACCAGACCAGTCCACCACCAGTCTCTAATAGCCCACTGACAACTATGGATTCCCCTTTTCTCAGCATACCTACTCTCTTTACCCAAACGAAATCACGCACACACCAGGAATTTTCACAAAACAGCATGTTTGAAGTCACATCTTTGTAGATTTGCTGGTGGTTTGCACATAATCAACCACACCTTCCCTTATCCTCAAACTGCTTTGATTTAGTACTTTTCATCCAATCTGGGTATACGTTTTGAATATGCCATTCGGCCACTAAGACATGTGAACGGAGCAAATGATGTTACTGCATTACAAAGGCATGATGAGACCACCAAGTACACCATAAGCACACAATTCAGCATTTTTGAGGTTCTGTATATTTTTTGAGAGGTGAATTGCACACAATTCTTAGTGATCGTGAATTTGGCCACTGCCTCACTGGCAAATGACGTTTTAAACATTCTAACACCATCCTGGAACTGACAACATTCACTCACTCTTCTGTAGAAATGCATTTGTAGGTGTAATCCACCAGTAGCAAAAAATATCTGTCCATTGCAGGTAATAGCAAATAAGGCTCCACAAATTCAAAGCCCTAGCTTAATCTACTGTGGCTCAGGAACTTCCACCGGTGACATAGCTGCCTGTTGCGCTACTCTGGTTTTATCATTTCCTGCACAGAAGACACACTCCCTCACAGCTATCTCTATCCCTCCCTCCAAAGTAGGCAACCAATAGCTTTCTCTTGCACTTGTTTTGGTTATGTACTTAATTAGATGTCCTTCATGAGCCAGGTTAACAATTTTCCCCACACACAATAACAGGAGGCACACATCTCTCTCCCCTCTTTAGCGCATCATCACTGCTCATATTTAAAAATAGCCAGGATTGTTCTGATAATTCCCCCAAGGTTAAGCCAACCATTTACCACAAATTCCTTGACTAAATCCATAGTAGGATTGTCCCTTTTTCGCCTGGTCTCACGTTTCCCTTCAAAAATCCTCTTCCCTTACCCAGCATATGGGCATGGTTTCACCTATCCACATCACCTCCCCAATCAGTAACTGGTAAAGGTGTTTGCCGATTTGTTTGTTTTTTAAAGCTGGTAGGTATTCACCATGGATATTACATTTCTCTGGTTCTTCTGAACAATTTATGCCCAGGATCAAAATCCCCCCCACCCCTTTCAGGTGCAAAGCACCAGGGTCAGATCACACTATAAAAGAAAGGCCCAGAGGAAAAACGTAAATTGACGAATACCTGATTCACAGCATCTTGACCCGTTAGACACAAAAAACTACAGACCCATCCCTCATAATGCCGGAGTAATTCACCTCTGCAACAATGAGTGTTCTATAGGCAAATGCCACCACTTTTTCCTCACCATCTACAACTTGGGTAAGTGCAGGCCCTAGGCCCTGTAATATAGTGATTGTGGAAGATATAGTCTTTCTCTTTACATCAAAATTCCCCAAAATGGGCATCGTCACAATTTCTAGGTTAGTGGAGTTAAAAGCCAACTCCCATTCTGGTGACTATCCAAATTTTGTACAATTTTTATGTGTTTCTATTTAGTTATTTTATTCTATTATCCTTCTTGAGAGCTCTTAATTGATATGCTATATTAGCAAAATTATTTGAAAACTTTGAATACTACTCAGGTAACCCCAGTCTGCTCCTTGTCCAATGAAGGATGGGCTTATGCCTTCTCCCAACAAAGTGGGTGCCGCAAATAAATTATGTACATTTTTTCGGCATTTGTAATGTGAGATGTTTTGTATTTACGTGCCTTAGATGTATTGATATTACAAACAACAATGGCTTTTTAATTTTTTAAATAATTAATACTTAAATAAAAGTTATTGTAATTTATAATGGCAATAGCTTAAACTTTTGGAAATAACTTTTGTGAAGATTATGTTCAGTGTATGTTATTGTGACGAAAATCCAAGGACAGAAGTGAAATATTGACATCTTTTTGTGACATTTGTAATAAAGCTTAAACATTGAGAGAACATATTTGAACCAGTTGTTGTTGATTAGTTGCACAGATTGATGCTGTGGTGGCGCTGAGTGATGTTGTGGTGGCGACGAGTGATGCTGTGGCGTTCAGTGATGCTGTGGTAGTGCAATAGTGATGCAGTAGTGCCCCTGAGTGATGCTGTGGTGGTACGATAGATAGAGTGAGGGCGATAGATAGACAGAGTGAGGGCGATAGATAGACAGATCGATAGAGTGATTGAGATAGATAGAGTGAGGGCGATAGATAGATGTGTGTGGTTATGTGTGTGATTGTGTGTGTGTGGTTGTGTGTGTGTGGTTGTGTGTGTGGTTGTGTGTGTGGTTGTGTGTGTGGTTGGGTGTGTGTGTGGTTGGGTGTGTGTTTGAGTGTGTGGTCGGGTGTTTGGTTGGGTGTTGTTGTGGCTGTGGTTGTGGTTGTGTGTGTGGCTGTGTGTGTGGCTGTGCACCCCAGACTAAAATGGATTGAACCTATTTGCCAACAAATGGGCACACAGAATTACCGGGTTGCCTTGCGCATTCTTTAATTCGGACACTAGACCAGTCTTTGCTTGTGCAGTCACCAAGTTCGTTGGCCATATGTGGAGCATTAGGAAAAATGCACAAGAAGATAGCTCATGAAGTACGCTGACTCCTCCCACTTATACTGTTGCCTGTGCCCTAAGTAGCCTTTGCCATAACTCGCTTTTAACCCAAAAGTAATGGAACTGGGCCATTAAAAGAGCCTTGGAGCAATGCGCTGTACAGATAAAATGTAAGAATCCCTCCCTATGTAACAGAAATGCTGGCTCTGATAAAACAGTTAATAAGCAGGAGGCTTCACTGTATAATTTAGCATTGTGACATTCGGCCGTTTTTATTGCTTTGCACACATGCTCTCTGTTAACTTGTAAAGGATTAACTTTTTAAGAATTCTAGTATGAATTTTTATTCTTTTTTAGTACAACTACAAAGTCAAACCTATGAACTTTATTATTTACTCAGGTAACTGCACTATTATGACGGTTTTTCCTTGAGCTCGCTTTTAAAGATTTTGTATATGTGAAAACGTTGAAGGCATGAATGCCGAAATAAAGTTTATATTACAAATAGGGGATAATTGAGTGTTAATTTTTTTATGTTTCTAGTTAGACGGCTGGTGTGGTGGAAACAGAACTTTGAAAACGTTGAGTGGCCCGATTACCCCAAAAATAAAAAATAAAAATAAAGACCCGATGCCAAGATCTGAAAAGTCGGGTCTTAATTGTACTCTTCCCGGTATCTGAAAATCGGCTGATCATAAAGGAAATTAACCTTTGTGTGCTCTCCGAACAGCTAATCCAAGCCACACCCAATACGGCAACAGTAAACAGAATGCTGCAAAACTTGTCACAGTGCAACCAAAAAACGTGCACAATTTTGTCCAGAAAAGATCATAAACTAGCTGAAATGCAACGTGGAGACAGGGTTCATTAATCAGTTTGGAAGTTCCATACACAATATGCAGCTCTAAAGAACTTATTTCATCGGAGTTCGCGAAGCACCACAAACTGACCACAAGATGTGCAGGCTACTTTACATAACACTTTATAATAATAATTTCTACACGTCCATTAGCCGCTCTCCCCCGTTGCATTTAAAGTGACTTGACGGGTGAAGCAAAAATGGACATCAGAACAAAACAATCCCAGAGGACGGGCAGCAACCCCTCCAGTATGCCGCAAAGCTATCGAGGGATGGTGGTGTGTCTGTGGCATCCAAACAGCCCTCTCCACAGCTTCCTGCCAACGGGACCCCGCAGCTGTCCCCCCACCGCTTTCCATAACCGAGACCCAGCTGAATGTTCAATATGGCCACGGCACTGCAACCTGTGCAGCACGGAAAGCGAGGGGCGCCGCCCTGCCGATAATGAGCTATTTTCTATCTTTGATGCCTTAATTACCCACGTTATAGCAATGAAAGGGAAAGAAATGAAAGAAACATTGGAGGAAAATCGTAACAGTTTTTTTTAGTTTTGTGTTGCTGAAGGGTGACTACCTAATTATGGAAAACAACCAGTTGTCTCCGACCAGACGGCTGAGATCACTTACCCTGCGCCGGCGGGACTGCGTCTGCGGCCTCCTCCACAGTGGCGAGCTGGGGCATCATACACTGAATATGTGCTTGCACCCCCAAATCCACCTGCTCGGAGACCGTGGAACAGGCGGATGCAGTTCAGGCGTGGCGTCATCCTCAAACAAGTCGGCCTGGAGCGGAGAACAGCCTAAGAGACACGAGAGGGCATGAGCGCGACGCCATGAGCATGCACGTTGACATTCCCTGCGGCTCCTGCCAGTGGCGGCCCTGCAAAGCTAGAAGCGCGTTCATAGACCTGAATCGGCTCGTGCCCATACTACAATCGGCTCAGGCACAGGTCTATCTCCAGGTCTGTCTCCCTGGAGGCAAACACTGCGACTATAAGTCTAGGTGGTGGCAGCGTTCGCGCTGCAACGCCAGCGAGACCTAAAAAGGGCAGCATTTCTGGCCCTAGTCCCGACCAGTCTCGAACAGGCTCAAACAGGAAACTGCCCTTGTCCTCTCTGCCCTAAACAGGCTCAAACAGGAAACTGCCCTTGTCCTCTCTGCCTTTAACAGGCTCAAACAGGAAACTGCCCTTGTCCTCTCTGCCCTTAACAGGTTCAAACAGGAGACTGCCCTTGTCCTCTCTGCCCTTAACAGGCTCAAACAGGAAACTGCCCTATTCCTCTCTGCCCTTAGCCTCGACGCCCGGGCTGAGACGCCCTAAGCCTGGTCTTTTTTATAGCCCTAGTAATCAGGTGACCCCTTCAGCCAATGGGAACCCTAGCCCTAACACTATCCAATCACAACACTAGCCCTAAAATCTAGGAACCAATAGGAGACCAGGACCTTACAGCCAATCTTAGCCCTGGTCCAAGCACCCAATCAGTTCAAAAAGCTTGATCTGTACATCCAATAAAGGCCCTAGCACTACCAGTAGTCCCAAAACAAGTCCATGCAACCAATGGCACAGGTAGCCCTAGTCCCTACTTCCAATAGAAAGCCTAACCCTACTCAGTCCCACACCTAGTCCAGCAACCAATCACACCAGAAGCCCTAATCGTTACTTCCAATTAAAGGTCTAGCCCTAGTCCCACCCTACTCCCAACAACCAATAACCAATAACGTAGGAAGCCCTAGTCCCTACTTCCAATAGAAATCCTAACCCTAGCCCTAGTCCCAACCCTACAATGATTGAATCACAGACCCAGAAACCAATCAGAACCCTCAATTACCCAACCAATGAGGACATTAACCTTAATCCAATAAATACACCAGATACAACCACCAATCAGTGTAGACATGTACCAACCACTAGCAGACCATATAAGGTCCCAGCGACCTCAGACAAGGTATGCTGGCCAGGGAGTTGGAAGCTGCTTCTCCTGTTCAGAATCTCTTAGGAGACAGACAGACTCAATCCACACTTTGGACTTCAGCAGGTAAGGGCCTCACTAACTTGAAACCTAACAATACTGTTTGAATAAAACTTTACTCCCCCTGCTGGCCAAAAAACGAAGTGCACAGGCCCTAGTAAAACACAGTTTATACCACTCACAGAAGCACCCTCTGATGTAGAAAAAATCCCTGTTGCTGGGGGGGGGGGGGGGGGAGGCAGGGGGACTGACTTGTGAACACAAAATGGTTGCTGGGAATGCACTGTTTTAACATACAGGTCTAAGCACAGAGCAAAGGAGAATTTTGGAGGGAAAACATAATTGTCACCAAGGAATGAGAGGGACAAACTACAAAGGTTGGACTGCAAATCCCACAATTCAACACACTAAATGGAGGCAATCATGGGCAGGAAAAAACACACATTTAAAACACAACACAGGTGATAAAATATGCAATTACAGGCAGGCTAAAACTACAATTTTTAGCTGTAACACAACCACAGGCATAGACAGTAAACACAGAAAGTGAAAATCGTTTTTTAAACAACTTTGTGTCTTGGGAAGAGACAGCTCTAGTCTGTCTCCTTACCACTTCCTGGACTCCGCTCACTGCAATCTGGGGCACAGGTAGGGCACAACTCACAAGATGGAGGAGAATGATTTGGGGTGCACCCAGCAAGGCCTTAAGGGGCTTTATCAAACTCTGACAGAGGGTGTCTGGATGAGGAACTGTGAGCTATTCACTGATGTAACCCTTTGGAGTGATCAGAATGAAATTACACATTGCATGTTATGTTGGGATCATTAGGGTCAGCCCTGGGGTTTTTATGTCTCGCGTGCGAACGCAGCGCAGCTGCTTCGCTACCTAGACTCTATTACTGCCGCTTTCTGTCCCGAAGGGAGACAGGAGGTGGCACGCGCGGACAGGAGAAGTGCCCGCGTAAGGAGTGCACATCTCCTGTCCGCGCGTGCCACCTCCGGTCTCCCTTCGGCAGAAAAACTGGAGGCACAGCGCGCGCACATTTTACTCAAAAAATCCTTCCACATGTATCCTCCGAATTATCTTAGCACCCCCATACCTGTGCACTGAGCTATTCTACATGTTCAGTGCACCCTCAAAATCTCATGCACGCCAATGCATGACAACCCTCCCCCCTTCAGACAACCCAAGACCAAGCAGACAGCAAGTCAAACACGAGCGACCCACCCCGGGCTGCCTCTAATCCGAGAATATTCCAGCGCTGCAAAGTCACGGTAGTTTTAAAAGCGCTCTAATGGCGACAGCAAAAACATGGACATAAATTAATATTTACCGCTAGTACGGGTGGCATGAATACACATACGAAATGTGGACACTTAAGAACATGTGCCCCATGGTCAGCAATCCGACACAAAACAGTCAAGTTTTGGGGAGTAACTGAGCACACACACTGCATGGTAAACCCAAAGGATGGCTCCTCTGCCTCACAGGCTTGCTTTTTACAGGAGCAGGAGGGAGGTGGCAAAGAGTGTAGGAATGTAAGGAATGCAAAACAGTTAAAGGCAGGAGAGAAGTGCACGCGCCTTCCCTCTGCCACTACCCCCCCTCCACACTCCCCCTCTCACGTTGCTTAAGTTCTCATCACCAACCAGGCTGACCTCATCCTTCAAGGTTGCCACAAAATCCACGAGGCTGACGCCGAGTCCACTCCCCTTAGGCTCGCGTCCATTACAACATGCAGGAATAGTTAAACTGCAAAGGCTCGCATCTGAGACAGGAAAGTTTGTCAGCTGAGAGCTCGCTCTGCTGCACACACATACCTGGGAAGGCTGCACGTCACAGGCATGAACATCATTGGGGCCGACCCAGCCTCTCGACCTTCTGGAGTCGGCACAATGAGGACCATGGAACTGACTGGTGATAGTCACACCTGTTTTTTTTTTGTTTTTTGTTTTTTTATCCTCATATTGCGGTTTATGCAGATAGGAAGGTGATTGGGAGTTTGACGGTCTTTTTGCGAATGTTCCACCACACTGCCCCTCATCGTCTATCGATGGATACAAGGGGAGTTTCTCACTATCTTAGTTCATTACCAGTCAATTTTCTCCAATGCACCCTTATCTTGCTCAATAATTCCATTGTTTCTGGGGGTATCTAGCCCGTAGGCTGTTTGGCAGATTTCAAATCATGCCTGGAATTATTGTTCCACGTTAATCATTGGAATCGAAAAAAAAAAAAGGAAAAAGAAACAGAAAACAACAGAGAAGGAGGAGTCTTGGTTTATTATCTAGAGGTAATATAATTTTCCCAAATCTCCCAGTATATCATTCTTTTGGATCGTTTCCCCTTTCTATCTAATCTGCTGGTTTTTATTACAGAATTTAGCCAGTTTTCATGGGTTGGTGGTGCCGTTTTTATCCAATTAATACAAATTTCTCTTCGTGCCAACAGGATCAGAACGAACAATAAGCTTAAAGCTGTCAGTAGGTAGTCAGGGGAAAGTGGTTTGTTTGGTGTCACACCTGGGGCTCTGCAGTGGCAGACTGCAGGACACAGCAAGCAGCAAGGTGGCTGAGACAGGGGAAGAAGGGAGGCTTTAAGACCCCTGCATGTCATGTGACATTCGGAGAGTGCAGAGGTGTGCCACTATGCATGAAACTGAATCCTGTTGCCTTCAGTGCCACACCTCATTATCCAACGTACCAGAAAATGGACAAAGATGATTGGTAATCTAGAGCTTCAGGATGTGACGTACACTACATCTATCAGGCTCTGGTGCCTGAGTAGACTAATGTATCCTCTACACGGATCAGTGTTTGACCTCATAGTCACAAGTTTGTATCCTAGTGGGTACGCTTAGCCGGTCGATTAAATGAAAACCATTGAGTTGGATAACAATAACGATTTGCTGTTCAGTGTGTAGATGTTCCAATGTGTGATCATGCACTTGCTATGTTATAACCTTGGCGACTGGAATCATGCCTTTCTGTGGCTTCAACATTTCCACATAATTATGGATTTCCCATACTTGCCACATAATCCATCTTCTGCTTTATAATTTGCAGATTTTAACAAAAATAATTGACCGTAGTTCAAACGGATGAAAAGCTTTTTACAGCACCACATGCAATTATTACCTGTTCGCTTTTCATTTACTGAGTTCTGTATTTAGGTGTTACATTGGTACTAATTAGGTGAAACGTTTTCCCAGATAGAATACATGTCTGACACTGGCGTAGCTAGGGGGGCGGTGGGGTTTAGAACTGCCCCTGAACAGTACCCCAAAAGAGTTCTTTTCACAGGGCTCCATTCCCAACTACCTCAGACCAAGTGTCTCTAATTTCATCAGCAGCAAAATCGAGAATAGGCTTGGTTGGTATCTTTACTTGCAGCAGTTAGCTCCTGTCATTGCTTGACTCTGTATGGTTTGAAGAGGACAATGTTCTGCTTCCCCATTCCCAAGATATTAATGGGCGTTTAGTCATATAACAAAGTATTAAACCTTCCTTCATACACGAGTCCTAATTCACTTTTTCTGTCCTGTTGATGGTCCCGTTCATTGATTGAACGTGGGAACAAATCCTTAACACCTAAAAGTCGAATATTATTAATGATGATGTAACCCCTTCAGCGCGGCGCGAATTTTCGCGCTGTGCTGAAGGTTCTAATGAGCCTATCGGCTCATGACGGAACGGTTCCGTCATGAGCACAGCTCAACCGACGCTCATGATGGAACCGTTCCGTCATGAGCATGGAAGGGGTTAAGAATAAAGCAATCGTGTTTTGGGAAACCCATAGAAAGAGTAACACCATCTTAGTGAGAGTATGATGGAGCGTGGGCTATTTCCTGAAAGAGGACATGTAGAATAAAAGCAATAAATTGGTCATAGGATATCTGAATTCATTTTGTTATATATTAAAGGAAAGTAATAGAAATCAACCAAAGATTCTCGGGTAGAAATGCAGTTGGCCCATTACCATCACAGATAAGGCCGGGAGTCAAGTTTAATTGAGTAAAGTATACATCCTGTAGGTTGACAAACAAATTCCAGAGCAAATACGTACCCCCTCACCCCTGCCAGGGGCGCCAATCTGAGGGATAGCCCCGGGCGCCAGAAGCTCTAGCTACGCCCCTGCTTTAGATGCTGTGGAGTAGGTGTGGAGATAGGGGCTGAGGACATGGGCGGGGCAAGGTTTCATAACTTCTTCAAGCTTTGAATGCAATAAATCTGCGTGATTTGTAAGGATGAGATGTGGAAAAGAAACAATAATCCCAGCAACTCTACTAGACAATGGCCGAATCAGTCACCGTTTTCTGTATGAAAGAGTTTGGCTTGAATTAGCTATCTATGTCAAATGCAATTTAAAGTCATGTTTCTTTGTGAATTACAATTCTGCTGAAGCAGGGATAACGTTTATGCAGAGTTAAACAAGGACTCTATGGCTTGTGCTGATGGCATGCAGAAATGTTATCAGTTTAATAAGCTATGCCTCTAAGCGCCTAAAACACAGTGGCTTTGCAGCGCTACAATTCTACTCAAATATAACCCTTTACCTTCACGGCGACCATTTCACACTGGCTCTGACATACTGCTCGCGGCTGGGTTACGTCATACAACACAGCAGGACACACTTACATGCGATGTAAGCATTGTCATGTTACATGCCACAAACTCGGAAACAAAGCAGTGACAGTGGCTCAAAAGGGGTGAAGAAAGGAGTCAGAAGGGTCTCCGATGGCCGATATGAAAAGAAGCTTCATTGCCCCCACCAAGGCTACCCGTATCGAGATGAGTGGTTTGTTTGGGCCTAAGATGCGTCACTCACAGTCAAGGGGCAGGGCGTAGAGATTATTGGTACAGCAGGTGCAGTGGCACCGGGCTGAGATGAGCAGTCTGGGACGAAGCTGTGTTTCTCACAGTCAGGGGGCGTAGATATCATTGGTGCTTCAGGTGCAGTGGCAGCAGGCAGCAATCAGCAGTCTGGGCCGAAGCTGTGTCTCTCACAGTCAGGGGGCGTATTTATCAATGGCACCGGGCCAGGATGAGTTGTCGGTTTGGGTCGAAACTGTGTCTCTCACAGTCAGGGGGCGTAGATATCATTGGTGCAACAGGAGCAATTGCACCCGGCCGAGATGAGTAGTCTGGGCCGAAGCTGTATCTCTCACAGCCACGGGGCGTAGATATCATTGGTGCAGCAGGAGCAGTGGCACCAGGCCGAGATGAGATGAGTGTTTGGGTCGAAGCTGTGTCACTTACAGCCAGGGGGCCCAGACATCATAGGTGCAGCAGGTGCAAAGGCACCGGGCAGCGATCAGCAGTTTGGGCTGGAGCTTTGTCTTTCACAGTCAGGGGGCGTAGATATCATTGGTGCTGCAGGTGCAGTGGCACCGGGCAGGGATCAGCAGTCTGGGCCGGAGCTGTGTCTCTCACAGTCAAGCGGCGTAGATATCAATAGTGCTGCGGGGCAGTGGAACCGGGCCAGGGTGAGTTGTCTGGGTTGAAGCTGTGTCACTTACAGCCAGGGGGCGCAGATATCATTGGTGCAGCAGGAGCAGTGGCACCGGGCAGCGATCAGCAGTCTGGGCCAAAGCTGTGTCTCTTACGGTCAGGGGGCGTAGACATAAATGGTGCTGTCGGCGCAGTGGCACCGGGCCGAGATGAGTTGAGTGTTTGGGTTGAAGGTGCGTCACTCACAGTCAGGGGGGTAGATATCAATGGTGTAGCAGGAGCAGTGGCACCGGGCCAGGATGAGTTGACTGTTTGGGTCGAAGATGCCTCACTCACAGTGAGGTGCGGGGCGTAGATATCCATGGTGCTGCCGATGCAGTGGGACCGGGCCAGGACGAGTGGTCTGTTTGGATCGAAGGTGCGTCACTCACAGTCATGGGCGTAGAGATCGTTGGTGCAGCAGGTTCAGTCGCACAGGGCAGAGATGAGCAGTCCGGCCGAAGATGTGTTACTCAAAGTCAGGGGGCGTAGCAACCAGTGGTGCAGCAAGAGCAGTTTAATGTCCTTTGTTAGTAGTGACCGACCCGAAAGCTACAGCCAAGAAGTGGAGTGGAGGAAACAGAAAGCATAATGCAAAACACATGACAATTCCGTACCAGACAGTGCTGCTGATGTTATATATACTAAAATGTCTTTATCAAACACTACTAAACGGGAAAACCTGTAATTGGTGATGGCAGGCAACACATGAAAGAACCCTTTTAATCAAAACTAGGCAACAATGCGAATTTGCCTAGCCTTGGTGCTGGTAAGTTCCAATTCTATTAAGGACTCGGAGGCGAAGATTATGCCATTCTTTCATCGCTTTATTCTCTACAGCAGCAAGAAAAAATAACACAAACTACTTTTCCCATGAACATTCGGGGAAAAAAATAAAGTCAACATGAGTCCTATCGCAGTGTCCATGCACCGGTGACTCCCATCATGCTCCACTGCACTTGTCTCCTCCTCTTTCTTCGCGCGAAGCCATAACATCAGTCCACTCACGCATCTTGTTTTGAATTGTCTGCTCCTGCAAAAGAACACACCATCAGATCCATTCTATTCCCAATAGAACGTCAGCAAGAAACAGGAAGAGCAGTACATCGCAGAACCACAAGCGCACGCCCACAAAAGGAACATAAACGCTTTACTTACATTGCATACGGGGAGGGTCCACTTCCCTGAAGTCACTGGGAGGGATAATCCTCGCCTCAGAGTCCTTAATAGAATTGGAACTTACCAGCACCAAGGCTAGGCAAATTCGCATTCTATGTCAGGACCGGAGGCTTCGGATTATGAGAGTTCAAAGCTTATCGACCACCAATCTGTCCACATCAATAACTGGCTTGAAATAGAACCTCTTAAACGTGGAGTCCGAGGACCAATCGGCCGCTCTCATCAAGTCCTCCAACCGAGCCCCCAAGGGCAAAAGCTTTAGACGCCATGGCTCCTCGCGTAGAATGAGCCCCAAATTGCTTAGTATCAATCCCCGTCTCCTGCATTACCCAACGCACCCAACGGGCGATCGTCGGTGAAGTAACTGCCTTATACGGTTTACGCAAGGCAATAAGCAGCTGCCGCTCACCCGGAGGGCGAGTATCCTCAGTCATATCTTCATAAGCACGGAGGCACTGTACTACACACAGTTTAGGGGAGTCCTGAAAAGCTGGGTACGAGATGACCTTAGTATGAGTTTTGGTCTGCCTGCTGACGGTAAAAGAAACCCCCTCAGGAGAAAAAACCCTGGCCGTTATATCCAGCGCTCGCACGTCCGAGATTCTCCTGCAAGACACCAGGCACAACAACATGGTCAACTTAGCTGACAACTCCTTACGAGATAGAAACCTGTTCGGTTGCCAGGGAAGGAACAAATTCAGCACCCTGTTCACATCCCACAGGGCGGAATACCGAGGTTCCGGTGGTAAGGAAAGCCGTATACCTCTCAAGAGCCTACAGACCAAAGGGTGTTCGCCGACCGGGGATCCCTGAGCCAGGTCGTGCCCCGCCGACACCGCTGATCGGAAAGTAGTGATCGACCGATAGGCCAGACCCTGATCCGACAGTTCCGCCAGGAAATTCAAGACACGCACTACAGGCGTCCCCACGGGATCCAGACCCCGTCGCACACACCAACGGCTCCATCGGAGCCAAGCCGACCGGTAGCGTTTGGTCGTGCTGTCGGCCCAGGCCTTGGAGAGCAAAACCTCTGCTGTTCTCGAAAGGCCAGGCAACGTCCAGCGTCGCCGGAGAGCCTCCACGCCATCAGGCGCAATGATCCTTCCAGGACCAGCCTGTGGGGTGCTCCCTCCGGATTCAGCAGAATGTGGGGAGACTGGGGGAGTAGGATCGGAGAATCCCAAGAAAGTTCCAGAAGAACCGGAAACCAAACTTGCGACCTCCACCACGGAGTGATCATCACTACCAGCGCCAATTGGCGGCGCAGCAACGCTGACACGCGCGTTATCATTGAGAACGGCGGGAACGCATACCCCTGAACCCCCGACCAGTCCTGGAGGAATGCATCTGTCGCTTCCGCTAGAGGGTCGGGGCGCCAGCTGAAGTACCGCGGGAGCTGGTGGTCCAGGCGGGACGCGAAGAGATCCAACGAGAATGGACCCCAACGGTCCGAGAGCCTGGCACACGGAAGGATCCAGCTTCCAAACGCTGGCGTCCAATAAATTCCTCGAGTGCCAATCGGCCACCTCGTTCTGGCGACCCCGGCCAATACTCCGCAGTAACCGATACCTGGTGGTCCAGATAAAAGTGCCAAAAGTCTCTGGCTAGGTCCGCCAACATCTTGGACCTGGTACCACCCAGGTGGTTGATGTAACGGACCGCCGACACGTTGTCCATCCTGAGAAGGACGCAAGATTGTACCCTGTCCTTGGTCCAACATTGCACTGCGAAGGAGCCCGCCAGCAACTCCAAGCAGTTGATATGCAAGGACTGCTCGAGAGCAGACCAGGCGCCGCCCGTGGAGAAGTCCCCGCACCTGGCCCCCCAGCCGGAACGGCTGGCGTCCGACTCTATCACGATATCTGGGGCGGAACCGAAAATCGCACGGCCATTCCAGGCCTCCATGTGCGTGAGCCACCACTGCATTTCGCCCCTCACGTCTTCCGATAAGGGAACCAATTGAGAGTACGTTAATCCTCTCCTGAGGTGGTACTCCTTCAAGCGCTGCATGGCGCGATAATGAAGGGGTCCCGGGAAGATAGCCTGAATCGAAGACGACAACAGGCCCACTAGCCTCGCCAGGTGGCGCAAAGAAATCATCTGCTTGGCTAGATTTTGACGCAACTCGTGTCTGATCCTCGCCATCTTCCTGGCTGGAAGACTCAAAGTGGATGCCACCGAGTCTATGGTAAAGCCGAGAAACGTAGCGCACTGTGCGGGAACCAAAAGGGACTTTTTCTCGTTGATCACGAACCCTAGGCCTTGTAAAAGGTTGACCGCAGACTGCAACTGTGACCGCAGCCTCTCTGGGCATTGGTCCATGAGCAGCATGTCGTCCAGGTACACTATCATTCTGACCCCTTGAGCCCGCAAGGTTTTCCACCACCGGCCGCAACACTTTTGTGAAGCACCATGGCGCCGAGGAGAGCCCGAAAGGCAGAGTGGTGAACTCGTACACCTGATCGTCCCACCTGAATTGGAGGAAACGCCGGTGAGGGGGAAAGATTGGAACCGTCAAGTAAGCGTCTTTCAAGTCTAGCCTGACCATCCAATCGGACGGGCGTAAGACATCGCGCAAGAGATGTATCCCCTCCATTTTGAAATGCCGATACACCAACCACTCGTTGAACTCTTTCAAATTCATCACGGGGCGACTGCCCCCATCGACCTTGTCTACCAAGAAAAGATTGCTTATGAAACCTGAGGGGTGCTCGCAAGCGCAACAAATCGCCCCTTTTTGGAGGAGGGCCGCGACCTCTTCGCTCACCAAAGCCGCATCGCGCTGGGAAAAGGTAATGGGGCGAGGACGCTGTAGCTGACAGGGACGGCCATGGAACTCCATTTGGAAGCCCTGAACCGTCTGCAGCACCCATCGCTGGTAAGGGAGGCCCATGCAGGAAAAAACTGCGCCAGCCGCCCCCCCCCCCCCACTCTCAAGCTCGCGGAAGGCAGCACACTCACCTCGACCACCGCCTTGCTGTTGGCCACGCTGACCTCCACGTCCTCCGAACTTCTGCCCTCTAGTGGGGTAGAAATTGTTGAACCTGGCCTTGTCCTGATACTGGCCACGTCCGGAGCCTTGACCTCTATCCGAGCTGGTGCCCCGGCCGAACGAGCGACCCTGCCTCGTCCGGCCTTGTCAAAAACACGAGGCGCGAAGACCTTCTTGATATTGGACTGTGCACGATCCAGGGACGTGAAGGTGGCCACAAACTTTCCCAGTTCTTTGATGAATGGGTCACCGAACAATCCCCTCTGGGCCACCGCACCTGCCTCCGACGAGGCAAGATCGCCCAGCTTGGGGTCCACCTTAATAAGGAGGGAACGCCTCCGCTCCGTAGAGAGGGCGCAGTTGGCGTTGCCGAGGAAAATTATGGCCCTCTGGGCCCAGTTGGACAGAACCTCCGGGGAGATCGCGTCGCCCGACACCTTGGCCTCCTCCGCCATATCCAAGATCTTGGTCATGGGCCCAACAGCATCCAAAAGTTTGTCTTGGCAAGTGCGCCAGGACCTGTCGATCCCCTTCCGAGGGTCCTTGACGAACTTCTGGAGAAAGGTCGCCATTTTCGGGTCGATGTCCGGGGTCATGGCCACCTTACCCTCCAACGAGGGCCGGGGACACTCCGCACGCAGGCGGCTCCTAGCATCCTTGTCCACCGGCTTCCGCAGCCTATTAGCGACGTACTGGGTCACCTTGTCACACGGGACCCACTCGGAGGATCGGGGGTGGACGATGTC
Organism: Lissotriton vulgaris; assembly: GCF_964263255.1. Classification (NCBI taxonomy): domain Eukaryota; kingdom Metazoa; phylum Chordata; class Amphibia; order Caudata; family Salamandridae; genus Lissotriton; species Lissotriton vulgaris. Next base: position 1,992,183,568 of record NC_141687.1, on the reverse strand, counting down.
GTCCGGGTCCAGCATGTCAGACGGACCCGCGGAGGAGGAGGGCTGAGAAGACTGCCACGACCGGGAGGAACAGGCCTCCTCCTCCGAGTCCGGAGAGTCGTGGTCGTCGTGCTGCTGGTCTGGTGACATAGCAGGGGGAGAAATCGGAGGAACCTCCGAAGGAAGAGGTGCGGGCGGCTGCGCGTTCTCCAGGGCCTTGAAGGCACTCTTCACCCTAGCGAAAGCCGCCGAATCAACTCCCTCCGTGCAAGGCTTCTTTGGAGGAGGGGGGGCAGGGGACGAATCCGCTCCGGAGGCTGGAGCCGGCGCCGGAAGCAAGGCGGCAAACTTGGCATAGGCCTCGTCCAGGCGCGCTGAAAGGCGTTGCTCCAGGGGGACCATGGCCTGGTCCACCGCGCGATAGATTGAGTCGTCGACCGCCTGGTAGAAGTCATCGTCCAACGGGACGTAGTTCAGAGGGTCTTCCTCTGGATACTGGTCCGCGTTCCCCTGCATAGCGAGGTAAATTAGGCTCCAGCAGCGGGAACGGAAGGCAAGACCAAACGACCCTCCTCAGGGCGCTCTACAGTCTGGGGAGTCCCAGCGATATGGGTGGCCAAAGGCACACAATTAACGGGCAAGGCCCAGGAAACGCTGCAGCCCACAGAGTCTCGGGCGCCCGTCGGCAAAGCGTTCCCACGGCACAATTACGACCCCGAAGGGTGTTCGTCAGATAATAATACAACCCAAAGGGCGTCCAGAGAAAAGGGGAAACCTAATTACGACCCCGCAGGGGCAGGCCCCTGGTGATAGGAGCGCGCCAGAACACTCTAGAAGCCCCTGGGAGCGGCCCTTCAGCAAACGAGACACCGGCCCCTGGTGGTAGCGCCACCACACCGCACACTACTGGGCAAGAATCGCGTAAGGAGCGCACTAGGCGTCCCGCGACCTAACAAGGGAATCTGTGGAAAAAGGACAGAAACCCGACACCCGGCCCAAAGGCCAAAGGCACCACACAGAAACCCAAAACCCAGGAGAGAAGGAAAAAACCAACTTAACTTGCTGCGAGCAGCGAAGAAAGAGGCGGAGACAAGTGCAGTGGAGCATGATGGGAGTCACCGGTGCATGGACACTGCGATAGGACTCATGTTGACTTTATTTTTTTCCCCGAATGTTCATGGGAAAAGTAGTTTGTGTTATTTTTTCTTGCTGCTGTAGAGAATAAAGCGATGAAAGAATGGCATAATCCGAAGCCTCCGGTCCTGACATAGAATCCAAAATAAACAGTCCTTGCAAAAAAAGGGAAATCCATCAGGAAAAATGTGTGTAAAAAAAATCCCAAATTTATTTAATGTGGTCTCAGATCTGATGCTCAATTAAAATGAGGTATGTGAATCAAAGTGATTTGCATAGGATCACGCATTTTGGGTAAGCGGGGAAGATAGGATATGAACTCAGTTTTCTTGGTTAGGCCGGATGGGATTCAGCCACTGCATGAATGTCTTGTTCGCTAAGCTTTTACCACCAAAGGACCATGCTTTGCTTGAAATTATTTCTTGACTTAAGTTAGCACACTCTTAAATGAACAGAAGTATCACACGTTAATTCAGTCTGGCTCCATGCATGCTCAAAGCGTCTTTGAACTGGGTTAAGCGTATGGGAAGAGGGGAGTCTATTTTTAGGTTAAGGCTGGAGAGCGCATGCGCTACTCTGCGAGGCATGCTGTATTCAGGTATGCTCGAAGCTCCGCCCACTCCCTACCCATATTTTTCATTGGCTTGTGTCATCGTCCTTTGTAAAGTGTGGATTTTCAGTAGTGAATAGCTTAGTAGGCCCTCCTTAGTACCGCCTGGTCTCATTTTGTAACCTCCCATGAGGACACCCCATGTTACTCGGAAGGCTTGAATTACAGCCTCCTAGCACTATTTTGTCAAATGGTTTACAAATGCCTGCTGTTGCAGGCAAAACATGCTCTCCCGCAATGCTTTTTAAAAATATTTTTATAGGGCGGCACACCATGCTGATACAGTGGCGGCTGCGCCTTTGGTTTATTTGCCACAATCTAAGGACAGGGGGAACCCTACTCACTTGGAACCAGAGTATTTGGTTTATATAAAGAGACCGCGGTTCTAGTGGCTAATACATGTACAGTTATGATAATCGATAAGCACAATGGCGATAGATTTTGTAAAGGCCTAATTAACATAAGAGGGCAGAAGGGACAATCCACACAGTTTGATTCTTTGGATAATTTAATATATACAGTTCAATAGTATAAAACACTTTCTTTCATTCAAAAAGCGCTACACTATGTGCATTGTGCCCCCAAGTGAAACATGAAAACAAAAGAACAAGTGACTATTTACAATGTATGTTTTTCATAGAAACAGAAATCAACCATTCAATACATTATTATATAAACAGCCTCAGTGTATGGTTACACTAGCTGTAGTTAGGTCTGTTCTGTGAGGTTGCCGATGACGTTTCGACCCACTATGTATGAGGGGTCTCTTCAGGACTGTGAGTGTGGGGACATCTATAAGGAATAAGAATAGCATTAGGCCCATGTTAGTGGCACATATGCGAGAATCTCGATCGGGTCATAATGAGAGGCATTTACCTGATGTCACAAAGCGCAGCTAGGCTTGGGTGGTGTACCCAAAAGTGGTGAAAGGGAATTAAAAGGACTCGCGTGAAGGCCCAGCCGGGTTCTTGGTCAAGTAAACAAAGATGGAAAATTATTGTTACTTGGGCCCTTGGTGCATACGATTCTTCAAAGATATACACGTTTGTGGATAATTTATTGTTTCTTAACTCACTGTGAGGTGAAGATAGCTGGCTCTGCTATTTCGATTTCCAAACCGGGCTCTAGCAAGTCCCTGCAACATCCGTAGCGATCTGCTTAACTCGGAGATTCCCGAGCGTTGCTGGAAACGAGGGGAGGGGTGTGCGGTTGCCATTAGTAATTGCACTTGTCAGGCAAGGGGAGAGAAGGACGCGCTTGGCGGGGAATTTGTGTACTTACTGAGTCCTTTGTATGCGGAACGGTCTCAGACTTGTGAACAAGGCCCGCGATTCAATCTGCGGCCTCGGCGTGTCAGTAAATGCTCCTGGTGCGATGACACCGAGCGTGCAGTTTAGACTGACTTATATACAGGATGCATAGTTTCCCGCGTGGCGCGGGGAGACGAGAAGAGCTATGTGTGTGCGATCGATCCATTGATCGGGATCTCGTTGCCATAGCAATGCGCACAGGCTTCTTGGTTTTCGGTGCACGTCTATGATGAAGCAGTGACGTGCCGTTCATGTGTTTACGTAAATGGCCTGATGTATGTGCTAATGGTCAGCATGTTCATTCGACATGTTGCAGGCAAGGTACATACTGTGTTCATAATACATTGAGATTCAGTGTGCCTGTGATAATAATGCTTCCTTATATATAGGATACATGAATAGTATTATATTACCATTGTCAATAGTTGTGTGGCATCAATATAGTCACAATATTTTTTATAAAAAGGCTTAAAATTATTTCAAAAATATAGTTTCCTCCTGGTATACTGTAAACTTGAAACAATACATTTGACGCACTGTCACGAGCACGGGGTGCATAATGGTTACCATCTGTAAATTAATTGATGGGATGATGGTTGTTGGACCTGGGGTTACCAGTCCACATAGGGTAGCCTGGCACTGAGTAGGAATAGCTAAACTCAAAGGCATTTGTGTTGTGCTTACATCACTCACTTACAGTAACCCAGCGCCCAACCACTAAAAATAAATGAGCTATCAGTATTTAGATTCAGTACATTAAATAGCTCTGCATTGGATTACGAGCATTTGCACAATTTCATACAGCATTGACAACACTTTTCTCCCTCAATTGAAAGGAGCTCAGTAGAAACTCCTGCACCTTATGCAAGCAGAGTATATTCCACAGTCGTAGTTAAGGTCATCAGCAAGAAGACAGTTTCCTTACAGTTATGCACAGATGTACATTACCCTTGAGGACTCAAAGTTATTACTGGCAGGAGAATACAGGCTTTCAGCAAATATTCCACTAATATCCCACTATTACCTTGGTTCAACAGCGGGAAATCTGAATAAAGACAGGCAAGATATTTTGTTATTTCACTAAGCCATGTAGTTTGCTCTAGAATCACAGTGGATTGACAATTTGTCCCAGTGACATTCTCAGGCTCTAATTAACTCTGCATAAAAGAAGCAACCCCCCCACCAATGCTTTCCTCATGAGCGGTAAATTGAGCTTCATTCAGGAGTCTCTTTCCCACAAGCGTCTTTAACCCAGCAGGGAAAGTACTGTAAACACTGTGTCACGCTTCATGGGGAAGTGTTATTGGCGCAGGTTACCAGATGGAAGTTTCCCCAAAGCCGTGGGGTTATTTCAGAGTCACCGGTCACTCTCCATTAATTGGGTTATGGTGAGCCGGGTAAACCTGACTCTTCCTTCCCGCCAATGCTCTTAAGACAGAAGCGAGACCCCCTCAGTCCCCGGGGCCCCGCACTTCACTTTAGACCTTACCGGGTTTTAGACAGTTCGCCCCGGTCACCTCACTCGATCCCGCTACTTGCTCTGTTCATGCTGCAGCTGTTTGGTGAGGATCCCGGACCCAGCGCTGCAGGCTCCTCGCAGCTGACTGGGCCGGAACTTCACCGCGTCTCCCTCGGCGCTTCTCTCGGCTCCGTCGTCAGCAAGGGAGGGTGCTAAGCGGGCCAGCCTCTTCCGATACCCGCCCCCTTTCTCACAGCGCTCCTGCGTCAGCCCTCACTGGCTTCCGCGGCTCCGCCTCACAAAATCCTCTGCTCCGCTGATGAAAACCAGGCCCTCCCCGTGGAATCTCCTCAGCGGGGGCCCGGGATTAGGGGGCGGTAATCTAGCGATAGGGACTTCAGCCACCAGCCGCGACCAGGTAGGGTTCTTTTCACAATCTTTTGGGCACAAAGAACACTTGGGGACAGTAGCGGTGATGTTTCAGACCTTCCCTCCACATTCTCTATGGGGGCAGTTCAGATGAGGTCACGAAGGAAGGGGGAAAACCGGACAGTCTCTCTCATGGACCGTTGCTCTCCCTGTGGAATTCCCAGGCTAGTTTCTTATAGTTCTTCACGAGCAGCTCAGGGACATCCTTCCCAGGGGCACTAACAGATTTTGAGAGCTAATAATGACAAAACGATGACAGGGCTTAGTCACTAGGCAGGGGGTCACATCAGCCAAGTGGAGTAGCCGGCCCGTGGGACGATCTAACCCCTTCTCAGTGCGCCTTTCTCCCCACACTACCGCTTCACTCCTCACCAGGTTCTACTCAAGCTCTCCGGTCACTCCCAAAATGGACGCCCTGGTTCTGACTCTTTTATAGACTGGGCCCTGGGTACTGGAACTGGCTAGAAGGTTCTAGAGCTTTCCCTTATAACCCTATGGCCCAGGATCCTGAGGTAAAAATGTGGCAGTTACAAGCCTCCATTTTGTCTCTCCCTATTCTCCATTTTAAAGAACACCTGTGCCTCAGGAGGGTGTAGGGGTAATAAGGCACTCAGAACTCTAGGGACAACACCAAAAATTGTAGTGGATACAAAAAATAAATAAAAGAAAATTAGGAGGCACAAAGGGGACAAAAATAAAATAAATAGGAGGGACCACCCAAAGGGCTGACAGGTCTAACAATGGTCAATGTGGTTAATTACAACATGTTCAGGGTATGGTGCCACATTGTTGTCATGGTACAATATAATTGCATACAAGGTTACATTAGTGTGTTACTGCCACGGGGATACCATCTTCCCATAAAAAGCTAGGTGCTAAACGACTTGGTGATTAGGCATCCAAACTGGGCTTTTGTGACGTCTGGCATACCTGGAACCCTAGAACACTCCAGTATACACATACATATGCTGCACACCATACCCATTCCTGCATTGACCACATCTTCATGCCGGCCCCTGACTGCAGGACAGTCACTGATGTTCAAATCGGGTGCTCCACGTCCTATATGGAGGCTGAATGCCTGGTTTTATTAAGACTAGGAGTAGAGGCAGAGGATTGGGGGAGAACTTAAACATTAATTCCACACCAATTAGGGCACAGTGCAACTTCAAAGTTTGCTGTGGGTGGCAGGTAAAGCCACAATCCGGGGGTACGCTAAAGGGTTCCTTAAGCACAAACGACAAGTGCAAGATCGCCATCTTTCCCCGCTACAGGCCTAGGCCCTCCGCCTGGAACAGGCTGTGGCTGCGGCAGGCGGGGAGGTGGACCGCCGACAGCTCCAGTTACTAAGAGAATAGATTAAACCCATTAAACCCATATCGCTCGAATCTTCTAAAATGCAATATAGGTCCTCGGCGGGCCGGGTCTATGGGGCTGGGGAAACAAGAATGGTAAATTGCTTCACTGGCTTGCTTAACCCAACCCCTGGCCAACTGAATAGTTCCGGAAATTTGAGATACACAAAGACACGTCTTTCGCATCCCTGCAGCAATAGCACAAACCTTTGCCAAATACTACGCAGAGCTTTACTCGGCAGATCACTCGCAGAATCCAGTCTCTAGCTCTCTCTTTCTGCAGGGTATCCCCCTTACGAGGCTCCCAGAGAGAGAAGTCCAGGCCATAGACTAACCCATCACGAGCAAGGAAATTGGTGAAGCGATCTCATCACTTGCTACCCGCAAGACTCCTGGTCTGGATGGTTTCCCTGCAGAGTACTATGCAGAACTTCGGGAAACCTTGATCCCACAACTCAATGCCCTATTTGAGGAGGTTTTGGAGAGAGGCGCCCCCCCTCCCCTGACACCGACACGACCCCGGTCGTGGTCATACCTATAGCGGACCCTCCCTCAGCCTCATGTCCTAACTACCGCCCGAGCTTGCGGAGGAATTCTGAGATTAAAATTTACGCAACCATTCTTGCTACCCATCTTAAGCGGGGACTCCATTCTTTCATACACCCTGATCAATGTGGCTTAATGCTACATTGCAGCACAAGGCACTGTCTGAGGCACCTCCATGTGACCCTTGCTCACCGTCATCTTCTCTCCCCATACCTCGCCCTATTATTACTCGACTTTGAAAAGGTTTTTGACATGGTCGACTGGCAATACTTAGGAAATATGATAGAGAGAGCAGGCGTTGGCCCCCACTATCGGAAACTGGTAGTGGTCCTTTACTCCAACCCATCAGCCACGGTCCTCATAAACAGGGTACTCTCAGAGACCTTCTCTATAAGGGGAGGAACCCGGCAGGGGTACCCTCTCCCCCCTCCTCTTCGCTCTAGCAATTGAGCCCTTAGCTTTTCTCATTTAGGCTGAAGGGTAGATACAGGGGTGGCGCTGGCAGACCCTGCATGAAGACCGTTTTGCCTTATATGCGGACAATGTCCTGCTCTTCCTGGCTGATCCGGTACTCTCCAGTCCTAGATGCCTCCAATACTTTGAGAGAGCGTCGGACTTACGCCTTAACCCAATCAAGTCCACTTTAGTGCCCCTTCACATCGCACAAGAATGTGTAGATTGGCAAACAACCTTTCCCCTGCAGCAACTCTCCTTCAAATATCTTGGTATCTGCTCAAGAACATCCCACTTCACCTTCCCCGTAGTTGGTTCTGCCGGCTAGAAGGAATGATCAGGACCTTCTTCTGGGGTGGTTCGAGGGAATGGTTGGCCCATACGCACTGCCAGAGGGCCCCATACGATGGAGGAATGGAGTTGATGAAACCTCTCCTGTACTACTTAGCCATCCGTATTCTGGTGATCCACGAATGATTCAACGGTGGATGGTCTGATCCGGCATACAGGCTGGAATTGGAGGGCCTCGGTTTCCGCAGATCCAAGCCATGCTTTATGGGGCTCCCTTTCGTCATACTTTACCGGCAGTAACTCGACTGTCCCTTCTGCTATGGCGCTCAGCCCTGTGACACACTCACTGGGAAGCCATTATTACACTACAGACGCCCCTGCGGCATGGAACTTGGCTGCGAGAGGTTCAGACCTTAGCAGGAATCCAGAAGTGGGACCTGATAGGTATCACTCACTTAGGGGATGTATGGAAGGGAGGGTATTTGTCCTCCTTCTAGGACCTACAGCAAGCATACTCCCTAAATTTTACTCAGTTCTCCAAGTACCTCCAACTCCGACACGCCATTGCCATTCACATTCCTGACCACACGGCAATCCCAGAGTTCTGTCCGTTGGAAGCTAAGCTCCTCATGGGCAGTCTGGGAAAAGAGGGAGTGTCCCAAATCTACTGATCTTCGATGAAGAATTTCCCGTCCACCTCAGATTTCCTCAAGACCCACTGAGAGCATAGGCTTATCCATCTAGGAGGAGGAGGATTGGAGGGATGCATTGATGGTCCCCAGGACACTAACCATATTGGCTAGGCTTCTTTATTCAAGTCTACTATCTCCATTGCGCATACCTCACCCCTGTTCGATTGATGTGAGGATGAAATCAGTGGACTTCTATCACATGGTCTGGTCCTGTGCCACCCTTTATAAATACTGGGCTTTGATTGTTGCTTTGATTGTAGCTGAATTGAGTGACACACTGGGCTGGATGGTCTCCATTAGTCCTCTTGCCCTTCTCCAAGGGTTGATGGAGGGGCTGGACGGCTCCCGGACCAATAACCAATAAACTGTTCTTAGGGATGACCATTATGGTGGCCCAAAGAGACATTGCAGCTGCCTGGAAGGACTTGACATCTCCATCTATTGCAAAATGGCATAAAGGAGTGGACTGATGCGCCATCCAATAAAATTCAGTATACAAAGCAAGGGGCTGTCTGACCAAACATGAGCGCATATAGGGCAGATGGCTGGGCTTAGTAAACTGATGTTACACAGGCAAGGGTTGGATGTCCTGGAGAGGCAATAGGGGTCTTTCGGGCAAAGAATTCTGAAAATGCGATTAATGGTCTCAAATGTCACAATGATGCACTGTTATATGTTGTTGCTTACAAAACCAATAACATTGTTTATTAAAAAAAAAGCTACGATGCTGATCCACTGCCTAGACAAAACTGACTGAGTGGAAAGATGAAGTTGACTGTCTATGGAAGCCTCTGACAAAACATAATTGGGGATGCTGATGGAAATACATGCATCTAACAGAGAAGGGATAGTTCAAGCAGATTGAAACAAATGGGATGGTCACAAAAACAGAAGACCCAACAGTTCTGAGATATCCATATACTATTCAAGGCCAATAAACCTTGTAAAAAAATGTGTCAATCTCTTTGAAACTGAAGTGACCAACAACTCTGAAATTCTTAAGAAAAGGAAACCACAAGGCCCAGGAGGTATGCTACCAGAATTGTTTTACTCTTTTCTAGATAAACCAACATCAAAACTCCTTACTTAATTCTATCATTTCATCAATTAGCAAAACCCCATTATCACACTTGCTTTAACAACTACTACACTCCTCCATAATGAAGGCAAAGAAATGCAGGTACTGCCCAATCTCATCCATAAACAGGTACTGCAAAACTCAAGCAAACCATATTGCTTCCTGGTTAAACCCAATCTTACTTTACCTAATACAGTCAAATTGAACTTACTTTGTCACAGCTTGATCCTCTGCCTCCCATATCAGGTTCTGTGTTAGCATTATATTATTGTCCGATGATGTTAAAGATCACATTTAATGCAGATTTGCTTTGATGCAAAGAAAAAACATTAAATTAAATCACACCAGATTATTAGAGCTTGGCGAATCACCCAAGAAGGTATCCAGGTGCTGAGAGCAAGCAGCAAAGCTAAGCCAGACCTCTGAAAACTCCCAGAAAGCCATCTTGTCATACTTTTTGACTTAGTCTTTGCAACCACAGTACAATTAGACTTACTGCCGATTAGAATGCTACAAAACCTCCCTCTTTTCACAATATTGGAGCATTATGTGCCAGCACCATAGGTGCCAGCATGTCAGTGTATGCGGTGATCTAGCTGTTGAGGTTCTCGATGGCTTTCATCAAGTTTTTGGTGTGGTTGGGAAGACGCACGGAGGGCAAAGCCCACTTTTCTTTGAGGCTGTTCCAGTTGCGGTGGGCAGTTCAGGTGGTTTTAGGTCAGGGGGTGGTTCAATCAATCAATCAGGAGTTTGTTAAAGCGCGACTACTCACCCGTAAGGGTCTCAAGACGCTAGGGGTGGGGGGGAGGGGGGGATGGAGGGGGGTCAAGGTTCCATTCCATCAAGGAGGTTTGGGATGGGTATGCTGACACTGACTAAAGTGCGTCTGTCCAGTTCATAGCTGCAGGCTTACTGCCTGTGATGTTGCTGATTGAAGAGAAAATCGGGTCAAATAGGTGTCCAGCAGTGCAAGTGGGTTTAATAACGTGCTGGATGAGGCCATGGTTTGCAAGGTTTTCTAGGAGGGCTGTAAAGTTTCGATTGGTGCGGTCTTCAAGGGGAAAATTAAGGTCTCTGAGGAGGATGAAGGAGCTGGTGTTGATTATGAGAGTGCGACAAAGTCCGTGATGTGGCTGGCAAAATTGGCACGGGGTCCTGGTGGTCTGTATACAAGTGCACCTCTTGAATGTGAGGTGTTCCCAGTAGTTGTTGGGGGTGGACGTGTAGGTGGTACAGCTGATGGTATCTTTGAATAGGATGGTGACTTCACCTCTGGGCTTGTGCTGACAGTCTTGCTTGTCAATCGTGTAGCCGGTGGGATGGCTGTAACGATGACCGGTGCAGAGGTTGGGTTTAGCAATATTTCATTGAAGAACAGCAGGTCAGGAGCTAGTTTGTGCAGTAGGTCGCACTTCTCTGTGGGGTCTTTGGTGAGTGAGTGTTGAGAAGAATCTAGGAGTGTGGCATGTTGTGTGGGTGGTGTTTGGGCTGTGTGAGTGTGAACAAGTGGGCTGCTGGCGCAGGAGTGGTTGATCATAAAAACTTGCAGGAGACACACCAACTGATCCGAAAAGCCAAGAAAGCCGCTTTCAAGGACCGACTAGATAACAACGCCCACAACAGCAAAGAACTATTCAATATCGTCAAGGAATTTACCAATCCCACGGCCAACTCCAACGACATCACCCCCTCCCAAGCCCTCTGCGACTCCCTAGCCTCATTCTTCCACAACAAAATCGCAGACATCCACAACAGCTTCGACAACCAACCCGTAGACCAACCCACCCAACCCCTTGCAGGACACCCCACCTCCCTTGAACACCCTCAACGACTGGAACCCAATCTCCACTGAGGACACCATCCGCCTGATGAACTCCATCCACTCAGGATCCCCAACTGACCCATGCCCTCACCACATCTTCAACAAAGCTGACTCCATCATAGCACCACACCTCCGAGATGTCATCAACTGCTCGTTCAACTCCGCCACCTTCCCGGAAAGCTGGAAACATGCCGAACTCAGCGCCCTCCTGAAGAAACCCACAGCTGACCCCACCGAACTCAAAAACTACCGCCCCATCTCGCTCCTTCCATTCCCGGCCAAAGTCATCGAGAAAGCGGTCAACAACCAGCTCGCCGCCTTCCTTGAAACAAACAAATCCCTCGACTCCTCACAATCCGGCTTTCGAGCCAAACACAGCACTGAAACCGCCCTTATCGCAGCAACAGACGACATTCGAACTCTCCTGGACAATGGAGACACAGTCGCCCTCATCCTCCTTGACCTCTCCGCAGCCTTCGACACAGTCTGCCATAGCACCCTTCTACAGCGCCTCAAAAACATCGGAATACATGGAAAAGCATTGGAATGGATCACCTCGTTCCTCACTGGAAGAACACAGAGAGTCCGCCTCCCACCATTCATCTCAGAGGCCACTGAAGTCATCTGCGGCGTACCCCAAGGATCCTCACTCAGTCCCACCCTCTTCAACGTATACATGAGCCCCCTTGCGGCCATCGCACGCCAACACAACCTCAACATCATCTCCTACGCGGATGACACTCAACTGATCCTTTCACTCACCAATGACCCTAGCACCGCCAAAACTAACCTACACGAAGGAATGAAAGAAGTTGCCGAATGGATGAAACACAGCCGTCTGAAACTGAACTCAGATAAAACAGAAGTCCTTATCTTAGGCACCTCCCCCTCTGCCTGGGACGACTCTTGGTGGCCAGAAGCCCTTGGAAAAGCACCCATCCCGACGGACCACGCACGGAACCTGGGCGTCATCCTGGATTCCTCACTTTCAATGAATAGGCAAGTCAACGCCGTCTCTTCATCCTGCTTCAACATCCTTCGCATGCTCAAAAAAACATTTGTTGGATCCCCACCGAAACTAGGAAAACGGTCACCCACGCTCTGGTCACGAGCCGACTGGACTACGGAAACACCCTCTACGCCGGTACTTCCGCTAAACTCCAGAAAAAACTCCAACGAATCCAGAACGCTTCAGCCAGGCTCATATTAGACATCCCGCGCAAAGAACACATCTCTGGTCACCTGAAAAACCTCCACTGGCTCCCCGTCAATAAGAGGATCACTTTCCGGCTCCTAACCCACGCACACAAAGCACTCTACGAAATCGGACCAGAATGCCTCAACACACGACTGTCCTTCTACACCCTCTCACGCCAGCTACGATCATCCAACCAAGCCCTGGCCACTGTACCTCGCATCAACAAAACCACCATGGGAGGTAGATCCTTTTCCTACCTGGCAGCTAAAACCTGGAACTCACTTCCCACTCACCTTCGCCTTATTCAGAACCACCTAGCATTCAGAAAGCAACTTAAAACGTGGATTTTTGACCAGTAATTCCCCACCCCTCTTCAAGCGCCTTGAGACCCTCTGGGTATGTAGCGCGCTATATAAATTTTCTGACTTGACTTGACTTGACATGTGAACACTCCTTCAACGTTGTGTGGTGCACTGTGGCAGGTGCGGTGAACGGCAGCCCGGGCTGAAAGCACAGAGGAGTGCAGGAGGGAGCGGGGCTTGGGACAGAACCAGAGTCCCTGGTGCTGGACGCGGTGCAGGTGCAGATGGGAGATGTACCTGCTGCACGCGTCCTTTGAGTGTCCATTTTGCAACTGCCATTAAGTAGTTCATGGGAAAGAGGAGGAGTGCAGGGTGCCTTGGGCGGGAAACGGAAACCATTTATGTCACTTCCTGTGCAATTGATGAAGGGAAATCCAGTGATGTCCCTTTCTGTGCAGATGGTTGCTAGGACATTAAGTCCTCTTTGTAGGCTTCTTCTACTGCCTAGATGTAAGGCCCTATTTATTCCCCATGCTTGGAGTGCAATACAACAGGTTACACATTCACACAACACATAGCCGGCGCACCTTTGCGCATGAAGGCGTTTACATGCATGAGCACACTGAAGCTTGGTACAATCCGACTACCGCATTAGTTCTGTATTGAAGAGATGAAATTTGGAGAGATTCGGCTCTTCTCGAGAGTACATAAGGAAAGATAGACTGTTTTCAAAACCTGCGTTCTATACGTTTTATCTTGAGTAACACAGATGCAGGCCATGGAACTGCTAAGCTCGGTGTTTCATTATTTCAAAATAACCAAGATAAGGATTGACTATAAACTGGTAAATATAAAACTTTGCATTGTGTTGCAATTTACACGAAGGTGTGTTATTATCATGAGTGCTTGGCGCTACACCTGAGTGCGTTGCATCAATGCTTGGCGCTGCACTGTAATGGCATTCTTGTAAAAAAAAGCATCTCTGGGGTAAAAATCTTCCACAACAGGGCACCTAATTTGATAGATTGTGTTCCCCTTTTTGCTACCATACTCCCGTCTGTGCACTGTAGTTATCGGAAAGCCACTTTCGTCCTCATGAGAAGGAAGGACGGCCGCCATTTCACCAACTCTCTGAGGAATACGGCTGGGTTTGGCAGGTACCATGCATGCAGTCGAAACAACTCGAAAAAAATAAATAAAAAAAATACCCGACTCATGTCCTCATTTCCCACGATCTAGAGGAGCTTCCCACGGCGACAGCGGGAGCTCGAGGGGGCAAGGGCATGTTACGTTTGAGGGTAAGGAGCAGAGTTAAGAATGTACATTAAAACGTCAGAAACGTCTCAAGTCTCTCGCCAGTGGTTTCTAGCTTTACATTTGGAGTGACTATAATTTAGAATATCGATTCCCTCTAAATAGACTTGTATGTTCTGTTTGCCTGCTAAAACATTTTAAAACGATATTGAGCATGTAAGTTATGTAACCTTAATTATAACTTTAACGCCGTGTCAAACTGACCGTAGGATTCGTGATTTTAAATAAGGTTTTAATTAGAAAATCAATAGTGCTATGTAATATTAGTTGGGGCAAGGGAGTGGGTGTCGGACGGAGGGAAGAAAGAAAGCATGAAAGGAAGAGTGGGCAAAGCAAACGAAAATAACAGAGAAAAGTAAAGCAGAGGACTTGGGGAAGAGATAAGTGATGAAGTTTCTTCCCACCGTTTCGTATTTTCTGGCCTTTACCACAGACAAATGCAAATCCGATCCCACGACATTACGGGGTCAAAATCATTATCTGTAGAGCTAATTTTATTTATATTACTTCTTCCATTTGAAATTATGTTGTCCCACCACCGCGCAAATTAGCCCACTGCTAGTGTATGTGATGTTGGGCCTCAGGGCCACATGGTGAGAATGAAGGGACAACAGACGCTGGACAGTATGGTGTGATAAATGGCCACGAACACATGCACCCGAGCCCTTTTATTGACGGGGCCACGTCACTCGTGACACCCGTGATGGATGGGTGTGGGGGTGCAGTGTGTCCAGCCCTCGAGGGAGTGGCTGGGCATACAACGTCCTGCTGAGCGCTAGAACGTGTTCTGCAGGACACTACATTCCTCCTCAACTTTATTGAAGAATCAAAGAAAACGTTAGTCCAACCTGTGAGGACAAAACAAAACAGTTAACTAAATAACACAGGGTCCACCATTATTCTGAGTCAGATGGCAGGGTGCCGTTCTTGCAGCAGGACCTTCCCGGTGGGCACCAGTAGTTTAACCTGAAGGATTCAGGACACGACTGCTGCCTTGGGGACGTCCGCTGCATACAGTCCGTTCACTGAGGATGACATGTCCTGCGGTCTTGCATGGCTCCCATCTTGCTGATGTCTGTGATGGTCTTTGGGGAGTTCTAACAGTTCCGTATAGTGGGTTGTGTCATGGATATGGATGGAGTTCCAAGTGAGAGATCACTGAAGTGTTGCCTGATCAAATGCGTCTGTTGAACTGCTTGGCTGTAACCAATAACTGGTTTGTGGGGCAATGTTTCTTCTCCCTCTCCCGTCTGGGGAGGCCCGTTGTCGGGGTTGCTGCAGGAGTGCAGGAGGGCTGCGCTGGGGGCTGCTTGTGTGCCAACTGGGGGCAGCTGCAGGATCGACGAGGAGCCGTTACTTTGTCGCACGCACAACCCTCGAGGGTGGATGAGTCTTGGCCCAGACTTGCTCTCGCTGCCGCGGTTCCGGTGTAGCCCAGGTTCACAGCTAGCTTCTGACTTCTTCAGTCGCCTGCCGTGGCAACGGTGTAGGACTCCAGTCCAAGCGGTACTCTGGTAGTGGTGCTTGATGCAGGTGGTGAGGGCAAGCGTGATAGCGGTTGCCAGCCCTGTGGTGAGTCTGGATGACAGGTGGTGGTGACTTGCTGGGAGAGTCGGATGTCAGGAGGGACTTGGCAGCCATGTGCCTCCGCCTTGCTGAGGTTGAGTTTCTGTGGCGGCTTGACACGTAGAGTGTGTGGATCCTCTCTTGCCTGGCTTGGGGACTCCATCTTGAGGCGGTGTGAGGAAAGACACTCGGTGCTGATCTTCACTCATGGCATCTGCAGTCCAGAGCAGGGATGCCGTTTGCCTTAGACTGCTGACACTCTGGGATGGACGGTCACCTGGAGAAGCGTTGGGATGGACAGTCACCTGGGGAATCGTTGGGATGAGACTCAGTTTGCACTTGCTGCTGCTTAAGTTCGGTTCTCCTGTGAGGCTGTATCCAGGGTCGTCGGTCTGCTTTGGTGGTTGTCTGGCGTGTCAGGGTGTGCTCTTGGCTTGCTGTGTGAGTCCTCTGCTGTGCGAGTCCTCTGCCTTCTCCCCTTGCTGGTCTTTTGCAGCACACCAGTGTTCATCCGGTTTTTCGGGGTGCCAGGGCTGTCACTCTTCTTTCTCCGAGGGTATTGTGCTTGGAACCTCGCGGTGGCGCTGTCATGGCGCTTGCTTCTTCCTTCTTTCCGGTGTGCTTGTCCGGACTGGTCTTTTTGTGTAGCGTGCTCCTTGCGTGCTGTGCGAAGTGACATCCAGTCACGTGTCGCTGGTTGTCGGAGCATCTGTCGCTGTGTTGTAGCTTGTGGGTGGGTCTGTACAACAGTAGGAGTGAGTGATGCGACCTCCTCTCTGGCGGTGGCGTTGGGCAGCCACGTGCGGTGCACACTCCGCACCAGTCTTTCTTGCGCTGTTGGTGGGGACAGTTCCCTTGAGACGTTGCTGTCTGGCTGGTCGTCCACTCTTGCTAATAGGGGCTGTCTTGGGTGTTGCTGCTTGAGTGTGGTTCTTGCTAGTCTGGGCTGGAGACGCTCGGGCTTGTAAGGGCCTTTGGTGACGTGCAAAATTCTTTCTCTTTTGAAAGTCTAGGCAGCCCATTGGGGCATGTGGTGCCCTAGTCAGCCGTCCTGGCTATGTCAGTTCTGGTACTAGTGCATCTCGCAGCATTGTTGTAGCCACAGTAGTGCTACTGCTGCAGTGGGTGTCGCCCTGGGGTGTCTGGACTTCTGGGGTCTTTGTTTCAGCATGTGAGCATTCACACTGCAGCTGACTAATTCTCGTATGCCGTTGTTGCTCTGCTGGCTGTGCACGAGGATTCCGCTGGTCCTTGGAAGGTTTCCCCTTGCTGTGAGTGTCGTGCACACTGTGTTGAAGTGCTGCGTTGTGCACCACCCATAGGGGGAACTGTGGCTACTGGCGCTGGGTTGGCTTGCTGCCACAGCGAAGCCATGCTGGGGTGATGATGCAGGTGTGAGGCAGTGCGCAGTGTTGGTGAGCCCCCCGTCCTCACAGGATGCTCTCTACAGTCTGGCTCTTACCTTTAGTAATGGATACTACCACTTGGACGCCATTTTTCCTCTTCGCTGAGGTTGTTTCTATTATTGCTGGCTTTCTGTTAATCATGGAGAGAGAGAGAGGAACTAGAGTAGCAAGTTCGTTTCCCTTGGGATATAGTGGTTAATCAAAGAGAACTAGCTATGTCTGTATGCTATGTGTCTGCATGGGAAACCATTTGGTTTAGTATGAAGGCCCTCACCCACCAACCTAGTTGGTGGCATGCTTCATCATCGGGCCCCACCTGAGGCACCGAGTGCGCCTCAGTTGTGCTGCGACGCCAGATTACTGCGGAGCGGGTTTTTTGGAAGGTGAGTGTGCTGTGCAGGGTGCATCTCAAACCAAGTGGTCAACATAATAAAGAAAAACTGGAGGATCCTAAACACAGGCTGCCATAAATGGTCACAACCCCTATTCGCCTACAAAAAATCCAACAGCCTGTGGGACCAACTAGTGTCGACACGACCAAGAACCAACGAACGCACAGCAAGTACCACACTACACACTGAGTGTGGCCTGCCTAGAGTGACAGGACACTACCACTGTGGAGACTGCAACATCTGCCATCTGACACAGCCTCATGGAACACTTTCTCACTACAGGTCACACCCCTAATGATATGCGGTGGACAGTAATTGAACAAATTCCGGTCCACCCCACTGACAATGAGAAATCCCTCCTCACCAAAGAACAGCGCTGGATCTGTAGACTGTCAACCCACATCCGGGGCCTAAATGACAACATTCCTTGGAACAGCCTAAAGAAATAATTATCTTGTCTCGGAATAGCTTAAGGAAATCATCCCTTGTCCCCTCCAGCCACCTCTACAAACCCAGCAAGGACTGTGCCAAACATACATGCCTCTACTCCATGCGAAGCCTAAACACTACCAGTAACAAGTGTTTTGCTGCTTTACTGAATACTAGAGCATAGCTCACTTGAGCGCTGCACCGCCCACCTCACTGCACTGACTAGGGATTCGAGTCAGCACCTCTGCCCAGTCATACACTTTTTATTTTATTTTATTTCTTTATTTCGTTATCCCTTATTCTTTAGTAACACACAAGGCAGCAAATTCTTTTATTGCATAAAAATCCTTTATTGCATAAAATTATTTATTATGTAAACCATTACGGAGATTTTTTCTTCACTACTGCCACGACAACCATCTTGGGCACGAGCGCATGCATCTTTCTTCTCTGTCTATCCCACAGATGCTGGCTAGAGAGACACACGCCCACTGAGAGTAGCACTGGGAGCACGCTACTCACACAGACCACGCCCATCCTCAACAGGCTACACCTGTGATCAAGAGAGGGTATTTAAAGCCTCCTTCTCCAAACACTCAGTTTCTTCGGACCTTGCGACCTGATCACAGGTGTTCCATTGGGCCTGGAGACACAGCCAAATAAGTAAGGAGGCCGGTCGGGGGGCGTGGCTAGCCAGCTACAATGGCGGTCGGAGTCCGCTAGAGCTCTGGTGCCGCCTGGGGGTTGCCACCCTGCCACACGCCTCCGGAGGGCCTAGGGTCATCAGGACGGGGGACCCAGCCTAGCGCTGTCCCCCCGGAGCCACTAGACGCTGTTAAGGTCCTGGGGGTTCCGCCCGAGGATCTCGGCCTGTCGCGGCCTACTTGATTGCCAGAAGCCGGGGACGTGATTATCGAGTCCGGGGACCCGTGACCGGAAGTGCTGGAGCGGACCCGGGACGACGTCCGGATTGCCTGTGCACGGCTGGGGCGTGGAGTTCTTGCCCCTGTGGCCCCCGCGCCCCAGCCGCCTGACGCGCGGCGGCCCCTGCGGAGCGGCTGGGTGCTGCTGGTTGGGTGAGCGAGGCCGGCTGCGGACCGGGGCTGGGGACCCCACTACACCGGGGTGAGACACGGAGACTTGCCATTGCTTGAGAGGGGCTCCTGCATACACTCGGGGGCCCCCCTCACCCCCTTCCTCCCCTCCTCCTCTGTTTTACCTGGACAGTGATGTGGGATACTGCTGGCTGCAGAGTGCTGGCCAGTCCGGCTGGAGATCTTTGGTTCTGCTGTGCGAGGGGGTCCTTTGCCAACGCTGGAGGAGGCCTGGCTGTGGCACAGTGCCCCTGTATTCTTTATCCTGCTCCCAGGGCGCACCCTCCGGGACTAATAATTGGCGCCGCGCCCCATCATCTAGTGGAGGAGGGCTGAGTGGCCTGGTGTTGACGAGGACTGCTGATCCTCTCCCTCTCCCCTCCTGCCCCCCCGTCGCGGGAAGAGAGGACATGCAACGTCTGGGGTAGGCTCCAGGGCAGCGCTCAGTGTCGGGACACGCTTGATCCTGCGATGGGGTGCTGGAGAGAGTTCACCGTATGAAAGTACCTAGTTGGTGGCACCTGGGCAGAGAACCTGATTTGGACAGTGGGACGGAGAACTGGCTGGGCGGACCATGGTTCGGAAGGGAGCGAGGACGATGGAGAGCCGAGACGAAGCGGCGGCGCCGTCGCGATCATAAGACGCTGTGGTTACAGGAGCGCCGTCTGGGACAACTACGCTGACCCCTCCCGAAGACCCCCAAACGGACAAGCTGGACTTGATACTAAAGGAGATTAGGGATTCCAGGTCTGCTGTGGAACGCCAGCTAGGGGCCCTTACTACCAATCTCTCTCTGCTCAAGGCGGACCACGACAAATTGGCAGACCAAGTTAAAGATCAGGGCGTGGGGGTGGCGAACATTACGCCGACGGTGGCGGAACACACCACATCTACCCGGCAGCTACAGCAGCAGGTCACTTCCCTGATGGACCGCGTGGAGGACGCGGAAGGCCGTAATCGATGCAACAACACCGCGTCATTGGCCTTCTGGAATGTTGCGAGGGAGCCCACGCTGCGGACTTCATGGAGCAGTGGCTCCGAGATCATATAGCTGCTGAAGGACTGTCCCCGCGATTTTGTGTGGAAAGAGCACACCGCATCCCCACTGGCGGTCCCAGACCGGGGTTCCCACCTCGCCCTTTGATAGACAGGTTGCTGAATTACTGCGACAGAGACTTCCTCCTCCAAAAAGCGCGGGAAAAATCACCCATACAATTTGAGAACCGCCGTATCTCTCTGTATCCGGACTATACTAATGTGGTACAAAAACAGCGATCCTCTTATATCGCGGTGAAGAAGAAGCTTTAAACGGCCATGCTGAAGTACGCCCTGCTCCTCCCTGCCCGCCTCAAGGTGGTGTATGAAAAAAAGACGCACTTCTTCGAAAGCCCCGCAGACGTGGAGGACTGGATTGAGGTGATGGGCTTTGGCGGCAACCCAAGACACCACCATGGGCGGCTCGGATGCGGAGGGCGGGACGCCTGGGGCCATCGAAGGGGCAGCAGCGTGATGACCAACTGGGAGCTGTGGCCCTGGTGGGTAGCTTCCGAGAAGACCAGGAGAAAATTAACACGGACACGGATGATAGCACGGTCCACTCGGACTCTGAGCACAGTGTGCTCCTCTTCCCCACGGTGACGCCTAGAGAAGTAGATGACATTCTGGATAATTAAGTGACTTTGGGTACCCGGCGGAGGTTGGATGGCCTACCTGGTGAACTCTGATATCCTTTCCAGTTGTGATATGTAATGGGGGCCTGTGAATGTATACTGATGGTTGGATCGGGGGGGTGGGGGGTGGGGGTTTGCTTTCAGCTCGGACCCCTTCGGGGCAGGTCCCAGATGTGTGCTTTTTGTAAATGTGATCTTATATGTGAGGGGGTTGGGGCTCCCTTGACTGTTAGGACCTGCTGACCGTGGAGATTCTTTGTTGAGAGTTCCCCCGGATGCCCGATAACTGTAACACTCTGTAGACAATACCCCTGGGATGGTATACCATTGAGCCAGCTGCACCGGAGCGAACAGTTAAGATGTCTGATGTAGTGCTTGGCCGCCCCCCCATTGGCGAATGCACCACTTTCTGGTTTGTTCTGTTTGAGTTTCATTTGTAAGGCTCAGCAATGTTCTTTGGCTGCGCCAAGTTGGTTACGGGTTTTGGGTGGGGAAGGGTACGTCTTCTGGCCGACTTTGGCATCATGTATTAGGATGGGTTTGGCACCACTTCGGGTCCTACTTCATGGAGAGTATGGCTAGTACTGTGGGGACTTACAACTTAGCTACCTGGAATGTACGTTGGCTGGGTGCAATACAAAAAAGACACAGGGTTCACACGTTCCTGCTACGACACCATGCACAAATTACTTTCATGCAGGAATCCCACCTGACAGTTTCTGATGCTCATACACTACGGAAGAGATGGCGAGGTACGATCTACTTGACTTCTTACTCTGCCTTCTCCAGAGGGGCGACCATTTGGGTACGACATGGAACTCCCTTTGTGGAGTTAAAGAGAAAAGTGGATGACCAGGGTAGGTATGTCCTAGTGAAGGGCACACTAGAGGGCACACTGTTGGTCCTAGGCAGTATTTACACCCCAAATTTTAATCAGGAGGCATTTCTTGGTGAAGTAGGAAGGGCACTGGCAGACTGGGTGGACATTCCCTAGATTCTGGGCGGTGATTGGAATATGGTACTGGATGTTGGCCTGGATAGGTCGCACCACCTCCAGGCGGCTGGGGTAGCAAGGCTAACTGAGACATTCCGGGCCTTGGCTGAGGGATGGGGACTAGCGGATGCTTGGAGGGCGTTGCATCCGACCCATCGGGAGTACTCATATTTTTCCCCCGTGCACAGCTTACATACCAGACTTGACAGATTTCTATGTTCTACCTCTCTGGTGTCCGGGATTACTAAGTCGGACTACTTGGCGAAAACCTTTTCTGATCACAGGCCAGGTCAAGTCAAGTCAAGTCAAGAGATTTATATAGCGCGCTACATACCCAGAGGGTCTCAAGGCGCTTGAAGAAGGGTGGGGAATTACTTGTCGAATATACACGTTTTAAGTTGCTTTCTGAATGCTAGGTGGTTCTGAGTAAGGCGAAGGTGAGTGGGAAGTGAGTTCCAGGTTTTAGCTGCCAGGTAGGAGAAGGATCTACCTCCCATGGTGGTTTTGTTGATGCGAGGTACAGTGGCAAGGGCTTGGTTTGAGGATCGTAGCTGGCGGGAGGGGGTGTAGAAGGACAGTCGTGTGTTGAGGCATTCGGGTCCAAGTTCGTAAAGTGCTTTGTGTGCGTGGGTTAGGAGACGGAAAGTAATCCTCTTATTGACGGGGAGCCAGTGGAGGTTTTTCAGGTGGCCAGAGATGTGTTCTTTACGCGGGATGTCTAATATGAGCCTGGCTGAAGCGTTCTGGATGCGTTGGAGTTTTTTCTGGAGTTTTGCGGTGGTACCGGCGTATAGGGTGTTTCCGTAGTCCAGGCGGCTCGTGACCAGTGCGTGGGTGACTGTTTTTCTAGTTTCGGTGGGGATCCAACTAAATGTTCTTTTGAGCATGCGAAGAATGTTGAAGCAAGATGAAGAAACGGCGTTGACTTGTCTGTTCATCGAGAGTGAGGAATCTAGGATGACTCCCAGGTTCCGTGCGTGGTCCGTCGGGATGGGTGCTTTTCCAAGGGCCTCTGGCCACCAAGAGTCAATCCAGGCGGAGGGGGAGGTGCCTAGGATGAGGACTTCTGTTTTGTCTGAGTTCAGTTTCAGACGGCTGTGCTTCATCCATTCGGCTACTTCTTTCATTCCTTCATGCAGGTTGGTTTTGGCAGTGTTAGGGTCTCTGGTGAGAGATAGGATCAGTTGGGTGTCATCGGCGTAGGAGATGATGTTAAGGTTGTGTTGGCGTGCGATGACCGCGAGGGGGCTCATGTATGCGTTGAAGAGGGTGGGGCTGAGTGAAGATCCTTGTGGTACGCCGCAGATGACTTCAGTGGCCTCTGACTTGAATGGTGGAAGGCGGACTCTCCGGGTTCTTCCGGTGAGGAACGAGGTGATCCATTCCAGTGCTTTTCCTTGGATTCCGACGTTTCTGAGGCGCTGTAGAAGGGTGCTATGACAGACTGTGTCGAAGGCTGCGGAGAGGTCGAGGAGGATGAGGGCGACTGTGTCTCCATTGTCCAGTAGAGTTCGATGGTCGTCTGTTGCTGCGATGAGGGCGGTTTCAGTGCTGTGTTTGGCTCGGAAGCCGGACTGTGAGGAGTCGAGGGATTTGTTGGTTTCGAGGAAGGCGGCGAGCTGGTTGTTGACCGCTTTCTCGATGACTTTGGCCGGGAATGGAAGGAGCGAGATAGGGCGGTAGTTTTTGAGTTCGGTGGGGTCAGCTGTGGGTTTCTTCACAAAGGCGCTGAGTTCGGCATGTTTCCAACTTTCCGGGAAGGTTGCGGAGTTGAGGGAGCAATTGATGACGTCTCGGAGGTGTGGTGCTATAATGGAGTCTGCTTTGTTAAAGATGTGGTGAGGGCATGGGTCTGTGGGGGATCCTGAGTGGATAGAGTTCATCAGACGGATGGTGTCCTCAGTGGAGATTGGGTTCCAGTCATTGAGGATGTTCAAGGGGGGTGGGGGTCCTGCAGAGGGTTGGGTGGGTTGGTCTTCGGGTCGGTTGTCGAAGCTGTTGTGGATGTCTGCAATTTTGTTGTGGAAGAATGAGGCTAGGGAGTCGCAGAGGGCTTGAGAGGGGGTGATGTCGTTGGAGTTGGCTGAGGGGTTGGTAAATTCCTTGACGATGTTGAATAATTCCTTGCTGTTGTGGGCGTTGCTATCTAGTCGGTCCTTGAAAGCGGCTTTCTTGGCATTCCGGATCAGTTGGTGGTGTATGCGGGTGGCGTTTTTGAAGGCGTCCTTGGTGCTGGTGTTTGGGTCTTTTTTCCAGGCCTTCTCAAGGGAGCGACAGAGTTTCTTGGATTTCTTAAGATCATCGTTGAACCAGGAGGCCTTCTTCCTGCCTAGTTTGATTTGTCGATTTTTCAGTGGTGCTAGGATGTCGGCGCTGTTGGATAACCATTGGGTGAAGTTAGTGGCTGCTTGGTCGGGGTTTGCGGAGTGGGCGGGGGGGTTTTGAAGAAGCGATGAGGAGATCTGGTCGATGGTGATTTTGTTCCAGTTTCTTCGCAGAGTGGGTTGGGGATGGTTGTTGGATGTGGACTTGTTGTAGGTAAAGTGAACGCAGCTGTGGTCAGTCCAGAGGAGAGCTGTGGTGTGGCTGAAGGAGACATGTTTGCTGGAGGTGAAGATAGGGTCGAGTGTGTGACCTGCGATGTGGGTAGGGGTAGTGACAAGTTGTTTAAGTCCGAGGTTGGCGAGGTTGTCCAAGAGGGTGGTGGTGTTGCGGTCGTTGTTCTTTTCAAGGTGAAAGTTGAGGTCTCCCAAAAGGATGTAATCCTCGGAGGGGAGCGCGTGTGGAGTGATGAAGTCCGTGATGTCTTCACTAAATTGTGCGCGGGGTCCTGGTGGCCTGTAGAGGAGAGTGCCTCTGAGTGTGGTCTTGGGGTCGATGTGGATCTGGAAGAGAAGGTGTTCAGTGTTGGCGAGATTGACGTCTGAGCTGGTTGAGATGCAGATGGATTTCTTATGGACGATAGCGATGCCTCCTCCTGTTTGGCCGGTACGGTCCTTGCGAATGATCTTATAGCCTTCCGGGATGGCAATGGTGATGTCTGGGGCTGAGGAGGCGTTCATCCATGTTTCTGTTAGGAAGGCGACGTCCGGAGAGATGGTGTCTAGTAGATTCCAGAGGTCGATGGCGTGCCTGTGGACTGAGCGGGTGTTGAGCAGGATGCATTGTAGGTGGTTGGGGTCGGATATCTGTTGTGTGATCGTAGATGAGGAGTTGTTCTTGGTTCCGTTAAACTTGCAGGAGTTGCAAGAGAAGGGTCCATGGGTGTGTCCAGGAGCGGCTTGGACGCAGTTGGGGGAACGGCCGGGGTTAAGGGCTAGGAGGGTGGTGGCATCGTAAGTAATGCGGGAGGGGTGGGCATCACGAGGACCAGGGGGTCTGGCGCTGGGCGCGGTCCAGGCGCGGACGGGCATAGACGGGCTTACCTTTGGCGCACCTTCGGCGCGACTGGGGCGCGATCGCTGCGCGTGAACACTGCGCGTTAGAGGATCTACCATAAGTAGTTAGTGGAGGGGCGGGGCGAGGGGTGGTCAGCTGGGAGGCGGGATGCGGGGTGGAGCTGCAGGCTGGGGCAAAACAACAACAAGATGGCAGGCAAAGCGGAAGTGAGGATGACGGGGCAGGGGAGGGCAGGGTCGCCGGTCTAGTCGGTACACAAAACAGCCAAGGCAGCAAATATGTAGCTAGCGCACCAAACGAGGATACAGTCCTAGCACACAACAACAATGCTAATCAAGCGCAGGCACAATAGCGCTAGCGTTAGACTGAGACCCAACTAATTAAGCGCAGGCACAATAGTGCTAGCGTAAGACTGAGACCCAACTAATTAAGCGCAGGCACAATAGCGCTAGCGTTAGACTGAGACCCAACTAATTAAGCGCAGGCACAATAGCGCTAGCTGACGATCAGCCTTGAGTGGGGTAGGGTGCTGTCTCCGGTGCCCACCTGGAGGTTGCATCCGACGCTGTTGGACGATCCCCCTTTTCGCGCCTCTTTGGCCGAAACCCTAGGTAATTATTTTCGGGAGAACTGGGACTCTGCGACGTCAAATTTGGTGGTATGGGACGCTATGAAGGTGGTCCTGAGGGGTGCCACCATTGGTCAGCTGGTGGGAGCCCCCCGTGAAATACACAAAAAACTCTGTGATGTGAAGATTCGTCTCAAGACATTGGAGAGGGAGGCAAGTGTGGACCCAGGGAGAAAGGGGGATTTACAAGCAGGGAATATTGAACATGCGGAATTGTTGGAAACGTTAAGGTCCATTGATCATAAAGAGTATTTACGCCGGCAACAAACCGAGGTTGACCGCTCCGGCGCTCTCCTAGCTCGTATAGTAAGGGACAGGCCGGACCCCCAGTTATTACTCGCATACGGAATCGGGCGTGCAACGTCGTGGTTACGCAGGCAGAGATTAAGGGGGCCTTCCGGGATCATTTGCGGGAGCTCTATGCCCCCCCTGCGACGGAGGATCAGGGTAGGATCGAAGACTTTCTAGTGGATTTGCCCTTCCCCACCCTAACGCGGGACGCTCAGGCCGAAGTGGAGGGCCCTCTTACCCAGCAGGACATCTGGATGGCTATCGGGGCTCTTAACCGTAACAAGACTCCGGATGGATGGATGGACTCCCGGTGGAGTTTTACCAGACATACTCCGAAACCTTAGTGCCCATTCTCGAAAAGATCCATCGCACGTCATACGAGGAAGGGCGTTTGCCCACCTCTACGATGCAGGCCATGGTCATATCCATCCCGAAGCCAGGTAGAGACATGCTTGAACTGGCTAATTATAGGCCGCTCTCAATGCTCTCTACGGAATATAAAATTCTAAGTAAGGCCATAGCGCTCAGAGTCCAGCCCCACCTCTCCGCCCTGATCCACATGGATCAGTGTGGTTTCCTCCCTGGCAGGAGTACGTCACAAAATACACGGAGACTCCTCGCATTCATGGCTGCTACGACGCGTGATCTCCCCCAAGCCGGCTGTATTGCATTGGACCTTAGGCAGGCGTTTGATTCATTATCCTGGTCTTTTAGGTTTGCGGTGTTGCAGCGCTTTGGCTTGCCGGACTCTTTGATAAAATGGGTGTGGTTGCTCTATACAGACCCTTCGGCCTGAGCTCGGACCGGCCGGCATGTCTCGGATAGTTACCCGGTACACAGAGGCACTCGGCAGGGGTGCCCACTGTCACCCCTAATTTTCATGTTAACGCTAGAACCCTTGGCCCTGGCACTCCGGGCCCAGGTGGAACGGATGGGTATTACTATTGACGGGGTGAACAACCTGATCTCAATATATGTGAACGATATCTTGTTATATCTTCGGGATCTGGAAGAAGATCATTCTGCCTTGGCCAAAATATTCCTTAGATTTGAGGCGGTGTCTGGCTTGGCCACCAACCCAGGAAAGTCCATTGGGTTTTAATTCCGGGACATGCCGGAGCCCCCTCTCATCCACTTCGGGGAGTGTCGGATCCCGGTGGCCCAGACCACGTTTAAGTACCTGGGTCTATAGACAATCCGGAGACCAGATTGAGGGCAATATTCGGAGGGCTTTTAATGGCCTTCGTAGTAGTGTGAGTTTTTGAACGTCCTTGCCTCTGTATGTCATGGGCAGGATCGCCGTCTCAAAGACGGTCCTGCTCCCCCGCATGTTATACCACTTTGTCAATCTACCAGTCATCCTCCCAAGACAGATATTTGATACCCTGAACACGTTATTGACCACCCTTGTATGGGGAACCGGCTGGCGACGCATTGGTTTACGGAAGCTACAGCTTAGCCCTAGATTGGTGGGCCTGGGAGTGCCTGATTTATGCAGTTATTATTATGCCAGCCAGCTACAGTGGTTGGCATGCTAGGTGGCGGGCAAAAATTCACATGAGATTAATTTCACTCCAGAGAGGATGGCCCGCAGAGACTTACACTTACTGTTGTTGCCTAAGGCCCGAATTCCCCTGGATTGTCACTCTCTTCTACGCACGGCTCTGACCTGCTTGAGGAAGGCACTGGCATACACGTCAGCAACCGTCCCTTATGCAGGGAACATCCCTCTGTTAGGTATTCCGACCCCGCAGGGATGACTGACCCAGCGTAGGATACTGCCCTGGACGGAGGTTGGGGCAGACACAGTAGGGGATTTCTTTGGGGATGATGTCTTGCTAGACCATGACTCCTTTGTACAGGCCACAGGGGCTCCACCACGATTGTATCTTCTACACGCCACTGTGTCACACTATATAAGAAATACATGGGCCCGCAGCGAACTACACCTGTACAGCAAGAGTTGGTACACTTACTCTACTATATGGCAGGGGGAGGTCACTTGGTACGTAGGCTCTACGCTGGGATTAGAGCACATGCAGCCATATCCCTCAACACGCTTCGAGACACATGGACGGAGGACACAGGGGAAGTTTTGTCTAACAAGGCATGGAAGGTTATCCTTGAGCACCCCCGGAAGGTGTCCAGGAATGTGAAATTTATGTTTATACAGGTCATCGTATTACACAGGGCTTACCTCAGACCTAGCCGGTTACACCGAATGTTCCCAGACTCCCCACACCACTGCCCCCGCTGTAAAACAGACGAGGCCGGCCTCCTTCACATGCTGTGGATATGCCCACACATATGCAGTTATTGGAGGGACATCTGTCAAATCCTGCACACAGTGAGGCACTGGTAGTGCCGGCGGAGGCGTTACATTGTCTGGTGGGACACCGCAAACGGCATAAACACCACAAGGCTCAACTGAAATTTATAGATTTGGCATTGTTATTAGCAGTAAGAGTGTTGACGATGCGGTGGAAGTCCCCCAGATCGCCTGGAGTACCGGTATGGCAGGCCGACTTAGTAAGATGGGGCAGGGCGGAAGGGATGGCCTTACGCCAGGAAGAGGAGAAGGGTCGACGAAAATACCCAATTGCCCAGGAATGGGAACGCATGCTCTTAGACCGGGAGGAGATGGAATTGGGAACCCCACCAGGGGATAGCACATGACAGGAATACGCCCGAGAATAAATAGGAGTGTATGAAATGTCAATAGCGGTCTCTTGTATCACACACTGGTTCATGTCACGCACGACGAGAGGTCCCAAGAGTATCTGTTGCATACGACGCGAAGGGCTGACCTTTGAAGTATCAAGATGCCGGAAGATGTACAAAGAGGGAGGGGGAAGGGAGTATCAACCAGTTGTGGGAGGAGGGAGGGAGGAAAGTTTTTGAAAAACAAAAATGACTGTACTGTCTGATGTTGTTACTGCTATGATATATGTCCTGATACAGTCGCTAATAAAGAGTTAAAAAAAAAAAATAAAGTAAGGAGGCCGGTCCCCGCTCGCGGTACAGTTGCCAGTCATGCTGCCTTTGGCCATAACTGAGCATGCAGCACATAACCGCTAGCAGCGTGTGACCTCCCCTCCTTTTTAGACATTAGCTTTTTTCTCCTTTTTCCCCACTTCCAGAGTGCTAATAAGTCCCGACCCTCCGGCGGAAGTCCAGGGAGTTTTTCATCTGTGGACAGGAGTAAGCATCCTACTTGTAGATAATTTACACATTTATTTTACACATCTAGGTACTAGCACCTGTAGCACATACCAAACCGGCAATTGCCACGTTCCATCACAAGCGCCTACACCCCCGCCTTATTCGCGCACACGTTCCCATGCAGAAACATAGCATACAGACATAGCTAGTTCTCTTTGATTAACTATTATTGCTGGCTAGCAGCCAGCGGAGCGGGGCTCTTGCAGGGACCGTCTGCCTTTGGCCACAGTGTGGGAGCTGGGAACACTGCGTGGTTCACGTTGTGCTGGGGTGAAGTGGGCTGAATCCTATACTTGTGTGGGGGTCTTAGGCATGCCTCACAACTCAGCCTTAGTGTCCACTAGTTTCAGCAGCTCTGTGGATGCATGGGCCTGGACATTCCTTCTGTAGTTTTTTCACTGCAGGCTGTTTCTTCCTCGTGTGCTTGCTTGGGGCGGCTGCAGTACCACTTGTGGCCGCTAGGTCGCAGTGCAGGCCTCGGTGCGGTGCGGTCTTTGACTGCTAGACGCTACAGGCGATCCTCACGTCGGCGCGGCAGCCTTTCACATGCTGCTGGCCATGCTGACCCATGGGCATTGTGGAGACCGGTGTCAGGACCTTTCGTGCAGTGTGAGCTTCGAGAGGGAAGGAAGGTAAGACAGTTTCCTCTTTCCCCCGGGACTGGGAGCTCTTGCGGGGGGGAGCACTGAATGGAGCAGCGCTCCTGGTGTGACAGGCATCCGGAGTGTGGGTGCAGGGAAGACAAACTCTTGCTGGTGCTCTGCCTGGGCCGGTCTGGCTGGGGGTAAATCCCCCTCTTCCTCCAGGCTGCAGAGCGTCGAGTCACTGCCAGGGGCGCCGCAGCTGCTTTATGCATGCAGCAGTAGGGAGGCCGTGAATCAGAGCGCTCCTGCCCCAGCAGGCCGCGGCGCCGTTTTATCTTCTTCCACCGCGCTGGGTGGGGAAAGTGCAGAGGTGAGTGCATGTTGGTACGCTGGTGTCAGTGCAGAGACCAGGCACATCGTGCCGTGTCCAGACGGCGTTTCTCGTATCCCTTGTCTCCTGGTGCAGGAGCGGCAGGCCGAACAGCACATGGACGCTTCAGGGCGAGATTTATTCCAGGGTCAGAAGCACAGCTGCCTCCAGCGTGGCGCTAGCTGTGGCACTTCCTCTAACGTCCGTTTTCTGTTCCCCTCACTGACTGCTCGCAGTCGGGCTGGCTGGTACCGAGGCTGCAGCGGCGGCGGTATGTGGGCGTCAGTGGTGCCAGTATGAGCACTGGGTGACCTTCTCCCCCTTCAGCACGGCTTCGGCTGTCGTGCTGGCAATAGGCATGTGTGAGTCTCTGGGCAGGCGAAGACGATCCTCTTGGGGCTAGGAGGCGTGAAAGAGCGCGCCGGGGGTGCCGCTTGCCAGGCTCTTCTCCTCCCGTTGAAGGGCAGGCCAGCAGGAATGCTGGGTCAGCGATCCTCCTCGTCGCCTCGGCCGCACCGTGATCAATGGGTGTGGGGGTGCAGTGTGTCCAGCCCTCGAGGGAGTGGCTGGGGATACAACTTCCTGCTAAGCGCTCGAACGTGTCCTGCAGGACACTACAGTGTACAATATAACAAATCCCAAAAATAATAAAGATATAATGGAATGAAAAACTATTGTATAACAGTAGCGAGAATAATCAGCACACGTCCTTATTGATAAAACAAGTTATAAAAAACAAACTGACAAAGTCGATATAAAAAGTATGTTTTCAAAGCACTAAAAGAGATAAATCAGGAAGCGTTCAGATGTTACTGAAGAAAGAGAGAGAGCTCCACGAAAGTGGAGCAACAACTGCCAATGCACCTTCAGAATAAACTAACCGGTCGAATTTTGGACTCTAACCAAGAGAAATCAACAATTTCAGAGTGAGCTTAGATGGCTGTCTCAGGGGAAGGTTAACTACGAAGCCAAGCTTTGACTCAAAAGGAGATTATAGGGGCAGCCAGGGCTAACCGGAAAGAACCGTGGGAGTGCGATTACATAACCTGGAACGGCACAGACACTACAGTCAAGACTGCTCCGAAGACAGAGGCCCTTTGAAGGCTGCCTTTCCACTGAAAGGCAGGAGAATCCAGTGGAGACAGACGGTAGACCCCAACTCAAGAGACCAAAACGAGATCACCTTTCTTCGTAAAGCAAGGAGCCGAGCTAGTTTGATAATATTAAGTTCAAAGTCTGAGAAAAGATGGAGGCTAAAACCCAAAGATCTCACAAAAATAACAAGTGTGAAAACAAAATCTAGGAAACCTGCCTGAATCATCACTCCGCTAGATGTTTCCACTACCCTTCCTTTTCTAACCGCGTCAGCCGCAAACCTCCAATGATTCCTCACTTTCCCCTATCCCAGTCTACCACAGTCACCTTCTGTAACTGCCCCAATCTCTTGTACAATGAGTTTTTGACTTGCAACTCCGTTCCTGATCTGTAGATCCAGATACTCACACTCATGCAGACTTACAAACCTGTGAAGAAGGCCTGGAAAGAGAAACTTGAGCTAGGAGAGGAGCCGAAGAAGCAAACCAAATCATTGAGTTCTTGGCAGAAGTAATTTAACAACAAGCATTTACAATGCAATGGTCTTGGCATTATTAAAGGTAGAGCTATTGGCATTGCTCATGACTTTTTTTTTTTTTAAATCATAAATAAATGGCATTGTCATTAACATTGCCAATAGCTTAATGGTTAAATAAATGGCATTGTCATTTACAATGCCAATAGCTTAATCACTCGCAAATGCATGACCTATTGCATTTACACCCACACAGAGCCACACACACAAAGCTACCCACACACACACATACAGAGCCACCCACGCAGTCATTCACATAGAGCCACCTACACATGGATATTAAACATTTAAAAGCCATGTTCCTTCTGACTTGAAACACCCTCATAACTGCTGGTGACGTCACACGACGAAGGGTGTAGTTAGACGGTAAGGCGTCTCTGTTGAAGACCACAAATGCAACATTGGACACCACACAAGCAACTTTTATTTATGTTTCCTAAACCAGTGGACAGTCTTAAAATCACTGCCAAGTTTGTTTCACTGTTCGTAAGAGGAGGCAAGAGAAGCAAAATAATATTTAATTTTTAATAATGCAAAGCGCCCCTCTACTGAATAAAGGGTCGCTGTAGAGAAAGAGGTAGCAACAGAGGAGGAAGGTAGTGAGAGGCGAGTTAGGAGGAACCAACGAGGAGAAAGAAGGGAGGTGGAGAGGTGAGGCAGCGAATAAAGGTTAGGCAAATTGAGAGTTTACCTTGTTAGAGAGGTGGGTACATAGATAAGAGTGAGTGACGTGAGGAAGAGAGGAATGAGATGGAGATGAAGGGGGTGGGGTGGGGAGTGAAAGAGTGGGACTAGAAGGACGGGGAGAGGTGAGGTAAAGTGAAATGAAAAGAGGCGAGTTAAAGGAAAAGATGAGGTTGAGAGAGAGGTGAGGCAGTGAGATGGGAACAGTGCAGTGAGGTGCAAAGAGAACAGTGACACAGTAAGGTCATGATAGTGAGCGACAGAGGTCAGGTACATAGAAGTGTACCAGCGAGAGGTGAAGGGTGCTGAAGAGATGTGAGAAAGCCAGAGGCGAGATGGGAGTGGGTACATCAAGATATAGTGGACGTGAGTTAGAAGACCTGAGGCAACCTAAGGACAGAGGTGTGAGACACAGGTCGGTGAGGCAGAGATGGGGGCTAGAGGGTGGTACAGAGAGGGAACACTCAAAGGTAGATAGAGAAGAGCTGCGATTTATTTATTGTGAGATAGAGAGATAAGGTAATACAATATCGAGAGGTAGAAAGATGAGAGAGCCAAGGTAGAGGGAGATGATGTGAAGAGTAAGTTAGTGGAGGTAGACAGAGGTAAGTAAACATTAGTGAGGGTAGGTAGAGGAAGATGGTGGAGAAAGAGGTGTGGAAAGGGGGAGATACATACGTAGGGGGTTTGGAAGAAAATGATAGAGGCGCAGAGGCAAAGGAGAGAGAGTGGTGAGGTAAAGTAAGGATAGGTAGAAAGAGCGAGAGTCAGGGGTAGAGGTACGCAGAAAGAGGTTGAGCTAAAGAGAAGGGGGAAGAACCAGAGATCACTTTATCGGTGGTGGGAGGTTGGGAGTGGGCTCTTGGAAAATGGGAGGCCTGTGCCCAGGCTTAAAAAGCCTGTGCTTACTTCTTCCGTCTACGTGGAAAGATGAAAAATAAACGCAAAAGATCTAAAAATGTACAAAGCTGAAGGAGACGCTGAAACAAGGCCCTGTCATAAAAAGGCAAGAGAGAGGCCAGCAGACGTCCAGTGTGGCGGAAAGGGCGCCACAATGTTGGACGTTGAAAGGCGGGGTCCCACTACTTTTGCAATAATAGTGTTCCTTTTAGAATGCCCGAAGTGCAGGTTTCCAACTGGTCCTTAAGTCCCAAAAACGCTTGATGCAGCATGTCAGCAACTTCTTTAGTGTCAACAACACGGGATGCAGGGTTTTAGCTACTTTTGGCCAGGTTGGATCAGGCTGTGCGCTTTGTAGCGCTGTGGTGTGCTTTGAACGGGAAAAACAAAAGGCCTTGCCAATGCTCACGCATCTCGCGGTACGGGGCGTACTGCTTTCAACGCAGGGACTCAGGAGTACGCGGCGGACAGTACAGGCGGTTCGCAGGCTGAGCCCCGATTTCACATGGGGTCAAACTCTGCAGGAAGTCCAAGTCCTCTGGTTTGCTAATCAACAAACGGCATTGTCGACCCTCTCCCTCTTCACTGTTTGTTAGTTAAGAAGGAAGGCAGTGAAATGAATATGGAACTAGTCTCGTGCCTTCCCTTAGATTAACTTTCTACTTTTTTCCCCAAGAAAGATATGTGACATTTTTCACAAATACCATTTCAGATTTAATGTACTATGATGCGCACTGCACTAACGTGGGTCATGAAATAATTCAACTGAAATCATGACTGTTTAGTGGAGAGTGGGAAGGGAATGAGATATTCATCCAGATGTTCAGTTGTATAATGTATAATTTGGGAACCTGAGCCAAAATCCTGAATCCCCACGTCACTAATTTGTGTGATCCTACTCAAATCGCTGTGCCTTAATCTGACTGTCAAATCGCAGACCCCCTGGTATGGTTCAATGACGATAATGCTGCTCCGTATACAACAACAATTTTGGTGATTTATACAGAGCACTTGACAAACTGACATCTCTTGGGTAACCCGTGGGCGTGCTGCCAAGACATTGGAGTAGGGAAAGGTTGTTTACATAAACATTGCTTTTAACAGATGTGAATGAAGTCTAAAGTATTGAAGTGTAATATAATACAAGGTTTCAATAAATAATCAATTTTTTATCTGGGTGAATCTCTATCATAAGTTTACATGACGTTGCTGATTCATTTACTCTCGTAAACTAGTGACTCTAGTGATGGCGCTGTCAGAGCCAAGCCAGGGCCTCTCTCCGAATTTGCGGACTTGCCAACATCTGCGTAATACCGGGTGTAATACATTTGATTGTGTTATTAACTCAAGGCTGGGCTGACTCTGGTGAGACCATAAACTGTTTCTACACTATGAGGTGTTGTGTAAGAGAAGGACTGTACGTCCTTGGGGTGCCACCGTGTTCTCGCGCGCCCCTACGTAGAGTAGTGGTGATGGTGCGAGGAGGGGCGGAGGTTGCAGGGGGAGGTAGTGCCCCTGGGGCGCGGGGGGAGGTAGTGCCCGTCATATCTGTTTCTGCTGCCATGTGGCACTGTGGGGTGTTGTGTGCCTTCATGTTGCTGAACAGAAGCCGTTTTCTTGTATGATGAAATGCAGTGTGCGGCTGGAGAGGGCAGTGCCCGTTTGTCACGCATTACAATACAGCCCGCGGCGCTATAATTCGAGCTCTCTGTACCGGAGCAGAAGCTGTTGCTGCTGATGGTCCTGCCCGAGCTCCCATGGCCAGACTTGAAGTCCTTGCTCTCCTCCTCGGAGTAGGGAGACTCGGAGGAGGGGGAGGCCTTCTGTCGAGGCAGATAGGGGCGCAGCACCAGTCTCGGGATGCGGCTGCGGGCGGACGCCTCCTTGTCCGGAGCCCTCGGTTGCTCCACGGTGGCCTGCATGATGGAAGGGGAAAAGTGTCAGCGCAGGCTGGGGCCCATCCCCACAGCGCTCAGTGGCCGCCGGCCAAGCTATGTAAGGCATGGGAAGCGGCGCCACAGAGCTCCTGACGCAGCTGCCAGGGGTACGATGCAGCCAGATGAAAGTACGCCGCATGTGGGTTCGTTCAAAACTTTAGCATGAGAAGCGTACGAGAAGCGTACCAGATGCAGGGAAGTACGGCAGGGGTACATGGCGCACACTTGGATCCAGGCGGGGAAAACAAACGTTGTGGACCCAGAGTCCGTGGGGCATGCTGCAAATGGCGGCGGGCAAACATCCAAAAATTTTCGGATTCAGGGGCGTGTTTTTGGCTTCTGAGCGACGGATGACGTCACAGATGGAAAGAACGCCAAAAACACGACCCAAATCCGAAAGAGACGGGGCTTGATTGGAGTGACGCCCCTCTCCTCCAATGGCTGGCCTCCGTTTAGGAAGCCAGCCAATGGAGGAGAGATGGAGGAGAGAGGCGGATTCATGCCCAGTCTAAAAAAACATAAAATCTCTGACCGGAGACTGCGCAAGCGCAGCCTTTAGGTCCTGGACCTAAAAAAGGGAAATGCCATCCAACCCTCAATAGCATCAAGGGCCGTAGCAGGTGAAGCAGGCAGAACATGGAGTTTGGTGTTACCCTGTTGGTGGTTCGACATGCCCCTGTTCGTTGCAGTTACATATAGAGCATCCCCATAGATACTGCACGACCAGGGAGAAAAGATCGCTCCATGAGCACACTGCATAACTTGCGTACATTTTTAGAGCACTGGTTTACCCTGATTTTTAGTTTGGGAATTCTACTACAAACAAGTGTTTCATATTAAACAATGATGGCCATTCCCTCGCCTTTCTGTCTGTACCTCAACATCTATTACCTAAATCTTCAGTTTCTTTAAAAAATGTAATTTTTTACCTTTCCTATTTTCACATTTGGACAAGAGAAGTACGACAGAAACATTTCGCCGAAAATTAATTTTTTAGTTAAAAGAAATAACGTGAAATATATACAGGAACCTATTAGCATTTTAGATTCTGTAAAATTAGCAATAACATACTTAAGAGGTCTGACCTGGAGATATCCGTATACAAAAACAGTGCCCAAGTAGACAGAAAAGTGAACAGGAACATTCCGGATATGCTTCCTAAGTCACAGACGAACAGAAAGTGCTGACAAACGTGCCCTGTGTTTGACAAAGGTAAAGGCTAAAAGGTAGTGTCGAAACAAGGCCTGAGGGGCACCCCAGTAGGGTGAGATAAAGTCCACCCCTCTATCTCACACCACCAGTCCTGTACATGCCCCCTCCCACTGCCTTCATCACTGAACTCAATGTTGCAGAGATTCGACTTTGTGGCCTGTAGCTTATGAGCAATTTTCTGCTTCAAGAAGGTAAACTGAAAAGCATTCAAATCTAGGACTTGCAGAAGTAAGCACTGGATATATCTCGCCAGTAGTGGAACCTAAGGCTGGCTGTGTCTCTGCAGAAAGCACCTTGGCCAACTGAGCTATCTTACCAGATAATGCAATTGACCAGCAGATCTAACTAGTGACCTACAAGTCTTATGTTTGTACTGGGAGGGATGAACTACAGGCTGCTTGAAGGGGACAGTCTAACCTCCACGTGGAAAACTCAGTTCTTTATCCTTCGAAGGCAGAGGTCTTCAAATTGGGGGGCGGCGTGGATGGGTTCCCAAGGGGGGGGGGGGGGGGGGGAAATGTCTCGGCAAATAAATGAAAATGAAGATGGAAGTGTGGCAATGTTTATTTGCCTCATTTCCAGACTGTCTTCATTCACTCTGAGCCTTTAAAATGAGAACTGTGATCAAAGTGCCATGGTGATGGGGTCTAAGAGTGTGCTCGCAGGGTCAAAGAGGTTACCAAAAAATCACAATCATTTGAAGTGCAATAGGTCTCGCATTTGTGAAAGTTAGAGCTATTGGCATTGTAAAGGATGTTTTTACCCATACATCCGGCTATGGTCTATTATGGACGTAGTCTACCTGCTTGAGAAATTGCTGAAAACAAAAGAAATGTATGTATTTGTATTTTTGCCCCACTTCAATTCTTGACCTATGTGAAGATGGCTCGATATGTATTTAACTGACATCCTGCTAACAGCAAAAGCACCAAACTAATAGCTTCAAAACCCATTGAATATCATGGAGTTAACAATTGGCTGTACCTGAGATGCATAGACATAAATAGTTAGGCCTTTATTACGGAAATGTTGGTAGTCCAGATTCCGGTGAAAGCTGTTTTTTTCTGCTGGAATCATGATTAAAAGATATGCGGTAATTACAGAACCACACATTATTGGTAAATTCAAATGTGTTATTTCCAATGAAGTTTACACACACACCACACACTGAGGGACTTGCAGGGCACTAAAGGACTTGCAGGACACTGGGTGGGGTGGAAGGTACTGCCCTCTTCACCCAGGGAGATTTGGGAGTGGTAATTGCTTAGAGATGTCCCCTGATAAACGACCAGCCCTGGTGTGGTTCCTGATCGGCTGCCTGCCATTTGCCACCATTATTCAGGTCTCTGGACCCCTCGAAAGAAAACCTCCGCTCTCTGGGTCCAGAGACAAAGCCCATCCTGGGCAGAGGTAGCATGCCTTCTCCCCCAGGATAGGCTGGGTCCATGAAGGGGAAGATTCAAATGCCTGTCGCCTTTGGAAGCTGTCCCTGCCTTTTGCTGCCCCCAGCAACTGGCTCACACCGGTTATGTCCCCCACTTTGGACAAGAGAATCAACGGGAAACCAAGCTAGGAAGAGAGGTGTGCCCACCTTTGCCAACCCCATCCCTCAGGTGGGGGAAGCGAGGTGAAGCACACATCTCAGTCCCCTCCATCTTGAAGATGAGGTGACTCAGCCAATTAGGGAGGGGCTCATGCCCCTCCTACTGGAGGTGGGCGTAATAGGGGGTGTACCCACCCCAAGGAAGGGACCATTGGTCCCAACCAGCACACCCTTTGAATGCCAATAAATCTAGTATTTAAGGGCAATCCTGAACCTGGACTGCTCAGATTCGAGGAAGAAGGAAGGAGGACTAAAGAGACATGCTGGCCTAGGAAGAAGAGGACAAGTACTGCTTTGGCCCCAGCCCTACCGGCCTGTCCGCTCGACCTGCCTACAGCGAAGTAACTGGCATAGCCAGCTGCCACCCGCCAGAGCCTGGAGGACCTGCCCTGCACTCACCTTACAGACTCTGTTTCCTATAAGCACCGGATTTGCTCAAGAAAGACTCCAAGACCAGAATCCAAATTCCAGCGACTCCGAGATTCGGCACCATTCTGCACCCAATGCCCACGGCCCGATTTCAAGTGGGCCCAACACCACAAGGAGGTCTCCCCAGTGGGTGGGGCATGGCTATGCACGCAAATGGAACGGAAGTCTTAGGGTAGAGCTCCGTCTCGAGCTCCCCTTCCCGGCGCATTTTCCTCAAATTATCCGGCAGTTCTGTCTGAAAATTAGAGAACAGAGCCCAGAAGGCAAGAACACCTGCCACACCAAGTTGGAAAAGATCGGAGACTCCCGACCGCACCGAAGATTCCCGCAGCGGTGTGGCAGAGCACCTTGAGACCTAACCGGCTGCTGGGAGAGCCTGAGGCTTAGATCCATGCGCTGGGCCCCTAAGGAGACCTGGGGCACGAAATGGCCGAGGCGGCCAAGGATCGACGGGACTGCTTCTGGTGGGGCCCGAGGCTGCGGGTTGCGGACGGAGCTGGTCTGCAGCCCCTATCACGTTCTCGCCCGCTGACCATTGGTGCGCAACGGAGCGCGAACACGGAGGCCAGGAAGACGCGCCCATCATGGCGAGAGGCACAGTCACCCCTGAACTGTGAGGCAGCCGGACAGGGTCATTAAGCACCTAGAACCCGGGCTGTTGGCTGCTGAGGGGTGAGATCGAGAGCGTGACCTACACATTGGGCTCTGTGACACGGCTGGCGGAGTGGAGGAACCGCGACCCCAGTAAGACCCGGACACTACCTAGGTCACCTGAGGCAGAGGCCTGTAGGCGCGGGAGGACTGAGGCGCCCACCCTGGCGATGCTGGGCAGTCACGTGCTGGAACGGGGAGGCTGAGGGAAGGACAGCGGTGGCGCGCCCACCGCTGCGCACCACGCCGACACTGCAACCCCACTACTCGAGGTAGGCCTTACGGGAGGGTGCGGCAGCCGGGCTCAGTGAGGAGACCGGGCGGACAAAGTGAGGCGCCGACGTTGGCCGATGATGCACGCATGGGCGAAGGCCGCAACTGGGAGATCAGAGGCACAATCATCGCGTTGGCCCGGCTCCATCACCCTGGGGCTCTGACACGCTACTGGGTGTTGGACAAAGGGCACCACTGGATGTGTCGAGCGAGAGGCGCCACAGACGCATACAAATATAAATAATAGCGAACGTCCCAGATCCTTTGGGGGACACCACTGTGGCGAATTCGAATTAGGCCCTGAGGAAGAAAACCTGAGCACCACTCCTGCCTGCTACTGGGACGGAGCCACGCGGCGGTGCAGGCGTGGAGCAGCGGACTTGGGCGCGGCGGCCATCCCTACACCTTACTCAGGATTGCACGCCTTCATCCCTGTGCCGCCCTAGACCATCGTCGGCACCCAAGAGACAAGTGTTCACCACCATTGCAATCGTAGGCCCCACACTCACCGAACGGCTCATGTCTGGGGGCACCAGAGCTCACTGGAGGAACACTGCCGAAGGGCAAAATGGAAAAGTCCTCTAAAAATGCTGATGCTGACCACATGGCGGCCAAGCTCGACACCATGCTGGCGGCGATGGAGACACTAGAAGAATCCATCCAACTCACCCGCACCTCGCAAGCAACCAAAATCGACAGTGTCGTTTTTAATTATTTAATGGTTTTGTAAAGCGCGTAGTAACTCAGTGAGCATCCCAGCGCTGACCTGCTTCTCCAGGGGTTTCAGCCGTCTAACAAAATTATGTTTTAGGGAAAAGGAGAGTCTTTAAATATTTCCTGAACTGGAGGTAATTCGATTCTGTCCTCAGTCTTCGTGGTAGTTGATTCCACTGTTTGGCCGTGTGGACCGAGAAGCGACGGCCACCGGTCTTGGCTTTTTTGACTCTGGGGACTGAGATAAGATTTTCTCCGCTGGACCGGAGATCTCTTTCCGCCTTGTAGGGGATTAAGAGTTCCTTGAGAAGGGGGGGGCGTTATTGTTGAGGGTTTTGTGGGCCAAGCAGAGGGCCTTGAAGGCGACCCTTTCTCTGACTGGAAGCCAGTGCAGAGACTTGAGAGCTGGCTTGGCAGAGGATCGTGCAGGTGTGCCCGTAAGTAGGCGGGCGGTGGCGTTTTGGACTTTCTGCAACGTGTTAAGGGTGGCTTCGGGAGCTCCCAGATAGATGGCGTTACAGTAGTCTAATCTTGCTAGGATTAGGCCCTGAATGAGGAGCTTCCTTGCGTTTGCGGGGAGCAGGGGGAAGATCTTCCTACAGGCTCTGAGGAGACCGAAGCATGTCCCTGCCGTCTTTTTTGCCTGAGTTTTAAAGCTCATGTCCTTCTCGATCCATACGCCTAGGCTTTTAACCTCGTCCTTGGGTGCGGGAGGGTCACCCAAGCAGCTGGGCCAGAGGTGAAGTGGCAGGGAAGGCCCCTTGTGACCCAGCATGAGTATCCCGGTTTTTGACCCGTTCAGCTTTAACGATGAGAGATTCATCCATCGGTGGACTTCGGAGAGGCAACTGTGAAGATCAGAGGGGGCGTGATGGGGATGTGAGAGGGTTACAACCAACTGGGTGTCGTCGGCGTAGTTGATAATAGACACGCCGAACGAACTGACCCTCTTCTCCAGTGGGGCCATGTACACGTTAAATAACGTAGGGCTCAAGGATGAGCCCTGCGGTACTCCACATCGGAGGGGGATGATAGGTGAGTGGCTGTCGTTCTCCCAAACCTGGAAGGAACGTCCTGTTAAGAAGGATTTTAGCCACTTCAAGGCCATACCCTTTAGTCCGATTTCTCCCAGTCGTTGGATTAGGGTGGGATGGTCTACAGTGTCGAAGGCCGCACTGAGGTCCAGGAGGATCACTGCCACTGATCCTCCCGTATCCAGAATGCTTCTGGCCTTCTCCACTGCTGCCAGGAGGGCGATGTCAGTGCCCTGGCCTGGACGGAACCCTGTCTGGGAGACCCCTAATAGGTTATTGCTCTCTAGGAAAAGTGACAGTTGTTTGTTCACCAACTTCTCCGCGATCTTGCTGTTTCCAGGGAGAAGGGAGATGGGCCTGTAATTGGAGAGGTCCTGCGGGTCTAGGGAGGGTTTTTTTAGAAGGCCTTTAACTGCTGCCGCTTTCCAGCTGGGGGGAACTGTGCCCTCCGAAAAGGAGGAGTTAATTACAGCCGTGAGGGGGGGGATGATGGTGCTAGACACTTTTTTCAGGAAGCGGAGGGGTGCGGGGTCGAGGGGGGAACCACTTTTAATTGAGGCCAAAGTTGCCCCTACCTCTTCCGTTGTCACTGGGCCAAAGACGTCCAGGGAGGGTTGGGGGCTATCAGACGGAAGGAGGGGGGTTAGTGGTCGTGATGGTGAGATCCCGATCCGTGTGGGCCGGTTCAGGGGGGGGGTATAGCCAGGAGGATTTTTTGGATCTTCTCGTCAAAGAAGGTGGCTAGATTGG
Source organism: Lissotriton vulgaris (assembly GCF_964263255.1). Lineage (NCBI taxonomy): Eukaryota > Metazoa > Chordata > Amphibia > Caudata > Salamandridae > Lissotriton > Lissotriton vulgaris. Next base: position 1,992,141,734 of record NC_141687.1, on the reverse strand, counting down.
TGCATTTGCTTTCTGCTTCTTTAGGATCGAGCGGTTTGAGTGGGGGGGTCGGGGGCGTGGAGGAGTTCTTTGAGAACGGAGTAGGTTTCGTGAGCCGAGCAGGCAGCGTTTTTAATTCTGCTCTCGTAGAAACATATTTTGGTGTTGCGTAGCTCCTTTTTGTAGGATTTTACGGAGGTACAGAATGTTTCTTTTTTTCCCTCTGTTTTTTCCTTCCTCCAGAGGCGTTCATTCCTTTTACAAACCTTACGCAGAAGGTTGAGTTCGGGGGTATACCAGGGTGAGGGGTTAACTCTCTTGGTGTGTTTCAGAGAGTAGGTTTTAGGCAGGATGGCGTCAAGCGATTGGGTGACCCAGGTGTTAAATTCCTTGTCCCCTGCTATGGTGTCTTGAGAGGGGTGGGGAACGTGTTTCCTTAGTTTGGCTGCCCATACGTCTGGTTCCAGTTTCTGCCATCGTCTGGTATGAGTTCTAGTTTTGGGAGGTTGAGGGGGCGGAGTGTCGATGTCCCATACGAGGGGGACCAGGAAGTGGTCAGTCCTGGGGAGGGGGATATGGTCAAGGGTTTTCAGGTCAGGAATGTTTGAAAAGATGGGATCAAGCAGTTGCCCTCTTTCATGAGTGGCCTGTGGGTTTTTTAGGTCAAGGCCGATAGAGGTGATGTGATTGACTTAATTCACTTGCGAGCCGACCACAAGAAACTGGCGGACCGCACTGTGGCCCTGGAAACCGGTATGTCGGAGCTAGAACCCGAGTCGCCTAAACAGACAAACATGTGCAAGACCTTCTGAACAGGGTGGAATTTTTAGAAGACCGCACGGAGGATGCGGAAGGAAGGGCGCAAAGAAATAACGTAAGACTCGTGGGTGTGCCGGAATGATGGGAAGGAAGAGACCCCGCGGTACATATGGAAGACTGGCTGAAGACCTTAAGACCTTACTCCCTGAAGGCACACTATCACCTCACTTCGTGGTGGAAAGGGTGCATCGCGTTCCCAACAAGGCCACTCCCTACGGGGTCAAACCCCAGGCCAATGCTGCTCAGCATTCTGAATTACCACGACTGGGACACTATCCTGAGAGAAGCAAGGCAGCTCCATGACATCAGGATAGACAACGCCAAAATAATGTTTTTCCCGGATTACACGATACAAGTCCAGAGACAGAGACATTCCTTCCTTGCAGCTAAACAGCATCTCCGTCAACTCGGACTGAAATACTCACTCTTATTCCCTGCAAAACTGAGGGTAGTAGCGCAAGACAAGACACACTTCTTCACTGACCCAGAGGAAGTTGAGGCTTGGCTGGACAATGGTACCGAAACGGCCCCTCGGAGAGCGGCCAGAACTTCTGCTTCGCAGCAAGCCAGGGACCCGAGGCGGAGACGCAGAAACAAGCCGACACCGACCGGTGGGACACAAACGTCGCCGGGAGCTGGGCCGCCAGAGGAAACCACGCAACGTGAAAAGCACGATGCCCTACGCATGGTAAGGGAACTCAGCCGCTCCCCGGCCACAGACACAGCACCGAACGCCAGCCCTCGCGACCTCCCTAGTGATGATGAGGCCATCTATGGACTGTCGGATTCCCAGGTTTCTGTAGAGCAACCAGATGTCACACCACAAACTGCGGACCTGATCCACTAATCAAGACCCGAAGTATGGATTGAACTGGGCACCGGATCAGGAACACTGAGGGACCTTGGTGCTTCTAGGTGACCCATGCGCATGCCGACCAGGCGTGCCTGCGACATGACCCCCGTGCAGGCACTTGCTTGCGCGCGGACCGGAATGGTGAGTTTAGCCCCCCTGGCACCTGGTTTCCTTTGATCGGCTGAACTGCAGAGAGGCTGCGGATGGCCCAGTCACGGGATCCGGATGGCCGGCGCCCTGATTTGCCTGGAACAGTGAGTCTCAACTGGCCTGGCCGATGGGGACTTATCTGAGACATACAAAGTAAGGCATATGGGGCATAGCAAATAGGTTTTTTCTTTTTTCTTTTCTCCCCTTTTTTTCTTCTTTCCATACAAGGTTCCTAAACGACGGCCCGACCACATACGGGTAAACCGGGAAAGGTAGAGTCCCCCCTTCATATGTCCAGTAGTTATGACACTGTAAAGGTGCACAAAGCACAGCGACCCCCCTAGACTTTAGACTAAGACTATCTCCTTGAGAGTTTGGACGGAGGCATGTTCGGCATCCGCCCTTTTGGTATTATGGCCTTGAATTGTTGTTCTTTATGGCTCTTCATATTAGTTGATTTGTTCTCCCTACCCCCTTTTTTCTGTATTAAAGCTGTGGGCAGCCATGGCGATGTCCTTGGAGGTGTGTGTGGGGGAGCTTTGGTGGTACAACTCGAGTGGCCAATTGGGTAGAGGTTGGGTAGAGGTCGGGTAGAGAGGGTGGAGTGATCCCTGAAAAACTAAAATGCCGGAGTTAAAACTCTGCACGTGGAACGTGCGAGGTATGCATACCCCATTCCGCAGATACCAAATCTACTCATACCTCAAACGGCATTGTGTCCAAATTGCACTCCTACAGGAGACGCACCTGAATGAGACAGAATCCCGAGCCCTGCACCGCAGATGGCGCGGCAACTATAAACCAGAAGCTACTCGTCCTTTGCCCGAGGGGTGCTGGTGTGGGCGAGGCCAGGTACCCCCCTGACAGTCGCACACTCTCACATAGACCCAGAGGGCAGATTTGTAATAGTGAACGGTAGATTGGATGGGCGCCCGATAGTCCTAGTTTCACTGTATGCCCCCAACGTAGGCCAAGCTGGTTTCTTGGCGTGGCTGTCTGCTAGTCTATCTCCATGGCACGGGATTCCCTGGGTACTGGGTGGTGACTACAATTGTATACTGAATGTAATGTTAGACCGCTCATTCCCGCCACTGCCCAATGTGCCAGCGCACACTGCTATGAGAGCCTTCCTAGACTGGGCCACACAGTGAAATCTACACGATGCCTGGCGCACCCACAACCCACTAGCCAAGGTGTACTCCTACTACTTGGGAGCGCACTCTCTACATGTGCGGTTGGACAGGTATATGGTGTCTAGCGCACTACTTCCCCACATCATGGACACATACTACATGGGCCGCACACACTCGGACAACAACCCACATGTGTTGGATCTGACATGGGCGCAGCCACGCCCACCGGTACCTACCTGGAGATTACAGCCATATCTGCTCCTAGACGCCCAGTTCCGGAACTCTATATATGCACAGACAGCGCTCTATTTTGAGGAGAACACTGGTACTGCATCTACCCCACAGGTAGAATGGGATGCGTTTAAGGTGGTGATTAGGGGGCACTGCCTAGGAACCCAAGCTAATGCTAGGAAACAACTGGAGAAGGATTTGACGAGAGTTGAGGCAAGTCTACTACAGGGGGAGCAGGAAGAGAGGGAGGGAGACGAGCAGGGAATATCAGAGACTCGAGCGGAGCATGAGAGACTGCTAGATAGATTGCACCACCTCAATTATGCGGCCCACTCAGCACGCACACACCATATGGGCGACAAGCCAGGCAAATTGCTAGCCTGGCTGATCAGACAGGAGGACCGCATGACACCAGTGATGGCAATTAGAACTGCTCAGGGCGGGGTGGCATACACACAAGACAAGATACATGAGGCCTTCACTGCACATTACCGCGCACTCTGCGAGTCACTACTGCTGATATCGTCGACTAGCTCAGTAACATCACTCTGGCGGAGTTGGATGATGGTCAACGCACCCACATGGAGGCCCCACTTGTGCTAGATGAGCTGCGTACAGCCATCTTTGCTCTATCCAATGGCAAATCACCGGGCCCGGATGGGCTATCCGCAGAGTTTTCCAAGGCCTATGCAGACATACTGGTTCCTGAGCTGCTTCGAGTGCATGCAGCAGCTCTTGAAGATTCCGCCCTACCCCCCACGCTAAATGAAGCTAATCTCATCTCTCTCCCAAAACCATTCAAGGATAACACACACCTAGGTTCGTACCGACCATTAGCTTTATTAAACACAGACTAAAAAATATTGGCCTCCATGCTAGCCCAACGGCTGGTCCCATTTGTTACCGCTCTAGTGCACGAGGATCCAAACGGTTTCGTGCCTACTAGGAGTACCTCACAGAATATAAGAAGGCTGTTCAGGGTTCAAGAGTATGCCAGGCGACAATGGCCGCAGTCGGGGTGCCTGGTGTTAGATCTGGAGAAGGCCTTTGATTCAGTGGAGTAGCCTTATTTGAGAACGGTACTGCGTAAATTTAACCTTGGAGATGACTATATAGACATGGTGAGCCTGTTATACCGGAGGCCTGAGGTGCGGGTCCGCACGGGCAGGCTGCTGTCGGAACCTATCAGAATCAAACGAGGCACCAGACAAGGATGCCCGCTGTCCCCATTGCTCTTCTCACTCGCAATGGAACCCTTGGCGGAAATATTGAGAACTCAGGGAGCGGAATGGGGAATCCCGCTGGCGGATGGTGTGCACACGGTCTCGCTGTACGCAGATGACCTGCTCTTGTATGTTAGGGACCTGGCTCATGTACCCCCAGCGCTGTCTGATATCTTCAGCACTTTCGAGGCAATGCCGGGACTCAGAGTCAACTGGGCCAAGTCTGGGGTATACTCGTTTAGCTCGGACACGTGAGAAAGCAAGATCAACATAAGTGGCACGCGACTCGCCTGGTACCCGACTACGTTCAGATATCTGGGTGTTTACATCTATAGGTCCCCGACTGAAGTACTAGAGGGCAACCTGGTAAGGGCAAACTCCTCTGTACAGGCACATACATCCTTTTGGAAGACCCTCCCGCTAAATGTGCCCGGCCGAGTGACGTTAACTAAAATGATAATAATGCTGAGGCTGCTATATTATTATTCCAACATCCCAGTGTATTTCCGACCCGCGTCTTTCGGGAGCTGGAAACTCTGATTAGGAGCCTTATCTGGCATACAGGGCGACCCCGGGTAGCGTTGACAAAACTTTATGCACCTACGGACACGGGAGGCCTCGCAGTCCCCAACCTTGAACTTTACTATCTTGCGGCGCAGCTGCAGTGGGTGGCCGGCTGGCTGAGTGGCAAGAGCCTAGGTGACACAGCCACAGACACCACAATGCTGACCCTGGCGCAGATCGATGCATTATTTCACCCTTTGACCAAAACTGCTTGCCCGAAGCAGATACACCTAGTGGTGGCCCACAAATGCTACACTCGCAGCCTATGGTTGACACGTGAAACGAAGCCCTATGCCCCGGTCCAGTCTCTCTTGGGCTCTCCCCGGACGGGAAGAGTAGTGACGGAAGCTGCATTGGATCAATGGACGAGGGTTGGTGTGGATACATGCGGATGGTACCCGGATACCCTTTGGGACACTGGCAGAAGACACGGGCCTTCCGGCCGGACAGTTTTTGCAACACGCATCCATAATACACACATACACGAAGGCATGGGGTGACATCACAGAAGAGCTACCAACACACCAATTAGTGCAATACCTACATATCATGGGGAACGGGTCGCACGTGATACACTGGTTGGCACAGGCCCTATTGTCGTACACACAGGTCACTCTACAGCCATTGCGAGACAAATGGGCGGCGGATAGGGGGAAGAATGGACGGACAAGGAATGGGCAATGATACTGAAAAGTCCCACCTATATTCCACGTAACTCCGCTTTAAACTCATACAGTTCTATATATTGCATAGGGCATACCTACCGCCGAATAAAATTAACCAATATTTTGCAACGGCCACGCCGAGTGCCCCAGATGCTTGCTAGCTAACGCGGATCTCCTCCATATGCTATGGAGCTGCCCGAGGATACATACATATTGGCACGCAGTGACGACACTATTGGCAAAAAGGACTGACATGCAATTACAGCACATGTGGGAGACTTGTTTGCTAGGCCTTTATAAAAGGACGAAAAACAACAAAGTTCACTCCAGATTCTGGGACCTGGGACTGGTTACGGCCAAAAGGCTTCTCACTAAACCCTGGAAGAGCATTGAACCCCCGCACGTCAAACACTGGCATACCTCGTTTGATAACTGGGCAAGGGCAGAAAGCATTGTCATACATAGGGAAGAGACAGTGGGGCACAGGAAATTCCCCATTGCACAACTCTGGGATGAAGTACTGGGAACATTCCACCAGGCATGTATAGACGAGTGAGTTACTTGAACACCCCCCCTCTTCTGGGGCGGGAGGAGCAAAGCAGCGATGGTGGAGAGAATCATGTCCTAAGTAACGAGGATTCTTAATGCTGACTTACAATACGCCACGCTCCCGACAAATGGTGATGCCCCCGCCCTGAGGCGAGACTGCTGCTTATCCCACTTTTCCCTAGCGACGCACGAAACCTACCACAACAGGAACACGGTTGCGACGAACCCCCGCATGCTCCCCATACCGCAGAAACATTACACCTGCCGCACCTGAGACATACGCCACGAGAGAGACATGCCCCCACTGCCTACACCCACCGCCCTCTTCTTTTCCATTTTACTTCCCCCCCCCCACATTCACCAGTCTCTATATCAACCATATTGTTAATGGGTTGATAATTCTTCATATAAAAGTAGATCTTTAGATGCTGGTGTCGACACGGCTTAACCGTACGACACGTTTGTTTGATTGTTTGCACAAAAGCTTTTGAATATCACATTCAAACCCTGGAATGTAATTGGAGCATAACACATACATGCAGAAACATCCGGAATATCGAGTCATTTGACCAAGGTCTGGTAACAACGATGGGACTGACGTGTCCGAAAGACACAAACATACCGCGAATCAAAGTCCAGGGGCCACATACAGTCCTCGCTACTCATAGGCATAGCAAATTGCTCGCAGCTGACAAACACAGCACCAACTGTTACTACAAACACGAATCATAAAGCGGAGAACTTGATACTACCATCACACAGCTCCCCCCAGTATCGTACCCACCGACAAGTGCAATGGGAATACACTCTTAACAAGCGTAGCAACGATCGGGTAGACAGAGCTTCATTAATGTTATAATATGTTAACCGTATTGCCTCATTATCAACCCTGTACAATGTAATATGTGACTAATGTTTCTAAATGTATCACCGCAATATGTGACTGTAATGAAAGATTGAAGAGATGGTTTGTATAAGTTTACTGCTGAAAGCATTGTAATGTACAGTGATGATATGTTGTAAGGAATAAAACCAATAAAATATATTAAAAAAAAATTTTTTTTAAAAAGGAGGTCTCCCCAGTGATCCTGACTTGGGATCTGGTGATCCCCCGACCTCCCTCAAGCCTCAAGACAACGCCTGCACCCTAAACCTAAAGGGTTCACCTGACAGGAGCTGGTAAGAAAACCCAATGCCAAAAGACACTCCTGCTCCTGATGTCCCAGGGCTTTGGGAGGCCCAACCGATGGTGTCCAGGCATCCCCCAAGAACCCAACTTACCTCGCCAGCCATTGGCGCCTTCAGAAAGTTTACCTGCCCGAGCCTACAGCAACATTGCCGAACCGAAGGTCTCCATGGAAAAGCACAGGGTAATCTACGTCCTTTTGGCACCCTGCACCTGGCCGCCCCAGTGTTGCTGGTGGTGGAGCTCCTGTGCTCGCTGTTGGCCCCTGCAGTGCTGGCCTTTACCCCAGGAGCTTTGCTCCCACACCTCAGTGGCCTGCTCTAAAGCAGTCCCCAACCGAAGGCCCCCTTAGCCAATTGGCTAACATTTGGCACCTGCAATCTGCATCTGGCCGCCCCACTGCCGCTCGTGGTGCAACAGAGTGCCTACTCCTATCCCCCAAAACTCCCACTTGTAAGACATTTACTTACCTGCAAAACCAATAACCTTTTTTTCCCATAGGAACCCATGTTATGAGATTATGGGCGCTAAAATGTTCTAAGTGTTGAACTGTTGTTTTGTATGGGAAAACAGAAATTTTAACTCAAAACCATGAAAAGGCTTACCTTGTACTGTAAGATCCTTAGGGTGGTATCGAGGCATACCACCCAAGTGCTCAAAGTAATCTAATTAAAAAGTATTCTAAAAAAAATTCTGTCATTTTTACTGCTTTTAATGTGATATCAACCTGCAAATTCATTCCAAATGTATTTCTGTGTAAAGGTTTACCATTGCAAGTATATTTACCTACCAGTAACAAGTCCTGCCTGGGTTTAGAAATAAAATACAAGTATACTTCTTTACACTTACCCAATTGGTCTGGATTCAGTCTCTGAGTGTGTGTGTCAGTCTAGATTGAGTGAATACAATAATTGCTTAGCACACTCTCTGGATAAGCCTAACTGCTCGCCCACACTACCACAAAGAAAACTGTTAGTACTTACCTAATTTAGCCTCTGCTATACCTCTGGGGACTCACTGAACTTTGTGCCTTCCTGTACCGCACAATAAAGCAGAATTATCGAAAATCTGTCCTTCAGAATAGAATGTCTGTAAGTAGTATTTTACAGCATTGAAGAACTGGATATGAATTACTATGTGGCAGATGATAGATTATGTAGCATATGGAGTAATATAAGCAGCCTTTTTTTCTTTAAGAAGGGCCATTCATTCGTGCAGCAGGTACTGCTGCCAGGTGTGTACGTGGCCACTGCTGGTTATCATTGATTAAGCAGATGCAGCAGGACTGGGTTCGAGGGCTTTGAGGGGCCCAGTGCATCCCAATTATGACTGTCAACCTTTAAAAAAGGGGCTTGGGAGCTTATTTTCCATTCTAGCATTAGGACAGAGGGCACTCTTAGCAGGAAAAAGAGAGACGTGTGGGAGAGGAAATGTCCTGCTACTCAGAGCTGCTGTTTCAGTAATGCAGCAGGTGTCATTGCATTGGCGTTCGAGCGTGGGAGATGCGGACAACACCCCATTTATGGGAGGCAGTATTTTTGGGCAGTATTTTTGTTTGATGCATTTGCTGTTTTAGAAGTTTCATATATAGTGTGGTTTATGAGGTATAGAAAAAGTACTCCTGAAATCATCTCAAAAGCCCCGTCCCCTTCACACAGCCATGTTCCTGCCATTACCCCAATCCTTGCCATTAAGTTTTCGAGGGGGGCCCGACCTCAAAACATTTTGCTTAGGGAGGGCTCAGAACAAACAAGTTTGAAGACCTCTGTTCTAAGGCCTATAAATGAGTACTATTGATTTCCAAACTGTAATTAAGAGAGACAAAGTATGCATGTGTGTCTGTGTGTGCGCATGCACGGGACTTTGGTATCTTAATTCACTTTTATTAGCCTTCTTGATAATGTGGACACTAAAATATTTTGATCATCCACAAAGTGACTTACCATCCTTCGGTAACCTCCGATCTTTCCTTTAGAGAGTGGAGGTAAACAGAGACAAGCATTTGCAATGCAATCAGTCTTGCCTTTGGAACCTTATATGTATTTAGCTATGCAGAACATTAGTCTGGCTTCTGAAACATCTACTGTTCTTTAACATGGCAGGAAAGTAAGCACCAAACTGTGTCACACGCCAGGTATGGGAACACATGGAACGAAATATTGCCTTTTAGCGGGAAATGGTATCGTTTAAAGCTCTGTTTTTAATATAAAATCAGGGCCTGTGGTGGTCGTATCACTGAAAATACAAGATTTGAAAAAAATATTATTGTTTATGGGTGCTTGTGGAAGACAATTTCTATGGACTGGAATCTAGAGAATGCTAAGTGATTCTGGTATTTTACTGACCTCTGCTGGTCGTTTTCTATCAAGAAAGTTAAATAGAGGTAGTTGCCAGAAAAATAAAAAAATAAAATCCCTCAGCAGAAAGCAAATTTGGTATTTTACTGACCTTTACTGGCCGTTTTCTATCAAAACAGTTAAATAGAGGCAGTTGAACAGAAAAAAAGTCCCTAAGCAGAAGCAAACGAATAATTCCTAGGGTTGATCTCCAGAGCTCACAAAGTACATAACACATATATGTATATATCAAAGTATATACAAGAGGTCTTGAATGCTCGACCATAAAAAAGGATGGCTTCTACTTAGGGAGGGTGAAAGGGTGCCTAAGTGAAAGGGTGATTTTTTCCTCTGAATACATTTTCATTTGTAAAATGCGTACGACGGAATTAACATAAAATATAACTGATAAATAGATGTAAAAACACCAGTGACCTTTGTGCACAGAACCCATACTCGTCATCAAAGCAAGAGAGATTGAATGGCAAGTATAAACACTGTGCAAGAACATTGTGCTGTGTGCAGCAGAAATATGCCTGAACCAATGAGGAATTATTGTTCATTTGAAACATTGTTCCAGCTCAGAAGCATTGTTTATAATAAACTGTCCTCTGACATGACTGCATCAGAATACATTTGACAACCCTTACACCGTGCCAGAAAAAAACGTACAAATTTGATCCCAAAATGTTGCCGTTGTAATACGATATGTAGGTATTTTAACCACAGTAACAATAATGGCATCGCAATGTCGGAGTGTACCCGTTCACTTTATAACCAGTGGCATAGCTGGGAAGGGTAGTGAGAAGGGGGGCGGGGGGGGGGGGGGAGGGGGGGGGGGTTTACAGTCCACCATGGCCGGCACTGTTTTTGGGGGCGGCAGAGGTGAGCGAGTCGTGTGTGTCGACTATCACCATCCCCTTTCCCGATAATAAGTCGTCTGTTGGCCGCCAAACTACTCCCCTCCCCTCCTCCTGAACAATTCACCCCTCTGCTGACACCCCACTGCTCTTACCTGCACTAGCAGGCGGCAAACTTGGGGTCCGACCCGGGTGGCAGCAGGACTACCTACACCACTGTTTATAACTCCTGTACCCAGGAATGAGTGGCCCCCAAAGTTTCAGGGCCAGAAATTGTGCGCTCTAATGTTGCTATGTAAAACGCTACCTTTTCTGCTGATCTAGTGAACAACTGGCCTTACAATTACTGTGCCAGAGAGTTACCGACCTACAAACTTCCTGTGTCAGGAGATCCTTCTGCATTTTGTATCAGCCATCCCCTCCTAGCCTTTACATTCGAATCATGTTTGCGGGCTTTGGCAAATCACTTCTTCCAACTCATTTTCAGTTTTATTTATCTGCCTAATTGGATAGCATACTAATACGTGTTCAAGTGAGGTGATCAGCGCTATAAAAATAAGACTCAACATGTTTCTAAATCATATTCAGTATTAGCACACAAACTGGATATATTTTTGTTGATAATATGTATTATTAATTAACAGCATTTGTTTAATCAGTCTTTAAACATTTATAAATGGAACACTACAAAGTGAACACGTTTCACCAGTAGTCGTAATAGCTGACGTAAAATGGCAGAGCAATGTGTGGCTCTCAGCGCTGGTATATCTAGGGGAGCGGGCGAAGCTGGAAAGGCAAGGGATGAGACGTGGCTATATAACTTCGGAGCTTTTAGCAGTTTACTTGGAAAAGAGGTGCACATAGAACAAATGTCATTCACACTTTACTTCCGTCCACCACAGCTCACAGCATGGCGCAATGGGTCAGCCCACTTCAGTCACCGACTGTGAGGTTTTTCACCAGCACACTGTGCACACCCACCTCAGAAATAGTGCCCTTTACTGCCAGGGTTGGTGGGATAATGAGTGCTTTTTTATTTAAACACTATCATATTTTAGTGCTTAAAACTTGTATTTTATTTTTACTTTGCAGAAGGCTTGCAGCTAACCAGAGGTCCAACATGGCCAAGGCGTTGCTTCATAATACAACTGTCATCTTGGAATGGTAAATAAATAAAGTTTAGTATTTTAATAAGAGAGCGTGCTGAAGTAGACAAGCATTAGAAAAAACAACAACTCTGCTGTTAAAGCCGAGACGTATTGAGTTTGCCAATGTTTTTCTTTTTTTTCTTTTCACTTTTAATCCCTGAACCGTGTCTGAAGGTCCTCTAAATCCTAGCGAGTAACTCAATTCAGAATGTCACTGCCACACTGAGAAAAGCAGATGTTTATAATAACAAAGCAAATGTTGATTAGAGCAGTGCACTACTGTGTCTTTCTTTCAACCTTTAGCCCTATTTTCTCCTTTGCACTCTCTTAATCTTTCCCAGAGGAATATTTGGAGGAGAGAGGGTTTGTAAGAGGAGGCTAATGCAAAAAACGTTATTTTTATAGCCAGAGAGAGTACAGCGACAGAGCTAAAAAGGGATGGGAGAAGAAGAAAAAAAGAAAAACAGAATTGAAGAGGCAAAACATTACGTCGTAGAGTTAATGCAGAATGCAAAAACGTGTCTTGCTGCACAATTGAAACTATTGCAAGTAATACTCCCCAAATTAACCTGGACTACTTAAAAACCCTGAGGCAACGATCATCAGAGAAAAGAAACAAATGAGCAGGTAAGTCACGGGCTGATCTTCATAAGAGAATCTTACAGCTCCTACTGAGCCTCAATGCGAATCTCTGCAAAACATGAAGGCTTAGATTACACAGTAGGTGGTCCATGTAGTGATTCCCAGAAACTGCAGCCAGCATAACAGTAGCATCTCCGCACGGAATTCCACCTAGTTAACCTCCTCAGTATAGGGAATAACTATGCAAACGTGAAATGACTTCTAATTCCCACTTGACTGCTGCAGGTGGTAAATGTTCATGGGGGCTTCTGTGTGGGGAGGGTTTGAGGGGCAGAGATACGTAGGGGTGGGGAAGGATAGTTTTGCCAGAGGGGAGCATTGCATTCTCCCCATTGCCAGGGAAATAGGTCAGTAGAGATCAGGAATGAGGCTTGAAGCCAAAAACTCCAGCAGTTTTATCACCTGGTAAAATCGAATTCCAGTTCCTATTAGAAAAGTCAAAATCAGATTTGCACAAGGGCATTTCTAAAACTTTGGGCAATCATAAATTGTTGAAATCTTTTTCAAGAATCACAAGACTAAATACATTTTAACGACGGACAACTGAGATTTTCACAAGGTGTCCTTTTACAGAGCTCAGACCTTATTGAGCAGATGACATTACAAACTGCAATACCATATTGATCTCTGTCTGCTACTAATTCAAGCCTCGGCTCCAACACCAATCCACATACCTTTTTACGTCTCACATAGCAGCGCATGCGCCCTCTCTTCGAGACATGCTGTATTTACTCTGTGGACTTCAAGCACGTCCATTGTTTTTATTGTTTTTTTTGTGTGCCGTTCTTAAAACTTGGCTTTTCAGTGGTGTATTGGCTTTATTTGTCCCTTCTTTTGGTGTTTGGTTCCCTCCCATGGCAACTGGCCCTATTACATGTACTCGTTCCCTCCTCTTTATTTAGAGTAGTTTTGGTGCACTATTTTAGTTTTTTAGTTCTCGGCTCATGTTTTCGGAATGTAGTGTGTTTTGTTTTTTTGCGAGCAAAACGCGCCCAGCTAATGGCAATTGCACTTTGCATTTCATGCACTTTAAAAAAATATAAAAGATGTGAGGAGGTTGTGGGTGGGCTTTTAGTGTCGACAAAGATTTTATTTGATTACATTATTTAAATTTGGAGGCATCGCGCCTTTCAATTACATGCCTGCTTTCATGCTTCACCATCGCACTGCGGCTGGGAAAAAACCAACAGGGATTGCCGTATCAGCTTCTCCCCGGTCTCTTATCCTCCCTGAAATTGCCTCGACTTGAATAGAAATCAATGGGGGAGAATACATTTGCCCAAATGTTTTTTTTGTTGTTTTTTTATTGCCCACTTTCCTCTTCTAAAAATGTTGGCAAGGAGTGTGCCACACCTCTCATGTGCATTGTTCAAACTCCACTCCTCACACTTACTGCATGCCCCGCACAATTTCGTCACTCTCTTGGACCACTTAAAACGCAGCTCTTCACTTATAAACTACGCTTGAATGACTCATAGTTAAAATGATTGAGTCAAGTGATGAAAACATCATTCATTTGCGACGAGTGAGTTTCACATGTTGGTGTGCCGCTGTAAGTTCCTGGTAAACAGTGCAATATCTCATCAGAACACATCGAAACAGTGCTTCAATCAGATCCCTTTTAAACAAAAGGGGTGGGTGCACATTTAAATTTGGTTTATACACAGCATGGGAAGTTTGTCAGCGTTCAAATTATGTGTCAAGGTGCAAATGATAATGAGCACAAAAGCACAGTAGGATGTTGACTGTGGAGGAGTTGACTTAAAACTCAAAGAGTGTGACCTTCAAAATAATGTATTTTTATGTAGCTTACTGCGATTCTGTTGTGTTTTCATTGCTATAAATAACAAATGCTGCTTTAGTTTATTTATTACCTTTCCGTAATTATGTTTTCACAGGTCAATTGTTAAGAAATCATACACTGTACAGGAAGGTGTTCCAGTACAATCTTTAGTGATATGGGTAATAGAGGGAATGATGGACAAGGATAACCAGATATTTGTGTTTTTGTAGCGATTCCAGAATTGACAGCTGTATCAATGGCATACAACAGAAAAGGTGTGGAGTTTAACTGCCTACATATAAACAAAATTGCTCACAATCAGACGCATCTTGGTGATTTGTGTCGTATCTAGGATTAAAATTTACTTCTCATGAGATACAACATAAGCAGTGTTTCTACCAGATTGTACCACAACCTTCTTTTGGATTTATTTGCTCTTCCTTTAGTGATAGTCCGCTGTGCTCTGGTCCTGCAGCTTGTGTGGATAGCAAAATGTATAGAAACCTACACCCGGGTCTGTTGTCTTTACTGAGAGGGAGTGTTGCCTAAGTAATGACATATAAAAGTTAAATGTACGCACATTCATCCTGTGGTGTTATTTCTATTTTACCATGCAACATGAGATTTGTATAGCTCGTACAGGTTTGGTTAAGGATTGTTTTGCCGCTAGAATATGCAGTGCAATGTTTGTGGGATAAGTATGCAGCTTTAGTCCTCCTTTCAACCTCCAGGACTGAAGGATGGTTCAGTGACTGTAGATTCTTGTACCTGTCATTTAGCCTGAACAGTTTAATCTCCTTTAGTGGAAAATTTGCTAAGGGGATAATCCAAGGATTTCAACAGAATCGGAGTACAACCTTCTTCCAACCCAATTACTGATCATGAGAATCAGTTACACCTTGTTAAGTCCAATTTGACAGAGTTCCTTGTGCACCACTGGCATCAGTAGAAAGGAACAGTGGAAGCAAGTTCCACGTTAGGAAGTAAATATCACTCATGGAACCATTTCCGGAGAAGTGCAGAAAGCAAAAATTGCGACACTTCAGATGAAATTACGTTTAGTTGCAGCAGTCCCTATATGCTGAAAACACAGTGGATGACTTTTGAGCTCAATTCCAATTTGTAAATGTTGAATGATAATCTGCTTGTTCTGTTTGCATATTTTGCATCTCTGCCAGGTGATTGGCTCTTAAGAGATTCGTTTTGTTCAATAAACTCTGCACAAGTTTTCCTAGCAGCAATTTGGTGGCATCGCTCACAGCTACAGAATAGACCTGATGTCTAGTATGTTGATATGGATGCAAGAAGTACGATGCAACTAACACTCCAAAGACGTGGTCTCCTAAATCTGGTCCACAACCTATCAGTGATGCATATGAATATTGATAATTGTAGAAGGATGAAAAATGTGCCCTGCTAGGATGTTCTCCTCTTTGAATCATCACTCCAAAGCAGCATGTGATATTCGAAATAGTACTATCTCCACATTTTTTTGAAAATGCCAGATTTGGTAATAAACAACCTGTTTGCGGTAGATCTGTCATAGCTAAGTTGGTGGAATCATTGTGGTGAAGATACACATTACCCTTTTGTGTGCCAACGTGTATTGCTAGTACAGTATTCACTTTGGTAAAACTCTTAAGTGCTGATGTCGGTCCGTATGATACGACCAGGAATTAAAAAAGCTCCTACCCTACCATAAATGAGAAATTTTCTTTTGCTTTATCGAACAGAATATAATAAGTGCCTTGAGAGGTCAGAAGCACTTGGGTGTCGAAGAATCTGCAGTCACCTTCATGAATTTTTTATTTCTGGGAAGATTTGGGGAATAATTTCAAAATTTAAATTGGCCCCCTTTCTTTGGAACTAGGAAATATCTGCAGCAACATGATCTTTCTAATGCGCCTGCAGAAGGTGCTGAACCTTTGCTTTCCTCATGGAAGTATTTGTATAAGGGAAGGATCATGAAGGATAATGGGTACAGGTGGCGAACTTCAGATAAATGGGCATTCTCACTCTCCACTGTCTGCAAGATATAATTTTCAGAAGCAATCTTTCTCCTTTTTCACCTGAAATCCTATCATCCCCGACCCCCCAACCTGTATATAATGTAGAAAGGAAAGATTTTAAAGTTTAAAGTTGTTGGTATTTAAAAAGCACAGAATAACGAAGGTGGATCGATAGGAATTTTTGGCAGGTAGGCTGCCAAAGTGTTGGTATGGAGAAGGGCCCCGGTCTCTCAAAAATGCAAGTAGTACAAATGCCATTCCACATGTTTCACGTAGCTCTTGAGGGGCATTTTCCACCAAAAGTGCTCCTGCCAACAAGGGAGGCGCACTTTCAGTGAAAATGCAGGCTGCTACGTCATGTCAGCCTACATGGGATTTTTTTATTTCGGAAAAAAAAACAAGCAAGGTGTTGTTTCTGACATACACACAACGGCCCCTATATGCAGCAGGTTTTTTCACAGCACATGGGGCCATTATTGACTGTTCCAGCAGTGCTAGTTATCCTTCGCATGGCTGAACCGGACAGAAAAATTCAGGGCAAGAATGCATGCTCTAAATAGGGCAGGTCTTCTAGTGCTCGCATTCTCTGGTGGATGGGCAGTCGGCTAAGAACGTATAAGGGAGGAGCCAGCTGAGGCTCTTCTAACTCTGAGAAGCTATATTCTTCCCACAGCCATTGTGGCACTTCCACAAAGATAAAGAGACCAAGACGGAGAAGCTATCTCGAGAAAAAGTAACCCAAAGACATCTTTTGCATTAATTTGACAATAAAGCCTGCAATTATACAGGCTAGAACATTGCATGTAGTTATTTAGTGGTAGGGGATAAGCACAACACTGTAGAATTCAACAGAGCTACGTATGAAACGGTAAGGGTGACCCGACAAGCACAGGGAGAAAATCAATATATTAATAACAATCAACTGTAAAAAGTCTGTACGCTCTTCTTCCTGGGGTCTACCGTTAAGGACCCAAATGATCCAAACATATAAGATTTGAAGGAAGGAGCAAGATCCAGGCCGGCTAAACTGGGTACGTGTATGGATGTACACGTACCCAGTGTCGCCGGCCTGGATCTCGCTGAATTGGACATCGCTTTGCCTAGATGGTGGCAAATGGTTCCTCTTAAACTTTTCGTGAATTATATTGGATGCTTTATTTGGGAGATCTAAATTTGAAAATTACACTAGTCACTTCATACAGGCCTAAATAGAATAAGAAGTCGTTATTGTGAGAACAAAACTACTAGAGGATTTATCAGTTGAATTTTGTTGGGTATCGCGGTGAGGATCAGATGTACTGGATCTAGGCACTGAGTAGAGGCCACCGCATCCCTGATTGATTATTGTTGTCGTGAGCCCTGATGATGTCCATACTGGACGAAACGCATTGGCTGTTTTAAGTTATCTACACAACATTGATTTGGATGAAATTAGATTACCGAATCCACATTTAATTGGACATTTGTGCTGTTGGAATAAATCTTCTGTTGCTGATATCGGATGATTTTTGCAAAAATAAAACTTTGGAATAAAGCATTGACCTGAAGACTTTTTTTTTTTAATACGATGCTCCTTCCTTCAAATCTTTATTCAAATCTTTATAAGGACTGTAGAATTCAACCTTAGAATTCTAGAGACATCTTCAGGGCTTGGTCCTTATAATGCGATTTGCCTCATGACATCTATTCGTACTTCGATTTTCAAATTTAGAGGTAAACCATAATCAGTTAATTCGGAGTCTCCGTAATTTTGGAGAAATATTCACGGTTGTACAGTGAAACAGTCCGAGGCCAGTTCGGCAATCAAATCTTGGTAACAGCTGATATTTCACAGTCTGTAGGAATTGTGACCAAATTTCAGCCTCTCGATATTGATAAAATGAGGGCCGCTAAGTTTGGTGACAATAAATATCCGTCATTTAGCGCTAAGATACCTTTATGTGGTAAACATGCACTTTGCAAAAACATGTTATGTTATCACCACATCAAAGGGACAAAGAGGCATTCAACACTTTCGATATGGTGAATGATGCACACTATTGCAAACCATGCAAATAAAATAGATTTCAATATGTATTTAACAGTGTAGGAATCCCATCCCCAACCAAAGCCAAAGTGAAAATACTTATCTGTACATTCGACCAGATCTCAGAATCAACACATGGAAAAAATGGTGAATAGATTTAGGTTTGTAGAAAGCGATTTGCTCAGGTTTCAGACTTTTTCCACCAGAGAATCCAATGCATCTTGTGCTTTAGAAATTTCATAGGTTCTCCTCCATTGGTAATTTTAATTTTTCATTGTTCTGTCCTAAATCAAGCGTTAGGAAGGGGCGGGGCTTGCTGAGTGACACCAGGGAGGAGTGGTAGGCAGAGTGCTGCCTTTGCACTTGTTCAAAGTGTCTCTAACAAAAGAGGGACCCCGCAGCTCAAAAAGGTTAGGGTACCAACAGACAAATGTCAAAAAGAAATTCCCTTTTGGGTACAGCTTTATATCACAAAGACACTTTCTTGCCACAACAACTCATTCAAACTGGAGCAAAGAAGGAAAAATTAATTAAATAATTGGACAGTTTATTCAATTGAATTTGTTAAAAAAGCTTAACATTTTATCACTTTAAGTACTACGAGTACTTAAAGTCCTGGTGACGACATTGCTGATTGAAAAAATTTGCTGTATATCTGAGTGTGATTACAATTGTAGCTATTGTACTGATCTCATGCCAATAGGATCCATCTATTCCTTCGGCTCGGTTTCCCACCTATGATAATTGATTGTATATTGTAATGAGATTTTTACTGTGTATAACCTGTGCAGTTTTTTAACTGTATTTGATGTCAAGAAATGATAAGCTTTTTTAACAAATTCAATTGAATAAACTGTCCAATTTTTTTATTAATTTCTCCTTCTTTGCTCCAGTTCGAATGAGTTGTTGTGGCAAGAAAGTGTCTTTGTGATATAAAGCTGTACCCAAAAGGGAATTTCTTTTTGACACTTGTTCAAAGTGCACATGTCTTTCTGGCCAGCCGTCTTGTGGCGGCCAGCCAGACATGCACACTTTAAACCTCTCAACCCAGATGTCTGAAGACAGCTGGGTTGAGAGCAAGTGCACCAATCAAGGGCACTTCTCACATGCTAGTTAACAGCGCGTGAGCAGGCCAGGATTGGTTGAGGGAGTTTGCAGCCCCAGCAGAAGAGGTTGGAGTAAGGAGGACGTCGTCTGTCAGGATCACGTAAGTGTTTTTCTCAACTTTTTTTTTCTTTGCCTGCGTACGCACCCACCCATTTGCCCACCCCCAGTCCTCAGTAGATGCCAGCCTCCACTGGTCACAAACTAAAAACATCTCCTTCCTTCAATGGTTCTCTCACTATCTCAATCTATAATAATGGGAGCATCATGATTCAAGTTCATGGACATCAATCTAATACTAATCAATCTTCATTTCCCAGTCCATGAAACTACCCCACCTACTTCTCCTGTAACGTCTCTCAGCAACTCCCTTTCACCAGACCTTCCACTTTCCTGATGACTGCCATTCATGCTCACATCACATCTATCATTGCTACCATGCCAATCTAAGTCTTAGACCCGTGTAAATGGCAGAGAGTCTCTCTGCTCTATCAATCTTACCAAGTCCAATACAATTAATTCTTATCCATCTAGCCCTGATCCCTTTCACTAACCTTCAGACTACTCTCCAAATCACTCATTTTCTCATTACAATGTATACTCATCCTCTCACCATCCTCCCCCTCTTGGGGGAGGTATATGTGGCAACTCTCATACTTTTTACATCTGCCTTTTGACACCCTCACTTTTCCTCCAAAGTTACTTAGTGATGCTCAGCATCACTAGTTTTCACCTGAACTCCTGACCCTCACCCAAATGAAGCAACCTACATTGAACCATCTCCTATTTCAACAGGTCACACTCTTACTATTCCCTCACTACACCTCACCAAACTCCATCCTCTTTTTTGCATCCCATAATTTCATTCTACTACATTCTCCAGGCTAATTACTGCTGACATCATTATCTCCTCCCCTTCCTCTACACTTCTACCCTACATTTCTCCCCTGTGCCTTATATGCACTTCACAAGTTTTCTAATTGATGTAGGTGCTTATTCCTCTACCCCCTCTTTCCTCTGCTCTTCCATCCCACTTAACTGGCCTTCACATATCCCATCATCTTCGGGTACTGATGCCTCTTTGGAGATATGTTCCTCACATACATCTATTACCTTAGATAGGGACACTGATCCCTGATTGCCAACCGTGACTAAGGCCCTAATTTAGATAAGATTATCAGGCCTCAAGAATCCTGATTTAGACTCAAACCTTGAGTTAAGAGTAACTGACCCCAAGAACCTTTGACCTGACAGTAGAGGAATAAACAGTCAATCGCAGAGATGGTGAGAGATAGTGAGAATCACCGTTCAACCAATTACAATATTTGTCTGTCCCAGAGGGACTCTTCAATACTTTCATGCCACTGTATACCTTGACTCACAGGAAAAAAAATCAAGTGTGAGTGGGAGCTATGTTTAGGAGGATCCCTTTGAAAAAAATCAATGGGACCCTCAACGACTACTTTCAGATGGTGGTATATGCTTTGCCACTGATGTACCTGTAGTCAGTAGTGTCATCATTGTGTCTTCCTTCCTCAAACGAGGAGGTAATCTCTCGTGCTCAAAAGAGATTTTTCGTTGGGATCAACAATAAATTGAGTGCTCTAAAATTGCCTCCTGTCTATTATTAAAAAACTTTTAATAAAGACTAGGCAAGGTTAAGATTAAAAAGAAAAAAAAATGGATGCATCAAGTCGACATGTAAAGAATCGATCACATCCCGTAGGGTTGTCTGGATCTACATGTTTCAGCTTCTCAGTGCCCATAAAGGGTCGGCGGCTTTCGTTGGGACCATTCAAAACAGAAAAATTCTTCTTTTTCTGATTTTTAGGGGATCCCTTGTTCTATATTGGGTGGGTGGAATACTGTCCCCTGAATAGTTAAAACAGGTGATAGTATATTCCCTTAAATTCATGTACTTTTGTATAACTAATAGCATCTTCAGCTCAGAGTACATTGTCTCTAAGTAGCTGCAACAGAAGAGGGGATGACGAAAACAAAATACACACTTTTACTGAAGTATGCCTGTTCAATAGTATACATTTACCAATATCTATTGGTTTTTATAATAGTCACTACTTGTGACGGTTACTTTTTAGGCAGTGTTACAGTAAGTAAATTGCTTCGCTGCCCAGCCATGTCGTCTGCCTTTATTTAAAGGCTGTCTCTGTAAATGTACATCGTGCTTGTTTCCATATGATCTATTCTTTCCCTGTTTAATGCAGAATGAAAAAAACTTGGGCGAGTATGGTGTTTAAAATTGACTCAATGTTAAGCTGTCCTGTACATTTCATTGGTCTACACGAACAATCGTTACCCACTAGTACAGTGACTAGGTCCGTGGAGGTTAAATAACATGGGCCTCTTATGATTATACAGTGAAAACAAAATACAATAAAAAACAATATAAACATGCGATGTAATATATAATTGCCCGTTTTGGTCTCTCCAATTGTTTACCTTAAAGGACTTCTATTCTGGCCCCATAGGAGTAGAGGAAGACGTGGCTGCCGCCTTTGTTTATGCAGAGCATCTGTGCTGCATCGTTCCTCGTGTCCTGGATGTTACCTCGCACAGGCTTCGGCGTCTCTTTATACCGGAAGTGTTCATTGAAGCTGATCGCGGGAAGCCGTATAGAGAAAGAAAAGATACTCTCATAGGAGGACTGTGGTCTTTTTTCTTCATCTAAGTTTTTTACCATGATATTTAGATCCTCTATACCGACATACGGTTGATAGTCTTCAAAATTACAGTATGGCAGGTTTTTACAAAAAAAGAAATAAATATATATATATATATATATTATATATATATATACACATGAAATGTAATGAAGGCAATCCTAATAAAGGGTACTTTCCTAATGTTGGTCTTTTTTTGCAAGACTTCAAAAGGACCTGGCTTTGAGTGGTGAGGTGATAACAAGAATCTCGGAGTTATGTTTAAAATAAACACAAATGCACTTTTTACTCTCTTGACATTTTGTGAGGCAAGTGGGGGCTTCTGGTTTAATACAAATTGATTGCTCTGGAGTTACGTTGAGATGTTCATATGTTTCAGTCAAGAGGACTACCCTTCGATATTATAATCGGTAGTCATTATTCTCAGTGTTCTAGTTGTTATCCATGAAGCAACGATCACTCCCTGGTCTTTGATGTTCAATTCATTATTGTGAATTATGAGCTCCCAGCTCTCGGATAAAGCAGATCTATTATCAAGTCACTCTGTACCACGGGTTCTGGTCGTTCAGACCATTATTAAATGTCCCCAGACGATAAATCAATCTCTGTTCTTTCTGGAACAGGTTTCTCTCTGCATTGGTACCAGTGTAATCTAGGCTTTCAAGTACTACACAATCCACATCATTTGCGCAGTGGCCCATTGTAAAAAAACTATTACTATTTTTGGTAGTCAATTGTTTGCATTTGATATTGCTTCTATATCACAGATGCAGGTTTTCACTTTTCTGCAGGTCATTCCAATATAATGTAATTCATTTGGGCATGTTATCATATATATAACATATGATCTGTAACAATTATTATGTTTTCTCAAGGTCCAGCTGAAATCTTCTTTCAAATCCATGGTCTTTGTGATCTTTGTTAGGTGGCATACAGAACAACCACTGTATGAGAAATGGCCTACTACAGCCGGGAGGGCCCGTATTGAGGTAATGGTCTCTTTTGTTGCGCCCCTCTGTCTTGGTCGCGTATGAACCAATACGTCTTTCAGACTATATTCCTTTTTATATGCGAAGCCAATGTTCCAGTTTTTTTAAATCAGTTTCTTTACTTTATTGGATGCTGGACTGTAAGTAGTCACACATGTAAGTATTTCATCCTTCTCCGCTATTGGTTTTTCTTGAAGTAATACATCTCTGTGTTGGCTTTTTGCTCGTTTATAGCAATTATTCACTTTATGTGATGGATAGTTCCTGGATTCCAGTTTGCCAGTAGTACTTTTGCCTGTTCTCTGAATACACTGGTATCACTGCAGTTGAGTCTAGGCGTAAGTATTGGCCATAGGGTAAGTTCTCACAGATGGTCTCCCTTTACATATATGGTGAGATCCAAGAAAGCCATGTTGGTATTGCTTATGGTGCTGGTAAATTTTTAATATTGGTCAAGAGTATTGATCCATATTACAAATTGTTGGGCTGTAGCTTCTGTACCATTCCAGACAATCAAAATATTGTCTATAAACTGTTTCCACAATGTTATGTTGGTGGAGAACTGGTTGTCATTGCCTAAGATGCATTTGTCCCCAAAATAGGTGACATACAGCCCGGCCAAACTTGGGGCGAAAGTACTGCTTATAGATGTCCCATGGACTTGAAGGTACAATGTCTCGTTAATTTTTAAATGATTCTCAGTCAGCGCTAGTTTGCAGTATTCCAATATAAAGTGTTGGTGTGTTTGGTATTCCCATTCTGTCTTGAAGAGTATCCTTTCTATGGCGTCTAAAGTGGCATCTAGCTGTAAGCTTGTATGTAAGCTTTCGATATGTAAGATTATAATTAAGTTGTTCTTTGGATCAAAGGTCAGGTTTTTCAATAATTTCAAGGCGTCACAGGTATCTTTTAGGTAAGTTAGTGTTTTTTGTACCAAGAGCCTCAGGAAGAAATCTGTAAATTGTGACAGAGGTTCTAGTACCGAACCAATCCACGATACGATGGGGCCGCCTGGTGGTGGAATTCTCCCTTTATGTATTTTAGGAAGGGTATAGAAATATGGCATTATTGGTGCTTCTGCACAGAGGAAGTCTCCTTCCTTCTTAGAGATCCAATCTGTTGTTTTGGCTTCCTCCACCATGCTTCTTATTGTTCTTTTTAATCTTGCTGTGGGGTTCTCATTAATGATTTTGTAGTAGCTGGTGTCATCCAAATGGGTGGTGCATTGATTTTCATAATCATTTTTGGTTAATAATACTAATCCATCCCCTTTATCAGCTGGTTTTACGATTAGGGATGGGTTATCAGTTTTTATGCAAAAAAGCCGTTCTTTCTCTGCTTGTCAAGGTTTTGAAGATTTTTGTTCCCTCTAGATTTTTAACTTTTTTGAACATCGCTTGTTCAAAAGACAGGATTTCAATAGGTATCATTGAGGTGGGTGGACTGAAGGTTGATTTTAATCTGAGATTGGGGTCTCCTTCTTCAGTTGTCTTCTCTTCATCGTGAAAAAATACTTAGAGTATTAATTTCCTGCAGAACTCCGGTATTTCTCAGTGTAGACGCAATCTGTCAAAAGTGGGGGTAGGGACGAATCCTAGTCCTTTATTTAGGACTGCAGTCTGATCCTCACTTAGGGGCACATTCTTCATGTTGTAAATTAGCAATTGTTGCTGCTTGTTCCTGGGATCTGCTCTTTTTGCTCCGGGTCAATACTCCGGTGTAGCCCCTTCCTAAAAAGGGTCTTTTTGTGATTGGAAATATGAAGTTCTTCCTCCCATATAGGGGTTACGCCATCCTCCTAGATGAGGGGGATAGGATTGAAAAAATGGTGGTGGTTGATCAAAGTACGGTTGTTGCCAGAATGGTTGCCATCCTCTACTTCTCATCAGTTTTTTCCTCTGGTCCTTCATCGCTCTCTAGTGTCTTCATTGCTACTCCATCCGGATGAGTCCACCGAACTACCACCTGATGAGCCGTAGTAGGTTGATTCACGTTCTCCATCTTGGGGAGGAGAGCAGTTCTCTGTCGTATAAGGGTAAACCGTCTCTTGGGAAAACTTCTTGAGGTCTTTTCTTAGCTTCTTTATTTAGCTTTGTGTTAAATAATCTTTAACCTCTGCAATATCTTTGTTTCTTCTTGAAAACAGAAATGTGCACCATCGTTTTCAATTTGGTTTCACTGATCTGTATCTTAATTGTTAGGGTTTCTGATAGTCTGGTCGCTGTTTTAACTATTAGCACTAACCAGTCTCTAGTGCAACGCCAAGAGATGGAGGCCCAGTCTTTCCTGAATGTAAATGTAGTGTATTTTGTAAAGCGCACAGCTGCCCCAACGGGGCGTCCCAGCGCTGTATAACGCTGTGGAACCCTTCCTGGCTCTCCCTGGGAGATGCCCCTCATGGGCACCCCCAAGGTGCAGCCAGGCATCCCAGTGTTGTAGGGGCCGTTGTGGAGATTAAGCAAGCTATTGCCCAGAGTTGCAGCGTGGGACCCATGATTAGAGGAGGCACCGAGGCGAGAATTATCGAGTCCGCGGACATTGAGCCCAAGACCCTGCCGCGTCGGGACTTGAACCCTGGTCCCGGGTCTGATCTCTGATTCAGAGTCTGCTGCTCTAACCAGTGAGCCACACTTCTCCACTGAATATTAAATCCTTCAGGAAGATGTGTGGGACATTGTTCACCCATAGTCCACAGGGTGCAGCATTGGCGTACATATATTCCGTCATCATTACGCCATAGATGGCTTCTTTTACTAGTTCTCTTTTCAACTCTGCGAGTGAATCCCAGTCTTCTGTTTGGGCCACGGTTTGTGGTAAATTTAGGTCTATCAATGATAGGATTAAATCGATTTCTTCATCTGTATAGGTGAGACCAAAGTTCTCCGCCGTTGTATTTTGTACTTCGGGTCTCAAAGACAAGGGTATTATTGAGGATCAGTACATGCCCAACCTTATATTTCTCGACCTCCTCTATCACAAATTTGATCTCCTGAACATGAAGATTACTCAAGTCTAATAACCACTTTTTCACCCTTAACTCTGTCTTGCCTCCTCGCTATAATTTGGTACCTTCCCACCTGCACAGCGATGACAAGCACAGAGACTCCAGCCCTAAAAAAAGGTAGACCGAATCAGTGGATTCTTCACAGTGAATTAGCAATAACCCAAAGATGGTGGCTAATATACAGCACAGTACATAAACTAAGCGGTTTTCAAAGGGTATTCATATATGTTCACAAAAAAAGAGTAGCGGTCCTTCAGATTATTCTTCAAAGAATTTTTTATTGCAGTCTTCAAACACAATCTTGACAGAGATGACAGCCAACGCGTTTCGCCCAGATTGGGCTTCCTCAGGGCAAATTAGTATTATAAATGTCAACGGGACTTCAGTGTGATGTCACACGGAGGGCGAGCCTGGTTTTCGAGTGTCGAATTAACACACGTTTTCTATTTAAAGATGGATGCCAGTATACAATGAACATGAACACGGTGCTGGCGCTAAAATTTGCTTTCTGATGAATCTTCCTCTAATGCGTAAAACGGGCGCACGTTTTCCTTGCAAGACCGACCCCTACGAAGACTCGGAACCGGGTGATGGATGGCTCCATTGCGCTCTGCAACTTAACTTGTTACATCCAGTGACACTTATCATAGTGTCCACCCGAAAATTATGCACTACTGTTTCAGACCTGACCATTATACGCATTAGAGGAAGATGCATCAGAAAGCAAATTTTTGCGCTAGCACCGTGTTCATGTTCATTGAATACTGGCATCCATCTTTAAATAGAAAACGTGTGGACCTCTTCTCTTTTAGACCGCGTTATTTCGACACTCGAAAACCAGGCTCGCCCTCCGTGTGACATCACACTGAAGTCCCGTTGACATTTATAATACTATTTTGCCCTGAGGAAGCCCAATCTGGGCGAAACGCGTTGGCTGTCATCTCTGTCAAGATTGTGTTTGAAGACTGCAATAAAAAATTATTTGAAGAATAATCTGAAGGACCGCTACTCTTTTTTGTGAACATATATGAATACCCTTTGAAAACCGCTTGGTTATGTACTGTACTGTATATTGTTGCCTCTCAGTTCTCTATTTTGTCTGTTTAATTAAGGTTCTACAGCAGTGGACCTAAGAGGTGGGCAACTTTGGCAAATAAGGTTTTGCTTTGACTGTTGTGTATATATCAGGGTAGTGCAACCGTTGATTCCTACTGCTATTTGTTGCTTCTTTGAATGGTGGCTAATATATGCCGCATTTTCGCCGAAAAACTCCGAACCACACAGTTTAGCGTCCACAGCACTCAGGGAACTACATTTCCCAGAAGCGGGATCACGAGGGAAGCGGAATTCAAATATCGGACTGCCCATGCGCTAGAACACATGGATTGTGTCTCGCGGATCCCAACACAGACGACTGGCTGCGGCTTCATTCAAAGGTACGTTCAAACTCCGGACCCGCTACGCTAAGCACACAAGCGTAAACTCTTTGACACACACTGGGACCCACACGCGGTTAACGCGCACCTTTATTTTCGCATTCACAGGCCCGTGAACTAATTTATTCAAGAATCATTTCCTACGAACACTCCGCCCCAAGATACTCCACGAGGACGCTTCACAGGTAAGCTAAAAGGGCTCCGTTAGTTAATATACTATTGTGCACTCGCCCCTTAGACGTTTGTCATGCTCACTAAGTCTATCCCTTGTCTTAACAGATAATTTGTTTGCTCCCCGCCGTTGTGCATGTAAGTACAATTTTGGCTCTATTCTCAAGAGTGGCAGAGTAGTATGCTATAAGATGTTTGGAGGCTGATTTTATGTTTTAATCAATTTGTTTTTGTAGTCGGCCAACGCCCGGGTGTCCAGTTATACATGAGCTCTCACATAAGGTAGGAAGCGCAGGCGTGCGTAGGCGACTAGCTTTCCATCCCGCAGATATGCTCTCCCCTCCTGATTCAGCCCTCATTTTCTTCTCTTTCAGCCATGAGGTCCTGATGAGAACCCTATAAATTTGTAAGGGTTCGAAACGCGTAGACCATTCTACGTCACCATAAGACCATCAAATTCTAATCATTCTTTTGTTGTAAAATATGAAAATAGGCTGAGTTGTATTTTTAGAATCTCCGTCTATGGTGCTTTTCTGATTGTCGTTTTTCCCATTCATTTGTATCCAAAGAATTAATTTGCGACATTACAGTTGTACATATAGTTGTGAGTGTGTGTTGTGCGTGAGAGAATGAGTGATGATTGAAATTGTTGATCAACTTGGTATGTTAGGATGTTTTTTCACTAAATCTGTCTGTAATTATTGTGATATCATTGTTTGTTTTAAGAAATGTCATTTTTATGAATAGTGGTCCTTGTATTGTTTGTGTTCGATATTGTTGAATTTTTTGGTAAACTTTGAACCAACTAATTATTTTCTAAAAACAATTACAGAAACAAAAAAGATTGAATTCATGGACTGTGTCACTGCCCCGCACTCAGTTTAATTCTTTCCGCGTAGGGAATTTATTTCAAATTGCAATTGCAGTACTGGCTTTCTGGTTGTTTAATTGCTGAGGCTTGGCCTTACTGTGGGAAGCCCACACCCAGTGTTGTTTTTTCGCTCTAACCAGTGAGCCACACTTCTCCACTGAATATTAAATCCTTCAGGAAGATGTGTGGGACATTGTTCACCCATAGTCCACAGGGTGCAGCATTGGCGCACATATATTCCGTCATCATTACGCCATGGATGGCTTCTTTTACTAGTTCTCTTTTCAACTCTGCGAGTGAATCCCAGTCTTCTGTTTGGGCCACGGTTTGTGGTAAATTTAGGTCTATCAATGATAGGATTAAATCGATTTCTTCATCTGTATAGGTGAGACCAAGGTTCTCCGCCATTGTATTTTGTACTTCGGGTCTCAAAGACAAGGGTATTATTGAGGATCAGTACATGCCCAACCTTATATTTCTCGACCTCCTCTATCACAAATTTGATCTCCTGAACATGAAGATTATTCAAGTCTAATAACCACTTTTTCACCCTTAACTCTGTCTTGCCTCCTCGCTATAATTTGGTACCTTCCCACCTGCACAGCGATAGATGACAAGCACAGAGAATCCAGCCCTAAAAAAAAGGTAGACCGAATCAGTGGATTCTTCACAATGAATAGCAATGTAGATTCTCTATGATCAAATACATCTTTTTTGTTATATTTCATTATTTTCTAGTTCAAAATATGCAGAAGAATATAGAAACATTATAATCTACAGGCAGACGAGTACTTTTAACAACTACTCAAAGAAGATATCAACTCAAGAAACCAAAATCCCGAAGTTTCTGCTACAACATCAAATGCTATAAATCATTAGGCAAATCAGTTGTTTCCAAAAGTCCTGTTTGAAAATCTAAAAAATCTTTGCCAAGATGTTCTGAAACACAGAATTACGTCATTACTCTGACTTTTTATCAGTAAGGGCAATCTCGATTTTTCAGTTGTTAAATAAAGACATGCGCTGTATTGTGGATCATGTTAATAGGTAACATTTGGCAAAATCGTTCCTCTCCGTTTGTTTTCTAAGGGAATTATTTTATTTTTCAGAATCGACCATATAGGCCTGTTGTGGTCACAGGAGCAGGGGGTGGCGCGGGGGAGTTAGAAGCGGAGGGGTGCAGGGCTTTATGTGTGCTGGGTGCTGAGACGGAACCCTATCGAGCTCTCGGTTTGCCCTCATCCTCGGGAAAAAAATATTAACTCTGCAGCAGTACCACCCTTTACTGTCTTTGATGTACCGTCAAAGAGACTCGGTATAGTTCTTTTAGTCTCAATTTCAGAACTGAAGATTTTACAATGTTATAAACAACAAAGCCAAAGTTATTGCTTATTTAGCTTATGCAACTAACAACCAATGACAAAGCCAATAGTCCTGGCTTGTTGGAGGTGTAATGTTACTTGTATTATATATCTAAGTCCAATGACAGAAGCAGAAAATACCAGTTGGGTGGCACACTATGCTAAGAACAGATTTTTTAGCTTACACGTTTTTAAGCCACATCATTAATCACATCAGCCAAGCCACTTTGAGAGACGCCCAACCCCTAATTTGTTTCACCCCACTTAAAGCCCTGAAGGAGGGGGTCGTTTATGAAGTTCCACTTTGCCTGCAAATTATGTTGTAGTCAAAAGATTTTGGTACTTAACATGTTCTTAAAAGATCGACAACCTGCCTTTCCGAATACCTCGGTTTAAAACCACCACGACCAGTCCTTATGACTTGACGACTGGAACTGCTTGTAAGCAAATAGTTTTCGAGTATGACCAGAAAGTATATAACAAACTTTTTCTTTATAAGACGCATGTATCGTCCTCTTCTGTGAATTGGCGGTTTTTTAGTCCAAAGGAGGTGCCTTTCAAAATGTTTAAGGCTGAAGAGCAGAGTTCATCAGTCGCAATCAGACAGGCAAGGCAGTCTCTCGTACTTACCCAGTACTGGGGAATGTTTGAAAAACACATTTCTCAAGTTTCGTTGTTTAAGCCCCCACGCCTATCAAATGATGGCTGGAATCACGTGCCCTGCTTTTGAGCACTAAACGTCCTCCATCCAAGCAGAATTGTATTGGATGACTGATGTCTGCCACAGTACGACAGTTTCAAGAGACTTCAAACAACGAGGGCTCTTAAAGTAACAGCTAGCTATTCGTGGGGAAAAGGGCTAGAAAAAAAACCAAGGAAAAATCGAAACGAAGAGGAAAACGAAATTGGGCAGAGGGAAAAAACATGGAACAAGTACAGACATTTGTTTTTAAAACAAATCCTGTGGAGTGAGAGTGCTACAGCTACAGGCTCGAGTGCAAGCAAGGAATTGTGCCCTCTTGCTCACAGGTTAATAGTGAAAAGCAGCCATGTTTATTCCAGCGAACATGGGCTAGGGAGCACCAGCATCGCTTAGGATTCACCTCATTTACAGTAGCTGCTAAATGGGCGGGAAAAGGTCGCCCGTCAGGGGGCTTAACAATTTGGGTAGCAACCCATTTGGGCTGCAGTGTTAAAATTATTGATACAGCCTCAGACGATGTTCAATGTGTATCCCTAGAGTGGCAGAATGGCTTCAGACTGACAGTGGTCAATATTTACTCTAGACCTGTGAGTGTCACCACCGAGTCTAAAACCATTGCAGAATTATCTTCTCTTTTAACCAATATCCGCGAGGGTGACACGTTTGTGGTTGGCGGAGATTTCAACTCACAATTTGAACCACTTGATGGTTTGCTAGACGCGGTAAACCAGGAGGAGGATGAAGTGTGGAAAATTCCCCAAGTGGCAGGCCCTCCGGTGAGAGCATGGACCCCACTAGCAATACAAATTACTTCATTGACGCTGTCCCATTCGATCAGGGCATCTAATGGCCATACAAAGTCTGATAATCCCCCTGCCCCCACCTTCTTTCAGTCAGGGAGGAAGGCACGCCTTGATTATATATTTGTGGAATGCAGGGCTTGGAATAGAATAGTAGACTTTTGGGTCACACACAGGGTGGAGAGTGATCATAATCCTCTAATTTTAGACTTTAAAATCCCAATCACTCTTAAGGGCAACTCATTACTGCAACCTGATATACCCAATAGGGTTACCCTAACTAATAATAGACGCAGGGTAAAATGGGATAAGTTGGCCAAAAATCCCGATGCGCTAACTAAACTGTATACCCAGGTAATCCCAATATTGGAAGATGTTGCTTCTCTTACTGAACAGCATCCTGTGAATGATTGCTATGAAGGGTTGGGAAAACTGCATAATGTACTAGTAAGTACTCGGTCAGAAACCCTAAATCCTCCGGGTCCGTGCCGAAGAGGGTTGGTAAGGAAGCCGTCATGGTATAACAAGGCATGCAGACGGGCGAAAAGCGACCTAGTCCTGGTACTAAAACAGAATAATGATAGGGACCTTATAAAAAATAGGAGGCAAGTGTACCGGAATCTCATTCGCCACGCTAAGATCGAATGGGAGAATGAGAATTGGGTAAAATTAACCCTGGTACTAGCGGCTAAAGACGCACGAAAGTTCTGGCAAATCGTGAGCACTGGCTCAGCTGAACCACAGCTAGCAGCAGCACCAAATTTTGCAGCTGAGGTCTGGGAAGATCACTTTGCTAAATTGTATGAGGGGGAGATTTCCACGCCTGATGTAGCAAGTACATTTGTCTCTGTTCCTTTGGAGCATAGCTTTACCCTAGAAGAGGTACGGGCGGGTATAGTTAAGCTTCGAGCAGGAAAAGCCCCAGCCTAGATATGGTCCCGGGGGACCTCTATAAACAGGAACCTGAGATCTGGGCACCATATCTTTAAAAAAAATTTAATGCAATTCTTGAGGGAATGGCACTTCCAAATACTTGGCTGGGAGCTGAGCTGGTCCCTATCTTCAAGATAGGGTCGCCTTTGCTCCCAGCCAACTATAGGCCAATCAGCCTAATAGACGTTTCTCAGAAACTGTTTGCAAGGCTGATTTTGGATCGGCTCCTGGACTGGGTTGAGGAATCGGAAATTTTAAGTGATTACCAAGCAGGCTTCAGAAGGAATGTATCCACTACTGACCAAATTTTCAGATTAAATATGCTCTTCTGGAAAACGGTTAAAGTGGAGGGCGGTTCGCTTTATACGGTGTTTGTAGACCTCCGTGCGGCCTTCGACTTGGTCCCACGAGGGAAACTCTGGAGTGTAGTAGGGGATTTAGGCATTCCAATCCCTCTTTTGAATATCCTAATACGTCTCCACTCTCAAAATTTCGCAAGGGTCAGGTGTGGGAGACAAGGCAATCTGTCATCTAGTTTCTCCGTTGGCAGGGGGGTAAGGAAGAGTTGCATTTTGGCTCCGACCCTGTTCTACCTCCACGTCAACGGAGTAATTGCCCACCTGAACATGGTCCCCAACAGAGACGCCCCAAAGCTCGCTGGTTCAGGGATCTCTGCGATTATGTTCGCGGATGATACCCTGTTGCTGGCAAAGACTTCGATGGGCATACAGCGAGTTTTGGATGGCTTTATCTCATTTTGCCAAGACCGGGGACTAGAAATAAACACATCCAAAACGAAATTTATGATTTTTAATCCACCGAAAACATCCCGCCCAAACCCTGCTATAAGTGGTGTTCGTTTGGAAAGAGTGCAAACCTTTGAATACTTGGGAATATCTCTCAATGAAAATATGACATGGGTACAACATCAGATTAAAACCCAGTTAAAGCTCTCGCAAAAAGCAGGGGGGATTCTTAAACTCCTAAAACAATCTACGATAAAACCAATTTCAGCCCCACTAGAAATCTATAAAATGCAGGCACGGGGTGCGGTGATCTATGGAGGGGCACTGTGGGGTCACAGTTGTCCCCCAGAAATCACCGCTACAGAAAATAGATTTCTTAGGCAGTTGGTATCGCTGCCCATTAGTACGCCGTTACTCCCCCTTAGGTTGGATATGGGATTGAGATCACTTAAGGAGCAATTGGGACTTAAGCCTCTAACTTTTTGGAGGCGTCTTTGGGTTACCCCTGAACTTGCCAGTTATAGGCACGAGCTTGCAGAATTGTTAAAATCCCCAAATGTCTGGCATTTGTCCTGGCTAAAATACATCAGGCAGGAATTTGACAGGCTAGGTTGCACCTTGCTATGGACTAACCCCGAACAAGCGTGCAGGGGTATATCCCGCAGGGAGCTAGTTAGCCTGTATCATGATCATAATCTGTCCACCAGCTTAACGAATGCCCAAACGGGGACATTGACGAGTAAATTCCTGATAACAAAAGATCACTACAAATTAGAGCCCGCTTTAGATAATATCAGCCGTAATAGCCTTAGGAAGTTGTACCTTCAGTGGAGGCATGACTCTCTACCAATAAGAGCCCTCACTAGCCATTGGCATGTCAATGTTCCCAGAAAATGCCCAGCGTGCACTGCGGAGGAAGAGAATGACTTACACATTGTTTTTTTCTGCCCTTCATATCAGATTCCAAGGAATAAGTGGATTATCCCCATTTGCAAAAACTTGGGGATCGGGCAGTGCTCTCATTCCTATAGAATACTAAAAACTGATTTATCCCCATTAATTGTTTTTGCTGTTACGAAATTCCTGGCTGCCATGTGGAATATTAGAAGAAAGTACATTGTAAAATAAGATCAAATGTATTCCCTTATAATGTCCAGGGGTTTCGGGGGTGTTGGGGACCAGAGGCCTATGGGCGGTTTGCCTTTTTTTTATTAAGACACTGACAATGAATGAATTTTATGACATCCTGTATTTTAAACAATTGTAATGCTGTGTATTGACATTTTATTGTGTATTCTTTTATGACATCTTTTTGTCGAAATAAAGACGAAATGAATGAATGAAAAGCAGTCATAACTGGCATTCAGCAGCCCCCCCTAAAATGTTTGTGCACATACGGTTGTTAGTAATTATATATCATTTGAAAACAGCCAGGTCTTCGGAAATCTCCTAAAAGAATAATGATCCCAAATCTTGAGAAAGGGTAAAGGCAATGAGTCCACTTTTTTACACCAAGTAGGAAAAGGAATGTCCACCCACTGTGGAGAGGTGGAACCTGCAGAACTGGAGCACATAGTGTGCAGAGGACATGAGCTCTGGAGTAAGATAGTGGCAGGTCATCCTGATACTAGTGCAGCGGTTGATTTGACCAGAATTGTGAATTGCATGGTGAGTAAATCACAGTGTCCTAAAAAGAATACGTTTTGACTAGGTATCCACTGTAGAACTGTTACGGAGGTTCATATATGACATTTAAAGGGAGATTAACAAGCATTGGCATAGCCAATAGGTCTAGCCTTTGGGACATTATAAGTGTTTAGCCATGCAACAGTTTAAGGTTTCGCAGTTGCCAAAAGTCTGCCCGTCTGCTTCCTCTATCCAGGCTGGTTTGTTCCTCGGTCACGCCCACGGCACAACCTCCCGGAAGACACCACTAACACCTAAACTGCCCTAATTAAGGCCCTGCAGGCAAGATGAGTGGTACAGGTATTGAAAAGGGAAATGAAGATAAGAGGGAAGGAAAGGGGTGTACGAAAAGAAAGCCTGTTAAAGGGGAGCGGAGAGCAGAGATGAGGGGGAGAAGAAAGGGAAGGGTGGAGAAAGAAATGCGTCCTGAAAAGAGTTAAAGCAGGGTGGAGTTGGATCAGAGAAGAGACGCCTCTTGAGTCTTGAAGAAGTAAACAAGTGGGAGCGGTAGGGGGGAGTGCACACACGCACACGCTAAGCAGCAGCTGTTTGCTCTTTTGGATGCCCATACTCGTGCTTGTGGCGCGCCTCTGCGCTCTCCCGTAAGGTGTATGCCGCCACAAGCACGAGTATGTGCTTTAAAAAAGAGCTGAACGACGGCTAAAGGTCTCCTATGCAGCACATGAGCACT
Organism: Lissotriton vulgaris; assembly: GCF_964263255.1. Lineage (NCBI taxonomy): Eukaryota > Metazoa > Chordata > Amphibia > Caudata > Salamandridae > Lissotriton > Lissotriton vulgaris. Next base: position 1,992,106,402 of record NC_141687.1, on the reverse strand, counting down.
GCGTAGGCGAGACCTAAAAAATGACTAAGGGCCTTATTAAGATTCTTGCAGTCCACGGATCCCACACTCGAGGGGCGGTCTTCCGACCACCCTATTATAACCAGAGTAGAGATTCCTGACTGTGTTGCTGTGGTCGTGAGGCCACAATATCCTTGGCGGTATCGCCACGGTCCCACCAAGCATATTTCGGGTTTCCTCACTGCTACACTTTTCATGGTGGTGCGACCGCCATGAAAAGTGAGACATGAGGAAACAAAGTAGGCCCTACAGGGCCCCCTTTCGTCTCTACACCATGGGGTGCATGCAGGGGGGCACGTGTGCATGCACTCAAGTACCTGCACAGCATAGACTGCAGCATTCCATGACGTGCAGGTACTGATTTTGACGTTCCCACCGCTCTGGGAACACAAAAGAACCTCCAGCCAGACAGGACAACTCAATTCAATCTGTCAGGCAGTTAACCCACATGTTTGATGGTGCGGGAGCGAGCGGTCCAGATCCCTTCTGGCCAAATTCGAAATAAGGCCCTTAGATTGCAGCATTTTGGATACCCTGGAATTAGTCTAGGAGTTTGACAGGAAGCCCTAAGTAAAGTAAACTGGACTAGTAAAAAAAAGCCACTCTGCATTGTTTTTGCTTCCTGGTCTATCTCAATACTTTGACAATTCTTAAAGATGAACATATGATTGTAAGTGGATGTGTTTGATGCTATCATGGCCTGCGCTGTCATTGTTTGCTTCATCTGATGTTTGTGTATATTGTAGTTTGATCCTAGTCACACAAAATCAACATTTTCAGTAAAATTTGCAGTGCTTACGGAGGGTGACATGGCACAAATTATTGACTATGACTTAGGGCCGAATTTAGATCTTGACAAACTGCTTACTCCGTCACAACTGTGAGGGATATCCCCTCTGCTGAAATATAAATCCCACGGGATTTATATTTCAGTGGACAGGATATCCATCACTGTTATGACAGAGTAATCCTTCTGCCAAGCTCTAAATCAGGCCCCAAGACTAATAGCATCTCTTTCCTCTCTTCCTAAACCAGAGATATCAAATGGGTAATTGTACCTATACAATTTGTAGGTTTGGTATACAGGACTGAATGGAATATATTAAGATGATTATACCCAACAATCACAGGAGCATAGGGGGTAGTTCCCTCAAACAACCTATAGGAATCTGACATTTTGGCCCTGAGGAAAGCCACTAGACTCATTGTGCAGTATTACGTGGCTGAAACTTACAGACATAATTTTTAGATGCAGTGGAACACAAATTCTCCTGAACAGCACCACCTGTGTATTTAACTTTGACCTGGCGCCCTGAAACCAAACCAATCAGGACAAGGCTACCTGTGGCAATTTTATATCCTTAGACCCCACCAACAGATTAGTAGGATTTTCTTGGTTTAGAATGGTTGAGCCCACCCAACAAAATAGGTGTCTCGGTGATGGCTCATTGATGGCTCAATGAACAAGCATGCCAATAGCAAATCCTAGTGGGCGAGAGTCCTTTAAAAAAAAAAATAAGGATTCCCTTCTAGGTGGGATGAGGGATTACCTTGATAGTCAAGGACAAGTGACTCGACCCATTAGTGGGTTTGAAGCAACTCGACCCGTTAGTGGGTTCTCTCCCCACTGGTTGATTTTCTGTTATACACAATTCTCGGTTTCCTTAAACTCTACTGAAATGAGTGAATACTCGAGCAATGAGCAGGGTTATGACAAATTAAATGCTGTGCACTATACTGGACTCTAAGGCTATTGCTACTTATTCTTTTGTTTGAATGATGTTTGAGAATTAATTTCACTTATAAGTGATATTCATTGATCGTTTTAATTTTTAGATATCTTTTGGCTATGTAACTTAATTTTTATGTGTCTCCTCCTTCTCCCTTCACACTGCACATCTGCTACCCAGACTCCAAAGGTGCTGCTGTCTGGGAAAGGGGAGTTGCAAATTCTCAGGCCGAAATTCATACACTCTACAGAGTGCAGACATGGAGCATGACATCTGGTGAGCTCCGGTTGCAGAGTGCAGTGTGATGCATCTAAAACAAGGCAGCGGAAGCAGCGGAGAGGGGCAGTACTAGAGGCTTGGTATAGAGTTTTCTGAGACCACCATTGAGGCATCAGCTGCATATCCAAAGCACAAGAGAGCGGCAAAGGAAAGCTTCACTTAATCTACTCTCAAACCACCACTTGCCCACACAGACAACTACAGCGAACACGACTGAGGGCAAAAGCCAGGAAAAACCTGCACTGCATCAAGCGCATGATAACTGGGGGAAAAGAGAAGATGATACATTTTTTGCAATTTTCAAATAAAATATGATCCAGGATTGTGTTTTCTAGACCCTCTGGCAAAATTGCAGGTTTAATGACAACTTACCAACTTGAAACAAGAAACCAGATCGACTAAACCCACGTACCACCTGAGCATTACATGATGATCGTGAATTCTGGGCAACAATTAGTCCTGGGAGACTCACAGCATTATTTGCTGTTAAAGGGGTCCAAATCTCTTTCCATCAAGAATAAGTACACTCAGGAATACACACTATTGGGGAATGGCCTGGTGAGCCAGCATGGCGGATGCTAGTTAGGACAGCACTGTGCATGCAGGCCGAAATACCAGTTATCACACTGCCCACGGGCACTCAAAACTACCATCCACGGACCTGAAGGAGCTTTGGGAAGGTTGCAGTGCTTTAGGGGCCGGTGAATGACAGTTGGACGGTCCCAGGCCATGTGGGACTGCAGCCCGCTGGTTGGTGATTCACAGCTAGGACAAAGAGGAGTGGCGGTCCTGGGCGAGGTCATCACCAGAGGGGTCGGTCATCAGATTCGACGTGGTGTCGGCCCGACATCCCTGCCATGACATTGTCTGCTGCCCCAGGTGAGGCGTGCTTACGGGGCAGCGAAGAAGGATTTCGGGGGGCCCGCGCGGAGTCGCACTACGGCCTGTGGTGTGCCTGGGCCGGCGGCCTGCTGGAGTGTGGGGACAGGGCCACGGGTGTGTGTGTGCTGTTGCTCCGGGTGGCCAGAGCGAGCTGGCCTACACACGAACATGTGGCTGGGCTTGGGGCCCTGAGATTAAGTCTGTTGGGACCACTGTGGTCCATCCTGGGATCAGTAAAACCTGTGTCAGGAGGCGGGGCCCAGTGTAGATGAATCCAAATCTCTGAAGAGTGGAGTTTGTGATAAAGGGCCCCCTCCACATTAAACTGGTGGGTACTTAGCAGGTTGGAGGTCCAGCGCGCTAGATCCCATTAATTGGTCTAGGTTGTGGCCATATTGGGGCAGCGGAAACTCCCCCAAACAGCAGAGGGTATTAGACCATGTGCAAGAGGTTAAATCCTCTAGTTGCGATTCTTCCCTCCCGTCTTTGGAAGGTCTTGTAGCATGTTTAAAGTGCAGATTTCAAAGCCTGCACGCCAATGAAGGTATATCCCCTTTATATTCTGAAAGCCGCAAAGATTATACCTCGCCAGCGGCTCTTTCAGGTATGCAAAAACCTCCCCTCCAGGACGTCGTCACCCCTAGAAAAAGCTGAAACAGCTTTCTTATTAATGTTAGATCCCTGCCAAAACATGCTGTGGAACTCTGGGATCTACTCACTTGCTACCCCTAGGAGATAAGATTCCTTACAGAAACCTGGCTAAGTCCCTCATCTATTCCTTCTATCACACTCGCTTTTCCAGCTAATTTTAAAATACTTAGAGTAGACAGAGTCAGCAAGGTTGGTGGGGGTATTGTTATTATTTTCAAAGAGAATGTTAAGATCACAATAATCTACTCCATCGCAGAAGACTGGGTTGAAGCATGCATTTTTAAACTTGACCTCTCCCAAATCCCCTGCTGGAAATGTGCTCTAGTCTATCGCCCGCCCGGTCCATAAAAGGATTTTAGCCACCGCCTTCTGGAATTCATAGCTCCCCATGAACTTTCTACCCAATAGTTTTCTTATGTTGGGATATTTTAACTATTATGAGGAAAACCCCCTGAACACAGATACCAACCAGCTACTATCTGATTTAGAAACTTTGGGATTACGCCAACAAGTTACAACACCAACCAATACTGAAGGTCACACACCCTGGACTTAACTTTCAGGAATGTTTCACTATTTGGTTGTGCCCCACCAAAACCTGTTCTCTGGACTGATCGTTCACTTATCTGTTTTATTATCCCCTCTCACAAGACAAAAAGCCAAGCATTCATGTGCCATAATAAGCCATCAAGGCATAGGCAAACAATTACCCTTCTCACATGGGCTAAAGAACAATTGCCCCTCATGTTCTCTGACAACGCAAATGTGGACTTAGAACTTAGTAATTTTAATGGGACACTTAATTCTGTTTTCGATAAACTAGCCCCTTATAGTCATGTCAAAAAGAGCTCCCACAGACCTCACACTCCCTGGTACTCACATGACTTAAAGACATAGAAATCAGCCTGTTAAAACTGGAAAGGAGATGGTGTCGGACAAATCTTTCAGCTGATAAAAATATTTATAAATGGCCTTAACAGCTTACCATCGCAACATCAAGAAAGCTCGTAAATCACATGTAGTGAAAAAAATTGATGAGGTGGGGAATCTCATCAAAACCCCTTTTTTAAATACTCAAATCCTTTACTAATCCGGCGACATGTTCTCCCGAACTTAATACGCCACAATCACTTGGCGACACCCTGGCCGATCACTTTGAAGGTAAAATCTAAGTGATCTACCAAAACTTTGAAAGTCGCTGCCCAGCCCCTTGAGAGACAAGAAGGCCTTCTTTAATCCCTTTCCTCACTCTACTACTAACTTATGTAATTTCAAAGAAATTTCCCCTGAAATCACCCATAATCTTCTGATTTCGGCAAAATCCGGCTCACCAAAAGACATATACCCTCCCAGAGTATTGATAAACCTTGCTCATGAACTGGCCTCTCCAATTTGCTCCTTAATTAATTTATCCATAATACTCAGGAAAGTTCCTTCAGACTGGTAGTCGACTTTGATCAGGCCGATTAAAAAAAAAGGCCAATTTTGTTTCGAATGATCTTACAAACTAACAATCAATCTCACTCCTCCCTCTGCTGGCTAACTTGCTGGAAAAATACAGTAAAAAGCAACTGACAACTTATCTTGAATCAAACAGCCTATAAGACTCATCTCAGTCAGGTTTCAGACCACTTCATAGCACAGAGACATCTATGCTAGTGGTCACTAACCATTTCAAATGCTCTCTTGATGCCAATGTACCTACAATGTTGTTTCTGCTCGATCTGTCAGCAGCATTTGGTACATCCATGGCTTCACGAACGATTACGGCACATCGGGAATCATGGCATGACTCTTCAGTGGTTAACTGACTTCCTGTCAAACAGTAACCAAACAGTCATTCTGGGTCCTTAAAAGTCCAGAACCATCTCACTAGACTATGGGGTTCCGCAGGCCTCCTGTCTCAACCCTACACCACTTAATATTTATAAGGCCCCTCTTGCCGGAATAGTCAGAAATTTTGGTTTGGAAATTGTCTCATACGCTGACGATATGCAGCTGTCTTCTCCTTTGGAAACAACTTGCCCAAATCAAACACTTCTTTTTCCTCCGGGATGAAAGCTATAGCAACCCGGATGTCTGAAAACAGACTTCAGCATAACCCCACAACAACTGAAATTCTGTTATTTGGACAAGCCAAACATTTTTGGACTCCTGATTGGTGGCGACCAGAATTGGATTCTGCCCCAGTACCCAAACTAGTGGTAAAACACTTGGGGAATACGCGTGGACAAATCCTTTTCTATGATAGAACACACCTCTGCCATTACTGGCTCCTGCTTTAATATGTTACATTTGCTGAGAAGAGTTTTTCTTTTACTACCACTCTCTTCAAGGAAAACTCTAGTCCAGGCGCTGGCCATCAGTCGGCTGAATTACGGCAACTCAATTTTGGCCTCCATAAATGAGAAGCTGCTCTCTAAACTTCAGGTTGTTAAGAACACCGCTGTTGGTCTCGTATGGCAAGGCAACTGCCCATCTTCTTCAGTCCCTGCACTGGATACCAGTGAGAAAGTGAATTATTTTTAAGATATGCTGCCTAACTCACAACGCCCTCCATGGACAAGGTCCCTCATACTTAGCCTCAAAACGTTTGTTTTACACCCCTTTGAGTCTTTTTAAGATCATGTGACAAAGCCTGTCATAAAGTCCTTAGGTTCAGGAAGGCTAGGTCCGGCTGCAGATCATTCTCCTACCTTGCCCCGCATCTTTGGAATAAACTGCCAATGGAATTACGCATCTGCAAGAATCACTCCCTCTTCAGAAAAGCACTTAAAACCGACCTAATTTATTAATAATAATAATAATACAGCCATTTGTAGAGTGCGAACAGCTACCTCCAATAGAGGTGTCCCAGCGCTACCGCAACAGGTGGCACGCAAGAGTCACTCAACAGCCGAGGCTCAAAGAAAGTTAAGAGCGCCTTTTTGCCTGTCTCTCGTTTGTTTTTGGTCTTGTGCCGAGATACCCCTCTGGGGGTGATTCGAGCTCGTATTAAATTAGAATAACATATCAACAACATAACATAACAGGCCCCTGTTCCGAAAGTGTATGTCACCCTGGCACTTAAATAAGCCAGCGTATAGGTTGGCGCTTCATCGATCACTCACTAAATACTTTTCCTTTAACAACGATACGGCTCCTTCTGGAGTGGTTTTATGAAGGCCCTGAAGCCCACACGTTGTAGAACCGAGTAGCTGGTAGAGCTAGAAACCCAGCTGTGATCCGTAGAGTTTGAGGTATGGGGAGGTGGGTGGCGCAGATCCGGCGCAGGCTACATTTTTCCAGCTGCAGCAGCTGCTTCTAGATGAGGCCCTGAAGGCTTGGCAGGCGGTGCAATATCGCATATACCAATGGGGTGACAAATCTAGTGAAATGCATCACTGCCTATGTCATGTCGCACAGTGCTCTGTGATGTGGCAGGGCAACTACGTTTTGGTAACCTGGAAGTGGCTCAAGCATTTGTGGAATATTATTGGACCTTTTATGCTTGACGGGAAGTCCTGACCCATGACCAAATTGTCAATTTTGTACGCACTATGCCTCCCCGATCTATGTCAGACTCATTGCGCAAGTGCCTTGATAAACCGATAACGATGGAGGAGCAGACGGGGGTGCTGGCGAGTGTCCGCCCGGGCACGCTCCTGGACCTAACAGGTTTCATTGCGAGTTTGTGCTGGCCCCCATGCCCCAGTTGGGGACACACATGCTGAGGGAGCTACAAGAGGCCTTTGACATGTCAATCCTTCCACCTAATTGACAATATGCGGAAATATTGGTGTTCCACAAACCAGGTCGTCCTGCCAAGGACCCGTTTTTGTATCGACCAATCGACCGATCTCGTTATTAAATTCCGAAGTTAAACTATTAGGCAAAGTACTTGTCGATCGCCTTCTTCAACATATAACTGATCTGGTTCACCTGGATCAGGCCGGATTTATGCCGCGTCTGCCCACCAGTCATAATATTTGACTTGTCCATTATGCACTGGCCAAGGCACCAGACGTGGGGAAACCAGCGGCCCTTGTATCAGACGACATGAACAAAGCAATCAACTCCATTTGCTGGGAATACCTATTTTTCCTTCTGCAATCCCTCAACCTTGGCCCACGGTTCATCGCCTACATCCACCTCCTATATATGTATTTGTCAGCGTCCGTTCACATGGCGGGCGAGGGGTTTGATCCGTTTCCCGTGCACAAGGGCATCGCTGTCCCCCCTACCATTTGCACTCACTGCAGAGCCCATGGCCGTATGGGTGAGGAGTGACCCCTGGGGCACGGTTTTGACTGGACTGGCAAGATATCTGACAGAATCGCCCTATACGTGGACGATGTTCTGTTTTTTCCTTACCGACCCAGTGTTCTCTGATCCAGGGATTCTTCAGGGAGACTTCAGGGATTTACATGAATCCGCCAAAGTCGATAATTTTCCCCGTTTGCCTTGTCCAGAGTTCGGCGTGGGTCTCACAACTAACCTGAGCTGTTGAGGGCATTCAATATTTGGGGGTCTACAGCTTTGAACCCGGCCAACTCGTGGCAGCACAACATTGATCCTTTGCTGTCTTGAGTATGAGAAGAAGTGAAAGCGTGGAGCCCCGCCCTCACCATTGTCGTTGCTGGGTCAGTCCGCCATCTTCAAGATGCTGTCTTTACTGTAAATGCTGTAAGTAAGCTCCAAAACTATCCATACAAGTCCTGAATCACTTACTTTGGGGAGGTGGCATGATACGAGAGGCTCTCTGCACCGGTGTCCAATCCACCTTTTGAGGGGGCATTGCTGCGGCAGATGTACATTCTTAGTATACTGCTTTGCACCACCTTAATATCTACGAATGGTGGTGCAGCGATCAGGCTGGTCCCGCATATGCCGTAGAGAGATTGGAAATGAGCACCCGGTCCGTCCAGGATTTCCTCTTTAGTCAGACTGGAATGGAGCGCCAGCCTCCGGCAGCCAGGGTGGTCATTGAACTGTGGTGGGAGACTGTTCAAGGACTAGGCAGGTAGGGTAGATTGACAGGGGAAACCCTGTTATGGCATGGGAATGTTCTGTGCCAAGTGTGCGAGTTGTCGGGGTTCCCGGAGTTGGTTCTCATAGGCCTGTCCACATTGGGGGACATCACGAAAGGTACTGTATTGAACTCTTTCCAACACCTGCAAGAGGAATACCAGCTGCATCGAAGCAAATTCTACAAATATTTACAACTCAGGCATGCCTTGTCTCCATAAAATCAGTGTCTGGAGGACTTGCCAGAGTTTACCCATTGGAGGGTAGGTTGTTGAAAGAGGACGTAGGCTCCCACAAGATTCGACAAATATACCAGACCTAAGTAACACATAGCCACAATAGTCTTAGCGCCAGGAAACCTCCGGTGTCAGTGCGCTTTATAAATGCAGCCTAACATTAACATTAGTCTGCCGACAATGCAGGTGACCTGGAGGAGATAATGAGGACATGAATGATGATGACTGGACTGAGACCCTAGAGGCACCCCGGGAAGCCACAATATCGTCACACTATTGTCTTATCTAATTCAAATATCTACATAGAGCCTACTATACCAGTCACTGCTTATAGCGGATGGGTGTGATATCCTCCTCCACATGCCTCCGCTGTGATGCTGAGGAGGGTACCCGGGTATTAGCTTGGGAGATCCCTCTTGATCCCAACTGGGTCCTCCTTCATAGCACAGAGGAGATTGGAGGCGACCGATATAAACAGCATCTTTTGTTTCTGGTGGTAACACTGGCCAAGCGCGACATCGTCCAGCACTGGGAGGAGGCGTCCCCGCCTTCAGTGAGGGGGTGGAAGGCAGCCATGGACAGGTGCATCGGGATGGAGGCAAGCGGCAGCCCCCCGAAACATGGTACAATTTGGAGGTGGTGGGCAGATTATCAAGGCATTCTGTTACCCCCCGTTCGATCTGCCGAAGCGATTATCAAGGGGGAAATACAGTCGGATGGCTCTGAGGAACAAAAGGAGACCCAAATCTAGGGGATACATGAAGCCTGGAGTATCACTAATGACCAGGGTTTTGAGGAGTGGTGCTCTGTCAGTGCTTGTTTTATGGGGTTATCTTACACTGGAATCATTGCGATCTGCTGTGATGAAGTTTATACATTTATGCAAAGGTCCTCCAGGCCTTGATGTATTTAAAACTTCAAGGCCTGGAGTTGTTTAAAGAAAATAAAAAATATTAATACACTTGATTTTATTAAAATCAACGTTCTATTGTAGTGCAAATAATGTGTATAGTTTTAACTATGAAGATAAACAAAACACTGACAAAGTGAGTGATTAATAAACAGATTATTACTAAACTGCAACAATGTAACTGCGTTAAAAAAATTCCCTGCAAAAAAACGGTGGAGTCTATGTTCTCTATCCCCTTCCTTCCTGCTTCTAGGTAAGAAATCTTACCACTAAAAGGGGCCTGTACCAGTTTATAAGGTGGCACCTCACCAGCATTTCTTATTTGCACAACAGAATTATTGGTCTGTATGAAGAAGGTAGTTGTCTATCTCTGCAATCAGTAACTATGGCATGCCCAGCTCGTCGATAAGGCCAGGCTGGCTCGGAGATGCCTGCTTATGGCCTTCACTAAGTAGGTTTACAGTTTCTGCTTGCTCGATTCGATTGTCTGCGTTGTAGTGGTCTATATTTAGCCTAAAAACACTTTTCTAATTATTTTTAAAGAGGTAGGCCTCGAATGAAGTAAAATGCAATAATTAACATATTATTCTAGTTGCATTTCACTTAAATCTATAAAACATTATAAATCATAAATGAATGTATGAATAATTGCTTAACAAACAATAATATAGCAAATGTTATACAGAATACATGTGCAAATGATACCAAATGCACCATGCGTTTCTAAATGAGAAATGTGCACTAAAATACATGAAATATTTAAGAAATGCAATTATGGTACATGAACCGAAACAACAACAATTATTTCACATGTGGGAGTAGATAGGAGACTAAAGGGGAACATGGAGGTAGTAAATGTGTAACGAAGGAGGGAAGAGAGGGGGCAAGATAAGTGAGGGAAGAGCTGGGAACATTGGAAGAGATTAGGGAAAATCAAAGGGCTGAGGGAGACAGTCCTCTCCCTGGAATCTTCTATGAATACGTGGGATAAGTAAGGATCCTTCTTATCTCGAAATAGCTAATTTTGACAGCAGAAACAAATAATTCTCATCGCCAAAAATGGCTCATCCCAGTATTTAAGCTTAAGCACAACATTGAGTTTTGACACAAAAGAGTGCTTTGTGTTTCCTGTCTCCAGATTATTATTGTGGGCATGGAGTATCCGCTCAAGCAAACTGAAAGGGAGGGGATAGGGTACACCTAAGAATGATGTACAGGGCTTTCTGACATCAGCTGCTATCTAATAAATGTTCCTTGCACTTCTTATTTCTCTTTGCTGCTAACAGGAAGACCATCGGACACATTTATCTTTGAATACCTTTTTTTAAACAATATTTCATCTGTGCCACATATGGTGCATTTGCTTTTTTTTATATATTAATTGTTTTACTATTTATTATGTATACTTTTATGGTTTTAAAATGAGCTGAAATAAAGCATGAATATGATGATGATGACAGCCAGGAAAGATATGCACTCATACCCAGGCCTAAAAGTTGAATGCTATTGAAGCTTGCAAAAGTAAAAAAAGTTCCCAGACATCACAGTGTAAGCAATGCCGTATTCAATCAAAAACAAGGGTAAAACAGCTATGCTCCAGGGGAGGGACTAGAATGGAGCAGAGAAGAAAGCAGCCATTAAAGACTAGGGAACGGAGACTGATAACGCCATAAAAGCAAGGGTTGACTGTGGAGTATTGTATAAAATGTTGTGACAGACAACTTGACATTCCAAACACACAAAGAATAGGAGAGAGGTACATCTCCTTTTCCATCCTCCATATATATGAAATCTTGTACACACAAAAGAGGAAAAGGAGGAAATGTGAATATTCTGTCAGAACAGAAATATCACATTGGAAAAACTTAAGGTTTTCTAAAAATGCCCGGACCCGTGCTTCATCATAGGGCTGCTACAACATCCCTGTGCAGACCAATGCTTAGGATGGAGCAAAGGGATATGAGGGAGGGAATTTTTTTTAGCAAAATCCTTGCATTTTTCAAATGTGATATTTCTGTTCCAACAGAAAATTCAAATTTCCTCTTTTGTGTGTACAAGACAACTGGAGATGCCTGTAGCAATGCGGCGAAAGAACAGTGAAATGAAAACATAACTTGCAAAGGGACAAGTGGTGGATCCTCCTGTTCCCAGATCTCAGCTTATAGATACTAGTAAGGAGAAATGATCTTCAGAGAAGGTGCCAAGAAGTATTTAGAGCGTAGGTTGTGGCCTAGTCTGCAGATGGCGGTTCAGAAGGAGAAAATGTCACAATGGTACCTTAGCTAAGCTAGATATTGTTTTCTGGCAGTGACTGTGTAACTGGACATAGATTCTTTTCTATCATCATTTGAACCGAGTACTGTATTTGACCCTATTGTATCACTAGACTGGTTCTAAAAAGACTTTCCAAAAACAAAACGTGAAAAGCGGTGGCCAGGCTGAAAGGGATGTGGGAAGTAAAGTCTTATAGCAAGTAAAGGATAAACTTGGGGCGTGGCCTGGAAGCCACTAATGGCGGACGCGTGAGCTCGTAGCTCCGCGCTGGCCCTACACACACATATTCTGCTGATAAACACTCCAGCTGGTGCTACCTGCCATTGTATCACACGCACCGAAGAAAGGGGAGAACCGGGGAGACGGAGCAGAGTGTTGCCTGCTAATATAAATGCCTGCATATCGGTGACGCAGGAGCAGAGAGATACAGCGCTCCAGGCTACAAGACACCGGCCCTGTGGAATAGACCACAGACTCAGCACTGTGGACCTCCTGACCTGGGCCAATAGCTGCAAGATCACCAGATCCGGCAGGGAGAATGAGACATCCTCTAACACCGGGACTGCTGCCCAGACCTGTGGAAAGAGTGACACTGCCCCACGAAGTGCGGCAGAACCAGAGGTGAGCCGAAACTTGTGGGTCGTGACAGCCCTCAAGCCCCAGGGGGAGAGGGAGCAGAGGCTGGAGGTGTGCGCGACATGGGCTGCAGTCCCAGAGCCGATCTTGCGGGAGGTCTGAATTACCCTGTGAACCCCGCTTGGGCCATCAGAAGGCCCCTATGACCTGGGCGGTGCCTAGCTGTGGCTTTGGGCGACGAGGTGGCAGGAGTGAATGAAGTAGGCCGACCTGTGGCCCTTTTTCAAGACAAGTGGCTGGCTGCAAAAACACCAGAGACTGGCACCAAAAAAGGGAGAAGACATGCAACAGGCCTAGGCCCCAGTGCATCGCAGAGGTCGCTTGCTGTGAGGAAGAGTAGCCCTGAGATCAGCAGAGCTGCCCCAGGGGACGTGAGACCAGTTCAGGGTCGTGGCGCTAGCCCTGCATGGATGAGAGGCCTGCATGACTCCGGGAGACCCACACAGTCTACTTTCAATCTGTGCTGCGACGCAGGACTGAATCATACACCAGAGTAGAAAGTGGATATTAACCTCCTGCATGATTGGTGGTGGGCAGAGGTGGACCTAATACAAAAAGGAAGACCCTCACTGTGGGCCACCCAGACCCCCAGAGCCCTCTGTCCCCATACTACGCCGGAGGACACCAAGACTCGAAACTGGAGAGAGGGCTGGCCTAGCTGAGAGAAGTGAAGATCAGGGCGTGGGATCGGGATGGTGTTGCCGCCCTGGTGGGTCTCAATCCACGAGAGGAGCCGGTGGCTGCCCAGTGTGGTGAGGACCCAGAAGAAAATTCCCTTCAGCTAGCCGAGAACTGAGCAAGACTTGGCGGGCCTAGGGGTGACACCTCATCCATGCTGAACTCCCCACATCAAATATTACATACAGGCCACAACAGCAGAGACGTGACCTGGTGCACGGGCGGATCACATTCCTCTCTTTAAACCTCATTGACGGGCATTGATCCAGACAACCTCATATACCCTGCTGCGCTTGCGGACAGATGGGGAAAACTAGAGCCAAACCCATGGTAGTCCCCTCAGACCAGGGAGAAGATGCCGCGGACTCCCTACAGGCCCCAGTGAACTCGTCGGCACAGTTGGACCCAGTGCAACAACAACTGATCAAAATCCTGGATGCGATAGTGACCCCACACCAGGATTATCAGTACGGTCTCAATTGGGTTGGGACTGCTCAGAGCCAAACACCACAAACTGGCTGAAAGAGTGAAAACCACAGAGGCCTTGATCACGGAACTTCACCCTACCCAGTAGAAACGGAGTCGCCATGTTGCCGAACTTACTGAACGAGTCAACACATTGAGAGTAGGGCAGAAGATGCAGAGGGACGGAACAGAAGAAGCAATATATGAATAGTTGGCTTACCAGAAGGGACGGTGGGCAAGGACCTGGCTTCTTTCCTGGAATCCTGGCTTGGCGCAGAGGTGGAAGCGGCAGGCCTCACCTCATTCTATAAACTCAAGAGAGTTCCCACAGAGTCCCCGTGCGACCCCCGTTCCCGGCCGTCCACCGCGCCCAGTAGTGGTGAAACTTCTCCGCTACAAGGATAGAGACGTCATTCTTCAGAAAGCACGCACGGACTGAGCTTTCCAAGTGGGCAACAGCAAGGTTTCTATATTCCCCGACTACACTGTAGAAGTACAGAGAAAGCTGGCCTTATACACCGAAATTAAAAAAGCTTTGCGGAAAGAGAACTTACAGTAATCTCTGATATTTCCCGCCAGGTTCAGTATAATGCTGGACGGGAAGACACTGTTTTGTGAACACCCCCAGGAAGCCAGGGAATGTCTCAAATCATATAAAGCCATAAATAAGCCGAAGAACACAGACACTGTAAACAGAGGACCTATAAGGTCGGAGAAAAGAATGTGTACCAGGTCAAAACGGAAATCAACTAAAAGACCCAGCCCCTCCTAGACCGAACAGGAGAGGGCCGCTGTCGCTGACATCAAGCGACCTGTCACCTCGGCCTCAGGACCAAGTTCGGGATCAACTAAGGGGACTAGAGGATCGGAATCGTAAAGCTCACAAGCTGCAAGTCTCAAGATGCCGAATGTCACCCCAAGAACGGCTGATGAGCTCTGACTGCATCGAATTCTCTCTGGAGACTCACGTACTGTGTCACTGTAACACACTCCGCCACGAATGTACCAAAACCGGATGAAGAAACAGAGTACAAGGGCTGACGCAGGTTGCACCACAAACGTTATTGCTGCATTGTAGTCAATGGTTCAAACGCTTTGGCCTACCCCCCCTGGAGGGCCTCACTCGGCAGTGGAAGAGGCCTCCAGACGAACACAGTGGTTTGCTTACAGTATGGGCAGCTGGCTGTTGCCAGATTGCTCTGGGGAAGAGGGAGTTTTGTTTTTGGGGGATTTCCCATGGTTCTTTCATCGTTCTTTTTGCAGGAGGGGTCCTGATTCACTATGTTTAGGAGGGGGTAGAGTGGTTGGGAGGGTGGGGCAGGAATGCTCACACGGGCACAGGTTGAATATATTGACATGGAATATTAGAGGAATGGGTTCAGCCATCAAATGCCATAACGTGCCAAGATATTTACGCAGGACAGGAGAGCAGATCGCTCTCCTTCAGGAAACACACCTTATCCGTGGTAAAGCGGAGAGGCTGCATAAAAGATTGAGAGGACAGCCATTTGCGACCTCCTACTCAGCATACGCACGTGGTACAATGTTCTAGATAAGGGCTGGCGTATCCTCCGAACCACTGCACACACTTATAGACAGAGAACACAGTTATGTACTGCTGAAAGGTAGGCTACTGGGGCAGGACATCACGTTGGGTAGTGTACACACCCACAATCAAGACCAAGTGTTTTTCCTCCAGAGCCTGTCAGCCCCTTTGGCCGAGGTATAACATCTAATATATTGCTTGGAGGAGATTATAGCTGCAACTTTGACATCACCATAGACTGCTCACACCTGCCGTTGCCAGGCGTTCAAGCCATCCGCACGACGGCAGGGTTCCGAGAGTGGAGGTAACACTGAGGGTTGGAGGACACCTGGCGAATGCAACACGCACAGGACGAAGACTACTCATATTATTCTTCATTGGATCAATTACACACCAGGCTAGATTTATTTTTGAGCATACCAGGTCTGGAAAGCTCTGTTACACACACAGAATACTTTGGGCGTACTTTGTCGAATCATAGCCCCCTTCTCTTGGTGCTCCGACCGGTTGGGAAACACTCACAAATCCCTAAATGGTGAATAAGTCCGCTGACGTTAAAAACGCTTGTTTTAAGGAAACCATAGGCACAGCCATAGACACTTATTTTGCCAATAACACACAAACCATTTTGGTGTACAAGGGAACCCAAGGAAGCAATATGCTAGGGACCTTAGGGTAATTATATCTATAACCAGAACAGTGGTCCCTAGACAAGGCACAAATTGACAATTAAATAAATATAGACTGAATAGACACAATATTCTTTGTCCAGCCGGACAGGTTTATTTTTAGTAAGAAAAGTTTTTTAGAAATTTTTAAAAAATGTTAACAGCAGGACACCAGCCGATGTCAACTGACACACTAAGGAAATGAAAAACAAGGCAACTGAACAATCTGTGTAGTTGATTCACAATCAGACGATGATACAAACACACTATTGCTGACATAAATGAATACATTTCATTTGCATATAGTGTGACACAGTCGACGACGTTTCAAACCTATAAGTAATAAAGGTTCATCCTCAGGACATTTATTATATGCCTTCCACTTTTCAAAAAAGTCAAAATTAACTTGCTCAGCCCTTACTAGGGACAATAATTGCCAAACCATATATTTAACAACAAGGAAATTTTAGATGGGAAAGAAAAGAAAAAGAAAAACAATTACATAGATTAGGGCATTTCTTTGAAAAAACTGTACATACAGAGCATGTTTTATAATAAAAGCCTCTTAGGTGTTGCAGTTACCCCCGCAAAACAAACACATACTGTGGGTTCAGACAGTATTACTTACCCAGAGCATGACTCTCCCATGCAAAAATCCCGACACGAATATGGGAATACATAGTCTATTAGTGGCAAAAAGCATAAGCCCGAATTGCAGCCCTCTGTCATCGTGAATACATCACATATTAACCGGCTGTCATTTATAGTGCAAAACAGATAGTTATGGAACCCGCAAGGGAGTGCGCTTAAAGATCAAAATATACATTATGAAGGTAGTATCAGGACCCATCACCTCACCTCCTCACAAAAATAGCATGGAAATGCCTAAAATAGGAAGGTGAAATGAATTAAAACCACGGGCAAGTTTAGTGAACCCGTCTTAAGCTGATACTTAATGTAAACTCAGCTTACCTGTTGGGCAGCGAATACCACATCTGGGATGAGAGGGTGGCTGTGGAGAAAAACACTATATTATTTCTCCACATGACATAACGTTAAAAAGGAGAGGACGCGTGATCCAGAAAATTACTCAAGAGCCTGTATATTAAGCTCTTACTTGAAAACAGCTGTGACGGGCCGACAATGCGATCCGCGTCCGAGGAACGAATCGCCCTAAGGAAACAATTCCGAAAAAACCAGGAAGTAGCTGGTATGCGGTCACATGGTCGGAATTTAGACCAATAGTAAACCTGCCTGAGTCATCCATCTTGGAGCAGTCAGGAAGTAGATACCCTAGTCATATGTGCCAGTGCCACCAATCATGTGTAAGTTAAACCGGCCCGTGTGAATTATAGAATGAAAGGAAAGAAAGGAAAAGAAGACGGCATTTTATTACGCGATTTAAAATTTCCATCTGTACTCTTTTTAATTTATACATGGCCTCCCTGGCGAAAGTTGTACACTCTTTTGGGGTGGAATTAGTGTCGTACGCTGACGACACTCAGCTGCTGATCTCCCTATCACAGAGTACCACCAACACCCCTAAAAATTTTAAATCTTGTATGCAGGCATTAGCAGAGTGGATGGATGCCCATTGTCTAAAACTCAATGGCTCTAAAACAGAGGTGCTGGTGGTAGGGGGAAAAAGCCAAAAATGGTCGGATGAGTGGTGGCCGTCATGCCTGGGCCCTACCCCCATACCATGTCAGTAGGCCAAGAATCTGGGAATTTGGATGAACCCCTCGCTCTCATATGAAGGCCACATAAGGCGCCTTGTGGGCAAATGTTTTGGAGTCCTAAAGACCCTAAACAAAACCTTAGACCTCCTCCCTTTATCGGCCAGAAGAACACTAACGCAGGCACTGGTGACCTCGCGGTTAGATTATGGCAACATTCTGTTCCTTGGGGCAACCGAGGGCAGCATAGGTCGCCTACAAGTCATCCAGAACTCCTCCGCCAGACTGGTGTTAAGAAGACCCAGGAGAGCTAGCTCGAAATTGGCGCTGGATGCGCTTCATTGGCTGCCGGTGAAGAAGCGTGTGCTATTTAAGTGCCTCCTTTTTTGCCACCGTATTGTCTGGGACAAGTCACCGACATATCTGAAGGAGCTAGTCAGCCGATATGAACCTACCAGGACCCTCCGTTCAGAGGGTACCGGTTTGCTGACAGTCCCCAGGATCAGGAAGGCGAGAATAGGTGGACGTTCCTTCGCGCTACTAGCAGCTCAAAATTGGAACAAATTACCTCCTGTGCTGCGACTGGAGGGCAATGAACTGCGGTTCAGGGCTCTGCTCAAAACACACCTATACACTGCATAGAGTCTGGGTGTTCTAGGCTGGTTTCACTGGTAGCTTAGCGCGGGGACACGCCGTGATGGCGTTACTGAGCGCTCTATAAGCTCTTTATTATTATTATTATTATTATTACCCGTTGTAGCAAATGAGCTGTCAATCTTGGTAACCAGTATAATTTAAAGAGCTATAATACCGCAATCGCAGTAAGCTCTTGGAAGGGTAGTCACACCATAAACAAAACCACATTCACTTTTATACCACCGATCGCATATGAGTTGAAAGGGCCATGTGAATTAAAGAAGGAAGGAAGCATTTCATTCTGCAATTTAGACTTTCCATATGCCCCCGTTGTAACAAATGAGCTATCATTCTAGGTAGACAGTATGATTAACAAGGCTATAATACCGTAATCGCGGTTAGCTCTATGATGGGTAGTCATGGCAACACCATAAACAATTGCACATCTACTTATACATCACTAGGTAATCGCGGTTAGCTCTATGATGGGTAGTCATGGCAACACCATAAACAAATGCACATTTACTTATACATCACTAGGTACGCTTTCCAAAAGTTGGCACTGCACATAATAAACCAGACTACTTGAGTTTGCAAATTAAGGGACAAGAGGCAACTGTGGGCTAAAATTAATGAATACCTAATTTCAAAGGAAACATGGTGCAATGAACCAATCACCCAGTGATATAAAAGAAGTTAACCATATTGTATGTGCACAGCGCGCATAAGGCCAAACCAACAGTTCATAGAAGTGGGGTTCAGTCTTCGGCCCGGTTGAGCCCATTCTGTATGCTTTTGGTTTTCAGTATCCAATAGAGCTCTTCTTTATTCAGAAGCTGTTGTAAGTTGGCCCCTCTTGGAGGTATCTTGATCTGAGTAATCACAGTCCACTGGAAATCCAGTTCCGTGTGCGCCAGTGCACTAAAATGGTCAACAAGCAGTGCGTTGGGCGTCTTACAGCGAATACGGCTTCTGTGTTGACACATCCTTAGTCGTACTTTTTGGGTGGTCTGACCTATATAGATCTTGGAACATGGACACAGAGTGGCATAAATAACATTCAGGCTGTTACAGTTAGTGAGGTATTTACGTTTAAATTTAACATCCTCATAGCTGAATTCCTTGCCTTCAATACTGGTACTGCACATAGAACAATTGCCACACTTAGCATGACCAGTTACCCGAGGGACACCCCATAAATCATCCAAGGTGGCACTGGCACATATGACTAGGGTATCTACTTCCTGACTGCTCCAAGATGGATGACTCAGGCAGGTTTACTATTGGTCTAAATTCCGACCATGTGACCGCATACCAGCTACTTCCTGTTTTTTTCGGAATTGTTCCTTTAGGGCGATTCGTTCCTCGGACGCGGATCGCATTGTCGGCCCGTCACTGCTGTTTTCAGGTAAGAGCTTAATACACAGGCTCTTGAGTAATTTTCTGGATCACGCGTCCTCTCCTTTTTAACGTTATGTCATGTGGAGAAATAATATAGTGGTTTTCTCCACAGCCACCCTCCCATCCCAGAGGTGGTATTCGCTGCCCAACAGGTAAGCTGAGTTTACATTACGTATCAGCTTAAGACGGGTTCACTGAACTTGCCCGTGGTTTTAATTCATTTCACCTTCCTATTTTAGGCATTTCCAAACACTCAGGCTATTGAAATCTGCGCTATTTTTGCAGGTACATGCTATTTTTGTGAGGAGGTGAGGTGATGGGTCCTGATACTACCTTCATAATGTATATTTTGATCTTTAAGCGCACTCCCTTGCGGGTTCCATAACTATCTGTTTTGCACTATAAATGACAGCCGGTTAATATGTGATGTATTCACGATGACAGAGGGCTGCAATTCGGGCTTATGCTTTTTGCCACTAATAGACTATGTATTCCCATATTTGTGTCGGGATTTTTGCATGGGAGAGTCATGCTCTGGGTAATTAATACTGTCTGAACCCACAGTATTTGTTTTTTTTGCGGGGGGTAACTGCAACACGTAAGAGGCTTTTATTATAAAACATGCTCTGTATGTACAGTTTTTTCAAAGAAATGCCCTAATCTATGTAATTGTTTTTCTTTTTCTTTTCTTTCCCATCTAAAATGTTCTTGTTGTTAAATATATGGTTTGGCACTTATTGTCCCTTGTAAGGGCTGAGCAAGTTAATTTTGACTTTTTTGAAAAGTGGAAGGCATATAATAAATGTCCTGAGGATGAACCTGTATTACTTATAGGTTCGAAACGTCGTCGACTGTGTCACACTATATGCAAATGAAATGTATTAATTTATGTCAGCAATAGTGTGTTTGTATCATCGTCTGATTGTGTATCAACTACACAGACTGTTCAGTTGCCTTGTTTTTCATTTCGTTAGTGTGTCAGCTGACATCGGCAGGTGTCCTGCTGTTAACATTTTTAAAAAATTTCTAAAAAACTTTTCTTACTAAAAATAAACCTGTCCGGTTGGACAAAGAATATAGTGTCTATTCAGCCTATATTTATTTAAATAACACACAAACAGCATCCACAATACTAGTAGAAAGGGAAGCGTTCAAGGTAGTGTTGAGGGTGCACTACATGACACAAACGATTGGAGCCCAAAGAGAGCTTCACTGGGAACCTGACATCTTGTAAGACGCCCTGCATACACTAGATAACGAACAAGGCACTAGACCAGATGCATCAGAAACCCTGAAACGTAGACACGCATTATACCACCAAACACTTGCAAGGTTACAGGGCCATGACTATAAAGGCTACCTTACAAAAGTGCAGGAAGATGAGGGGAGACCAGGTAGACTACTGGAATGGTTAATCAGGCCGGATATCCACGGATCTACGATTACATAAGTCCGATCCATAGCAAGAGACACACACTAATTGACCGAAGACATCAATGCTTCATTTTGCGAGTACTACACAACTCTATACAAGGCCCCAGACAGCCAAGACAGTGTACACACAATATGGGATCCATTGGGGCTTGCGACAGGGTTGTCCATTGTCGCCTCTTCTGTTTGCACTGACAATGGAACCCCTAGCAGCAATATTTAGCCAGGGATGTGAGGGACTCTGTATAACGGTAGGCGGGACCACACATATCATTTCCTTATATGCCAATGATTTGCTGATTTACCTCAGCGAAGCAGAAGTGGGAACTAAGACAGCAACAGCTCTAATAGAAAGGTTTGAACAGCTGTCTAGACTGAAGGTCAATCGCACCAAGACTCACCTCTTCCCAATGTCAGGAGACATGACCCGCTCCCTGCACAGTGTGGAAGACATTAACTGGGCTCCCTCAACCATCCGATATCTGGGGATTCAGGTCTTCCACTCATTAGAGGACCTCCAATAGGGCAATCTTGGGAAAGTTCTCAGATCTTTGAAAGCAAGTGTTACCTTTTGGTGTTCTCTCCAATTACCAATTATGGCCAGAGGGTCCCTCTCTAAAATGGTTAAGTTGCCCACACTGTTGTACTTCTTCACCAAACTCCCCATCACAATACTTGCATACTGGTTTCGACAGCTAGACGCTCTGCTGCGAGACTAAATATGGGTAGGGGGAACACAGAGTTGCCTTAGCGACTTTACAAGACCACCCGCTACAAGGAGGTCTTGGGAGTGCCAAATTTCGAACTGTATTTTTGGCTGCACAACTGCAGTAGCTGGCACAATGGTTGGCAGGCACGGGACCAATGGGGACCGACTTAACGGATCTGAGGAATCGCACTAACCTGATTCTGGCAAAAATGATGGACCCCGCCGTGACCATTTCTCAACCCTCCTTATTACAAACTACAGCCCTGCGCTGCTGGAGATGCAGCCTATGTAAAGTGGGGAAACCCCTCTATATACACCAGCCTTACCAGTAGTGGGCCTCTTCCATGGGAACCCAAGGACAACATTAACTCCAGCATTTATGAGGGCCTGGACTAAGAATGGACTGGAGTCCGTAGGAGACTGCTACCAGCATTCAACTCTGGCTCCTTTTGGAGATCTGGTGGAGGATTAGGACTTACAGCCAGGTCTGTTTATAACATACGAAATCAATCAATCAATCAGTACATTTGTAGAGCGCACAACTCACCCGTGATGGTCTCATGGCGCTGGGATGGCGGGGGTGCTGCTACTGCTTGAACAGCCAAGTCTTGAGAAGTCTCCTGAAGGTCAGCAGGTCCTGGTTCTGTCGCATGCAGATGGGGAGGGTGAGGTGGTAGAAGGATCTGCCGCCTGCGGTTGCTCATCGGATGAGGTGACGGTGGCGAGGGCGAGGTCAGAGGAGCGAAGATGGCAGTTCGGGGTGTAGAAGGTGACTCGTTTGTTGAGGTACACTGGTCCGGTGTTGTGGAGTGCTTTTTGAGCGTGGGTGAGGAGCTTGAAGTTGATCCTCTTGTTGACGGGGAGCCATTGCAGGTCTTTCAGGTGGGCGGTGATGTGGCGGGGGATGTCGAGGATGAGGCGTGCAGAGGAGTTCGGTATGCGTTGTAGTAGTTTCTGGAGTTTGGCTGAGGTTTCCGTGTAGAGAGCATTGCCGTAGTCCAGCCTGCTGCTGAAGAGGGCCTGGGTGACCGTCCTTCTGGTTTCCGGTGGGGATCCATCTGTATGCAGAGGGTGTTGAAGCAGGAGGAGGAGACGGCGTTTACTTGCTGGGTCATTGACAATGCTGAGTCCAGGATGACCCCTAGGTTGCAAGTGTGGTCAGTGGGCGTCGGTGCAGCTCCCAGTGCAGCCAGCCACCATGAGTCGTACGAGGAGGAGGGGGTGGATCCGATGAGGAGGACCTCCGTCTTGTCTGAGTTCAGTTTTAGGCGGCTGTTCATCATCCAATCAGAGATGGTCTTCATTCCTTCGTGGAGGTTGGATTTGACGGTGGTGGGGGCCTTGTTGAGGAAGAGGATGAGCTGGGTGTCGTCGGCGTATAAGATGATGTTGAGGTCATGTGATCGAACGATGTTGGCGAGCGGTGCCATGTAGACGTTGAAGAGTGTCGGGCTGAGGGACAATCCTTGGGGTACGCCACAGATGATTTTGGTGCCTTTAGAACAGAATGGGGGGAGGCGGACACACTGGGTTCGGTCGGTAAGGAAGGAGGTGGTCCAGTCCAGTCCAGGGCTTTGTCTCCTTGCGTTGTGGAGGCATGTGCGAAGGGTGTGGTAGCAGACGGTGTCGAAGGCGGCCAAAAGGTCCAGGAGGATGAGGGCAGCAGTTTCTCCGTTGTCCAGCAAGGCCCTGATGTCGTCTGTGGCAGCTATGAGGGCTGTTTCGGTGCTGTGGTTGCTGCGGAATCCGGATTGGTATGGGTCCAGGATGCTGCTCTCGACGAGGAAGGAGGTCGGTTGCTTGTTGACAATCTTCTCGATGACTTTTGCAAGGAACGGAAGTAGGGAGATGGGCCGGAAGTTCTTGAGGTCCTTGGGATCCGCCTTGGGTTTCTTGAGTAAGGCGTTGATCTCGGCGTGCTTCCAGCTCTCCGGGAAGGTGGCGGTTTCAAAGGAGTTGTTGATGATCTTGCAGAGGTGGGGTGCGATGGTGGAGCTTGCTTTGTTGAAGATGTGTGCGGGCGGGGGTCAGTTGGTGAGCAGGAGTGGATGGTGTTCATGATTTTGATGGTCTTGTCGTCGTTATCGTGGGTCCAGGAAGGCAGGAGGTTGATGTGGCTGGGGGCATTGAGTATGAGGAGTCGGGGGCCTGGTTGTTGAAGTTGTCGTGGATGTCTGCGATCTTGCGGTGGAAAAAGGTTGCTAGGGAGTCGCAGAGGTCTTGTGATGGCGTGATGTCGTTGGAGTTGGAGCTGGGGTTGGAGAGTTCCATCATGATGTTGAAGAGCTCTTTGCTGTTGTGTGCGTGGTTGTCGATGCGCTCTTTGAAGGAGGTCATTTTGGGGGTTCGGATGAGTTGGTGGTGTCTGCGAATAGCACTCTTGTAGGCTGTGTTGCTGTCCAGTGTCTGTTTGTGGTGCCATATCTTCTCGAGCTTACGGTAGGCCTGCTTAGATGCCTGGAGGTGGGCGGTGAACCAGATAGCTTTTCTGTCAGTGCGTATGTTAGAGGGATTCTTGATAGGGGCGGGAGTGTTGGCACAGTCGTCGATACATTGCTTGAGGTTGCAGGCAACAGATTTGGTGGTGTCAGTTGGTGGGTTTTGGGCGAGGGTGGTGAGTAGCTGGTCTTCGGTGACTTTGCTCCAGCATCGGCGGGAGGCCTATTGGGTGCGTGGTGGGCTTCTCAAAGGTGAAGTGGACGCAGTAGGTCGGTCCAGTGGAGTTCGGTGGTGTGGCTGAAGGTGACGTGGTTGCTGGGGGAGAAGATGGGGTCGAACGTGTGACCGGCGGAGTGGGAGGGAGTCGTGACGAGCTGTTTGAGTCCAAGGTTGGAGAGGTTGTCAAGCAGGGTCGTGGAGTTGCGGTCATTGGTGTTCTCGAGGTGCAAGTTCAGGTCTCCAAGGAGGATGTAGTCCGTGGATGTGGTCCCTGCGGGTGATTTTGTATCCGTCAGGGATGACTATGGCGATGTTGGGTGCTGAGGAGGGGTTCATTCAGGTCTCCATCAGGAAGGCGACGTCCGGGAGGAGGAGTCAAGTAGGTCCCAGAGTTCGATGGTGTGCTTGCGGGCGGAGCGGGTGTTGAGTAGAATGCATTGGAGGTTGTGGCGTCCTACAACGATGGACGTGGTGGTGGTTTGAAGGCTGGTGTAGCTGCAGTTTCGGAAGGAGAAGGGTCCTAGGGTGCGCTTTGGGGTGGCCCGGACGCAGGTGTGTGATCGGCTGGCGTTGAGAGCGTGGAGGGTGCTGGTGTCGTATCGGTGTCGGGCGTCGTGGCATTCGTGGGGGCCAGTGGGTCTGGAGCTTGGCACGGTCCAGGCGCAGAAGGGTTTGCCCTAGGCACGCCAGACGTGCGCCCGCTGAGCGCGGCCGCACAGTGGCCGCCATAAGAAGGGGAGGTGGGAGGGAGGAGCAGCTGGGGAGCGGGACGAATGGGCCAGTGGGAGGGCCGGGCCGCAAGGGACGCAATGGCGGGAATGGGCGGCAGAACGGGCAGAGAAACAGGCAGAAGGGAACAAAACCAGTACAACAAGGGAGTATCCCAGAGATACAATAACTAACAAAAATGCAGGATCGCAGCAGAGGCAGACAGGAAAAAGGGCAGAGCGGGTAAACAGAACCTACGGCCCACCACTGGGCCACCAGGGATGAGGCGCAGGTGATAGCCTGCAGGTGGAGGAGGGCCTCGAACTCACGTCAGGAGCGTCAGCGGCGAGCACAGGAACACAGGTGCAACAGGTGGTGCTGTGTAGCATGGGGAGCGACCTTCTTCGAGGCAGGGTCAAGGGTCACTCCACACTTTTGGGGCATTATAGGGGGGTGGCCAAGTTGAACCAAAGACACATGCTTTGATCCACTCGGTTCAAACACTAGGTACAGAAAGACACCAGGTTAAATGGTCTACGCTTCCTAACTAGAGATGACCAGTGAACCCTTGACAGACCTAAGCAATCACTGGGACGCCATTGTGGGGAGAGACTTCACAGACCCAGAATGGGCCAGAATATTAAAATATCCTAAGAAAGTCTCTTGTAACAACAGATTCAAATATACAAAATGTAATTACACCCACAGACTTTGGACGGCTTATAGAGGCGAGACACGAAAATGCCAGCGATGTGATCATGACGATGCAGACTTTGTTCATATGAACTGGGACTGTGTTATAATCTGTAGGTTTTGGGAAGAAGCACTGAAACTCTCTGAAGGGGCGTTGGGTTGTAAGTTGGAACCCGCAGTGGGGGAGGGGGGCTTGCTGGGACTTTTTCCCCGTCCACCCAAACGTAAGGTAGGAAACAGATTGTTAGATCTTGCGTTGGTCTTGGCTAGGAGGAGGATAGCACTGACCTGGAAATCAAGACCGGGCCAGCCGTTGCCACTTGGAAGCGAAATGTGACTTACTGGCCCGGAGCAGAGGACAGAGCCCTGGCGAGTGATGAAATGAAGGGGCTGAGACAACAGCCTATAGCAGGGTATTGGAGGGAGATACTCGAGGCCTGGGAAAACCCAGATCACGTCTGAGGGGAGGCAGAGAGTGACAATGGAACAGTCTAGTTAAGCACGGATGGGACTTAGGGAAGACATATACAAGCACCCAGCACTGGGAAACCTTGAATAGAGAATGCTAACTCATTTAGAGCCCGGCATACGGACAGGAAAGGATCCTGGCTGGACAAGGCTACCATTTCACATGCACCATCTTCCATTGCGCAGAAACATAGAACATGCAGAAATGGCTGGACAAGATCGATCTATAGATTTCCCACCTCCCACTTTTGCGCGTCGTTCACCCCAGACACACACTATACATCACAAATACGAGCTAAGATTGGAAGACCAACTCACAATCAGTTACACGTTACGTTGCAAAGGTTACATAATTCCATGCAAATTGTGAGTCAGATTCATTCTTAGGCCGCATAGGTGGGATCATCCACGGCTTCTCAGTCATATACTAAAAAATGCTAAAGTAAATCACAAACTGCCATGCTTCAAATAGATAACCTCTGTAAAGCATCCTAGTTAGGTCAACGTTTCAACTTGGGGAGGGGATAAGGGAAAAAGAAAAACTGGATACAATGCGAGAACGTTAATGTCCCCGATATATAAAAATGTTAATACATTATGTGCAATGGAGATTTCTGCCGTTTCATGATGAATACCGAAACAAAAATTGCAATAAAAAATATGTTTTAAAAAAAGTAAAGGATAAACTTGGTACCAACTCACTATTTCCTCGATCCGACAAAAGTCCACTCTTATAGACTCATTTTAAAATGTTATTAATAACTTGCAATGTACCAGTAGTATTTATGTTAAATTGTTATGGTTTTAATGAACTAAAAGAATTTAAAAAAACTTGAGGGAGGCGTGGCTTGGCCGCGAGCGAAGATGGCCGCTCTCTGCTGAGCTCTGCAACAAGAGGTGATGAACCCTGCCATTCGTACTATAATCCAATGGAATTTTCACGATCTGCCACGCTCACAGAAATCCCAGAAGTGCGGCCGATTGCTGGCTCCGTGGAATAAAAAAAAAGCATCTGAACACTGTCTGCCGAAAATACACAGCAAAGGCTGGGAGAAGGGCCGAGAAGTACAGGGCCGAGCTCCGGGAGTTGAGCCAGAGCTCCAGCGGGCTTAGATTCCAGCCCGAAGTCACTGCCCGGAAAAGACAGTTATCCGGAGGGCCCGGCAGTGAATGACTGTGCCCAAAGTTAATTCCGGTGAAATTGGCCCGGTTGCGATGGCGGTAGGGCCTGTGCTGCGGAGACAAGCGAAAGTGGGAGTGCAACACAGGCTCGGAGATAGTGGAGCCTTGCGACCCTGAAGCCCTCGGGTGTCTTAGTGTGGTGGAGCGAGGCAGCCTGGGGGCCTAAGCCACACACGCCTAGCGATGCGGCCCGGTGCATTAGTAAAGCACCTGATGTACCACTGCAAGCCCGGAGGAGTGTGAGACACCGAGTGGCCCAGGCGCCGGGCAGGTAATCGGTTCCTTCCCCTGCAGAAGACAGTGGCATAACCATTAGGGGCACACAGGACAATTTGTGGAGGGCATTGGTGAAAGCCTTGACTGTTTGGAGCTGCCGACTGAGTGCAGGGGAGCAGGACGGCCTGGGGGCACGGGCCGCACACTTTGGACATCGGGGCGCATCGCACCCGGTGCGCAGGCCCGGCGCATTAGCAAAGCACTTGAGGAGCCACTGCGGGCCCACAGGAGCGCAAAACACAGAAGCCCCGGCGCCAGGCGGGTAACCAGATCCTTCCTTCTTCTTGCTACCCCCAGAAGACTGTGGCATAATTATTTGAGGCACAAAGGATAGCCTGTGGAGGGCAGAACTGAAGGACTTAACTGTGTGGAACTGGGGGAACCGACAAGTGCACTACAGAGTCGAGAGTGACGAGGCTCGTCGTTCCACCCAGTTGGTGGCCGGTGATGGGGCAGTTGAAAGGACAGGCGGGGGCATAGTCCAATAAGATGGATAGTTATACCATCCTTATGACTCAGCCAGCCATGGGTGATGAGAAACATACAGAACCCTCCCTTAGTGCAATCATAGCAGCCATACAGGACCTAAAAACTACCCTGGAGCCAAAGATAGACTGATGACGCTGGAGGTGAACTTGATTCATGCAGACTTGTCCAAATTAAGGGAGAAAGTCACAACTAGTCAAACACAAATAGCCCAACTGCAAAAAGTGTCAAAACAGTTTGGAGGGGCAAGTGCAAAAATTAGCTCCTCAAACCACGTCGATGGCGGCCAGGCTGGAAGATCAGGAGGGCAGAGCAAGGAGAAATAACATAAGGGTGGTTGTTCCGGAGAGCATGGAGGGCCACAGCGTTGAGTTCTTCATGGAGGACTTCATAATGAATACCTTGAAACCAAAAAGGTTGTCCACATTTTTCTCCATTGAAAGGGCGCACTGGGCACCGGTCCCGCCGCCCAAGCTTGCGGCTCCATCCCACCTCCCCCACCAAGAAAAGTATTTGTTCGACTTTTTAATTACCGCGACTGGGATGCTATCCTCCAGGCGGCCAGGGCTGCTGGAGATATACAGCTTGAATTCACTCAAATCAGAATTTTTCCGGGTTTCACTATTGGTACAGAAACAACGCAGGAGCTTTGTGGAGGCGAAAAGGAAACTACGTGTGAGGGTTATTAAATATATGAATCTCTTTCCGGCTAAGCTCAAAATTATCAGTGACGACAAGAAATGGCATTTTACCAACCCGGAGGAAGTATGGGACTGGCTGGAGGGGCAATACCCGGGAACCCGCATGCACACTGGTGGCCCCCGACAGATCCGAAGGGACCCTGACTGAACCCAAAGCAGCAAAGAACGATCAAACTCAACGGGAGGCCAGACAGAGAGACAATGGAGTCACATCGGAAGCGGGGGCTGCGGCAAGCTGAACCGGACTGAGTTACCACGGCGAAGATATCCGACAAAGAGACTAACTGCAGGCCCACTGTGGTAAAGGTACTCGGGGATGTAAAGACTGTTGACCAGAAGAACACATATATGATAGACTAATAAATGTAGGAAAAAGGATTGTCATAATGCGATAGCAGAGTGGCATGCGCTTGAACTGTTTTCTTCTTGTTGAAACAGTGTAGTATGAGGGCGACAGGCACTCTGCAGGTTGACAAGTTGGGAATGTACAACCTTTTTAGCAAAGTAGCAGGGTGGGGAGAGGTGGGCGATTATTTACTTACTAGGTTTAAATATAGTAGGAGTTTCAAAGTTCAGGTTCAAGCTCAGGCACAGACACGGGGTAGCTGCATCACTAGACAAACTGACACACTAGTCCCTATGCTACACACCGGGACATGGCAAGGGTGGGGTGGATGAAACCAGACTTCATAAATGACGTCCCTTAACACTATAGGAGGACAGATAAAGATCTGGTCCTGAAATGTAAATGGGTTAAATGGGGGGCTGAAGCGAACTATGGTGCTCCAGTTGATTAAACCACATGCCCCAGACTTTGTTCTGATTCAGGAATCCCACCTCCTTGGTAGTCTATGCAAAGCACTAAACAGACACAGATACAGCTTGGTGGCACACACTGGCTACACAACGGGGCCAAGGGGGGTTGCAATACTGTGCAGGGTATCATTTCCATATATTGAAACGGCACGGTGGGCCGACCCTCTGGGCATATACGTGGCAGTGAGTGGTCGGTGGGATGGTAAGATTTTAAACTTGTGCTCAGTATATGCCCCACCGGGCCTTGTAAAATGTAAATTGATACTTGTATAGCGCACTACCCACCCGCAAGGGTCTCAAGGCGCTTGTACGAATACCGCTGTGGAACCCATCCTGGCTTTCCCTGTGAGGCGTCCACTCCTGGGCAGCCCCAAGGTGGAGGCCAGGCATCCTTAGCGTTGTGGGGGCCGTTGTGGAGATTAAGCAAGCTATTGCCCAGAGTTGCAGAGTGGGACTCCATGATTGGAATAGGCACCGAGGCGAGAATTATCAGGTCCGTGGAATTTTGAGCCCAAGACCCGCGGGGAATTGAACCCTGGTCCCTGGCTAGACCTCTGCATCAGGGTCTGCCGCTCTAACCATTGAGCCACACTTTGCCTTCACGGGGCAACGCTTGACTCACTGGGGCCGGTGCTGCTGACGCTTCCAGACGGCCGACTGATAATGGGATGTGACATGAACGATGTGGTCTCGGGAGACCTCGACACGTTGAGAGGAGCGGTGATGGGAAGACAGCTGGGGCCACTGGCTGACTTACTCCGAACATTAGGATTTGGGGATATTTGGTGACACTTCCTTCCCGGGTTAAATAATACACTATTTCTCGTCATCCCACGGGAGCCTAGCTAAGCTAGATTATATTCTTACACCGGCAACCAATCTGGGGGATTTCAGCTGGGCTGCCCATATAGCCAGAGGAGTATCTGACCACTCTGTGGTGGAGGTAATTCTGGATGACCTCCTGAGAGACCATACCTTACCCCACAGAATAAATCCATGTTATCTCAAAGACCTTATATTCAAAAAGGCTCTGAGCACTACTTTTCTAAAAATGTGGAGTCCGTGGATTTGAAACTAAAGCTATGGGAAGAGTTCAAAACTGTAGCTAGAGGGCAGGCACAGGCGCCTATTGGGGTGACCACGAAATAAAAGATTTTGAAAGGTTTGGGCCCTAGAGGGAGAAATAGCAATTATCAAAGCATAAATGGGGAAAAGGGAGGCAGATGATGCTCGTATTAGACAAAAGTTACAACTAAAGCAAAGGGAGTTGAGGGGCTTAATGGAGGATAGTACCATAACCCTGGCCCGGCCCCACACATCATAGACTCTATAAGCTTAGCGCAATAAAAAAAAGACTGGAGCGTAACTGGGTCCCCAGATTTATTGACGGGAGCGGACACCTGCATGAAACAGGTAAGGAAATAAATAGCAGAGGACTTTGCCACATACTACGAGTCTATATACTCAACCCCTCTGCAAAATTCGAAGAGGAGTGTAGGGAATTCCTAAAAGACATCCGTCTGCCATCCCTATCGGAGGCTGACAAAAAAATGTTAGAGGAGGACTTAACAGTAGAGGAACTCAAAGTAGTCACACGAGAGCTGCAATCTGGGAAAGCGGCGGGACCACCTGCCGCTTGAACTTTTCAAAGTACTGCTAGATAAAACAACTAAACATCTTATTGCAATGTAAGAGGAGGCCAAAGCATTAGAGACTCTACAGCTCGATCAGAGATTGGCGACAATGGCCATTATCCCAAAGGAAGGTAAGCCCCAGGAAAATTGCGAATCATACAGGCCAATCTCTTTGATAAACTATGAGGCAAAGGTCCAGGCCAAGGCATTGGCAACACGACTTCTGAAGGTAATTACGCCCCTCATACATTCGGACCAGGCAGGATTTATGGGGCACAGAAGCACAAGACTTAACTTACATAGATTGTTTGGGGTCCTCCACATTACATCACTAGAGGATTCACAGCCGGCAGCCTTACTGTCCCTTGACGCCAAAATGGCCTTTGATAACATCAAATGTAACTATCTGTTTGCTGTACTGGGACACCTGAGCTTTGGACCTAACTTTATACAATGGGTGAGGCTTCTGTACAGCCAGCTCCTCGCATGGGTGACATTGAACTCATCGGTCTCACAAGCGTTTACATTGCAGAAGGGGACTAGACAAGGGTGTTCCCTATCCCCACTCTTGTTCGCACTGGCCCTCGAACTCCTTGCAGCGTGCATTCAATGCCACCCATTATTCTGGGGATCCCCATAGGGGTGGAATGGGAAGAGCGCTTATCATTATACGCCAATGATGTACTACTAAATGCCAGGAAACCCAACCAATCGATAGATAGGATGCTCCAAATTCTTTGCATCTATGGCGATTAAGCCGGCTATCATATTAATTGGGACAAGTCCCTGCTCTTTCCCCTGGCAGGTGGTACCCAGATACTTACGAGCAGATGTGTGATCTCCATCGAAACCGAAGGCTTAAAATACCTGGAAATTAATATTACCAGGAGATCACATTATTTTTATCAGAAAAACATTAAACGTCCGCTGACCCGCTTTAGAACAGACGCTGAGCATTGGAAAAAGCTGGCCCTCACCTTGATGGGCTGAGCGGCCCTATTTAAAATGATGACTCTCCCACGACTTCTTTATGCCATAAAGAACAACCCTTTCGAGATTACACGGGTGGAGGATGAGCTGAACGCTTTCATTAGGAATGGTGGCCCACCGCGCTTAGCTCTGAGGAAATTACAGAAGGGGATTTATGAGGGGGTTTAGGGGTTCCAAACATTAGGTTGTACTATTGGGGCCTCGCAGTTAGTATGCGTTAATGACTGGGTGTTTGGGGATAGGGCGGACCCAGCCTATCATGTTTATAGAGACAGCATGGGAGAGGGAGGATATCCACGTCTCCTCTACAATCCAGGGAAAGCCAAAGCGCTGACGCCACTCAAACATACAGTCATAAAAGGCATGGAGCGCGGCCCTCAAGTACCTAGGGTGGCAAGGGGCACTAACTGAAACGCCACCGCTCTGAGAAAGTAGGCAGCTTGAGGGTCCCGGCAGCCTAAAAGGCTTCCACAAATGGAGTCTGCTTGGCTTGGAAAGATTGGGGGATGAGTGAAGAGAGGTAGAGCCTACGTGGCATTCTCAGACTTGCAAAAAGATTACAAACTAAGTCAGTGGGAATGGTTGCGGTACTTTCAATTGGTACGTGCCCTGAAAGCCTATATACAGGAGGGGACGTCCCTGCCAGCGTCATCTCCATTAGAGGACAGACTGCTGACAGATCCACTGACCAGTAAAGCCATTATATATATATATATATATATATATATATATATATATATATATATATATATATATATATATATATATAGCTTATCAATAACTCCCCGGACCTCTTGGTGGCATTAAAAGCACAAAGGGAGGAGGACCTAGGGCCAATAGATGAGGAGGAATGGAGGGATGTGATACAGGGGCCATGAGAGGTCGCGATCCGTGCTCGCTTCCGACTCATTCAATTTAAAATTTTGCACAGGGTATATTACTGCCTAGAGTCTACACATCGCATGGGATATATAGAAAATAACTAATGTCAGAGGCGATGTGGGCAGTTCGGTTCCTTTTTCCATCTGTTGTGGGAGTGCCCAGTGTTGCATATGTATTGGAAGAGAATGGCGGACATCATGACAGAAGTTGTAGGGTCAGAGGTCTTATTAGACCCAAGATGGTTTCTGCTGCTTAATCCAAATGAACAGTCGTGGCCCAGCTGCATGGAAAAATGGTTACAACTGGTGGCAGTTATAGCAAAAAGGAATATTGCCAAACACAGTGTGGTGGCCCCGCCGAAGGTGTCACAATGGATTGCAGACCGCGATTGGTGTCAATGAGCGGAGCACACGGTATACCCGAGTAGGGGTGTCTGAAAAAATGGGAGAAAATATGGGAACCCTGGTGCATATACCAGGACAAGTAAAGACTGACACATATAACGGGAATAGGTGGGGTGTGGGCTAGCTTTGAGGTCTTTGTCTACAAAAATGTTTATTGTAAACCCGAAAAATTAAAATATATTAATTGTACTGTGCTCAATGTAACCTAAGTGATTTGCTCAATTTCAGAGCATGTTAATAAAAAAGATTTTTTTTTAATTTGAGTTGTACCAATTCACAACTAATTAGACCATCAAATTCAAAACCTATAAATGAATTTTCCCCGTACCTAGACTGCAATAATGATCCAGTTATCACCCATCTTCTTGCAGTATCACCAAACATTATCAACACCTTAAAATCTGTTTCTTAGCTACAATAAAAAAAATCTAATTATCTACAGCCTCTGATCGTACGAGATGCAGTACAAGTAAATTAGCATACGTCTATGCAACCAGAAAAGGGGATGGTAATAAACATTGAATTGTTGGAGGTGAACTGACAATGCTCTGCCTTATATTGACTTGTACACCTACAAGTTGTACACATCAACTTACATCAAATTAAAAAATATCTACCTTTCAACATAACTGCCTGAGAGCAAGACCATCATTATTTAACAAAAAGCATAAAAACATATCATACAGCTTAATTTTTTTTTCTTTTTTTCTTAAAAGAAACGGCCATATTAGGGAACGTAGCATTTACGAATATCACAAAGAACTCATTTAAGCCTCAGCTATACAACTCACTTTCTGGGAGTCAGAACATCAGTAGCTATGCAGATCACAACCCAATGTTTGTGCCAAGGGGATGAAAACACTAGGTCTCTGCTATTAAAAAAAAATTAAAAAATTACACCCTCGGATGAAATTACTTCAAGACTTCCCAGTTCAATACAAATCCCATGCATGGCCCTGTATTATTATCAGAGGTGGCTAAAAAAGAGAAAGGTCACCCTGTAAGAGAACAAGCTCCGACATGATATCTGGGTGAAAAGAAACTTTTATACCAATTGTATCTGTACTGTGCTTCATGTCCCTGAAAAGGAGCTAAAGCATGTATGGCAGAAGGGTAGTACACTACTCCAAAGGCTTGGCACCAGCAGCAAGGTTTCAGAGGAATGAATATGGATGGACTTGGGGGTGTGGCCAACAACATGGCCGGGTGGCCACGCTCTTTGCAAGCTCTGCTGGCCCCGACTTTAATTCTGTTAGAATCCTGATCCTCCCTGCCACTAGACGCACATACCTGTGCATGAAGAGGTCGAGCAGGCGGAGGTGTGCCCAATTTGCAGTTTAGTGGCGCCTTCGCAATGGAATCCGGAGCTTTTGCCAGCGCGGCAGCCAACATGCAGCTCCCAAGATGGCGGCCGGGACAGACAGAGTGATTCTGAGCCACTGAAACTGAGCTTTTGCCCGGCGGGCTGTGGCGATTCCCAGAAGGCAGACGATCATGGGATCAGAGGGGGGGCAACTCCTGTGCTTCGTACTGCCTGCTGCCTGTCGCCCACCACCAACACCCCCCCCCCCCCCCCGACGGAGAGGGTGCTTTTGAAGGCCGAGGCTGTGGGGATCCAAGGTGCTTGTGAAGGCAGAGGCCAGGAGTGAAGCGGCAGACAGTGCTGTGCGGCCCGTTTATAGGGCTACCAAAATCACCAGCGAGTGTGGCCCCAGGCGTCGGCGAACCCGCGCCTGCATCCCAGTGTGTGGTAATAGACCCTGAGGGCATTGGCGGTGAGTGATGCAATCTTGATCAGTGCATATCGCCTGGGGCACTGGGAACTTGAGACTTTACACGTTGCTTGGCCCTGTCGACTTGGAGCACGCTCAGACGACTGGGGCATCCTCATTGTATTTTGGCGAGGTGGTGGAGACTTGCTGCAGGGGCCAGACAGTTATGGTGCATAACAGACCCCCCTGCCCTCCCAGACTGCCCATGCTGCTTCCTGACATCGGTGGATAGGAGCCCCTGCAAATGAGCTTCCAGCTTTTGGGGTCCTTTGCCTGCAGTTCAGCTTCACCGTAGAAGCACGTGTTCCCCCATTGCTTGTTGGAACTTGCCCAGGGTCACAGCACCTGGTGAGCTGAACTGAGGGCACCCTGAATCGCTAGCCAGTGGGGTGTCCCTGGGCAGCCTTTCAGCACTCGGTCTCCTGGGTGAGTGTTGGCTTGCTCTCCTGACCTCAGGGGTGAACCGTATGAGACGGGTAGACATCGGTGGCCCAGCTCGCTAGGGATTCATCACTTGCGAGGTCCTGCATTCTTCCTTCCTCTCTGGGTCACCTGTTGTGCTGGAAGTAGGAGGGTGACCTGACTGGCGCCTAGTGCGACATCGTGGTCCTGATATTTGTACGTGGCTGAGCGGAGACCCCATTTTCTCCTGGGCGGAAGGGAGCCCTGCTCCCCGTCCGGACACAGAAGAGATCCTACATGCGATTCGCGCCTCTCTGGAGAGTCTGGACGGCAAATTGGCGGAGATCTCTTTCCTCCAACAAGACTTGCGCAAAGTCTCCGAGCGAGTGACTGTAGTCGAACAACATGTTTCAGAGTTTGAAGACACTTCGCGGACCACGGGTAAAGATGTGAAAGACCTTCAGGCCGCTGTGAAGGAGGTTGCCTGGAGAGTTGATGATGCCGAAAATAGGGCCCAGAGGAACAACCTGTGCTTCATGGGTTTTCCGGAAAATGCAGAGCGTATGGACCCAGGGCACTTTCTCATGACTTTTCTTAAGGACGCCCTACCAGCAGTGCAATTCTCATTCTGCTTTGTTATAGAAAGGGCGCACAGGATGCCTGGGGTTCGGTCACAGCCAGGGGCATCCCAAAGGCCGCTGATAGCTCGATTCTTGAACTTTCAAGATAGGGCTCTGATTCTCCGAGAGCTGCGGAAAAAAGGTGAGATCAAGTACAAGAATACGAAAGTGATGGTGTTCCCGGATTACTCGCGGGATGTCCAGAAGCAGCGGCGCACCTTCGATCCTCTCAAAGTGAAACTTTGTGCCCTGGGGATCCAATATATGCTGATGTTCCCAGCCAAACTCAAAGTTATCTTTCAAGACCATACGCATTTTTTTCAGACGCCGGAGGACGCGTGGTCCTTGATTGAGGACCAGCCACATCTGCGCCGTGCAGCGCCCTCTTCTGCTTCCCTTTCTGCTCCTCAGCAACCGGACACAGGCTGGGCGAGGCCTCCGGCGCAGAGGCCCTCCCAGACCTTCCTCAAAAATCAAGCATTATGGTCCAACTTCAAAGTCTATGATGAACAATCGGTCTCAAAAATCCTTTCCTCTTTGAGCCCCAACAACTACTTCAACTACCCTCTCCCATCAAACTGCCTTGCCGCTGCCTCTCAGGCTATCATCCCCTCTTGGACAACAATAATCAACTCCTCCCTCCTACAGGGATCGATTCCTGACTCTCTCAAAGCCAGCCAGGTTTTCTCCATTTAAAAATAAAAAAAAACCTACACTAGATCCCGCTTCTCCTGACAACTACAGACCTATCTCAAACATCCTCTCCTAGCTAGTGCTGGAAAAATGTGTACAACAGCTGAGCCAACACATCACCAACTTCCACCTTCTAGACGACTTGCAATCTGGTTTCAGACCTGGGCACAGCACAGAAACCACACTCCTACACATTGTGGATAATGCCCTTCAAGCCCTTGACCAAGGCAAAACCTGTCTCTTGATCCTCCTTGACCTATCCTCTGCTTTTCACACGGTTAACCACAAAATTCGCCTGAATCGCCTCAAACTTAAGATGGGCCTGGATGGCACTGTTCTGGCGTGGTTTAGGTCCTTCCTCCAGAACCACTCACCGAGAGTCCTGATCAAAGGCAACCTATCCGCTTCCTCTCTGATTACAGTTGGAGTCCCTCAAAGATCAACCTTATCCCCTACCCTATTCAATCTTTACCTCGAACCGCCCTCAGAGGTGCTGCGTTCTGCCAATATCTCCTACCACATGTATGCCGACAATACACAGCTCTACATTAAAATCTCTTCTCCAGAGGACATCTGCTCATTGAATGAGGCCCTGAAGCTGACTGTTCACTAGCTCACATCAAACCAGCTTAAACTCAATGCCAAAAAACAGAGTTCCTCTTAATCTCACCACCTAACGCCAATACAGACATTCAAGTTTGGATCAAGGCTATCACAGTGCTAAACTGCTCTTCTACCATTGTGGACTCTGCTAAATCCCTAGGAATTAACTTAGACGGCAACCTGACCATGCAGGGCCATAGCAACACGATGGCCAAAACTGCCAGATTTCATTTGAACTACCGAAGAAACCTGAAACCTTTCCTCGACCCCAGATCTAAAATTGACAATTCAGGCTCTAGTCATTGCTAGGCTAGAATATAGTTGGTCCACCCTCCCAGGCCTACCCAAGACCTTTCTGGCACCCTTTAAAGCCTGCCTCAACGCTGCTGCCAGACTTCTAACTGGCTCTAATAAGTTCAACTATATCTCGCCCCACCTTAAAGCTCTAAACTGGCTTCCTCTTGAGTCCAGAATCCAATTTAAGCTGGCTTGCATCACCCAAAAGGCTCTCTACTCTAAGTCCCCTGCTTTTCTCGCACAGAAACGTGTTTTATCTGGAGAAGCCAGTAACTCCCGGTCCGCCAGAGTCCTTTTGCTCCAGCCTGCACGCTTCAAGAAAAAAAGAACGTACAATCGGACTTTCTCTAGGGCCGCACCTAGAATATAGAACTCACTCCCACCCGCCATCAGAAGAATACAGTCTATAGCTCACTTCAAAAAGGAGACCAAAACTTTCCTAATGGGCAAATTCCTCTCCTAATGCTCACGTTCATTCACCTCCGTAACCTGACTTTACCTATTGTTGCAGCATTATCCCTTGGACCCCTCTCCTTATGTTACCCACCGGCTCTTCCCAACAATACTCCAGGGTGCTAAGACTGCTTTTCTAACTTATTGTATCATTTTGTTCCTATCCCAAAAGGTAGTCGGAAATTATGAATGTTTGTCATGCCATGTACTGTATCTTTCTAGTTGTTCCTTATCCCTTCTGCTCTCTTCCCCCTTTGTCCCGTAGCCCACCCGATACTACTGTAAAGCACTCTGATACCCCTACGGGTCTGGTTCTTGCTCTATAAAACACTAAATAATTAAATAAATACATAAATAAGGATCAAGCGCCAGACATCAGGAAGGTCCCCGAGGTCGGGGAACCACAAAGCCAACATGTCGGACTTGGACGACGACACAGCTCTGGAGTGTGCCTCTCGGACTTCTTTCAGATCCAGTGTCCATGGAGACTCTGACCACTCGGAAAACTTTGATTCCTGGACTTCAGACGCCCTCTCCTGAAAACTATACACCGTCTGGAGGCTTCGGGCGCAGACCCCTCGAATGGAAATCCCTGTTCGTTGGGCCCCCTGAACAGTGGCGAGGAGGAATGAAACACTGGGGCCAGATGCCCTCAGACGAGACGTTGGATTGCCCCTGCGATATAAAGGACATTTGGACCTTTTTGCGGCACATAAGAAAAGTATACAGTGAGTTACATCTTTCTGTAGTATTATTTAGTTGAGTGAGTTGGGGGGGGGGGCTACAGACCTCTGGGTGATCTATCTGCTCCAGTGTTGTCCTGTTGGCAAGTTTGGGAGTGGTGGGGGTGACTGCAGTGTGTAGGGAGTGAGCCAGAGAGACGCTATTTTTCGTTTTTGAACATTGAAGGATGATAATATGACCCTGAGGCCATCAGGCCTCTGTGAGAAAGTGGCCTAACAAGGGGAAGTATATTGTGAGCTCTTCTTGTATCTCTTTTGCTCTAGTTCGTTTTAGGGGTTAGAGGGAGGGGTGACAGACCTCTTGTAGAATACCTGTGCCAGAGTTGTCACGTTGACATTTTAGGGGATGGTGCGGGTACCTGAAGCATGTAGGGAGAGGGATAAGCCGCTATTACACAACCACTGTGGGACATGGTTACTGCTAGAGCTGGGGGTTTTGATGTTTTTGTTGGTTCTGTTTTATTTCTTGAGTGTGGCACCATAGAGAGATGGAATGGGAAGAGCGTCCTTATGAGCAGGAGAAGGACCGTGTAACTTTACTGAGTGGCCATGATGACTGAAGAACGCTTCACGGTCCTTACGTGGAATGTCAATGGCTTAGGCAACAAAATTAAGCAAGGTCTGGTTTCTGCCTATATTCATTTATTTATTTTATTTTATTTATAGGTTTGTAATGCGCCGGAATCACACCCGAAGGTGTATCTCCGCACAATGCTGTAAGGGGAGAGTGCGATGGGATGAGACGTTAGTATTGAAACAGCACTGTTTTTAAACTTTTCCTGAAAATTAAGTGGCTGGTACATTGCCTAAGGGAGAAAGGGAGGCTGTTCCACAGCAGAGGGCCAATGACAGAGAGGGCGCGTCCTCCTTGTCTGGCCTTTCTGACTCGGGGAACCTGTAGTAACAACTGGTTACTAGAGCGGAGGTTGCGTGTGGGGCGATGAGGGACAAATCTATCAGCCAGATAGAGCGGTCCCAGATTATGCAAGCTTTTATGCACCACACAGCAGGTCTTAAATCCGATACGTTTCCGAATTGGTAACCAGTGTAACTGATCAAGAAGGGGCCGGGACGGAGTTTTGGGAGGGGCGTTTACCACCAGTCGTGCGGCAGTGTTCTGCACTACCTGAAGTTTGTTCAAAATGCCCTCATTAGCCGCCAATAAAAGACCATTACAATAGTCCAGGCGACTCAGCACGAGAGCCTGGACCAGAGTCTTCCTAGAGCTATCAGGTAGGAGGGGGAATACCTTCCGAAGAAGACTGATGACGTGAAAACAGGACCTCACAGTGATGTTAGTATGGTGTTGAAGTGTGAGGTCCTGGTCGAAACGGACCCCAGATTTTTTACCACCTGTTTAAGAGAGGGGGCCGCTCCTAGGCTAGCAGGCCACCAGTCTGGAGTCCACAGAATTTTAGCTTCCCCGAACAGCATGACTTCGGACTTTCCCACATTACATTGGAGAAAGTTATTGGCCATCCAGCTGGAGACCGCCGTCATGCCATTCGAGAAGGCTTGCCTTACCGCAGGAGTAAAGGTTTTAAAGGTGAACAACAGCTGGGTATTATCAGCGTAAAATATGGGTACAAACCCATAGGATCTCATGATTACAGCCAAAGGGGCAACATAAACATTAAACAGCGTAGGGCTGAGACAGGAGCCCTGCGGAACTCCTTTAGTGATTTTGGATGAGGCGGAACTAAATGCCCCAATGTTCACCCGCTGGGTACGATCCGTTAGGAAGCTAGAAAACCACGCCAGAGCAGATTTTTCCAGTCCAATCTCCTCCAGCCTCTTTAAAAGGATGGCATGGGATATGGTGTCAAATGCTTACGACAAATCCAGCAGCACCAACACCACAGACAGACCTCTGTCTAAGGACATACGTATGTTATCCGTGACAGATAGTAGGGCGATTTCGGTACTATATTTCGGCCTGAACCCAGATTGTGAGTGGTCCAGGCACCCGACCCGCTCAATGAAACTCGAGAGATGGTAATTGACATGCTTCTCCAATAATTTACTAAGATAAGGCAGGAGAGAAATAGGCCTCAAATTAGACATGTCAGACCAAGGGACTGATGTGTTTTTCCTAATGGGTTTTACTAGGGCGTTCTTCCACTCTGATGAAACTGAACCTTCAGATAGAGAAAGATTGATCAGTGTCTGAATAGTCGGACTGAGTGTGTCTCCTATTAGATGAATCACTCGGGCAGGGACAAGATCCGCCGGACATCCTGATTTAACTGTGCTAATCAGATAATTGACATTATCCAATGTGATCTCTGGTATAGAGGACATTTTTATGGAACTAATGTCTTCAGTCCCCTGTAGTGAGCCCTGGGGAGGATCACTGGTGTCGGCTACAATTCTTGATTGAGCGATTTTTTCGCAGATGGACTCAATTTTATTCAGGAAGTATCTGGCAGTATCGTCACAGAGTTGTTGAGACACAGTTTCAGGACTTTCACAAGCTATGGGTTTGGTAAACGTTTGAAGAACCTGATATAATACTTTCGGGTCCTTACCTGCCTCAGCCAATTGAGAGATAATGTGATTCTTCCGTGCTGCTCTAATATTTTTATGATAGAGTCTCAAGGCAGAGTGATAATAGGTTTTATCTACTATAGTATGGGAATTTCTCCAGGTCTTCTCCAACTTCCTACATACTTTCTTTTCAGATCGCAGCAGGTCCGAGTACCACAATTCCTGGCGGTGATTGGACCGCTGATTACACGCTCTTAAAGGAGCGATAGAATTCACTGCAGTGTCTAGAGCCATGTTGAATTTGGAGAGAGCAATGTCAGAGGTATCAGAGGTAAGAATGCCCGGGGATTTAAAAGTGTCCTTAAAAACCTCTGAAGACCCTTTGTACCACTGTCTGCGTCAGAGTGGTAGAAGGGCAGGCTGAGGGCGTTTCTCTATCAAGGTAGGTAAAATGAATTCTATCACAGAGTGATCCGTCCATTCTACCTGTTTGGGAGGAAAACAGGTCAGCATGTGGGAGTTCGACAGAATTAAGTCCAGAGTGTGTCCGGCTTGATGGGTAGGGCCCATTATTACACTGTTTCAGGCCCAAAGTGGCTAAATCTGTTAACATAGTTTGACCTTCTACATTGTCCAACAGTTCGCTATGAATGTTAAAATCTCCGAGGAGTAAGAAGTTGGTCCCCATACAGATGTGGGGTGCCAAAGTCTCCATTAATATCGTGGAGGCAGCCACACAGGGGCCAGGTGGACGATACACGAATGCCCCCTTCCAGCTGGTCCCCATGTGGCTGCTTATTTTAAAAACCAAAATGTCAATGTCGCTGGTACAGCTTTGGTCCAAGATGGTAATCGTGAAAATGTCCTTATAGACAATGCCCCCCCCCCACCAGTTTTCACGGGGCGATCTAGCCTAATTATTTTATATCCCACTGGAATCCCAAGCGTGATAGCTGGGACCAAATGCGGTTTTAACCATGTCTCAGTACAGAAACAAAAAGCTGGAAGAGCAGAATGAATCAGGTCCCAAACCTCAGAGTAGTGCTTGGATAAGGACCTAACATTACAAAGAATGCTGTTGCCTATGGGGGAAGAAATCTTAAGGTTCTCCGGCAGTCTCTTCTCGAAGCGCTCTTTACTGGGGATGGACTGATATTTACAAATCTTGCACAAGAACGGGCCATCCGGAAGAGGCCATGGGTCCTCCACACAGCTCGAAAGGGAGATAGATTGTAAATTGCGTAGTTCTTGGGCAGAATAGCTTAACCTCCTAAGAGAGCTCGGGCATTGCGCAGGAGATGTAGGGATCATGGCCCCTGGCCCCGTCCGGGCGCAGACGGGCTCCTCTCTGGCTTGTCTCAGGCGCGTCTCAGGCGCGTCCTAAGGCGCTCCCCTGCGCGCTACCACTGCGCGCTCAGGGCGACGAGAGGGCTTAATAGCCCTGCCTGCTGCACAACTAGAGCGCTAACCGCGCGTGAGGCTGGGGTGGGGTGTAAACAACATGCACCTGATATTGTACTTCTGCAAGAGACACGTCTGTTGGGGTTGAGTGTTCCCTTTTTGGCCAGAGGGCACTATACCATTCTTGGTCATGCAGGTTTCACTAAAAGCTCTGGAGGGGTTGCGATTCTTGTCAGAAAGTCCCCCCCCTTTCCTGTCGCTCACAGGTGGATAGACCCAGATGGGACATATGTGGCGGTGCAGGGCACCTGGAGACGCAAGCAATTTTTCCTGGCAAGTGTATATGCTCCTCCACGATTGTAGCAACGCACGCTAGACAAGCTCACAGGGCTTCTCCTGCTATCTGGGCCTGGTACACACATCCTGGGGGAAGACTTTAACGCTGTTATCGAACCAATGATAGATCGTACACAACCACGGTTATGACACCATAACCCACAGCACTGGCACAATTTCAACGCGCATTGAGTTTGACTGATCTGTGGTGACGACACCACCCGAATTGCTGGGCTTACTCTTATTTTTCGGGGGCACAAATGGTATTCTCGAGACTGGATTATCTCTTTGGACCTGCAGGGGAGGTCGCTGGGGTGGACACAATAGAATATTTGCCTGGGACATTTCGGCTCACTCCCCACTCTTGGTGACAACGGAAGGAGAGCGGGCCGCCAGTTAAACTGGCGACTAAGCTCGAGGGTCCTAAAAGATGAAAAGGTGGCGGATGAATTACGAGTAGAATCGAAACTGTACTTTAAAGACAAAAATGGTTCAGTCTAATCGGCGGTCACCCTATGGGAGGCCTACAAGGCGGTTCTCCGAGAGAGAGCACAGAATATTGTAGCCCATAAAAAGAAAAGAGAAATGCAAGAGCTGGTGACTTTGGAGGCCAATCTGCTGCATTTAGAAAGTAAACGTATAGATGATCCAGACGCCCATGCGCTCGCCCAGCTAGAAATTACCAGACGGGGGTCTGGTAATTTCAACAACACAACCAACACAGTCTGATCGCAACTGCTGGCTGTCGTGCACCGGCTCTATGAAACGGGAGATGGGGCGGGAAAACTCCTTGCATGGTTAGGCAGAAAGGAGCTTGAGGCAAGGTGGGTACGTGCTATTAAGGATCGCCAACAGGTGTATATTACACCCACATATATAGCAGGGGCATTTACTAAGTACTATAAAGACCTTTACACAGCCAAAATGC
The DNA here is from genome assembly GCF_964263255.1 of Lissotriton vulgaris. Taxonomy (NCBI): domain Eukaryota; kingdom Metazoa; phylum Chordata; class Amphibia; order Caudata; family Salamandridae; genus Lissotriton; species Lissotriton vulgaris. Next base: position 1,992,061,936 of record NC_141687.1, on the reverse strand, counting down.
AGGTGAGCATAGACCATATCACTCAATATTTGGACGCAACCAATTGCCATTGCTGTCCCAAACAGATAGAGACAGGCTCAAGGAAGACCTCACTCTTGAAGAAATTACTGAGGAATTTGTTTGGCTAAAATCCGGTAAGACCTCTGGTCCGAATGGACTTCCAGGGGAATTTTTTAAACAAAACAGTAGTATATATGCCCCGCACTTATTACAGATGTACCTGGACTCCACGGAACAAGGGTGCTTGCCTCCGGATCTTCAGACGGCCACTGTGGTGGTTATCCATAAGCCTGGGAAACCGCCAGAGGAGTGTGGATCCTACCGTCCCATATCCTTGCTTAATGTCGAAATTAAAATTCTGGCCACAGCACTTGCGACGTGCCTCCTGACGGTCATTGCCTCCCTGGTCCACTGTGACCAATCTGGATTCATGCCAGGGCGAGCGACCCGCTTTAATCTGCGACGCGTGGCTAACTGGGTGGACACAATTCAAGGCCGCGAGGCTCAACATCTACTCCTTTCTTTAGATGCCGAGAAGGCATTTGACACCATTCACTGGCCCTGTATGTGGTGTGTTTTGGAGAAATTTGATTTCCGCCCGTGTTCAGGGAGTGGCTGGTTCTCTTATATAATGCACCTGAAGCTAGAGTGCTAGTAATGGGGTACTATCTTCCAACTGGGCTATCTAACAGGGTACCAGGCAGAGTTGTCCCCTATCGCCCCTTACTATTTGCACTCATTTTGGAGCCCCAGGCCTGTACAGTTCGATCTACCCCAGGCTTAGGGGGCTTTCTCGACGACTCCGGCCACCTTGCAGAGGAACGCATATGGTTTTATGCTGATGATATTCTGCTATATGTGACGGACCCAGCTGAAACTCTTCCTAAACTTCTTCAACTCTTTGAAGATCATGGTTGTCATGCGGGGTATAAGATTAACTGAAATAAATCCACCTTGTACCCAGTGACAAGGGTGGCGACACCTTAGTCCTATCCGAGCTGTCTGAAGGTGTCTCCGGATGGGTTCCAATATCTGGGATTGTATATCACTACTCATACTCTGTCTTGCTTACAACACAATATTCTATATATCCTTTCCAATTTTCAAGAAGATATTAAGAGGTGGAGGAGACTCCCTCGGACGATCATGAGGCGGGAGGCAATGTAAAAAATGAACAATCTTCCACAGTTGTTATACATTTTACAGAATATGTACTTTAAAATACCAGATGGCATATTTGAATCCCTTGATGGGGAAATCCGTACCCTCCTTTGGGATGGGGCCCACCCACTTACAGCGTTGCAAACGCTACAACGGAATCCGTATAATGGGGGCCTGGCCCTACTGGATATTAGGGCCGACTATAGGGCAGCACATCTTATTATAGTCAATGAACGGGGCCACGCTACGGGTGATCATCCCGCTTACCGGTTGGAGCAACTTCAATTCCAAGATCATGCATATCGACATTACCTGTATGATGGGCCGGGTACCGCCCGCCTCCTCCTGGCCACGCAACAGACGGTAGAAGCGTGGAAACGCGCAGAGAAACAGATGCAATGGGACAAGAAACCCACTAGGCAGACTTCACTATGGGCAGGGACCCGATTGAAGGAAATTAGGAAACTGAGAGGTTTCCATAGTTGGGACTTAATAGGAATCTCCAAAGTCGGACATGTCCTGGACAAAGGCAAATAGGCGTCCTTCACCTCCCTGCAGGCCACTTACCAACTTCACTCGAACCAACACTATGCCTATCTCCGGTTTCGGCATGCCTGGCGAGCCAAAGGGCTTGCGGAGGTGACGCTCTCTGAATATGCACCTTTAGAGGGAAGACTCCTCCAGGAAGAGATTCCTTATAAGGCTATCTCACTAACCTATAGGACACAAATTAATAATATTCCTAATAACGTAGGCCCGCTCAGGGTAAGATGGGAACGTACTACCGGCCCGCTAGAAGACCTTGATTGGGAGGCCGCCCTTATGCATCCCCGTGAAGTGGTGATCAGGATGCGACTGCGCCTTGTACAGTACAAAATCCTTCATAGGGCTAACTTTGATAGGACAAGGCCGCACGCGATTGGCAGAGCAGAGTACCCGGAGTGCCTGCGATGTCATGCAGAGCGGGGAACATTCATACACACACTCTGGGAGTGTACTCAGATACAAATGTATTGGTACACAGTGGTGCGGGAATTGAATACTATAATGGGTGCTCACCTGGAGGTATAACCTTGCTCTATACTATTGGGGATCAACACGGAAGTAGATCTTCCACGATATAAGCTTCTCTTGGTCAATTTGGGATTGGTAGTTGTCAAAAGAGACATAGCTCGCTACTGTGGCGCTTCCCAAAACCCTACCATACAGGAATGGAGGAACTGTTTAAATATGTATATGGTGGCGGAGAAAACAACATATGTAGCGAGGGATGTCCTCGAACATTTCATAAAATATGGACTCCCTGGTTACGGTACTATGACTTGGAGATTGAGTTGGGGGAGTAGAGCTCCAGCCTGTCAGGGGGACTGGGGGGGGGGCGGAAATTGCACCTTGACTGTCCTACTGCCTGCATTGTCAACAGATCTGTTGCAAGTTATTGAGGGGTCTTCCAGTATATGTATCTATGTAATCATACGTTGGGGAGCCCTGTCCTTGCTCTGGGAGGGGGTCAAGATCTGTTCTATCTATCAGCAATTGTCAATGTGTATTGATGCCTGGTTATCTCACACTCATGAGTTATGTAATTATTTTTAAAATGCAAATGAAAATCTTAATTAAAAAAAGAATATGGATGGGCTTTGATTCCCTGCACTAGTAAATTAAAAATAAAACACTAGTCACCTACCTTCCCCGTGTCATGAATAATAATAATCATCGTGGATTGGACTTTATTTTGCCATATAAACAAAATAGTACATTAAAATAAATACTTCTTAAATTAATTAAAACATTAACCCACAATCGTATTAAACATAATTACAGAGTCAATGTTACAGGTGAAAATAAATTCAGCCCGCTGCTCTTCTGGTCTCGACTAAGAAGAACTGAGGAGCTGGCTAAGTATGCAGAAGGGATGGATGATCTACTCTTGCTGGACACAGGTAATAAAATAGGATGGCTAAAAAAACTGAAGGATTTGGCCATCAACCTGGGTCTAAGAGAGGCATGGGAGTCTCAATCCCCGCCACCCAAAGCCGTTATTAAAAAACTTTATTGGGATTGGGTCCAGAGTGAGGCCACGAGGGCTACGAATGTGGGTTCACTTACGGACAAATTTTTATCAATTAAGAGTGTAAGGAAATTGGAACCCTTTTTAGACCTAATAACTAAACCGTGGGATCGATCGCTGTACCTGAAACTGCGCTATGGGACGCTTCCAGTACTTGATTTCACGGCAAGTTGGTCGGCCTCTGATGCCCTCTCACGTACATGCCCCGGCTGTGCGGCCCCCAAGGAATCGGTGGCCCACCTGTTGTTTGCATGCCCAGCCTATAAAGGGGCGAGGAAGCTTTGGCTGAAACCGGTCTGTAGGGAATTAGGGCTGAGGTGCCATAAACAGGCACTCCGTGTCCTCTCTACAGACTCTTCGTCTGCCCTCATGATCTGTGGGGTGGCCAAATTTTTGGGAAATGCATGGCGGATACGCTCCCGTTTATTAAAACCCCGGGGGGCCCTACTGGTCGATACTAATCTGGTTGTGTTGTAAATCTATCAAAATGAGATCTCCCTGTTCTTATGTATTTTACAAATTTTTATTGGTAAATGTGAATTGTATATGTATATGTGCTCTTTTATGGTGATAAAATTGCCGAATAAAGATATTTCAAAAAAATTAGGATATTTGTCACCCTAACAGGTAACATTCACTCTTCTCGGGTCAACTAGGAAGACATATGTTAACAAAGACTTTGCAAAAACATTTTTATATTCGTAGGCTGTCAAGAACAACTGCAGCAAACATGCATGGAGTGATTAGGAAAGCGAGCTGACCGACCCAATAACAATCTTCTAAGTTATGAACTGTCTGGATCGCGTTTATGCCAACAATCACAACAAATAAATATACTTGAGAAAAGAGATCAACCGTGAAGTGCTACAACGTAGCACGACTTAAATCGCACCTGGCTTCCATCCACCCAGTCCAAAAATACGGTTCCCCTAAAACCGATAACAATTAAATGCAAACATTATACATCCAGATAGCAATTCGGACACTGCTTTTAAAATCAGTACGTTTGCTCATATTCCGCTCATGATGTCAGAAACCCACTAATAAAAAGCAAAAAAAATGAGTTGTGAGTTACAATACAAATAATACGTGTGGTAGTGCAAACACGCCCAATGACAGTTGCACTTAGAGTAGCCATGTCACAATCCATGTCGGAAGGACATGATGTTTTCAGTCCAGACCATTCTTTTTACGGCACAAAGCGTCTTGGTCCTCTTCTACTAAAGAAGCACGCCTGAAAAGAATTCTCTGTTAAGGGAAAGAAGCGAAATAAAGACGTTGGGTGCTGTCAACCCCAAGAGACCGAAAAGGTTCCAGCATTCCACGGTCCGATTACATTTTTGGTAAGAAAAGTGCGGAATAACGGCAAGTAAGGGTGTGAAAATATAGTGGTGCCTTGTGACAAGTTAACACAAACAGAAACTTTTCAGGATGCCTCTTAGTTGGTCCCAAACGGTAACTAAATGAGCAGCTACAATGCAAGTGTGAAACATGGGACCTGTGTGTCGAAAGTACAAGCAGAATAGTTGCAAGAAACAAAAGCAAATTTAAAACTGGTATTCTTGCACTCATTTCTTACATCTGGACATAAGTGACACCCTACCCCACTGCCTCCCAGACAGACTTCACAATAGCCCTCTTAAAAGACATTCTACCCACAATCCACATGCCCCATTAATGACCCAACGAAATTCATACACGTCACCCCTAACCCTGAATGGACTCCATTGGCTCCTCTTAACGGCCCTTACCCTCTTCAGGAACAGCTGCATCATTTAGAAAGCAAACACAATGAGAAGATGGCCCTCGCACTGAAACTTTTCAGACACGCACCCCCAGTAACTATTGGATCCAGGTTAAATCCATCACCCAAGTTCAGACCCAGCCATATGCAAATCAGTCTTGATCCTGTTCCTCGTGGGAATAGTCCAGCTTGAACTGCCAAGCCAGGTCTTCTGGACCAAAAACAAGCATCATAGGACGGGTTTCGGGGTAACACCCCTCTTCAGCAAGGCTAGCTTGAATCCAGTGGCAAAGTGAGCAAGGTCCCATTGACCCCACAACAGAATTGGCCCTACTAGGGCTTACTAAAGCTTTACCCAAGTTGATCTGTCGATTCACGTAAATGGCCCTACTGCTAGCCAAACGCCAGGTGGCAATACGATGGATGTCACCACTGAGACTACGTGGTTAAAAGACATGGCCTATTGCCACAATAGCATTGAGGAATGCAGTAACCTGGTACATCCTAGGGCATGACCACAGGGAATTTTGGGAAACCTATAGAACCTACTTCAATCGCATAACACTACGCCATCCCTTCACAACTCAGATACTAGAGGGTGCTTGTTTTGAACCATTCCCTCAATCAGCAGACAATGCATGTATGTATGTATGTATGTGACAGGATAAACAGCCGTCACCCCGCATCCGTAACCCCGCATGCGGTTACAACGCAGTTGTAAGAATGACTGCGTTGTGACAACCCATACCATTACCCCGCAAGTCGTTACAACGACTTGCGGAGGGGAAGAAGGTGTTGGATTTTAATTCCAACACCTTCCCTACAGTCCACACAGACTAGAGTTGGAATAGTAAATTTTACTATTCCAACATCCAGCGCCCCCCCTCCGCAAGTCATTGTAAAGACTTGCGGGGTAATGGAATGTGTTGCTACAACACGGTCGTTGTAACAACCGCGTTGTAACAACATGCAGGGTAATGGTATGCGGGGAAAAGCGGCATATTCATGTGACAGTGCCACTAAGAGCGGGAATAAGCATTGATAGTTGATTATTTATCTTTGATGTGCCTGTATGTATGCTATTGGAATTGTAACCTGTTATTTACTTGCAATATTGATGTCAATTGTGCATAAGATGCATATAGGTTTTCTTTCCTTGCTCACGCAAAAATTAAACTGTATATCTCTCTAATTGTGAATTTTGTACAATTCTGCCTGCCATTAATAAAGGTTTACTGCTCTGCAAAACATAAATAAATAATTTGGGTACTTTTTTTCTTTTTAGTTACTGATCCGAGTTGTATCAATTACGAACGAGTAAATAAATGTGCAAAAGTATTGTTTTTTAAAAGCACCCGGGGAGAGGAAGCAACATGAAGGAGGGTGGGGGGACAGCGTAGCTACACAGGGGAATGTGGAGGCAATAGCAAAGGAACAGAGGAGGGAAGGAGGTAACACTCAAGCAACATGGGAGAGGACACAAAAGTAACAGTTGGGGGAGTGCTGAAGGGGATGCGAAAGCAAAGGAGGGAGGGCAGCACAGAAAGCATCATAGAGATTATGGAAAAGCAACACAGATGGCGTGGGTAAGGACAAGCAATAGGTAAAAACACATGGGCGAGCTCAAGAGGAGGATGGTGAGAAGCAGTCTGGCAAAGAGAGCAACATGGAGTGCACTGGAAGAGAAGTACATGAGGGAGACGGCTAGAAAACGCACAAACTCTGAGTGCTTCACACTAAAGAAATAAGCATTGGAATAGCCAACAGGTCTCGCTTTTGGGACGTTATAAGTATTTAGTTATGCAGCACAACATCCTTGGGGTAACAACATAAACTGTGGGAAGGCTAAACACTTATAAGTTCCCAAAGGTGAGTCCTATTGGCTATGCCAATGCTTGTTTGAATTTGAAGAGGCACTGTCATATTTCACATGATGTTGGTATAGGATTTACAAAGCAAGCATTTTCAGGGCTTAGCTCGTGCACAGGCTCTAAGATCCAAGCTAGACCCCTGGATCTCCCTGTTCATTTATAAGGTCACCCACCTCTAGTTTGCTCGGGGGTCGCAATTACCATTTGGATGGTTTTCACTGCATCCGGTAATTACTGGGTGCATTTAAAATCTCTAACTTCATTAAATTTCGTCCGGTCAATCCTGCCAGAATTGAACAGGGGAAAAGTATATGCATTTACCGTACAATTATGATTTTTGTCCCGAAAGCACCAAAATCTGCATGCTATAACCTTGACACTCACAATAGGTGCTATTTACCACGCCTGATAAATAACATACCCTAATATCGTTATCTTGGGTGATTAAAAATAGACAAGCCTGAAGTCGGACAAACTCTGAATCAGGATCATTACCCTCTCCGTATCTGTCCTACCAGAAAAGAGCATACGTCTAGGCTTTTTATTGCACCCGCTCATCAAATGATACGCCTCAATCGCCTTCAGATAGGGGTACCTGGAGTGTCACTTTCTAAACCGCACAGACAATTAGTTGGATATGTTTGTTGTGTAAGGGACAAGAGAAACTGGTAGAATTAAATTGTAGGAGATGGTATTTATAAGACATCTTTTGGATATACAATATTGCATATAATTTTTTTTTTATTACACAAATGCCTGAAGAGTTACTAAATGAACAAGGCTTTCGGATTTAATATATGCATTAATTAAACATTACAGAAACGGATTTGATCGCAACTACGCAAACTTAGCTCTTTATTTAAAAGATTTTGAAAGACCTTTTTTGTTTACATTATGTTTTTGACCCACTGGAAAAGTATACAATGTGCTGCGAAGCAAAATGTTATGCACACTCCTCTTCATAACAATATTTTCCAAGCACTGTCTAAAGCATAACAGTTACTCAAGCAAAGCACATCGGGCTCTCAAGTATTTGGATATGTTGGGGATATGCGCGCTCTGCTCTGGAAATGCTACCAGCAAATGCCTCTCCTACAGTTTCCTTATCACACACTCACAAACAGCACGTATTTTCCGACTAGCAATGAGGTGAGCATTCTGGATAAAATATAACAGAACATTTGACACTATTTTTTCCATATCAAGATTCACTGCTTCGGAGGACCAGCATAATTCTGAAAAGTGGATCACAGACAGGGCAGAGCATGACAGGGGCAGTGAGTGGTGTGAGGTAACCAGCTAAGGATCAGTGCAGTGCATCTTTCAAGTGTCCCTTCTTGCCGTCCTTCAACTGTATCCTAAAGTACAAACCAGGAATATAAGGGGAGAGGCAGTTCTAGCATTACTGGTAGGACGCAACAGTTGGAGTCGAGCAGCTCAGGCAGAGAGGGCTACAAGAACAGTCACGCTACACCTTCCCACTCTCAGCATCTCCACGCCTGCCACCGGCCTACTTTTAAGGAGGGCCGAGAGATAAGGGATGGTCGCAGAGATCTGCTGCGGGGTCGGCACCCTCCTCATTCGGGGATCAATAGCAAACTGTCACCGCATAACCTATTTAAAAGCAGGAACGCCGAGCCATGAACGGGAACTACGGACTAGCATGCTGCAGAATGAGAACCCAGATTCCAGCTGCGCGATTGATAAGATGAGTTTACTGTGAAAGTCTGCAATACCTTGCATGGCCCCAAAAAAAAAAAAAATGTTGTACTTAGTGGCTAGGTCAAACATACAGGAGCGTATTCGCTCGGTTATAAGCAATGTGAGGGTTTTTGCGGTCTGGCTCCACCGAGCATCTGACTTTGGGCCTGGAGAACCAGTGTTTGGGTCTCGCCGCCAGCTGTACAAAATAAGCGCCGACAGCTGAGAGCTGAGACACACAGAACGCTCTTCACTACCGTCATCACGTGTGCAGAACCGAGCCCAACTTGGAGACACCCAGCCGGCGAGAGTGCTGAGCTGGAATGCAGCAATGAGGGGTTATTCACAGGCTACAGTACGGGTGAAGCGCCGCAAAAGAGCATTTTAGCAAAGATGCGGCAGATCCGTGTCCACGCAGGAGCCTGTCGCCAGAAAGAGAAACTCAATTAATAACAAGCACTGAAACACAAAAGCGGCCTGCAGCCGCGAAAGTGAAACAGTACGGGTTAACAAGTGGGAGGAGTGCGGCCGAGAGAACACACAGCGATTCCCTTGGGGGAGCGATCCTTGGGCACCATCTGTTTGGAAGCTAATTACAAACAGATGTTGCCAAAGCTCGCTACCGAAGGGGAATCCCCAAATGTGCACGTGTTGCCATTGAAAGCAATGCAATGCGTGCAAGTTTTTGCCTGAAAAGGCGAAGCGATTTCTAAAGGTCTTTTTCCAATGCAGCGCGCATGCGCTGCGTGGGCGAGACCTAAAAAGTGGTGCTTGAAAAGCAAGCAGTGGAACCTGTGATGACAGCCAGTCAAAGAGACTGTAAAAAGGCAATGCGCCATGGAAGGGACAAACATGAGATTGACAAGCTCGGACGCGAATAGGAAGGAAATAAGACTGACAAGGAAAGTCAAACTATGAGGAGCAATGGGCGAGCTTTAACCCCCTCTATTTCTTGGTAAGACACTAAATGCCTCCCAACAGACCTTGCATGCATTGTCTAGTAAAGTCGACCTAAAAATCCACAGTAAAAATTCTGCTCCCCTGTGTGGCGGGTACTAGAGATCTATTTATAACTGAATATCTAACAGAAAATAAGCACTCGCTTCAAATCAGTAAGCATACATTAAGGACAATATCGTATTCCATGATGGCACTGGCTATCTGCGATCAACAGTATTATTTCCCTCAGGAGTAAATTTATAGAGTACTGAGCCAACACAACCTACGATCTATACATAGCACCAAATCCAGCAGCAAAACTATCCATAACAAACGGATCAAACAATAGTAAGAAATCCCAAGGAATGAAACGGATAGATACCAGTTTATTGAGACATTTTCAAAAGCATATTCACAACAGACAGGTGGTGTAAGTGGTGTAAAACGTTGCAATGGTCAGAATAACGACTGATGGGTGTACACAAAAGCAACAAAGTGTCAAAAATGATGAACAGTCTTTTCAGTTTCATATTCAGAGCGCACTTGCGATTTCACTGTATCCCACAGGGGTCGGCATAGAACCCTTATGCATGGGTGAGACCCTTTCCTATCTGGATAGTGTAATGTATTGCAAGTCTATCATTGCATACTCATTGGATTTCCGGTCAAAAAAACTTCCAATAAGATTCTCGGTGTAGGCGACAGTGTGGCGGCAGAGAAGGCCCATTCTTACACATACTCTGGGAGTGCACCCACATTTTTAAATATTGGAAAGCAATACTCCACTGTATGGAAGAGACCTTGGGACAAAACCTGGCCCTGGAGGCTAAAAGAGGTTTGTTAAATATTTGGGAGCCATCGGACATGAATATGTTTGCCAAAAAAAAACATAGCTAGAATGTGGGGGGCACATGAGGTTCCATCTGTAAATACCTGGATGAAGGATATGGACTGGTGTATGTTTAGGGAAAAAACTGTATATGTCTCCAGGGGATACCCCAAAAAAATAGACACAAATATGGGGTAAATGGAATACATACAGAGGGGATATCTGTACTCTGCCGCTTCTTCCCCTCCTCCCTTCCCTGGATGTACCCGTAGTAATGTATAAAATGCTTGCCTCATGTATTAATGGTAGAAACCCGAAAACTCAGAGGTTCACTAAAACTCATCCTGCTCTCCGGCACTATTTGCTTGGACTCAGACACTACTTATGATGTATTAGAATCCACTTCTGGTTTGAGCATCATGTTTCTGATGCGGATGTAGAGGTGCTGCCTGCCTCTACCTAAAAATAATTAATGCGCCCTCTTATATACGTATCCCACATGGGTCATAATCCAACTCTAGCTTTAAACTTCCAATCATGCACTTCCTGTTAGGAAGAGTGCTACCCATCCAATAACTAATTTTGGCAGTTGGTCACTGGTATGAAGGGCTATATAATTGGGAACACAATACAGCGTCACTCTATGGGGCAGTGTGCAATACTTAGGCAATGTCCACCTTCACAGGTCTGCTTTCCTGAACACCCTCCTACAGCTCATTCAGCTAGGACCCTAAACCCAGTCACTGACACTGCAAAGGTCCTGAGCCAAAGAATAACCATCACTGTCCAAAAACCAAGGCCCAGTTAGAGACATCCACAACTAGATAAAACTTTGTGCATTGTTGCTTTTCCATTGCCACACATTGCGGCAGTGTCCTGCCATCCCTTTATCCTGTCTCAGAATCCTAATGCTTGCAACAACCCTACCACAATAAAAGTGTGCCCTTTATATCCTCCTTGATGAATGGGGAATGGAACCCAGCTCCATCCTATTCATCGTGTAAAAGACACTGAAGTCTGTTTGATAATGAGGTGGTTCTGTATCATAATGATGGCCCTTTTGCTTGGAACTTAAGACCCATGAACAGCCACTCAGCATAACACTAAAGTCTTCATGTTCATTTTGAACCCAACCCCTCTTACGGAATCACTGGGTTGGTTGTGCAACATGGAGCATGGGCTTGTTGCACCACACAAGTGAAGATCTTCCTGCACCTCACTTTCCTTGTACCTTGGGCATTATAGCAACCTCATTAACACCGAACTGTTTTTCAGCACTCAATTATATCTAATTAAGTTCCACTGCTCCACCCTAATATCAACCAGAGACATAGTTCCTAATCTTTTCTAGAAAGAAAACACTGGACTTCTTCTTGTCAAAGTTTTATGCCCGTTTTCACTCCATATGGAATGATCTTTACGCCTTGTTGTGGGTTCAACCGTGTCCTACCAACACCCTTTGACAATTTGCATGTATTCCTGCTGGGATCCTCAGATCTGTTAAATCCCTCTAACAGGATTCTGATGAAATACTGTTGCATTCATACCTCTCGAGCTCAAGAAACTACACCAACCTCTCCTAACAGGATAGTTTGGACCTTCTCAAGCAGCTCGGTGCTGCCGAGAACCGACATTTACAAGAACACTGTCCTTACCTATCCAAGTGGGTCACGCTGTGCATTCTACTGCCAATACTCTATACCCACAACACTCCATCCTTTCAGTACAGTGATCTCTGCTGTGCTCTGTCCCTTCATGATGCAGAGACCTGAAGAACACCTGCACAGCATACCCGTTGCAATTTGTTATGCAGGCCTGTGAACACGTGCTATAGGATCAGATGGCACACTTGTGTCCATGGACTGAGCCCACTAAGGCATCAAGGCTGCATTATTTGCATTCTCTCCCATTTGAAAGGACCCTCCACCACAATAATAGTCCCCATCATGTGACAAATGTTCACAGAGTTACTAGGCCCTGTTGAAAGGAACAGCAGGAACAGTACACCCAGTGAAAAATGTTACATAGGTTCTCAATCCTGTTAATGTCTACCTACATGACACCTAGACTGTGACTTTACCATCCTCTCTTGTACAAGCGAACTCTTTACTTCAGGGCTCGCGATTCCCATCCTTCCTGTGACTCCTCCTGCAAGGTCTTAGCTCTCTGACAGCTCCACTCGGGCCACACACCACTGGAAAGACAAGAAGGACCCACTCTGACATTTATCGTGCAGGTCACATACACCCTACAGAACAGACCTCGAATACTTGTCATCCTTCAAGTACAGAAACTGCGACACCACCTCCGAAAAACTTTGCTTTTTGTAACGTGCCCTCCAGCATGGACTTGGCTGCTGCGACACCCACTTCTACGAACACCTTGTGACACTCGCACTCCTCCTTCCAGTACGATCTTGTGGCTTCTGACACTTGCTGCCGCAGGGCAATTTTGCATGGGCCTGACCTGTTGAATGGATCCTGCGCATTCCCTCCCCAGTGGGCCACAATTCCCGTCACACCTCTTTCTTTAGGTACTTCACATCCTTCCCCAGACTCCTGCGCCCTATAACACTGCCTCTGGTAGACCGCCCTGTCAGTCCTTTGGTAACCACATCACATCTGAACGGGCCCTCTCCCCCAGTGACACTCCTTCCTTTAGACATCTAACGCCCTCCTGCAGGTGCACTGTCTCCGCTCCTGAAGCCACCTGATGATAAGCCTAGTAGTTTCCTCTACCGCAAACACGTTTTACATCCCCACTGCATTAAGACTGCGCGGTTTGAACGTCGTTACTACATCACCTCCTGCAGGGGTCATCCAACTCCCCTCTCTCCTCTCCTACACTTGCACTGCTCTGCCGGCACAATCACAGACAACAGTTGTTAGAGCACCCAACACGTCAAAGTTATGACCAGGGTCCTCGATCGTTTAACCACAGGCTAACATCAAAATGCATTGAACTTGAATACGTTTTTGGAAGACATGGTATGAAACTTGTCACAAGTTTCTGGGTCGCAATATGGACAAAATGAAGATCAGCTCATTCAAATAAAGGATTACTTTAAGAATGCAGTGGGTCATTTTAACTTCCCACCCGCCCACTTGCGGGCTCAACAGTCTAGAGGGCCTGGGGTCTCTGTCTCTCACCCGGGACATGGTAAGGTCCGTCATCAGCTCATCAAACGCCCGCGTCTCCTCAGCCTGCTTCTGGTTATGTAGAGCGATCTTCTCGCTGAACTTGCGGGGGTTGGAACTACTCGAGCCCGGGGATGTTGCCATGGTGTAGGCCGCGGGCGGCGTGCGCTGGCTCCGACTCCGACTCTTAGTTTCGAAGACGGACCCGGCCCGTTCAGCCCGTCATGAGTGCCAGGTCAGGCGGGGCAAAGGCCCCCCGAGAGTCAGGGTAGCGGCCCTGGACCGCCACGGTCGTCGGCGGTTCCCCGTGGAAAGACGGGTGCCATCAGAAAAGTAGGAGCCGTCCTGACAGAGTCATGGATCAGACAGTAGCCAGTCCGGTCGAAGTGCTGGATCAGATGCTGCTTTCGAGCTACAATTCCTCGTGTGGGTCCGCTCCAGATCCTTCCGTCAAGATGAAAGCGTTGTAAGAGAGCGGCTTACACTCACCCCCGGGGCCCAAGTACAAACAGCAGTGCTGCGACAACAAACAGCCGAAGAGCACGACAGTCCCGGGGCAAGCCCCTGCCTACTACTCCGCCCCTGACTTTTCTAACCCGCCCAGCCTGCCTCTGACAGGGGTTAGCCCGGCCCCTAGTTCGTCTCGGACATTGCTACCCTGCCCTAGCCCACCGCTGACATTTCTTACGCACCTCCATCGCGCCTACTGACAGTCATTACCCGCCCCCGCAGCACCCACCTAGTTGTCTGCTCTGCCCGCTTCTGACGCACCCACCCGCCCTAAGACTACCTGCCACACCCCTGGGCCACCCCCAGCCCTGCCCTCTCGCCTACCTGCCCGAGGCTCTGCCACCTCCTTCCCGCCCACACTCCTCTCGCGCCAGCACGAAAACGGCCACCGGCCACCAGAACACCCGTCGTCCCCGCCGTCAGAAGAGGCAACAAGTGGCCGTCAACAGGTAGTCTCATGTTTCGAAGAATAGAAACACGATCTCTCAGGAACAATTGTATCTATTTTTCGCTTGTTTTAAAAAAATATTTATTTAGATTTTCATAGAGAGCAAACAATACCCACAGTAGAATGCAGAGCGCTCTCTACTGCATAATACTTTGAAATAATAACAAAGCGTTTGTATGGAAAAAGATAATGCGGAGGCAAAGAACATAAGCGCTAGTCCTAAAATATTGGAAAGGGTACAGTGCGAGACCGATCTAATTTGCATATAACGTGACATCACTTTCCTTTCCTTTTTTTTTTTTAATAAGATTTAAACACTTTATAAGAAGTAACTTCCCTGAGAAGCAGTGAAAAGGATTATAACGTAAGTAAAATAGAACGCTTAATTAACGGATTGATTATTAGGGGTTTAATCCCTGGGGATAAGCCCTTTTTAGGTATGACAATAGCAATGACCCTTTCAAGTTCAAGTTCAAAAGACCTTTATTCGAATTTCATAAAATTCACAAAAGTACCACATTAAAACAGTTCATTTACATTATTACAAAAATTTCATGATTAAAATGTAATACAATTCTGGTGAAGCTATTTTCAAGGATTTTCCATCATTTTGCGCACTTGTGTTATCAGTCTCAGAAAAGTGCTAGTGCGAAAAATCAGTTAATCTGAATCCAGGGAAACCAACATTATATAAGACTCCTTGAGCGAAAGGGGTCTGTGTTTCTTAAAATATGGGGTTAAAAATCATTTGATCCCGGTATCTGCGACTGCTACGCCTCGCGGGACGCGGATACCCCATTGCCGGAGCCTAAGACACGCACACACAAACGCAAGGGCCCAGCGAGTGTGGCTCCACTTGGCTCGTAGATAAGGCAGCGTTGGCGTGTCACCCAGTGCTTGACTATTGGACAAGGAGAGGGGGGACGGGGGGGGGGGCGGGGGGTTCGGGGATAGTTTTGTTTCGTTTTGAAGATTCCTGTTCCTTGGCATTTTATTAGCTCCACTTGCACCTTTTGAGCACCTCTTTGGACGCGGCCGGCCCGGATGGGTTGTAGGCGGCTTGCTGTGTTAACTATGACTGTTTGGTATCACTATGTTGGGCGTAAGCCATGCCGCAGGCCTAGACTGCCGCCCCTCGGCGTCGGCGCTGATGCTTTTTGTGAGATGCAGTGTGATTATTTTCTGCTCAATAAACAGATTTAATACTAAAAATCATTTGATATATCTTAAGTAAAATTTACAGAAGAATAGGAAGTGCAAATCATCCTATGAACTAACACCATCACACAGATAGGGGTTATAATCAGTACTGTGTCGATAACCCAAAGGGAAGGACAACAAAACTTTCACTGAACCCGCTCTTAAACGGATCAAAAGCGATCTCTCCCAGCTAGTCATGGGTAGGGTGAGATAGGGCGGGAGTTGTTGCCTACACAATTCATTTCCCAAGTATTTTGCAACAGTTGATTTCGATGAATCTCTTCCCATCCGTTCTGATTTATAAAGTGCGTACAGTGCATGTTTAACCTCGATGTTATCCTTAGGCTCAATCCTGGTGGGGTCGGAGAAAAGATTGCCTCTATCCACGGCGCTCAGTGTTTTGAAGACTCATGAGAGCCATGGAATCGCCATGCCATAGTCACAATTTAAGCAGTCCTTTATAATGTTTTGTGTGAGGGTGGCTGAGTTGTTCCTCCAAACCGTGATCCAGAATAGTGCTGGTCTGGCTCTGATAAAATCGCCTACATAAGGAAGATTTAATTCATTATGGCAGATAAAATAAGAGGATGAGATTGGAGTGCCCAGTATTTTTCTGCAAAAACGATTTTCTTCCCGCTGAATGGATGGACTACTTCCCAACCCCCAAACCTCAGCTCCATATGAGGCTACTGGTAAGCACTGTAATCTAAATAAATTTAAAATAGCTCTTGTGGCACCTATTTTCTTCGGGCGAGGCAAGCTCAAAATAGAGTTGGTGGCTTTCGAGAACTTGCCTGTGGCGTGGGCCAGATGCCCACTCCACGAGCCGTTTGCAGCGAAAACCAATCCTAGGTAAGGGAATGTAGAGACAGATTCAAGTTTATCTGTCCCTATCTGTATGGTATTGAGCTTCCGTTTCCCAGGGCCACATGACATGATAAAAGATTTTTTAAAGTTTACACGCAGATCTAATCCCTCCATATATTGGACAAAGCTTTGAACAAGTAAGCGGAGGGCATTTGGTGTGCGGTCTATGAGCACCGCATCATCTGCGTATAATAGCACTGGTAGGGGTTTCCCCAGGATTGTCGGGACGTCACTAGTAACTTGTTTAAGACTTCTTGATAAACCATTAATGTAGATGATAAACAACAGGGGTGCTAAAACGCACCCCTGTCTCACCCCCCTGCCGATATCGATAGCTCCGGAAACTTCTCCGCCCATCCCAATCCTGATCTGTGCTTTAAGGTCAGTGTGGAGATAAGCCAGGAAGCTAACAAGAGCCTCGTCTAGCCCGTAATTCAATAAGATGGTCCAAAGTTTAGATCTATTCACTAGATCAAAAGCGGATGAAAGATCCATAAAAGCAAGGTAAGAGGGGGATGATCGGGCAATGCTATATTTGTCAATTATCAATTTTAGGTTCAGGCATTGCTCTACTGTCCCCACCCGCTCCTGAATCCCATCTGACACGGGTCCAGTAAATCTGTGTCTTCAGTCCATTCAAGCTCCCTATTATAGATTACTCGCCCCAGAATTTTTAGGGTGTTGTCCAAAAGGGAGATCAAGTCAAGTCAAGTCAAGTCAGAGAATTTGTATAGCGCACTACATACCCAGAGGGTTTCAAGGCGCTTAGAAAGGGGAGGAGAATTACTTGTCAAATATCCACGTTTTAAGTTGCTTTCTGAATGCAAGGTGGTTCTGGGTAAGGCGAAGGTAAGCGGGGAGTGAGTTCCATGTTTTAGCAGCCAGGTATGAGAAGGATCTGCCTCCCATGGTGGTCTTGTTGATGCGAGGTACAGTGGCGAGGGCTTGGCTGGAAGAACGTAGATGGCGGGAGGGGGTGTAGAAGGACAGTCGTGAGTTGAGGAATCTGGTCCGATGTCGTGGAGTGATTTGTGTGCGTGGGTTAGCAGTCGGAAAGTGATCCTCTTATTGACGGGCAGACAGTGGAGGTCTTTAAGGTGACCAGAGATGTGTTCATTGCGTGGGATGTCTAATATGATCCTGGCTGAGGCGTTTTGGATTCGTTGGAGTTTTTTCTGGAGTTTAGCGGTAGTGCCTGCGTAGAGGGTGTTTCCGTAGTCTAGTCGGCTTGTGACCAGAGCATGGGTGACTGTTTTCCTTGTTTCGGTGGGGATCCAGCGAAATGTTTTTCTGAGCATGCGAAGAATGTTGAAGCAGGAAGAGGATACGGCGCTGACTTGTCTGTTCATTGAGAGTGAAGAATCCAGGATGACGCCTAGGTTCCGTGCGTGGTCTGTCGGGATGGGTGCTTTTCCGAGGGCTTCCGGCCACCAGGAGTCGTCCCATGCAGAGGGGGATGTACCTAAGATGAGGACTTCAGTTTTGTCTGAGTTCAGTTTCAGACAGCTTTGTTTCATCCATTCGGCAACTTCTTTCATTCCTTCGTGTAGGTAAGTTTTGGCGGTGCTGGGGTCATTGGTGAGAGAAAGGATTAGTTGAGTGTCATCAGCGTAAGAGATGATGTTGAGGTTGTGTTGGCGGGCGATGGCCGCGAGGGGGCTCATGTATACGTTGAAGAGGGTGGGGCTGAGTGAGGATCCTTGTGGTACGCCACAGATGACTTCAGTGGCCTCGGACTTGAATGGTGGGAGGCGGACTCTCTGGGTTCTTCCGGTGAGGAACGAGGTGATCCATTCAAGTGCTTTTCCTTGGATTCCGATGTTATTGAGGCGTTGTTGACTGGGTCCGACCTATCTCCCTTTTTAAAAATTGGGACGATAATACTAGTTGCCCAGGTAGTGGGCATGGGCACTGTTGGCAAACTGTTAAATACATTAAGAAGGATAGGTGCCCTTAAATCCGGGCTATACTTAATGATATCAATGGGCAAACCATCAGGGCCTGGCGCCTTGTTTCCAAGGCTCTCTTTTATAGCTATTTCTACTTCGTGGGCGTCAATCTGTAGGCCACGCAACTGTCCTGGGCTGAGGGTCATCGACTCCTCAGGTGGAGCAGCGTAGATTTTAGAGAAATGGGCCTCCCAAACACTACTAGTTATATTGCAGCTAATTGGTGTAAGCTTTTTGCCCATTTCCCTTGTTTTCCTGACTGCAGACCAGAAGGGCCCACTACCCCCCCAGATTTGCACTGGCGACCAGCGATTCCCACTGTTCCGAGAGTAGTGCAGCCTTTCTTTCTGCTATTTTAAATTTGTACTGTTTCCTGGCTGTCTGGACAGTCGTAATACACCTGGGTTTAGTGCCCTTCTTAATTCCCTGTTTGCCAATGAACAGGCAAAATCAAACCACCTTGGTTCTTTCCCTTCCTTAGGTAACAGGACTGACAAGAGAGTTTTTATGGTTGAACACAGTTTGCCAAAGTCAGTAATTATCCTATGGTGATTACCGTCCATGGATGAGCAGGACTCAATCAAATGCGGGTATTTAGTTTGTACACTATCCAAGATTGCCCAGCTGTCAACCCCTTCCATTTTAATCGCAATCCGTCGGCCGAGGGTGTGATGTCCCTTGCGCCATTTAGGTTTGTGTAAAACGAACTTGGGGCAAAATTCAAAGTTACTGTAAGTGGGTTGTGATCGCCAAATGATGTCTCTATCACTGTAGACTTTACTACACAATCTATTAAGTGGGGCGACATAAAGATATAATCAATGGTGGAACTACTGTCTCTACCTCTAAACGTAGGAGCATGAGAAGCACTAGAACTATAGCCTGTTACCATGGCATCACCAAGGGTAAACTCAGTTAGTATGTTGGCTAGTTCAGTGCCCCTTCGCTCTGCTTGGTCTAAATGGGTCCTATCCTCAGTCCCACAATTCGTTAGTAACTTTGCATTGAAGTCACCCCCAATTAAGATCCCTGACCCAACGTCAGTCTGTGGACTAAATTCCAGGTTGTGTAGGGTCTTTGACAGTGCTTCGAAGTTCTTATTAGGTACACAGTAAAAATCATTATTATAAAAATTGATTAAATAACTCCGGGTCTTTAACTTTAACTTGTATTCAAGAATTTGTATGTTCGGATTCCCACTAGACAAATCTCTGATTGTGCCACCAGCCAAAATCTTAATCCCAATAAACAAACCGCCCACTGCTCGGCCAAAATTAGGTTTGGGCGCTGTTACACTGAAACAATGGTAGCCCTCTATGTGTAGGTTCCCAACAGCCCAAGTCTCCTGAAACACAACAATATCTATGCCATCAATTATCTTGGCCCATTGAGGGTCTGAGAGCCTTGGTTCTAGCCCGGCTACGTTCCAGCTAAGAATAGACAACCCACGATGGCTGGGATGTCTGGTAGGCTTACTCCCATCTCTCCTCACTATATTAGCATCATGTTCAGGAAGTGTAGAGGTTTTGTGTTCATGTATGGCCAAAAGTGTAGCAGTGTGGTCATGTGTTGGTATATCCTGGGTCGCGATGGCTGGTGTTACTAGTGGGTATTCCTCATTTTTATTGCTAACTGTTGGTCGGTCGCTGTTGCCATCCATGTCATCAGTTAGTCTATTCTGAATTGATCTATCTTCTGCTAATGGTGGATATCCCTTATTATAATTGCTTGTGTCTATACTTCCGGAGTTGCTACCATCCGTTTTATCCAGTCAATCCTGCTCATCTAAGTTTGAAAAGGCATATTCAAACCTATTATGGGTTGGAATGTTGAATAATGGCCTTACTTCGTTCCACTGCATGTACTGATTTGGGGTGATTGCTGGATATGACCTTTCCCTGTGGTCATAGTGGGGCATTACTGGGAATTGGGGATAGTACAAAGGATGTAATGGCGTTGGGGCCTGGTGGCGATGGGCGGGACCCTTCAAGGGATTAAAATCTTGGCTCTGATGAAAGAGTGGAGACTTAATCCTAGCACTAAAATTTGGATCCTGATATGGCACAGCAAAGTTGTTCGCCATATTCGGCTTAGGAGAAATCAGGTGTCTATAAAAGTAGCCTAATGGGAGCAGGGTGGTGTTAAACTCCCATGGTGCACTAGCCAGGGTTTTTTCGGCCCATTGGGGTTCTTAAAATTTATAGTGATACAGTCCCCCTCGAACTTTCTGCTCAGTGGGCCTATCCATCCCACTCTCTGGGTATGAATGATCTCCCTTGCCCCTTTCATAGGGAAGTTGCAATTTGCAATTAGCCAATGTAGGGTCTTATTTTTAAGGGATATGGGGGTTTCTTCTTGGTCCTTCCTAAGTTTGGAAACATTAACTAGGACCAACACGTACACCCCGCATTCAGGCGGCAGGTTAATGCGTGGTGGGATCTGCCTCATGTTAGTTGCCGTATTTTGGGCGGGCTGAGCCATGGAGAGATTTTGAGCGGAGTTGTTGATTTGACTCGTTGAAATCCCCATGCCCTGGACAGTGTTTTGCCCATTCCCTGACTCTGAAACTACATTGCTAGTATAAGGGATAACAGTGGGATTAGCGCTAGTATTTACTGCCGGTTGGTTGGCAGCAGTCCCTTTACCTGGAACCTGTGGGGTTTTAAGCTTTGTAGTTGTGATTGGAGCTGGAGGGTTCTTGGGTTTGGGACATGTAGATTTTGAGGAACTTGATTTGGCTCCCGCACCAGTAGCAGTAGGCGCCCCATCGCTGGGAGTGTTTTTAATCGGGGCGCTTAATTCGGCTAGTTGCTTTTCAATGCGTACAAGTCTGGATTCTATCAGGGACAGATAGATGCTAAGAAGTTCACCCATTCTTTCCAACAGCTGGTCATTTGCAATATTTGCATCGGGTTTGTCCCCTGTGCCCGGCGGTCCCCCCTGAGGCTCCTCACTTTCTATCTCTATTGTTATGTTTGTTCCATCTGTGTTTGAGTGTGAGTTAACGCCCTTCCTAGGCTTTCGCTTTGGCGCGTTATGATTTCTAACCTTAGACATGCTCTGCTTTGTTGTGTGTTTTGTTTGTTTCCGTATGGCACCCTCCCGCCCGCCCCTTGATTGCCTCGTACTGTCTGTGACTACTTCATCTGGTGTAGGATTAATGGATAGGTTAGGGGTCCTTTCCAAATCCATACTAGGTTCTGAGTCTGAGTCAACTAAGGGGATCGATGCAGATAAGTTAACCTCGTTTGGTATGCTGTGAATATAAGCCCGGACATCAGTTGTGGGTCTGGTGTTAATAGTTCTGACCTGGATAGGTGTTCTTGCCGATGCAATGATTCCAAGGGATGATCGTTTAGCTAGGGCTAAGTCTTGCGAAACCCTACGCTCAAGAAGTAAAATGCCCTGATCTATTGCATCATTGGTCCTTGTTATAAAATTATCTATAGGGCCTGTCACTGGAGCCCCCCAGCTGCTGTTTTGCTTCTAGTGCCCCTAGTAGACATGGTGTAAGTTTAAATATGTTTTATAATCACAAATAGAATTTACTCAGATCCAGAACAAAACTAAAGACAGTGGGTGTGATACTGGGCTTGGGGGGATACAAGAAGCAATATGCCGTACAGTGCAGTACAGTTCACAAGGGGAAGTAAATGCAAGTCAGCGTTATATCCCTCATGTGAGATATGGAAATGTCCAGCAGTCAATCCAGATCCAAATGCAACAAGGAGCGTGGGAGAAACGTACCTTGGGGATGACTGCAATAACAATGTTAGGGGGGGTGCACCCGGCCCGACCTCTGAGGGCCTCAGAGGGCCCGCCCTTTGCCCGGGCTTCGCCCGGCGTCCCGCGAAGCGGGAGGCGTGACTTGGTCTTATTGTGCCTCTGGGCGCGTTGGTCGCGTCACTCCTACTGCGCCCGCCCAGGTGGTGCTGGGAGTTGTAGTGCGCCCTGCTGCCGTTTCCCTCACGGCGCGGGGCTGGGCTGGTGAGACAATTGCCGTTTCCCTCTCGGCAAGGATTGTAGCAGATGCTGGGATGCTGGGGTGTTGCACCGTTCCCCTCACAGCGTTGGGTCACTCTGCTGCTATGCCCCCAGACTCGACCGGCGCTCTCCGGTCTTATTGTGCCTCCGTGCGCATTGGTCATGTCACTCCTACTGCGCCCGCCCAGGTGGTGCTGGGAGTTGTAGTGCGCCCTGCTGCCGTTTCACTCACGGCGCGGGGCTGGGCTGGTGAGACAATTGCCGTTTCCCTCACGGCAGGGATTGTAGCAGATGCTGGGGTGCTGGGGTGTTGCACCGTTCCCCTCAATGACCCTTTCATTTTACTAAAAGTATATTACAATATGCCTACACAACAGTGCTCGAGTCGGGGTACCACGCGGGTGGACGGCGTCCCCCACGTATTTTACCGGGTGGACGCCGTCCCCCCTGCCAAACAGCTGGACTTCACTCTTTGCCTTCTCTGGGGCGAGATCGTAGCTCACAGGACGCTGCAAACGCGCTAGATTCGCAGATTTAATCGCATCTAAGTGGTAAGCGAGGGGAGGCAATGAGCCCGATGGGGCAAGCTACCTTTCGTGACGTCACTTCCTGTCGTGACAAAAGGGGGTGGTGATGGACGGAGCATCTGAATCAATCAAACACTCACACCCAGTCAAAAGATCTGGGTTTAATCCATCACCGTTCTTTAGCCCACTTTGCCACCCCAGTTCAGACATGGCTATATGCAAATCAGTCTGACCCTGTGCCTCATGGGAACAGTCCAGCCTGAACTGCCAAGCCATGTCTTCCCTGGACCGGAAACAAGCTTCCGAGGACCGGTTTCTGGCATTCCAGTCGTCTTCAGCCCGGCTTGCTTGAATCCAGTGGCAAAGTGAGCAAGGGACTCACGTCTGAGCATACTCTGCCACACTTATGGCGGCCAAAAGCAGTACAAAAAGGGGTGGTGATGGACGGAGCATCTGAATCAATCAAACACTCACACCCAGTCAAAAGATCTGGGTTTAACCCATCACCATTCTTTAGCCCACTCTGCCACCCCAGTTCAGACATGGCTATATGCAAATCAGTCTGACCCTGTGCCTCATGGGAACAGTCCAGCCCGAACTGCCAAGCCATGTCTTCCCTGGACCGGAAACAAGCTTCCGAGGACCGGTTTCTGGCATTCCAGCCGTCTTCAGCCCGGCTTGCTTGAATCCAGTGGCAAAGTGAGCAAGGGACTCACGTCTGAGCATACCCTGCCACACTTATGGCGGCCAAAAGCGGTACAAAAGGGGTGGTGATGGACGGAGCATCTGAATCAATCAAACACTCACACCCAGTCAAAAGATCTGCATACATCCAGGCTCGGCGTTAGCACTGATGGCGCCCTGTGCGACAATGTTTGTTGGCGCCCTTCACGGGCCCCCCTCTACAGACTCCCTCACTTCCACCCTTTAACAGTGGCCCCCTCAAGTCTCCATAACCACTCTCTCTCAGATGTATTTAATTAGTTGTATAGCGCCTCCTATACCAGTGTAGGGTGTCAGAGCACTTTACATCACACACACATTACACCAAGACAATCAATCATATGTGTGTAAATCAGTGTATAGGAAATGTTACATAAGCCAGAAGACTACAAGGTGAGTCACATGTCATCTATACTGGTAGACAGTATAGTTTGAGTGCTTGTTCTGGAGAAGCACAGACTCAGAATTTAAAACATAACCCCATGTTTGGGGGTTACATTTAATAATAATGTTTATTTTACCGCAATGAACCCTTTGAAATATTAAAATAATGAAAGACAGAGGAAAAAAATCATAATTCTCTAATCTGTACCTTGCAGTTTGCATGCAGCTTTTTGATTACAGTTATTAGCTCACTGTTCCATTAGGATTTTAACATCTCTACACTGCTAGTAACAAAAGGATCTCTCTGCCAACAGCACTGACCTATTTAAACTATATGCACTATGTGAACTGCATAGTACACGTTCTTTGCAGCAGGCATCTTAACCTTATGTACTACCATCAAATAAGTTAAAACTTCCACTAGACAAAACTTCTTCTCTCTCCAGGAAGAACATTAATCACCGGAGTTATCTTGTCCAACAGGTATCTGCGACCTGCTTTGGCAAGATAAAAATCATTAGAAAATGTATTGACTTCTTGCCTGAGTTAGCACGCAAAACCGTTGTTCATGCATTAATCACCTCCCATCTTGATTATGATAACGGTCTCTACATGGGTCTTCCAATTGGACTGATCCGTAGGCTCCAGATAGTGCAGAATTCAGCTGCCATACTGGTCCGCAAGGTCCCTCTTCGCAAATGTATTTCTCCTTACCTGAGACAGCAGCATTGGCTACCTGTAGCCAAGCGCATCGAATTTAAGGCCCTTACCTTTGCCTTTCGGGCATTTCAAGGTAGGGGGCCTAATTACTTGAGGAAGAGACTTCGTCCTTACCAGAAGAACAGATCTCTTAGTTCTAACCACAAACAATACCTTAGCACCCCCGGTTCGCAAAGGCCAGAATGGGGGAAGGACATTCGAGGTGGGGACCTCTAAATGCTGGAATAACCTACCTCCTCAATTACGCGCATTGCAGTCCGAATAGGAATTTAGAAAGGTCTTGAAAACCTGGCTCTTTAGTCTCAATGACTAAATGTATACTGACCACTATCTCTACTGTTGTCCGTATTAGCACTGGGACTCCCCATCCGGGGTAGCTGCGCGCTCTACAAATATCTTTATTATTATCATTATTATTATTATCTGGGCATGTTTATTGTTGTATGAAAATTGCCAGAGGCCAGCAATGCAGCAGCAGGTGCTTTTAAAACCACAAATACTTCCAAACACAGCGCCCCCTCGAAGAGTCAGCAGCCGGTGCGTTGGCAACAGCCGCACTGCCCTAGAACCGGCCCAGCATACATCATTGGGCAAAAAGTCATCATTAGCTAAAAAGTTTAAATAGGGTCGGAGGCCAAAATTTAAAGACTGCTGCAATACGTAGCCCCAAACTGACATGCAAATACAAAATATATACCAGCGTCTAAAGAGTAGAGAAAGAAGGGAAATACTCAACAAAGCCCAAGATACAGACACTAATAAAATTAACAGTCTGTCTACGCATCAATTTTATACTACTCACTTCACGTTTGCACTGCACCTTCATATTTGTCCCATACTCATCCTTACTGATATTGTTGCCCCTGATCACAACGGCCCGCACCCACAAGAAGAATATCTTATGAAGATATGGCAAACAGTACTGGAAATAAAGCTGATACATTTGGTTCCTCATCAGAAGATACAAACCGCATCTACTCACTTATCCAAGAACCAGAATGCGTTTCTTCAAGTACAGGATCAGTACAATCGAACATCAAGCAACTACTATTTGCAGCCAAAAGAGCAATTAGTCATGGAATTCACGCCAGTACATTGAACGTTATCATAAAGTCCAGAGGCCTACGGATACCCCTAAAATCCACCTTCTGCAAAATTAATGCAAGTTTCACCAAACGATGGTATGGTATTTTAAACAAATGTTCACTCGAACGGAGCCTTTTAATCGCGGAAGAGTTGTCGAGAGCATTAGAAGAACTCGATAAGAAATTACACTACTGAAACAAGAAATAAGCGACAAACAGTTTTCAGAAGAATGGAATAAAACCCTTAAAGATATCAATTCTCAGCTAGACAACTATACCAGTGAAATAAATGAAAGAAAACTCTGCAAATTCTAGCAGGATACAGTAGATTGTAAATTGGGACAGGTTTACAGCTGGGCCGAGGTTTATGCCTCTCGGAGACAACAAAGACCTTTCGGTAATCGATCCACAGAATAAACATCCTCTTCGAATAAATCTCAATCTAGAACACACCAAAGAGGACCTCCACCCAGAAACACCAATCTTGAGAGAGACAGTAGACCTTCCACCTCAAACACAGGAAATACAGCCATGGCTCCTTTTATAGGGAGAGGCCGAGGCACGCTTGTCGAACCATGAGGGCAAAGATCAACAGAAACAGACTTGCCAATAGCCAAATGCACCAAAAGCCAGAGAGTTCAGTAATTAACATCTCCAAAACTGAACTATCTACATTTCAAACTCAAACTCTACAAAATGGTTTGTCTTACGTATCTACATATAAGTCTAATGAATTGGAAACACAGATTTGCTTATTTAAATTCATGAGAACTTTACGATTCCAAATGTTTTTCAGAAACATAATTGGATCGAAACCAACAGAAGACAAAGGGACATTATTGGATTTAAAACCGAAAAGTACGTTTCAGGCACTTGTGAGCCATAAAGTCCATGACTCATTTGAGACTGGTGTGCAGAAGAAGCTGCACGACACATTCAAAACAAATGTAACAAGAAGATCCAATTTAACACTCAAAGAGCGGAACGCAATAACATGCTTGGTCAATAATGAAAAAATCCTGTGTTGCAAAGCAGATAAAGGCGGAGCACTCGTTATTCTAGATACAGATTTTTTTTTTTTTTATTTCAAAAGTTTTTTATTGGTTGTTTCAGCATATACATATAAAAAGCAAATCCATTAGCGTAATATGAGTCATAAGTTTACAAATCAAAATTACTGTACGCTACAATATATCATAGTAAATGTCAGTACAAAAGTACCTGGCTGGCATCTAGCCTAGAACAGTAGAGCACGTATCACATACTCAACAACAATTCAGCGACAGACATTGTATTTTAACAGCATTTTACTCATTCATTAAAGACAATTATCTACGGTAGCTGATAGTGCAATGAAGGCGGACGGGGAGCATATGTTGGTGGGACGTGGATGGTGTGTGGGCCAATCTAAGGTGGCTTACGTGACGTGAAGTAGTTGTCAAGAGTCAACCATAGTTTTCTCGTGGGAGGGCGCCACGGTGACTGAAGGAGTGCAATATTGTCTGCTCCACGTAAGCTGATTATCCAATTCAGCCACCCTGCGTAGTTGGCCTTGCTGGTATCCTTCCAGTTGCTGAGGACTGTTTTAACCGCCGCCAAGAGGAGGAGGTCAAGTAATGCCCTATCATCTGCATCAAGGGATGGGTCTTGGGTGAACCCGAAAACTAGGTAAGGGAGCTCTTTTACTGGTGAGATGTGGAATAGCTCTGAGATCAATTCGAATATCCTCTCCCAGAATTGCGCCACGCAGTTGCATTCTAGGATTATGTGTGACAAGTCACCCTCCGCGCGTTTGCAATTCCAGCAAAAGGCATCTGGGGATAGGTTGTGTGCAAATAATCGCGCAGGGGTCCAGAAGGCTTTATGTAAGAGCCAGTATTTTGTCTGTGATAGTGTAGGGCTGATTTTGTGTCTTGTGCAAGATATCCATGCGTTGGTCCAATCTGAGTCTGTGATTGGCCTGGATGAAAGGTTATTCCAGAATTGTGTAATTGGGGCAGTAAGGTCAGATTGTTGGGGATGGCTGAGTTTATAGAGAAAGGAAACCTGGTGTCCTAGTCTGTTTAGTCTGGCAAGGTATGGCGGGAGTGAGGGTGGTGTCGGGGAGAGTTTGGTTTTGGACAAAGCCGCTTTTACGTTTAGGAAGTTATAGAATTCCATTGGTGCAAGATCGTATTTGAGTTGTAGGTCCCTGAAGGGAATAGGGTATGCCCCCGGGTACAGCTGGTGTGGGAACAGTATGCCTTTTTTGATCCATGTCATGTTGTGCAAGGGTTTGCCCTTGTACAGAATGTTACGGTTGTCCCAAAGAGATTCCCAGCGTGAGCCCCGGATGCTGTTTTCTAGGATTGTATCAAACTTTAGGAGAGCAGATTTTGTGTTATGAAATATCGATTTAGAGTGGGTCAGCTTGTTCAGGTTAGATGAGAGGGCCGCGCTAGGGGAGATACCGTCTAGAATTTCCTCCTCAATTTCTAGCCACACTGGGGTATATTCAGGTGAGGGAGCGAGCCAGTGGGCTCCTTGTTTGGCTAGGAATGCGGTCTCATACCTTTTAAAGTCTGGCAGATTGACCCCTCCCGCGGATTTGTCTAAGCGAAGTTTTTTTATGCTGATTCTTGCCCTTTTCCCTTTCCATAGGAAATTAGAGCTGGCCATGTCTAGTTTGTGATAGAAGTCTGGTGTGAGGGTTAGTGGGAGCATAGATATGAGGTAATTAACTAGAGGTGAAATCATCATCTTGATGGTTTCCACCCTACCCCACCAAGTATTGCAACGGGGGGACCACCCCTCTAGTTGCGTCTTGATTTTATTCAAAGTGATTTTTTCATTCCTCACTGGGTCTTCCTAAACTCAACGATTCTGACAAATACACACTGAACTCTTCAATTACCCTACAGGAAGTATCAGCGTCCATTAAAACGCTTAAATGTAAGAAAGCACCGGGTCCTGACGGATTCTCAGCCAGCTTCTATAAAGAACTCACAAACTCACTGAGTCCAACTCTCCTAAAACTATTCCAATCCTTTAGCGTAACAAAAGGTATTACCAATTCCATGAGTGAAGCTACCATCATAGTCATACCTAAAGAAGGGAAGGACCCTCTGCTAACCAAAAATTACAGGCCAATCTCCCTAATTAACTTAGATTGCAAAATTTACGCAAAGATCCTCGCCACACGTCTAAATTTACAACTCCCAAAGCTAATCAGTACATCACAGGTAGGCTTCATGAAACAGCGCATGTCTAACGATAATACGAGGATCCTGTGTCACGTCATTGAAAAAGCCAGAATACTCGCAGCCCCGGCCGTAGCCATTACCCTCGACGCAGAGAAGGCGTTTGACAGAGTCTCCTGGTATTTCCTCAAGAGCTGCATGTCCACCTTTAACCTGGGAGAAACCTTCACTGATTTGGTTATGGCCCTATACCGTTCACCTTCTGCACGCATTGCTATAAATGGTTCATTGTCGGACCCCTTTCCCTTGGAACAAGGGACAAGACAGGGCTGCCCCCTCTCCCCCTCACTTTTCCTCCTGGCAATGGAGCCCCTAATTGCACATATAAAAAAAAATGAAAACATCAAAGGTGTGAAATTCGGAGATAAGTGCGTCAAACTTGCCGCCTATGCGGACGATATCCTGATTGTAACGGAATCGCCAGAATCTTCCATCACTGCACTAATGACCACCATAGATAATTACTGTTAGACCTAGGGTATCCTAGACTACATAGGGTAGCCTGGCACAGTAGAGGAAACAGCTAAACTCTAAGGCGTTGGTTAAGTGCTTACAGGACCCACTCACAGTAACTCAATGACTGACCACTAAAAATAAAAGACGCTACACCAGTTTAGAAAAATACAAGTACCTTTTATAAAAAAATTCTCTTATTGTTCTTGTCTTAGGCAAAAGCAGTTCACATATAGTTCAGCACAAATTGCAGATATATCACATCAACTTCAATACTCTTCTCAATCAATGCAAATTAATCAAAGGTACAACACATTTGAGGTAAATTCCTATCAATTTCACAGAATGCTTCTTCACTTAGTGGTTACAGAAGGGAAAACTCACTTTTCAGGTTCAATGTGCCACTTTACACCATCTTGGCGTGTACATTACCCATCTGTACTCAGAGCCCAGGTCAGCTTGTCAGACTTCTACCCCTAGCAGCGCTGTTCTCAGAGCCCACAGCCAGTTATCTAGCTAAAAAGGAGACAAGGTGAATTAATAAGGCTTCCTTTCGTTTATACTATAGCTACACCACTCTGGAAGGGGAACTGACCCCAGGTGATTTACTGCCTGCAGAGGTTTTGTCAGGGAGCTCTAAACACTACTGGCACTCTCTGGCCCAGCTTCTAAAATACTTGTGCAAACACATGAACCTAGCAGTTCGTTTCCCTTCTCACTCCCTCCCTTCATGTACTCGTGTTCATAGTCAGAGGGTAGTTAGTCAAAATTTCCACGATGGTTATTTTAGAGGAATCGGCACTTCGCAGCTGCGCTCGCTATTGCCGCCTCAGCGAGTTACTGTCCGCCGGCACAGCCGCCTCCCGCTTCCCCACTTCCCGGCTTACTTTCTTTGAGGGGCAATCCGGTTGGCGTTGCCTTCGTCTGGCGCTGTCGATGGGCCTCTGTGAAGTCGGCGTCGGAGTGGGGAGACGGGGAAGCTTACGCTAGTCCGGGACGCTCCACCGACGGGTCCGTGGCGGCGCTTCTGCCTCCTTTCGCGTCACCTCAGGCGGGAGCTCCGCCTCGGGCGCACCTCCTGTGACGCGGCCGGGTCCTTCCTGCCTTCAGACTCCGCCTCGGGCACACCTCCTCTGACGCGCCGGGTCCTTCCTGCCGGCTCCGGACGCCGCCTCTCCTCCCGCGACGACTCCTCACCACAACACACGGGACAGCTGGCCACTTCCCACGCGTCTGGGTCAGACTTTATTTCGGCGCCTCCCACACAGGTAGGGGCCTCAGCCGCTTTCGCCGACTTTCACCAACGTGTCAGGGCCGGTCTCGAGTGGTGTGTTGGGGACTGTCCTCACTTCTCGGCCAGTCAGCCTCACTCTAGTCCGACGTCCACTTGATCTGCCCACAGCCTTCAGGGCAGATGTACAGGTCGCTCACAAGGGTCGCTTGGCTGCAGTTAATGAGGGTCTTCTCTCAACACGACCCGGTACTTTACAATCTGGTCACAAAGTCTCTGGTCACGCTTTATGGATGACGTGACAGTGGGGTTTGGTCAGCCTGAAAGGGGGCACTTCCCAATAACGCGACAGCCGGCCCACAGGTCGATCTGGTCACCACTGGTGCGCAATCCTCCTCCACAAGTCGCCTCTCTCCTCACTGGTCACTCCTGAGACTGCACAAAATGGCTGCTGGTCACTGGCCTTTTATAGGGTGGCCTGAGACCTCTGGAAGCCACTATGTGTTTCTGGAACCTTCCTCATGTTAGTCTATGGGCCTGTTCTCCAGGAATGTCCGTTATGGC
Source organism: Lissotriton vulgaris (assembly GCF_964263255.1). Lineage (NCBI taxonomy): Eukaryota > Metazoa > Chordata > Amphibia > Caudata > Salamandridae > Lissotriton > Lissotriton vulgaris. The sequence goes on along the minus strand of NC_141687.1, from coordinate 1,992,030,599 downwards.
AGTTGGTGGGCACCATTTTAGGTTCATGAGTGTCCCTAGATTTTCCAGGAGTTAAACTAGGCCTCACAGAGTATGAGGGAAAAATGGCGTCATAGTCAAGGAACATCTAGCCCCCTGACAGCACTGAAAAAATCCTGGTGGACATAAAAAAATAAAAATAGAAACACTGGGATGCTAAGGGGGGCAAAAATAAATAATGATGGTTAGAACATCCCCAGATGCAGACAGGTCTAACACGCGTCCCCCCCAGCTGAAAGTGGGGAGAGCTACCCAATCCCTTGGGAGTTCTCATCACTAAGGCGGAAATACCTGGATAGACCGTCTGCATTGGCATGGTCCAATCCAGGCCGATGTTCCACCCGAAAGTCCATTCCCTGTAGGGAGATGGACCACCTTAACAACTTGGGATTTTCCCCCTTCATTTGCATTAGCCAACGAAGGGGTCGGTGGTCGGTCTGAACCAGGAAGTGCGAACCAAACAAGTATGGCCGCAACTTCTTCAGAGCCCAAACCACCGCAAAGGCTTCTCGCTCAATGGTACTCCACCTCCGTTCCCTGGGGAGTAGTCTCCTAGACAGGAAAACTACGGGTTGATCCAAGCCCTCATCATTTAGCTGCGATAACACTGCCCCAATGCCATGTTCTGACGCATCTGTTTGGACAATGAATTCTCTAGCAAAATCAGGGGCCTTGAGTATTGGAGCGGTACACAATGCTTGCTTTAAGGTTATGAAGGCTCGCTGGCAAGCCTCCGTCCAGACTACCCGTCGGGGTTGTTTCTTGGAAGTAAGTTCAGTGAGGGGTGCCACGATGGTGCCATACCCCTTCACAAAGCGACGGTAGTATCCAGTGAGGCCCAGGAAGGCTCGGACCTCAGTTTGAGTCTTGGGGGGCTCCCAGGCTATGATAGCCTCAATCTTTGCCTGGAGGGGCTGCACCGACCCTCTGCCCACCAAGTGGCCTAGGTACACCACCGACCCCTGCCCGATCTGACACTTGCTGGCCTTGATTGTCAAGCCAGCCTGTTGCAGGGCATGAAGAACAGCTTGCAAGTGTTGCAAATGGTCCTCCCAGCTGCTACTGAAGACAGCAATGTCATCCAGGTAAGCAGCAGAAAAAGTTTCCATGCCAGAAAGGACCTTGTTCACCAGCCGCTGAAAAGTGGCAGGGGCGTTCTTGAGCCCAAAGGGCATCACACAGAACTGGTAGTGTCCCTGAGGTGTAGAGAAGGCTGACCTTTCCTTCGCCCCCTCAGTAAGGGAAATCTGCCAGTACCCTGAAGTTAGGTCAAAGGTACTTAAGTATTGGGCAGCTCCCAGCCGGTCAATAAGTTCATCCGCCCTAGGGATGGGATGAGCATCTGTCTTGGTTACTGAATTTAGTCCTCGGTAGTCCACACAGAATCTCAATTCAGGTGTGGTGCCCGGCGGGGCAGCTTTTGGTACCAAAACCACCGGACTAGACCAAGGGCTACTAGAAGGTTCAATCACTCCTAGCTCCAGCATCTTAGCGACTTCACTTTTGATGCTGGCCTTCACCTTGTCTGACAGCCGGTAGATCTTAGACTTCACAGGTGGGCTGTCTCCTGTGTCCACGTCATGGGTACACAGGTGGGTCCTACCCGGGACAAGGGAGAACAGAGAAGAAAATTGCTCCAGGATCTGGCGGCAATCTCTCTGCTGCTCAGGAGTCAGGGATGGTGAGAGAATCACTCCCTCCACCGACCCATCCTTTTCTAGGGACGAGAGCAGATCAGGGAGAGGTTCGCTTTCCTCTTCCTCTGCTCCATCGGTCACCATCATTAAGACAACCTCGGGCCTCTCATGGTGTGGCTTGAGGCGATTGGCATGCAGCACCCTGTGGGGCTGTCTCGGGGTCTTAAGATCCACCAAGTAGGTGGATTTACCCTTTTTCTCCAATACCTCAAATGGGCCTGTCCAACGGTCCTGGAGGGCATTAAGCTCTCCAGGTTCCATCACCCACACTTTTTGTCCAGGCTCCAGTTCCACTGGGTGACTGTTGTGGTCATACCACTCCTTCATCACTGCTTGGCTGGCCTCCAAGTTGTCAGAAGCTTGCTTCCACAACTTAGCCATTTGGCTCCGGAAGGCCAGCATGTAGCTCACCACGTCCTGGGGAAGCTTCCTGGGAGTCTTTTCCCATCCGTCTTTCACCAGGCTGAGAGGACCCCGTACAGGGTGCCCGTACAAAAGTTCGAAGGGGCTGAAGCCCACTCCCTTCTGTGGCACTTCCCTGTAGGAAAACAAGAGACAGGGTAGGAGGACGTCCCATTTCCTCCGCAGGCTCTCAGGCAGACTTCTTATCATGCCTTTCAAGGTTTTATTAAACCTTTCCACAAGACCATTGGTTTGTGGGTGGTAAGGGGTGGTAAACCGATAGGTAACACCGCACTCCTTCCACATAGCCCGCATATATGCTGAAAGGAAGTTAGTCCCCCTGTCGGACACAACCTCCTTGGGGAAACCCACTCGGGTGAAGATCCCCATCAGGGCCCTTGCTACTGCGGGTGCAGTGATGGTCCTCAGAGGAATTGCCTCTGGGTACCGTGTGGCATGATCCACTAAAACCAGGATGAACCGGTGACCAGCTGAAGTTGGTGGATCCAATGGCCCTACAATGTCGATGCCCACCCTCTCAAAGGGGGTGCTAACGACAGGTAGTGGTTCCAGGGGAGCTTTTAGCTTCACCCCTGTTTTCCCACTGGCTTGGCAAGACACACACGTCCGACAATATGTATCAGACGCCACTTTCATTCGAGGCCTGTAAAAGTGGGGGACAAGCCGGGCAAAGGTCTTGTCCTGTCCTAGGTGTCCTGCCAATGGTATCTCATGAGGCAGTTCCAAAAGAAAGGCTCTAAAGCATTGAGGGACCACCAAGGCCCTGGATGAACCATGTCCAGGTGCCTTGGGCTCACTGTAGAGGAGTCCATTCTCCCAGTAAATCTGGTAGCTCCCTACAATGTTCCCTGCTGCCTGGGCTTTGGCCTGTTGCCGCAGCCCCTCAAGAGTAGGACACTCCTTCTGAGCTTTGCAGAACTCTTCCCGGGAAGGACCTCCCTCCACATGCCATTCAGTAGGGATGGGTAGGTTCTCCAAGGAAGCAACATTCTCCCCTGTGGACTCCAGATCCACCTCCGCAGGTGGCCCGTCTGTCTCACGAGGTGGAGATGCCGAGGCAGGGTCCTCCGGCCTCCTGTCCTTCTCTTCTCTGGCAGCCGGCTGGGCCATTGTTCCAGGCTCCAGCGTAAGTGAACTCCCCCTTCGGGCAGTCGCGGACCTTGTGCTGACACAGGCCCAGTCAGGGGGTCCCAGCATCTCAGAGTGAGTCTGGTACTCCACCCTCCTCCAAGCATTGTGATCCATATCATTTCCTAACAGGCAGTCAACAGGCACGGCAGGGCTTACGGCAACTCGAAGTGGACCTGCAACCCCTCCCCACTCAAAGTGAACCTCGGCCACAGGATAGTGGCCCAATCTGCCGTCAGCCATCACGGCGGGATGACCTGCTCTGGTGACACCAGTTGACTCCTTACCATAGTCATACTGGCTCCTGTGTCTCTCAGAGCCTCCCCTCTACAGCCGTTGATGGTGACCCACTGCTCATACTTGGTAGTATTAGAGGGCAGTTGGGTCTTTGGCACCATCTCCTTATCTCCCAGAGCCACTAAAGTGACACCCGCCCGCTCCCCTCCGTTACCCAAAGGCATCTCCTCCCTGAGCACTACACTAGTTATTCCCGGGGCTTTTCCTCCAGTGGGAGGGGGTGGTCTTTTTGGGCATCTCACATCTCCTTTATAGTGTCCCACACCACCACACTCAAAACAATGAACAACCCTTGGCTGCTGGCTTGGGCCAGGATTAGGGTTGCGAGGGGGGTTACTCTTAGGGATGAATCCTCTGCCCCTTCCTTGTGAAGTATTTTGTGGACCTTTTGAGAACTCCCTCTTATTATCCCCGCCCTCTTTCTTCTGGGGGGCGCCCTGTCCAGACTTCTGGGAATCCCCTCCAGTCCCCTTAGATGACACCCGGGTACTAACCCAGATGTCCGCCTCCTCAGCAAGCTTCCTGGGGCTGGTCAGCTTGCTGTCCACCAGATGCTGTCGCAGCTCGGGAAGACATTTCTCGAGTAGGTGTTCCTTGAGTATGAGGTCATATAAACCTTCATAGTCCCCTACCTCGCTGCCTTTCACCCAACCCTCCAAGGCCTTCCTGGCGTAATCCAAAAAGTCTACCCAATTCTGCGTGCCTAGTTTGTGGCTACCCCGGAACTTCTGCCTATACTTCTCAGGGGTTAGCCCAAACTTCCTTATCAGCGCCACCTTCATAGCAGGGTAGTAGGTTTGCTCACGCTGCTCCAGGGCCAATAAGGTATCCCTGCCAGCAGGTGGCATGTATTTATATAACCCACCCCCCCAGTGGGCTTCCAAGATCCCATGGGCCCTCAATGAGACCTCATAGGCGGCTAGCCATTTTGCAATATCATCACTTGGTATGTAGCTAGCCATGACATCTTTGGGTAAATAGGGTCTGGGTTCTCTGATGTTTGCCTTGGTATCGCTGCCACCATTATCCGAATTGGGAGACCTTAGGTTTAGAGCTTGTAGGTCCATTTCTTTAATGGTTCTCTCATGAGCTAACCTCTTGCCCTCCCTCTCCATATCCATCCTGGCTAGTTCTATCCTCATCCTCCTCTCCTCCCTCCTATCCTCTAGTTCAGCGTCGGTCAAACCCCTCTCCGAGACGCTACTGCCCACCCGGGAAGGTGTCCTGGGACCTGTAAGAAGATTCCCCCCTCCCGCTTGGTACAGCGTTGCGGCCTCAAGGACAGTGTCCCGGTCACTCCCCTCTGGGTCTACTTCCTCCCCGGAATGAGCCTCCACCCATGCCCGTATGCTGGTCAGCAGCTCGCCTTTCCTGGCACCTTTTTTAAAAGATACACCTTGCTGCTGACACCAGTCCTTTAGTTGGGTCACGGTATAGTTTTCCAGCTCTTCCACATTTATCTCCATTTTTACTAGAGTATAAACTTTTTACACAGGAGAAAACCCAAAAAAATGACCCGGGGTCAACCTTCACCCACCACCAGAAGTAAATTTAGAAAAAACAAAATTCAGATTAGGAGGGCCGCAGGGAGAAAACTCCAGGTGCAGTCCCGTGGTAAGCACTGCGTTACTACTAAGTGAGTGTAAGCACAAATCCGTGATCCCACCGCTGAAACACCAATTATGTTAGACCTAGGGTATCCTAGACTACATAGGGTAGCCTGGCACAGTAGAGGAAACAGCTAAACTCTAAGGCGTTGGTTAAGTGCTTACAGGACCCACTCACAGTAACTCAATGACTGACCACTAAAAATAAAAGACGCTACACCAGTTTAGAAAAATACAAGTACCTTTTATAAAAAATTCTCTGTTCTTGTCTTAGGCAAAAGCAGTTCACATATAGTTCAGCACAAATTTCAGATATATCACATCAACTTCAATATGTGAGAAGTTGGCCTGATATATAATGTTCACTATTCTAGTGAGCACTTTGTATCAGTCCAAACAACCCTTATTGATGATTGGTTGTAAGTCAACCTTATAGACCAGCTATCCTAGTAGCATGGATACGAGCAGTCTAAGGCTAAAGACTCGAGAGGGCGTGTTAAGCCAGCTGTTATACCACACATGTACCCCTTGAACAGCCAGTGAAAGGACACCACACAAGTGTTATGAAAATAAACAGTGTATTTATTAAAATCACAACAGCCCTGTACTCTTTATGAGGACAAGGTACTAAGCACAAAACAAAACTCTTACGAAAATACTTAAGTTAGCACAGTATATACAAATGCCCGAGGGGCACGGAAAACCATATACTCTGAAAGTGGAATGCGAAATTACTAGCAGGTAAGTACAGTACTAATAGGCTTTGGAATCGCTAGATCTTGACTATAGAATCTTCAGATTACTTCTAGGAGACCCAGGGGACTCGGGTGCAGAGTGTGCACTCTCACGCGTGATGCGGGACAAAGTCTATGGTAGCTAGTAAAGACAAAGTTAGTGTTCTCGGGCGAACCAGACCTGGTAGGAGGAAAACGAAAGTGGATTCTGACCCTTGGATAGTGAGGCTATGCTGGGGCACCGAAATGCTGAAGTTACCTAGCCCAGGGGCTGCAGCTGCATAGGTCTCAAAAGACGTCGGGAATCCTCGTAGACGGACCAGGAGCCTGGAAGAAAGAAGTTGCTGGCAGGCGACCAGTGAAGAAAGTTCGATGGATCCAAGCCTGGATCGAAGGAAGATGACACCTGAAAGCAGAGGGGACCAAGTTCGAGACTACTAGCCAGTAGTCAGGTGGCACCAGGAGGGCACCGGATGGAAGTCACCTCGACTAGGTGAGTGGGTGACGCTGTGCTCGCAGTTCTCACGGACCAGGAGGCGTTGTCGGCGACCAGGATGGAGGAGCGAGCTGTCCCACGAAGATTGAAGCTGTCGGCGTCGCTGGACCCAGGATTGGGCAACAAAGCCTTGGCAAATTCAAGCCCACGCAGTGGACTCAAAATGGCGTCTGGAGTGGACCAGGAGGGTCCGAGGTGCTTCTCTGTTGCAAGGAAGCAAGGGCCAGTCTGGAGCAACCAGACCAGCAGCAGTGATGTCGTTGGGCGTCGTGAAGAAGGCCACAAGCCAGCCGGCTAGTAGCCACACAGCGCGGTGAGCACGCAAAAGCAGAAGGGCCCCACGCAGATCGTGGAGATGCTGGAGGGCTGATCTTCGGTGCTGGAGCTGCTCAGGGTTGGGGCTTCTCGGACCCCAAAGCACTCACCAGTGGAGCACACGGTGGGCTTGTTACAAAGAAGTCGTGCAGTCTTGGCGATCGTCGGTCCCTCGAGGTCTCGTCGCACTCACAGTTCTCAGCTTTGCTGTAGAGGTGAGTAGATGTCAGAGGTGCCAGGGAAGCCGGGTCTCGTCGAGCTGGGTCGTCGGATTCGTGAAGAAGGACTTGCAGCAGACCGCAGTGTTCTTAGGATGGTGCCCGCTGATGCAGGGTGACTACTCCTTAGCCACAAGGGAGAATCTTGAAGAAGAAATCTTGATGTCCTTTCGCAGAAAGTCGTGTCTTGATTCCAAAGATGATCTAATTTGAACAGGGGGCCCGCTCCTATCTTTATACTAAAAAAGGGGGCTGACCCGGTGACTAGGTCCTGCCTATGGGTGGGACTAGGAGGGGGGTGGTTACACCCCTCTCCCCTGCCGGACTTTCCCCAGGCCAGGGGCTGGTGTGCCCCTGGAACTGGTTCTGACCGGCCTATGCGTAGTGAGCACCGGGGTGCCACTCAGCAGTCACCTTCCTGTAAAGCCCTGCCTACCCAGGATACACAAAACCCTGTCTGGGATGGTGCTAGCACCGCCCCGGACAGGAAACCCTTTGTCCAAGCCTCCCTCGCTGGAAGGACTCCCAGCAGCAGGAGGTCAGACTCGTGTCTGTGGTGGCAGCATCCATTTTGTGGAGCTGAGGCTTCAGTTAACTTTAACCGGGGTTCACAGTTACATACATGTCGTGTCCCTCTAGAAGGGTGGGATGCTAACCCCGTCGCCAGAATTGGCGAGGGGTTAGTATTCCAATTCGTATGACACCTTACTCGACATGTTTTGATAAAGCAATACCAAAGATAGCATTTAACCGCGAGGATTATAATGCACTTAAGAGTATATGGTATGCGATATCATGGAACAGCTATTAGGACTTGGTTCCGCAAGCTGCAGACAGGCTCAGCTCATGCCAGAGCACCACCTCACACGATTCCAAGCACTCTGCCTTCAGGATTGTCAAGGCCTGCCATAGGAGTGACTGATAGGAATCTGTGTGTCCATTTTTAGGGTTAGATATAGGTATACTATATCTACAGCAAAGGGTGATTACACAACTTTGCCTCAGCTGTCATGCAGCCAGTTGTGTCAAATTTAGGAGGCCAGCCAGGGGTGGCATAATACATGCTTCAGCCCCTGGTAGGCCCTGGGTACACCTAAGCCCTGAGTTACAGGGTCTGATAAGGTGGCCCAGTACCAATTGGTAAATGTACCTAGGGTACACGTTGTAATTTAGAGAGAGAACAGCCAGGCTGTGGGTCTGATTGGCAGGCCCACAGCCAAAGAAAGTCGTAAACCAGTGAAACAAAAGCAAAAAATCTGGGTGATCATAGGATTGCAGACCCTACTCTCCTACATGACCCCCCCCCCAAACTTTGGGACAATAAGCTAACCTTGACCAGGTGAGTCTTCTTGTTCTAAGTGGAAATATCTGGAGAGCCCATCGGCATTGCCATGATCAGTACCAGGTCTATGTTCCACTGTAAAGTCCATCCCCTGTAGGGAAATGGACCACCTAAGCAGTTTGGGGTTTTCACCCTTCATCTGATTTAGCCACAAGAGGGGCTTATGGTCGGTCTGAATCTTGAAGTGAGTGCCAAACAAGTATGGCCTCAGCTTCTTCAGGGCCCAAACCACAGCAAAGGCCTCCCTCTCAATAGCTGACCAATTCTTCTCTCTGGGGGTCAGCCTTCTGCTTATAAAAGCAATGGGCTGGTCTTGACCATCAAAATTCAGTTGAGATAGAACAGCTCCCACACCCAACTCAGAAGCATCTGTTTGGACAATGAATGGTTTGGAGTAGTCTGGACTCTTAAGGATAGGTGCTGTGCACATGGCCTGCTGTAGGTCATCGAATGCTTTTTGACAGCCTGCTGTCCACTGAACCTTTTTTGGCATTTTCTTACTTGTCAGTTCATTTAATGGAGTCACAATTGATCCATAGTTCCTGACAAACTTTCTGTAGTAACCAGTCAGGCCCAAGAAAGCTCAAACCTGAGTCTGGGTGGTTGGAGGAGCCCAGTCCCTGATTGACTGTATTTTGCTCTCCAGTGGCTGAACCTGGCCTCCACCTACAAGGTGGCCCAGGTATACAACCTGTGTCTGCCCTATCTGGCACTTGGTGGCCTTGATAGTGAGGCCTGCTGCTTGCAGAGCCTCTAACACTTTCCTCAGGTGGACCAGGTGATCCTCCCAAGTGGAGCTAAAGACAGCAATATCATCTAGATATGCTGCACAGAAGTCATCCAGCCCAGTGAGAACATGATTCACCAACCTTTGGAAGGTGGCAGGTGCATTTTTCAGACCAAAGGGCATTACCACAAACTGATAATGCCCACCAGGGGTTGAAAATGCTGTCTTGGGCTTGGCATCCTCAGCTAACCTGATTTGCCAATACCCAGCTGTCAGGTCAAATGTGCTTAAGTAGTTGGCAGAAGCCAATCTATCTATAAGCTCATCTGCCCTTGGTATTGGGTGGGCATCAGTCTTAGTGACTGCATTGAGACCCCTGTAGTCTACGCAGAACCTCATCTCTCTCTTACCATCCTGGGTGTGAGGTTTTGGCACTAGAACTACTGGACTAGCCCAAGGGCATATCTGAGGGTTCAATAACTCCCAACTCCAACATTTTCTGCACTTCAGTTTTTATGCAGTCTCTAACATGATCAGGCTGCCTGTAGATTTTACTCTTAACTGGCAAGCTGTCACCTGTGTCAACCTCATGGGTACACCAATTGGTCTGACTGGGTGTCAGAGAGAACATATGTCTGAAAGACTGAAGAACCTGTTTACAGTCTTTCTGTTGATGTTCAGAGAGGCTGCCACAAAAGACAACACCATCTACTGACCCATCATCAGGATTCTGAGTGAGCAGGTCTGGGAGAGGGTCACTCTCTTCCTCCTGTCCCTCATCTATGGCCATGAGCAAGCTCATGTCCTTCCTGTCGACATATGCTTTGAGCCTGTTGACATGGAGCACCCTGTGGGGGCTCCTGGGAGTTCCAAGGTCCACCAGGTAGGTGACCTCTCCCTTTTGCTCAAGAATTGTGTGGGGCCCAGACCATTTGTCTTTGAGTGCTGCTGGGGCCACTGGCTCCAACACCCACACCTTCTGTCCAGGCTGGTAAACAGTCAGGACAGCCTTTTGGTCATGCCAAGCTTTTTGAAGTTCTTGACTGGCCTTAAGGTTTTCAGATGCCTTCTCCATATACTCAGCCATCCTGGAGCGGAGACCAAGTACATAGTCCACTATGTTGGTTGCAGGCTTTTTGAGAGGTCTCTCCCATCCTTCCTTCACCAAACACAGGGGGCCTCTCACAGGATGCCCATACAAAAGTTCAAAAGGGCTGTAGCCAACCCCCTTTTGTGGGACCTCTCTGTAAGCAAACAGAAGGCAGGGAATCAGGACATCCCATCTACGCCTGAGCTTTTCAGGTAGTCCATGAATCATCCCTTTTAGGGTCCTGTTGAACCTTTCAACAAGCCCATTGCATTGTGGATGATAGGGTGTAGTGAACTTGTAGTTGACACCACATTCCTTCCACATAGCAGTTAAGTAGCTTGACATGAAGTTTGCACCTCTGTCAGAGACAACCTCCTTAGGGAAGTCCACTCTGGAGAACACTCCAACTAGGGCCCTTGCCACTACAGGTGCTGTAGTGGTCCTAAGTGGAATAGCTTCAGGATACCTGGTGGCATGATCCACTACCACCAGTATAAACTTGTGCCCTGATGCTGTCTGGGGTTCCATTGGACCAACAATGTCAATCCCCACTCTTTCAAAGGGCACCCCCACCACAGGCATTGGTATAAGGGGGGCCTTTGTTGTGCCACCTGACTTACCACTGGCTTGGCAAGTGACACAGGAGCGACAAAACTCCTTGGTATCCTCATTCATGTGAGGCCAGTGAAAGTGTGAGACAAGCCTGTCCCAAGTCTTTGTCTGGCCTAAGTGACCTGCTAAGGGAATCTCATGGGCCAAGGTGAGAAGGAAACCTCTCTGAGTCAAGGGTACAACCAGCCTCCTGGTCATGACAGGCTTGGGGTCTCTTGCCTCAGTGTACAGGAGTCCATCATCCCAGTATACCTTGTGGGTACCTGTGGCGTTCCCAGCAGCCTCAGCAGCAGCCTGCTGTCTGAGGGGTTCAAGGGAAGGGCAGTCTAACTGTTCCTTCCCCAGGTCTTCTCTTGAGGGTCCCCCTGAGCCCAGAAATTCAACTTGATCAAGTTCAATTTCTTTAGGCTCAGTTTCCCTCAATTCTCTTAGGTCAGCCTCCTCTGAGACTTGATCCTCAACCTGGGGCAAGGGGGAAGGCACAGCCTTAACCCTACTGCTCTTCTTCTTGGAAGGTGTCTGGTCCATTGTTCCAGGATCCAGCACCTGTTCAGTGGGGCATCTTCTGGCCTGTGACCTAGTCACAGCAAACACATGTGCTGGCAAACCTAACATCTCCATGTGAGCCCTCTGCTCCACTTCTGACCATTGTGATGACTCCAAATCATTGCCCAACAAACAATCTACTGGGAGGTCTGAGCTAACAACAACCTTCTTTTGGCCATTTACCCCTCCCCAGGAGAAAGCAACAATTGCCATACTATGACTGGTAGTGACATTGCTTGCATTGGTCACCAGGAAATCTGTACCTGGCATGATCTGTCCAGGGTCCACAAAGTTAGGTGTCACCATTGTGACACTGGCACAAGTGTCCCTATAGGCCTGAGCCATTCTTCCATTTATTAAAGGTGTCTGCCTGTATTTGCCCAAAGTATTGGGACTGACATCAGGGGTTGCATCTGCATCCCCTGTACAGACAAGGACAGCCTGAGTGAGTGTGCCAACTAAGTTGTCATACCCCTCAGAACCCAAGGTTAACCCAACTAAACCCTTGGGAGGTGCACTACCACTGCTGACTGTACTAGGGGGCACAGGTGCCTTAGGGGCTGCAGTGGCAGGAGTCTGCCCTCCTCCTTTCTTGGTGCACTCACTAAACCAGTGAGTTTTACTTTTGCAGTATTGGCACCATCTTTTGGACTGGCCTTCTTTCTTCTTTTGGGGAGCCTGACCCCCACCCTCTTTGGGTTGTTGGGGACCTGTCGAAGACTTCGGGTCATTTTGTTCCCCTTTAGAATCTTTACCCTTCTGGTCTGCTTTCTTCTGACCACCTTGATTCTGGCCCTGGTTCTGCTTAACTCTTGTTCTGACCCATCTGTCTGCCTTCTTTCCCAATTCTTGGGGAGAGGTCAGATCTGAGTCAACAAGATGCTGATGCAACAACTGGTTCTGACAATTGTTTAAAATTTGTTCTCTCATCATCAAATTGTACAATCCTGTAAAATCAGTAACCTTACTGCCCAGCAACCAGCCCTCAAAAGCCTTAGTGGCACAATCTACAAAGTCAGACCAATCTTGAGACTGAGTTTTCTGGGTATCCCTGAACAGCACCCTGTACTGCTCAGTGGTTAGGCCAAACCCATCAACCAGTGTATTTTTCAAGACTTGGTAATTGTTAGTATCCTCCACCCTTGTAGTGAGGAGCTTATCTCTACCTTTACCTTCAAAGGAGAGCCACAAGATAGCTGCCCACTGACTCTGGGGAACACCCTGCACAGTGCAGGCCCTCTCCAAAGCAGTAATCCATTTGTGGATGTCATCCCCTTGCTTAAAGGGGGGCACTATCTTATTCAGGTGTTTTGTATCAAAACTCCTTTCCCTATTGCTAGGTATAATGCTGCCACCAGTGGGGACTGCCCCACTTAACTGTTGCTCTCTAGCAAAGGCAAGCCTTTCTTTGGCCAGGGCAAGTTCTTCCCTTTCAATCCTCAGATTGACTGCCCTTTCTTTAGCTTCATACACTCTCATCTGAGGGGAAGACATCCCTCTGTGAGAAGAGTTGTGAGAGCCATTGGTTTGAATGGATCTGCCAGAGCCTCTTGATAGAGATCTAGCTCGTCCATTCCCAATGTTAAGCTGACCTGAGAGTGGCCCCATGGGTCCCCCAGTACCAATCTCATGCCTGCTTAAGTTGGACCTGGTTAGTCTGCTGACTTCTACCTGTCCCTTATCTGCCTCATCCCCAGAGAGATCCTCATCCTCCTCCCCCTCTTCAGTCTCAGCTGAGAGGTGGATTAGGTCAGGGTCTCCTCTGGTTCCCTCAAGGGGAGGCATGCTTCCATCTGGATTAGAAGAGCTAAGAAGTTTCTCAGCTTTTCTGGCATCATAAGTCTCTAAGAGACCAATCAGAAAGGAAGTTGTGGGGTTAGACCCCTGTTTTATCTTCCTGGGGGTACACACCTGTCTCAACTCCTGGAAGCTAAGAACTGCATATCTGGAAGTGGGGACCTGTGGAGGGTCCACTGACACAAGGGGAGACTCAGAGTTTCCTCCTTTGTCTGACATGCTGTTTCTAGTGTGGTGTAAGTGATGCACCTACCTACACTATGTGTTTGCCTACTGATCCCTTGCTAAGAGTTGCAGCCAAGGTGTGCTAAGCCTTGAGGAGCTGTAACAGCTGGTTCAGTAGAACTCAGAGTATTCTAAGCTAAGTTATATGTACCTAACAGTACTTATGTGATCTTTCAACAAGATATTCTTAGGATACGTGTGGTAAAACAACAGCAAGCTCAAATCCCAACCGCTGCTCACCAATGTGAGAAGTTGGCCTGATATATAATGTTCACTATTCTAGTGAGCACTTTGTATCAGTCCAAACAACCCTTATTGATGATTGGTTGTAAGTCAACCTTATAGACCAGCTATCCTAGTGGCATGGATACGAGCAGTCTAAGGCTAAAGACTCGAGAGGGCGTGTTAAGCCAGCTGTTATACCACACATGTAACCCTTGAACACCCAGTGAAAGGACACCACACAAGTGTTATGAAAATAAACAGTGTATTTATTAAAATCACAACAGCCCTGTACTCTTTATGAGGACAGGGTACTAAGCACAAAACAAAACTCTTACGAAAATACTTAAGTTAGCACAGTATATACAAATGCCCGAGGGGCACGGAAAACCATATACTCTGAAAGTGGATTGCGAAATTACTAGCAGGTAAGTACAGTACTAATAGGCTTTGGAATCGCTAGATCTTGACTATAGAATCTTCAGATTACTTCTAGGAGACCCAGGGGACTCGGGTGCAGAGTGTGCACTCTCACGCGTGATGCGGGACAAAGTCTATGGTAGCTAGTAAAGACAAAGTTAGTGTTCTCGGGCGAACCCGACCTGGTAGGAGGAAAACGAAAGTGGATTCGGACCCTTGGATAGTGAGGCTATGCTGGGGCACCGAAATGCCGAAGTTACCTAGCCCAGGGGCTGCAGCTGCATAGGTCTCAAAAGACATCGGGAATCCTCGTAGATGGACCAGGAGCCTGGAAGAAAGAAGTTGCTGGCAGGCGAACAGTGAAGAAAGTTCGATGGATCCAAGCCTGGATCGAAGGAAGATGACACCTGAAAGCAGAGGGGACCAAGTTCGAGACTACTAGCCAGTAGTCAGGTGGCACCAGGAGGGCACCGGATGGTAGTCACCTCGACTAGGTGAGTGGGTGACGCTGTGCCCGCAGTTCTCACGGACCAGGAGGCGTTGTCGGCGACCAGGATGGAGGAGCGAGCTGTCCCACGAAGATTGAAGCTGTCGGCGTCGCTGGACCCAGGATTGGGCAACAAAGCCTTGGCAAATTCAAGCCCACGCGGTGGACTCAAAATGGCGTCTGGAGTGGACCAGGAGGGTCCGGGGTGCTTCTCTGTTGCAAGGAAGCAAGGGCCAGTCTGGAGCAACCAGACCAGCAGCAGTGATGTCGTTGGGCGTCGTGAAGAAGGCCACAAGCCAGCCGGCTAGTAGCCACACAGCGCGGTGAGCACGCAAAAGCAGAAGGGCCCCACGCAGATCGTGGAGATGCTGGAGGGCTGATCTTCGGTGCTGGAGCTGCTCAGGGTTGGGGCTTCTCGGACCCCAAAGCACTCACCAGTGGAGCACACGGTGGGCTTGTTACAAAGAAGTCGTGCAGTCTTGGCGATCGTCGGTCCCTCGAGGTCTCGTCGCACTCACAGTTCTCAGCTTTGCTGTAGAGGTGAGTAGAGGTCAGAGGTGCCAGGGAAGCCGGGTCTCGTCGAGCTGGGTCGTCGGATTCGTGAAGAAGGACTTGCAGCAGACCGCAGTGTTCTTAGGATGGTGCCCGCTGATGCAGGGTGACTACTCCTTAGCCACAAGGGAGAATCTTGAAGAAGAAATCTTGATGTCCTTTCGCAGAAAGTCGTGTCTTGATTCCAAAGATGATCTAATTTGAACAGGGGGCCCGCTCCTATCTTTATACTAAAAAAGGGGGCTGACCCGGTGACTAGGTCCTGCCTATGGGTGGGACTAGGAGGGGGGTGGTTACACCCCTCTCCCCTGCCGGACTTTCCCCAGGCCAGGGGCTGGTGTGCCCCTGGAACTGGTTCTGACCGGCCTATGCGTAGTGAGCACCGGGGTGCCACTCAGCAGTCACCTTCCTGTAAAGCCCTGCCTACCCAGGATACACAAAACCCTGTCTGGGATGGTGCTAGCACCGCCCCGGACAGGAAACCCTTTGTCCAAGCCTCCCTCGCTGGAAGGACTCCCAGCAGCAGGAGGTCAGACTCGTGTCTGTGGTGGCAGCATCCATTTTGTGGAGCTGAGGCTTCAGTTAACTTTAACCGGGGTTCACAGTTACATACATGTCGTGTCCCTCTAGAAGGGTGGGATGCTAACCCCGTCGCCAGAATTGGCGAGGGGTTAGTATTCCAATTCGTATGACACCTTACTTGACATGTTTTGATAAAGCAATACCAAAGATAGCATTTAACCGCGAGGATTATAATGCACTTAAGAGTATATGGTATGCGATATCATGGAACAGCTATTAGGACTTGTTCCGCAAGCTGCAGACAGGCTCAGCTCATGCCAGAGCACCACCTCACAGGATTCCAAGCACTCTGCCTTCAGGATTGTCAAGGCCTGCCATAGGAGTGACTGATAGGAATCTGTGTGTCCATTTTTAGGGTTAGATATAGGTATACTATATCTACAGCAAAGGGGGATAATTTTGTGACATACCGGCTCCAGGAGGGGTCGTTTCTCTGCACCAGCACAGCGCCACTGGGTTCCTGACGTTGTGGCCGCCCCCGCCGCTGTGCAGCGCCATCGCACGACCGCGGAGCGGAGCGGACCACAACTCCCAGCGTGCCTAGCAGTTTTCCACCGCCCACTTCCTGCTCAAGCGCCAGGAGGCGCAACAAAAGGCAGCAGCACCCGGTGAGGTGCGGGGATCATTTTGTGACATACCGGCTCCAGGAGGGGTCGTTTCTCTGCACCAGCACAGCGCCACTGGGTTCCTGACGTTGTGGCCGCCCCCGCCGCTGTGCAGCGCCATCGCACGGCCGCGGAGCGGAGCGGACCACAACTCCCAGCGTGCCTAGCAGTTTTCCACCGCCCACTTCCTGCTCAAGCGCCAGGAGGCGCAACAAAAGGCAGCAACACCCGGTGAGGTGCGGGGATCATTTTGTGACATACCGGCTCCAGGAGGGGTCGTTTCTCTGCACCAGCACAGCGCCACTGGGTTCCTGACGTTGTGGCCGCCCCCGCCGCTGTGCAGCGCCATCGCACGGCCGCGGAGCGGAGCGGACCACAACTCCCAGCGTGCCTAGCAGTTTTCCACCGCCCACTTCCTGCTCAAGCGCCAGGAGGCGCAACAAAAGGCAACAGCCCCCTCCGCCTCGCGGACGCGCGCGGGCGGCGCCGGGCGGAGCCCGGGCAGAGGGCGGGCCGTCTGTGGCCGTCAGGGGTCTACAGGGGACGGGACGGGCACCCCCCCTTCGATTTGCTCACCGGACAATGGGTAAGCGCAAATTACAAACTTCTGTTAATGGGGGTACAACTAAGGCTAAAATCGCGCGAAAAACCCCTGCATCTTCTAACATTGTCGTTCCTGACCTCAGCTGTCGGTAAGCTAAACCAGGAAATTGCTGATAAAGAGCGCGAACTAGGCTTGGACCCCATTTCATCGGATAGTCAAATTTTGCCAACAATGTCTAGACAACCAATTCCTTTGGACCCGGTAATTCTGGTTGAAAAAGCACCCATTACTCGGTTACCAGACACAGACATAGACAATATATTGGTACAAGAAGGACCGGAGGGAAAAGTGATTGATAGCCAAGCCGAACACTCTTTTCATGACTGTACCCAGGAGCCCGAGCCTGAACCCCAGATTAGTAAGCGCACTATTAAACAAAGGACACATGGTGCACAGCGTCGTAAGCAACAAAATACCCCTTTGAGTGCCCTAGAATCCTTTATCAAGGACATGGTGGAGAAGGTCCTGGTTGACAAGCTTGAAGGGGTACTCATACAAATCTCCACAGATATTATTGATACTTTAAGGGATTGTGTTTCCGATATTCTAAAGAAATGTGACAGGATAAATACATTTGTAACTTCTTTCGAGAAAGATCCTCGGTGCCCACCACCCAAAATCACCCCACAATCCCCTTCTAACCCCCAGAGGCAACCCCAATCCCCTATGGAGCAGGGAAATACCGTACTAGCTAATCCCCAGATTCCACCTGCACCACCATTAGGGTCAATTGGTCATGGAACGGGGCAAGGGGACAGCACAATTATCACTAAGCTGCCCTTTGCACCGAAAACCTGCCCACCACAGACAATGCCCCCGGCATCTACCCAAGATGGGTTTAACCCAGCAGGGTCTAGAAGACCTCGCCCGAGACCACCAGTTCACCTCCCACCAGAGGCTACACCTTTTGTTGCAATTTTGGTGAATATTCCAGTATTAAAACCAGGGGAAATTGAGTCTAATGACTCACAGCTGAACAATATAAAAACATGGTGCAATGCTAACTGTACTGGCCCTAATAATATCTCTGAATACATTCAGACAGGTAGACGTGTGGATTGGGTGGGATATACAAAGAAGAAATTCTCTGGGGATTGTCTAATTGTTAACTTCAACAGACCCCATGAGGCATCCCGCTTATTTTGGGATGCAACAGAGATTAGAGAGGATAGAATAAGAGCAGTCCCCTTAGGTTTCTTCTACCCCCCACCAGCACCTCCAAAAAAGCTCCCTGAAAGGGCAAGTTGCAATGTTCTTCCAACCAAAACCCACCGTATTAGCCCTTGGGCGACACAAACAACTGGTATGTTACCTAAAATCCATGTAAACCAGGGATGTGAATTAAGAAATGGTCTGGAGCTATCAAATATGTTTTCGGCACTATCAAACCTGGAGGAAATTGATTGACTAGTTTCTTATGACTGTATTACTGACCCATTGTCTACAACTAATAATAGCAACATAAGGGGTACTATTGTTAACCTAATGAGTTGGAATATCGCAGGACTCCGCTCAAAAAGGGAAGATATAAATTGGTTGAATATATTGAAAAAGTATGATGTGATAGCGCTGCAGGAGACATGGGATATGGATTGTGATTTTTGGATAGATGGGTATACATCCTACTTCCTTGCTGCACAACCCTCAAACTCTGGTCGCAACAAAGGAGGTTTACAATTTTTAATATCAGTTAAAATGAATGGAACTGCGAAAGTAATAAACACGCTATCCCAAAATTTTCTAGCTTTGGAAGTCACATTGACTAATAAATCTAAATGTGTTTACATTAACTTTTATAATGCTACCCAAAGCACTGGCGATATCGAAAACCTCAATTCCCTGAATAAGTTTTTGTGTAATTTTAAAGAGAGTCAAACCGCGCCGACATATTTTATATTGTTGGGAGATTTTAATGTACATTTATGTCAACAAAACTGTCATTTAATAGATAATTTGAATGTAGACATGTTCCAACCCCCACACTTTGAACATTCTGTTAAAGGGTCGACCCTAGAAGATCTGCTTCTTGAAAATGAACTTTACGAACCAGAGTTCTTTGATAGTAAAGAAAGGGTCTCAACCTACAGAGCTAGGGATTGCAACACTATCATTGATTATATATTTATCTCACCAGTTATGTTGCAGAATGTTATTTTTTATAATGCTATACATACCACTCATAGTGATCACAACCCGGTTGTGTTGAACATGGAGGACAATATTTTATTTCTGTTTAAAAAAAACTCTGAAGTAGATATCGTCGCTGATATCACTGCAAAGGATCAAGGGAGACGGGTGAAATGGAGTAAAGTTATACCTGAGGAGTTCCTTTACTCCCTTAACGAGAAAGTGGGCAGTGACATTAATGTTTGCAGGGAGCCATTGAGATTCAAAGGGAACATCATTGGGTCCTTTGAAGCCATCTGTCGCCAGGTGGCAGATGACCTAAAATGTAAATCCACAAACAGAGAGAGAAAGGCTGAGGGGTGGTTTAATAATGCATGCTCCAAATCACATCGAGTACTCCATAAAGCACTGAAAAAGGTACCCCGTGATAGAGTGGAGGTGGCGAGGCTTAGGAAGCAGTACAATCAGGATATCCAAGCGAGGAAAAAGGAAATTAAGAAACAGGCGTGGGATAATCTGTATGAAAAAGCTACCCTGAGGGATAGCGCTAAGTTCTGGACCATTGTTAATACTCCTTTGTTCAATGGGAAAGAAAATGCGCCACTGGAGGTTAATATCCCTGAGAAGGAATGGCTGGACCACTTCCAAAAAATTTATGGCAGCAACATCGACTTAGGACCTTCTAATTTAACACTGATCGACACTCAAGCCCCCCTTCTAAGTTTTACTATTAAAGAGGTACAGAGTGCTATTGAGGGCATGTCATCACAGAAGGCCCCTGGGCCAGATGGCGTACCCGCAGATATGTACAAATCAAACTCAGCAATGTGGTCAGTTGTACTTACTAATGTTTTTAATGTAGTTGGTATAGACAAGATAAGACCTCCAACTACCTGGTCACAGGCTGTCATCATCCCCATATTTAAGAAGGGTCAAAGGGGGGACCCTAGATGCTACAGACCCATATCTTTGCTAGATTCCTCATTTAAAATCTTGGGCAAAATAATACTAGAAAGAATCACAGCTTGGACCACCGATAAAAACATCTTGTGTGAAGCTCAGTATGGGTTTAGATCTGCCAGAGGTACTGAAGATCAATGCCTTAATTTGCACCTTATACTGAGTAAATATACTGTAGCATCAAGGGGGATGATGTACTTGGCCTTCATGGACTTGTCCACAGCTTTTGACCTAGTTAATAGGTCAAAGCTGTGGACAATACTCCTAGAAAAGGGACTGGATCGTGCACTCGTGGATTTTTTGGCGCGACTCCACAGTGATTTAAGGGCAACTATCCGCATGACCCAAGAAGGGAACTGTACCTCTTTTTTTAAATCGGGAAGGGGAGTGCGCCAAGGGTGCATTTTGGCACCTATGCTCTTCTCCCTTTATATTAATTCCCTGGGTGAGTCCCTAAAAACTACCTCTGCAGACGTGCCCGGCATGGGTGGTTCCGTGACGCCGGTACTTTTATATGCCGACGACACGGTACTGATGTCAAGGACCCCTAGGGGTCTTCAACACCTACTTAATACTTTTGGGGCTTTTATGCAAGATCTGGATTTGGTGATTAATGCAGGAAAGTCGCATGTCATGGCTGTGGGTAATTCTAAAAGTAACACTAGAACCCTGACCTGTAATGGTGCCGCACTTACTAAGGTTAAAACCTTCACATATCTAGGAGTGGTGTTCGATGAGAAAGGGACATGGGCACCACAAATCCAGAACAAGACCGCTGCTGTAAAACTATCATCTGCTGCTATATTGGGGTTCGCCAAACGTCTTGGCGGTAAACCACCAGAGGCTATATTATCCATATACAAAGCCAAAACCCTGGCAATAGCCAGATATGGAGCCTCTATTTGGGGACATAAGAACACAACCCATATCCAAAGGGCAGAGAATATATTTCTGCGATCTGTTCTGGGCTTACCAAAATCCACACCTGCTTTCTCAATACATATGGAACTAGGTGTGGGTTATATTGAAGATATGTTGTCTCTTGCACCATTAAGGGCATGGATTAAAACTTGGCTTAATCCCAATTTAACATTAAATCACACGATTATTAAAGACTGTATGGGGCGGGATCGTGTGGCAGAGATTGAGTGGCTTTCATACATCAAGAAAATAGCACAATACCTGGGCCGCCCTGATCTATATACCAACCCTGAAGGCCTACAAAAAGATGACATTAGTTGGGCAAAACTGGAATATACAAAGAGAAGAGAAGCCGAAAGAGAAACACGCGAAATTATGAAGTCAACAGTGAGGTCACATTTTTTGACAATTACATCTTTAGCTATCGAACCATACTTGGCGGTAGTAAACAAACCTTTCCACCGGTGGCTTCTCACCAAATTTCGCTTCAATCAGTCTCACTTCTTGCTGGGTGAATACAGTAAATGGTGTAAACCCCATGAGAACGCCCCCTGCAAGTGTGACGATTTCTCAGACCAGGACTCTCTCCATTTTTTCTTTTTTTGTCCTTTTTTCAGAATTGCAAGAGAGAATTATATTAAGCCCATATTAAAAGATCAAATGTTTACCCAAGTCAAACCGGCCTTTCTGTTTTTACAGTTAATGGAAACACCTCTAATCATGTATGGGGTAGCAAATTTTCTTACAATGTCTATCAGGTCTCGTCGAAAAAGACCCCAGTCACTGATTAACTGATCCAGCCTTTGTTAAAAATTGTACGCCCAGTCGGGGTAGCACTGTTAAATGATTGTATTATAGGTTTGTAAATATTATTGTAAATAGATCATCGAACAAACCCCATATTACAAACCGTACAAATGAAATGAAATTTTGTAGGAAACTACAGACAGTGCAAGTATGATGACAACATTTTAATTTCTCTAAAATTTTTGTAAATATGAAATTTGTAAATATGAAATTTGTATTTGTATATAATGTGTCTTGTTTTTAAGTTATTTATATAAAAATTCTTTATATACTCCAATAATCAACTATGAATGTATAGCATACTTTTGTGATTTTAATTTAATCGAATAAAGTGTTTTTGACTCTGACTCTACAGCAAAGGGTGATTACACGACTTTGCCCCAGCTGTCATGCAGCCAGTTGTGTCAAATTTAGGAGGCCAGCCAGGGGTGGCATAATACATGCTTCAGCCCCTGGTAGGCCCTGGGTACACCTAAGCCCTGAGTTACAGGGTCTGATAAGGTGGCCCAGTACCAATTGGTAAATGTACCTAGGGTACACGTTGTAATTTAGAGAGAGAACAGCCAGGCTGTGGGTCTGATTGGCAGGCCCACAGCCAGAGAAAGTCGTAAACCAGTGAAACAAAAGCAAAACATCTGGGTGATCATAGGATTGCAGACCCTACTCTCCTACACAATACTCTTCTCAATCAATGCAAATTAATCAAAGGTACAACACATTTGAGGTAAATTCCTATCAATTTCACAGAATGCTTCTTCACTTAGTGGTTACAGAAGGGAAAACTCACTTTTCAGGTTCAATGTGCCACTTTACACCATCTTGGCGTGTACATTACCCATCTGTACTCAGAGCCCAGGTCAGCTTGTCAGACTTCTACCCCTAGCAGCGCTGTTCTCAGAGCCCACAGCCAGTTATCTAGCTAAAAAGGAGACAAGGTGAATTAATAAGGCTTCCTTTCGTTTATACTATAGCTACACCACTCTGGAAGGGGAACTGACCCCAGGTGATTTACTGCCTGCAGAGGTTTTGTCAGGGAACTCTAAACACTACTGGCACTCTCTGGCCCAGCTTCTAAAATACTTGCGCATACACATGAACCTAGCGGTTCGTTTCCCTTCTCACTCCCTCCCTTCATGTACTCGTGTTCATAGTCAGAGGGTAGTTAGTCAAAATTTCCACGATGGTTATTTTAGAGGAATCGGCACTTCGCAGCTGCGCTCGCTATTGCCGCCTCAGCGAGTTACTGTCCGCCGGCACAGCCGCCTCCCGCTTCCCCACTTCCCGGCTTACTTTCTTTGAAGGGCAATTCGGTTGGCGTTGCCTTCGTCTGGCGCTGTCGATGGGCCTCTGTGAAGTCGGCGTCGGAGTGGGGAGACGGGGAAGCTTACGCTAGTCCGGGACGCTCCACCGACGGGTCTGTGGCGGCGCTCTGCCTCCTTTCGCGTCACCTCAGGCGGGAGCTCCGCCTCGGGCGCACCTCCTGTGACGCGGCCGGGTCCTTCCTGCCTTCAGACTCTGCCTCGGGCACACCTCCTCTGACGCGCCGGGTCCTTCCTGCCGGCTCCGGACGCCGCCTCTCCTCCCGCGACGACTCCTCACCACAACACACGGGACAGCTGGCCACTTCCCACGCGTCTGGGTCAGACTTGATTTCGGCGCCTCCCACACAGGTAGGGGCCTCAGCCGCTTTCGCCGACTTTCACCAACGTGTCAGGGCCGGTCTCGAGTGGTGTGTTGGGGAATGTCCTCACTTCTCGGCCAGTCAGCCTCACTCTAGTCCGACGTCCACTTGATCTGCCCACAGCCTTCAGGGCAGATGTACAGGTCGCTCACAAGGGTCGCTTGGCTGCAGTTAATGAGGGTCTTCTCTCAGCACGACCCGGTACTTTACAATCTGGTCACAAAGTCTCTGGTCACGCTTTATGGATGACGTGACAGTGGGGTTTGGTCAGCCTGAAAGGGGGCACTTCCCAATAACGCGACAGCCGGCCCACAGGTCGATCTGGTCACCACTGGTGCGCAATCCTCCTCCACAAGTCGCCTCTCTCCTCACTGGTCACTCCTGAGACTGCACAAAATGGCTGCTGGTCACTGGCCTTTTATAGGGTGGCCTGAGACCTCTGGAAGCCACTAGGTGTTTCTGGAACCTTCCTCATGTTAGTCTATGGGCCTGTTCTCCAGGAATGTCCGTTATGGCAGTTGGTGGGCACCATTTTAGGTTCATGAGTGTCCCTAGATTTTCCAGGAGTTAAACTAGGCCTCACAGAGTATGAGGGAAAAATGGCGTCATAGTCAAGGAACATCTAGCCCACTGACAGCACTGAAAAAATCCTGGTGGACATAGAAAAATAAAAATAGAAACACTGGGAGGCTAAGGGGGACAAAAATAAATAATGATGGTTAGAACATCCCCAGATGCAGACAGGTCTAACAATTACTCTTCCCATTCAGGATACAAACTCAACCGGGATAAATCTGAGGTCAAACCACTCAATATTTTAACCACCAAAGAGGTGCTGGGAGACTCAGGGCTATGTTGGCAACCAGAGTTTGTGAAATACCTAGGTATCGAGTTTAGATACAGATTTGTACCTAGAAAGTGTACAAACACATGTTGCTGACAAAATCATCTACATGGAATTAAATTCTAACCCTACCCAAGAATTTACTAGAGTGTTGATAACCATCATTGACAATGCACTAAACATGGGAACCATCAACGAACGAGACAAAAAAATGTTTAATCAAAGAGTTTGGAAAAACCTCAGTTCAGACCCATCGTGAGTACTAGAAATTTAATACACAAGCCTATTGACAAATATATCGACCGACATTTACAATACAGTGTTCAAAAGATGTCAACATATTTGCAAGACACCACTGACTTTTTAGTCAAACTTGAGACGATCGAGTTTAGTGAGGACATAGAACTACTGTTGTGCACCATCGGTGTGAAATCTTTGAATCCCTCTATCACACATGATTTGTGTTTACAGGCGATGGAATCTTTCCTTCTTGAAAGTGAGAAAAGTGAAGATCTGAAAATATTCTTGTTAGAACTTATGCACTTCACTTTATATCATAGCTACTTCACCTGGCAAGACCAGTTTTACACTCAACTGTCAGGTACGACCATAGGCAATTGTGAAGCTCTTGCGTACGCATACCTCTTTATGCATTGGTTCGAGCTAGTTCATATTTTATCCAAAATCATCTGGCAAGAGAACCTGATTACCTATCACAGGTATATAGACGACATATCCTGAATTTGGAAAGGAACAGAAAGTGATCTACTTTAGGCCATTAGTGAGATCAACATCATCGATGAACGAATCAAGTATACACACACCTTGGACAAGACTTTTCTAGATGTTGCCATTAAGATATAAGATGACAAACTGGTTACGTCCGTGTTCACCAAGCCAACAGATCAGAACATTTTTTTTACACTTTTCTAGTTTCCATCAAATGAGTTTGAAAAAATATCTCCAATACTCACAATTACTCAGGGCAAGACACATTTCGTCATCCGAGGAATTATATCACGAGAACAAAGAAAAAATCATGTGGAAATTCAAATGCAGAGAAAACCCAGAGCCTATTTTACGACAAGCAGATGAAAGAGCCAAACAAAAAGACAGGGCTGAACTGCTCAAACCTAAAATTAAGAAAGAAGGGTATTAGTGTCTAAATAATCAACTAGGAGCTTCAAAATCAAACAAACCATCCAAAAATATTGGCCTTTGTTACAAGCAGAAATGGATTTTAAGGGTATATTCCAAAAGTTCCCTATCTTTGCTTATCAGCGCCTGAAAAATTTGCAACAACTCTTGCAAAGAAACACGAATACTTCTGATCGCATTTACACAGGAACTATCCTGTGCCACAACTGTGGGAGTTGTAACAACATAATAAGGGGCACCACCTTGATGCATCCCACCCAAGGTACTCCAATTAAATTGCAAGTGACAGCAACTTGCGACACCAGTAACGTTGTGTATTTGCTGAAATGCCCATGCGGGCTACCCTACGTATGGAAGACAGAACGAAAAATGAAAACGTGGCTTGTTGAACATAAAAGCAATATATGTTTGAAGAATCCCAAGTCAACAAAAAACCGCACATTATTCTGACAAGAATCATAGCATCAGCCAATTAAGATACTCGATTTTGGAACAGGTAGACATAAAAGAAGCGAGAGACAATAAAAATGTTTTGCTACAACGTGAATTGTACTGGATACATAAACTTAATTCGCTATACCCAAAGGGTTTAAATGAACGTTTAGAATTTAGTTGCCATCTATAACAATCCGCTATTTGTACTGTGAATACACCATGATGAGTACCTCCTGAAGAAGGGCTAGACTGGAAATACATCGGGGATCTTGTTGAAATTCCTGTGAATTGAACAATGAATGATTTCATACGTTAATAGTTTGAAGAGAAGAGTTCTCTCAATTGTAATTTAAGGTCCAGAGGAGGGAGGAGAAGAAACCAAAGCAAAAAAGTACCTCTAGTCAGACCTATATATTGTTTTCAGTGATAATCTTCACAATATATTTCAAAAAGGATGCTATATATATGAGGAAGACATTTAATTTTTTCAAACATATTGTTTTTCTTTTTTCATTTTTTCATTTGTTCTATTTTCTTATAATAAATACATAACAATTTAGTTGCATACAGAAAATTAAGCACCACTTTCTATAAATCAATCTGAGCAATACATAATTAGACAAAAGAAGAAGAACCCCAAGAAACTCATCTTAAACTCATACCATTCACGCCATCATGCATACTACCACATTCGCTACCCGGTCTAAAGGAACTGTGTTGACATATCAAACAAAAAACAATAGACATACAATAAGTTATTCTTGAAAGACCCCTATAAGTTAATATGAGGAAAAAGTCCTGAGATCTATTCACTTATTGGCTTATACATTTTCTACAAGTCTTTGCTTCTTTCTCTTTATATACGAAAGTTGACTTTCAATATGAGGGTCTCTGATGCGTACAGCCTACGTACGTTTCGGTGATTGCAGGTATTTGATTCACCTTCTTCAGGGCCAAAACAAACTAAACAACAAACAAATACAAACACTAAATGCTAAAACCAGGGGGTTCTTGGGTTTCTGAAAAAAGAACATATCATAATGCAAATTAATTATATTCCTTTTGATGCATCCTTGTAACAGATCATACTAATGAATAGACATAATTGTGAGTTGCTTCGCATGCTATAGTATTTGAGGACAGGTAAAACCTATTCCTAGGACCTATTCTGTAAGAATGCCAAAGGTGAGGATTGAGAACACCCGGTGTCTACTAATATGTTATAAGTGTGATATACAAGCAAAGAAAGCGAATAAAGTAAAGCTTTCAAATGTTCAACCAGAAAGGTGAAGTTGGAGACACAGTGATTAGAAACATCCCCTCACCATGTGTTTTAACAATCATTTTGCATTTGAGTTTACTAAACCATTTGCTATTATAGATATTAACAACTAAATTTAGGGAAATACCTTTGACTCAAAAATAGCGGTAAAGACCAATCCCCAGTTCTTTAATGTGGTGAAAGGCTCAGTTTCACATTATCCAGATGGATTCTGCGTCAAAAAATCATTAAAGGACATGAGACATTGTGTTTGCCAACAGCAATGCACATATATGTGTATAGCCTATAAGGGTATTACCTGCGTCAATGGTAGATCCTGCATATGCCTGATTTTCTGGATGCAGTGGGAAAACCTGTTCCTTATTCTTATATATTCAGATGCTCCGTATGGATCAACCTAGAGACATGTGGTAGACTACAGTCCGAATAGGCCAAAATGCATAGTCTTTGTATTACCTGATGTTTCTTTTTCGATTTGAAGAACAAAAAGTTCAGTCTGGGACAGGCTGCACTTCCTTGTTATATTGTGTAGGTTGCCGGTATCGGTGTCTCACATCACGATCTGTGAAAATAAACCCAGGTTTTCTCTGTGTGATCTGAGATAGCTTATTTCTATCAGTAACATTAGTTTCTTGTAAGGACTAGTGAAGACCAAGTTCTCGAATGAGATAAATCATATATAGTGATATATTCGATTCACTATTTCGATTGAATGAAAATCAGAGAACTAATGTATTCCTTTAGCTCTCTGTTGCCATTTATGACTATCCATAAGTAAAACTATATGTCTGATCGAAATCTACTCTGTGAATCTAAAGCACAGGCAATGTTTTAAAAGCGGACTTCTCTCTAGTCGTTTAATAATATCCTCTGTGCGTTCCTACATATGCATATTAGTGCCGATAGTTATTGAAGAAATATTGCATGCGGGAAATAAGAAAAAAGAGAAACTAAAGACGAAATGAGAAACGCTTGTTTCTCGAGCTTCGAAGCTGGTTGTATCTTTGTTCGTCAAAATTGCTCTTTTGTTTGTTTGTTTAGCGCTTAATTTAATGCTTCAAAAGGGAATCGCTAATACGTGCGGCAAAACTACAGTAGGCTATCTGTTCAGAGGTCTTACCTTTTCTTGCATGTGGCTACTCGTCCATGGGGGGTCCTCCGGTTTGCGTACAGCTACCGAGTAAACCGGCACCACTCAGGTGGTATATAAAGGGTTTTCGACGTATGGGAAATGCCAAATCCCATGTGATGGTGATTAGCGTGCGTGGTAGTTAGCATACGTGGTTTGAACTTTTTAACAACATAATGGTAGGACTGCTGCTACTATTGCGTGCGAGGTTTTTATTAAATATAAAGGTAGGACTATCAGGAAGAAGTCAAACTAATAGACTGATAAACTCAAGATGGCCACCATGTAGTTCGTAAAAGCCCGAACAACACAGCGAGATTGCCTCTATGTTTGAAATGGAAATAGAGGCAGAATAATACATAATCAACACAAATATTCATAACTAATGTTGCGTGAGAAATTATCGATCTAAAAACCGATGATGTCATAAATGTTGTTGTTATATACATCCTATATATTGTACATTGGAAAGATATAAAATTAGAAGCTGAACGGATTAACTTAGAAACGATCTCATATGTCCTCACAATGTCATATAATGTCCTATATAATCTATTGATGAATGACACTAAGCAGTCACTATCCACGATATTTCTTCATTATGGCCATGCCGTACAGTATCAAGATTGTAGATCCAGTAGGTTTCAAGCTGTTTCCTTAATCTGGTTATATCTCTACCTGGAATGGCATGAATGCGTTCTAAAATGAGCCATCGCATATCTCTTTCAGTGTGGCCATATTGAATATAATGTGATACCATAGGGGCATTCACCTTTCCTGTTCTCACTGCTGATTTATGTTCTGAAAGTCTGGTTTGCAGTTCTCTTGCTGTTTCTCCTACATAGCCAATGATGCAAGGGCACATTATAAGATAGACTATGTTAGAGGTTTTGCAATATTGTCATCTCTTTTAACTGACCAGACTTTTTGCCATAGGTCCATGTGTCTCCTAGGATGATTTGGTCACATGCATGGCAGTTACCACATTTGTGGTTACCTCTAGGAAGTGGTTTCCCATCTATGGTTAGCTGACGGGTAGTCACTTGGTTCTTCCACCTGCTGTGGACTAATTTGTCTCTCAGGTTTTGATTCCGCCTGAAGGCTACTATTGGTCTACCAAGTTCTTTAGTGTTTAAGATCTTCCAGTTTTTGTTTATTATTTGTCTAATCTTATTGTTTAAGATTAAGTGGTTTAGAACACAAACTAATTTTTGACTAGTGGTTCTTTCAGTTGGATGGAGTAAAGCATCTCTGTTATATTATTTGGCTCTTTTCATAGATTCGCGAACCAATCTTTTGGGATAACCTCGTAACAGCAAACGGTCTGTCAGTTTAGTTGCATGTATCATGAAATCCTTCATGTTGGTACAGTTCCTTTTCATTCTAAGGAACTCCCCGAAGGGGATAGAATCTTTTTGACATGCTGGATGGTAGCTACCATGCTCTAAAATGGTGTTTTTCGCCGTAGGCTTTCTATATAGGCTGACTGTAAGTTCTCCCTCTGTGTCTTGGATCCAAATGTCTAGGAATTCTACTTTTTCAGACGAGAAATTGCAGGTGAACTTTAAATTCTGATCTGCTAAGTTTAGCCATTCTATGAATTCCTTTAACATATCTTCTGACCCTGTCCAGATAAAAAAGACATAATCTATGAATCTATGCCATCTAGTTATATTTTCATAAAAGGGGGCAAGTTCATTGAAGATGTTCTTTATTTCAAATTCCCCCATGTAGATGTTTGCAATGCTGGGGGCACAAGATGCCCCCATGCTGACTCCTTTGATCTGTTGGAAGAGTTCTTGCTTGAACTCAAAGATGTTATTTTGGAGGACAATTTTTAAACATTCTAGGATAAAGCCATCAGGTCTTTGCCCCGGTGTCCTAGCCAGGAGCGCTGCCACCACATCCATGGCTTGGTCCTGGGGTATGTTCGGGTATAAAGACTCTATGTCACACATCACTAAAAACTGTGTGACATTGTTAAAGGGTGTGTGTTCTAAAGTTACAATCATATGGCCAGTATCTTTTATGTAGGACTTTTATTTCTTCAGATGAGAGGGTATGTCTAGATAAATTGAAAATAGGGATGGTAGCAGGATTGCCAGATTCTATTGTTTCCAATATTGTTGTCTCCTGGTTTGTACATAGGGCTGAGGATGTGGAGGGTTCAGCTGTGGGTATTGGTTCGTGTTCGCACCCGGGTATCGGGGTCTGCCCCTGCCTCTCGACCAGATTTTTACCAAACACAACAGAATGATGAAACCCCAGGAGGTCCAAGATCACATGATCAAACACAATATAATCAGAGACATAACAAAAGAGTAAGGATTCAGAATTTTTCAGAAACTAACTCCTCTGACTCAGATCAGGATGGACACATGGGAGAAGAAGAATTTGACTATGGCTACCAAAATAGTAATCAAAGAGGCCAATATTCAGGCAGATTTAATAGAGGTCCCAGGCAGCCTTTTTTGTTGAGAGGCAGGGGCAGACCCCGATACCCGGGTGCGAACATGAACCAATACCCACAGCCGAACCCTCCACATCCTCAGCCCTATGTACAAACCAGGAGACAACAATATTGGAAACAATAGAATCTGGCAATCCTGCTACCATCCCTATATTCAATTTATCTAGACATACCCTCTCATCTGAAGAAATAAAAGTTCTCAGCAAAGGCCTTTCCTTTGTCCCTAGCTCAATAGCTAACCAATTTAAAATAACTCAAGATATTTTTTCATTCTTTAGAAAAATAAAGTTGAGAAAGTATTTTGATAACACTGAGAATAGAGAGGAAGAAGAAAATCTTTCGGGGTGTAAACCACCATCTACTTTCACACCAACTCTGGATATGGTGGGTCCAGAAGTGGGCATTTTTGAGAAAAGTGTCTTAAAAGAACTTGAAAGAATTCTGAAATACATTCCGAAACCTCAAACTAACTTGGAAGTAAGAGAAAGGCAAGCACTTAAACTGCTACAAGAGAATACAGATATAACAATCAAACCCTGCGACAAAGCAGGAGGGATAGTTGTTATGGACGCAACTTACTATTCTAATAAGATCCATCAAATGCTAAACATCGAAGAGCACTATAAAAAGATCAATAGGAGAGCTCTGACTACCTTAAGAGAACAAATTGAACAAACAGTAAATAGAGCATTTACAGAAGGGTACATTTACCAGAAAGAGATGGATTTTTTAATAAAACCTAAACCAGTAACTCCAGCTTTATATGGTGTCCCCAAGACACACAAATATGTTACTGACCCTCCACTGAGACCGATAGTGGCATCCATCAACTCCAGTACAGAACCCCTCTCAAAATATCTCGACACTTTCCTATGCCCCCTAACTACCACTTATGAGCCCTACATAAACGATACTGGCCATATGATTGTAACATTAGAACACACACCCTTTAACAATGTCACACAGTTTTTAGTGACGTGTGACATAGAATCTTTATACACGAACATACCCCAGGACCAAGCCATGCATGCGGTGGCAGCGCTCCTGGCTAGGACACCGGGGCAAAGACCTGATGGCTTTATCCTAGAATGTTTAAAAATTGTCCTCCAAAATAATTTCTTTGAGTTCAAGCAAGAACTCTTCCAACAGATCAAAGGAGTCGGCATGGGGGCCTCTTGTGCCCCCAGCATTGCAAACATCTACATGGGGGAATTTGAAATAAAGAACATCTTCATGAACTTGCCCCCTTTTATGAAAATATAACTAGATGGCATAGATTCATAGATTATGTCTTTTTTATCTGGACAGGGTCAGAAGATATGTTAAAGGAATTCATAGAATGGCTAAACTTAGCAGATCAGAATTTAAAGTTCACCTGCAATTTCTCGTCTGAAAGAGTAGAATTCCTAGACATTTGGATCCAAGACACAGAAGGAGAACTTACAGTCAGCCTATATAGAAAGCCTACGGCGAAAAACACCATTTTAGAGCATGGTAGCTACCATCCAGCATGTCAAAAAGATTCTATCTCCCTTCGGGGAGTTCCTTAGAATAAAAAGGAACTGTACCAACATGAAGGATTTCATGATACATGCAACTAAACTGACAGACCGTTTGCTGTTACGAGGTTATCCCAAAAGATTGGTTCGCGAATCTATGAAAAGAGCCAAATATTATAACAGAGATGCTTTACTCCATCCAACTGAAAGAACCACTAGTCAAAAATTAGTTTGTGTTCTAAACCACTCAATCTTAAACAATAAGATTAGACAAATAATAAACAAAAACTGAAAGATCTTAAACACTAATGAATACACTGAAGAACTCAGGCGGAATCAAAACCTGAGAGACAAATTAGTCCACAGCAGGTGGAAGAACCAAGTGACTACCCGTCAGCTAACCATAGATGGGAAACCACTTCCTAGAGGTAACCACAAGTGTGGTAACTTACATGCACGTGACCATATCATCCTAGGAGACACATGGACTTATGGCGAAAAGTCTGGTCAGTTAAAAGAGATGACAAATTGCAAAACCTCTAACATAGTTTATCTTATAATGTGCCCTTGCAACATTGGCTATGTAGGAGAAACAGCAAGAGAACTGCGAACCAGACTTTCAGAACATAAATCAGCAGTGAGAACAGGAAAGGTGAAAGCCCCTATGGTATCACATTATATTCAATATG
This sequence comes from Lissotriton vulgaris, assembly GCF_964263255.1. Classification (NCBI taxonomy): domain Eukaryota; kingdom Metazoa; phylum Chordata; class Amphibia; order Caudata; family Salamandridae; genus Lissotriton; species Lissotriton vulgaris. The sequence continues at coordinate 1,991,997,853 of NC_141687.1, read as the reverse complement.
GCCACACTGAAAGAGATATGCGATGGCTCATTTTAAAACCCATTCATGCCATTCCAGGTAGAGATATAACCAGATTAAGGAAACAGCGTGAAATCTACTGGATCTACAATCTTGATACTGTATGGCATGGCCATAATGAAGAAATATCGTGGATAGTGACTGCTTAGTGTCATCCATCAATAGATTCTATAGGACATTATATGACATTGTTAGGACATATGAGATCGTTTCTAAGTTAATCCGTTCAGCTTCTAATTTTATTTCTTTCCAATGTACAATATATGATGTATATAACAACAACATTTATGACATCATCGGTTTTTAGATCGATAATTTCTCACGCAACATTAGTTATGAATATTTGTGTTGATTATGTATTATTCTGCCTCTATTTCCATTTCAAACATGGAGGCAATCTTGCTGTCTTGTTCGGGCTTTTACGAACTACATGGTGGCCATCTTGAGTTTATCAGTCTATTAGTTTGACTTCTTCCTGATAGTCCTACCTTTATATTTAATAAAAACCTCACACGCAATAGTAGCAGCAGTCCTACCACTATGTTGTTAAAAAGTTCAAACCACGTACGCTAACTACCACGCACGCTAATCACCATCACATGGGATTTGGCATTTCCCATACGTTGAAATCCCTTTATATACCACATGAGTGGTGCCAGTTTAATCGGTAGCGGTACGCAAACCGGAGGACCCCCCATGGACGAGTAGCCACATGCGAGAAAAGGTAAGACCTCTGAAAAGATAGCCTACTGTAGTTTTGCCGCACGTATTAGCGTTTCCCTTTTGAAGCATTAAATTAAGCGCTAAACAAAAAAACAAAAGAGCAATTTTGACGAACAAAGATACAACCAGCTTCGAAGCTCTAGAAATAAGCGTTTCTCATTTCGTCTTTAGTTTCTCTTTTTTCTTATTTCCCGCATGCAATATTTCTTCAATAACTATCAGCACTAATATGCATATGTAGGAACGCACAGAGGATATTATTAAACGACTAGAGAGAAGTCCGCTTTTAAAACATTGCCTGTGCTTTAGATTCACAGTGTAGAGTTCGATCAGACATATAGTTTTACTTATGGATAGTCATAAATGGCAACAGAGAGCTAAAGGAATACATTAGTTCTCTGATTTTCATTCAATCGAAATAGTGAATCGAATATGTCACTATATATGATTTATCTCATTCGAGAACTTGGTCTTCACTAGTCCTTACGAGAAACTAATGTTACTGATAGAAATAAGCTATCTCAGATCACACAGAGAAAACCTGGGTTTATTGTCACAGATCGTAATGTGAGACACCTATACCGGCAACCTATACAATATAACAAGGAAGTGCAGCCTGTCCCAGACTGAACTTTTTGTTCTTCAAATCGAAAAAGAAACATCAGGTAATACAAAGACTATGCATTTTGGCCTATTAGGACTGTAGTCCCGCAAGATATGAGCTTATGTTTTAAAAATACACACTCTACTACATGTCCCTAGGTTGATCCATATGGAGCATCTGAATAAATAAGAAATACCCATAAGGAACAGGTTTTCCCACTGCATCCAGAAAATCAGGCATATGCAGGATCTACCCTTGACACAGGTAATACCCTTATAGGCTATACACATATATGTGCATTGCTGTTGGCAAACACAATGTCTCATGTCCGTTAATGATTTTTTGACGCAGAATCCATCTGGATAATGTGAAACTGGGGATTGGTCTTTACCGCTGTTTTTGAGTCAAAGGTATTTCCCTAAATTTAGTTGTCAATATCTCTAATAGCAAATGGTTTAGTAAACTCAACTGCAAAATGATTGTTAAAACACATGGTGAGGGGATGTTTCTAATCACTGTGTCTCCAACTTCACCTTTCATGTTGAACATTTTAAAGCTTTACTTTATTCGCTTTCTTTGCTTGTATATCACACTTATACCGTATTAGTAGACACCGGGTATTCTCAATACTCACCTTTGGCTTTCTTACAGAATAGGTCCTAGGAATAGGTTTTACCTGTCCTCAAATACTATAGCATGCAAAGCAACTCACAATTATGTCTATTCAATAGTATGATCTGTTACAAGGATGCATCAAAGGGAATATAATTAATTTGCATTATGATATGTTCTTCTTTCAGAAACCCAAGAACCCCCTGGTTTTAGCATTTAGTGTTTGTATTTGTTTGTTGTTTAGTTTGTTTTGGCCCTGAAGAAGGTGAATCAAATACCTGCAATCACCGAAACGTACGTAGGCTGTACGCATCAGAGACCCCCATATTGAAAGTCAACTTTCGTATATAAAGAGAAAGAAGCAAAGACTTGTAGAAAATGTATAAGCCAATAAGTGACTAGATCTCAGGACTTTTTCCTCATATTAACTTATAGGGGTCTTTCAAGAATAACTTATTGTATGTCTATTGTTTTTTGTTTGATATGTCAACACAGTTCCTTTAGACCGGGTAGCAAATGTGGTAGTATGCATGATGGAGTGAATGGTATGAGTTTAAGATGAGTCTTTTGGGGGTTCTTCTTCTTTTGTCTGATTATGTATTGCTCAGATTGATTTATAGAAAGTGGTGCTTAATTTTCTGTATGCAAATAAATTGTTATGTATTTATTATAAGAAAAATAAAACAAATGAAAAAATAAAAACAATATGTTTGAATAAATTAAATGTCTTCCTCACATATATAGCATCCTTTTGAAATATATTGTGAAGATTATCACTGAAAAAAATATATAGGTCTGACTAGAGGTACTTTTTTGCTTTGATTTCATATGTTAAGACACTTATTTGCATTGAAGAATGTAATTATGCAAATGAATGGATATTTCACAATCGGAATATGTTGTTGAATAAACTTAAGTGAAATACGACTAATGGAGAGCTGACTGTATAAAGCGATCTTTTTCGTATAGAAGTTCTTACATGAGTTCGCCTTTCCAGTGGTGAAGGACTTCCTACATTGTATCAAATCTGCACACCTCAAGATCAGGAGGTGATACTCTATAGCACCCAAACACTGTGGAAACGTGGTTTCAATCGTTACCATTTGTTGAAATATGAGTGCGACCGTTCTTTCATCCTTACGGTTCTAATACCAAGCCATGGATTGCCTAGCAGGAAGGGCGCAGTCAAGGGGACATTCAGTCAGAGGTCTCATCTGCACTCTCAGTCTCACCTCCCCAAAAATCTGCTAACATTACACCTCATGCCTTCGCATGTTCTAAGAGGCACCTGCCTAGGTGCTCTTTAAGAAGCATAGCAGTACCCTCACATGTTACTCATTGCATTATATCTGCCTGCCAACCTTTAATCCGAGGAACCTCAGGGCTCTTCCTCATCTTCCTTAGCCAGTACCAAGGCGAGGTCAATGAAGTGGCTAGTGACTGTATTTAGCAGGGCGAGTGTAGATACCCAGGAGACAAAATTGGGTAGAAGGGGTTAGAGCACAGTCATTGGCCTCCTTCAATAAGATACCACTTCAGACCAACAATGGGTTAAGTGGAGGCATCCCCACAGATTATGGAGGATGTCTCCAGAAGCAACTCTATTTTGAGAAACAAGGGAACCCACTAGGTACGCAAGGACCAGGGGTACTAGTATTATCAAACAACAACGGTCCTTGACATTTAACGATGTAACCTTTAAATAATTATAGGCCACAATCTGCACTATAATGAGTGAGGTGTCCAGCCTGACCCTATAATTTAATCAATTAAAAAATAGAAAGCAAATACAAGAGGGCACATATATAGCTGGACACAATCCTGTATCCAAGACATACAACAAGGCAAGACAAAACAATATTTACAGGGTGAGATATTTGTCAGGCAATTTTAAATTAGTGAGACGCTAGTGTAATAAGAAAAATCAACCAAGCTATACTCATGTAGTAAAAACACAATTATGTCACACAATGGAGAACTATTGTTTACACTACATGAACTGTCGACGGCGTTTCGATCCCATTACCAATGGAGGATTATCATGAGGACAACCAATGTATTGCCTGATTATGTAAGCCTTTAAAGAATTTTAAGGGAAACAAAAAAAACAAGAGGCATTTGTTTAGAAACACCCTCAACCTCCAATATATAGCATCAGCCATTCTCACGCCATGCCTTAAGGTGTTAATTACCATACGTGTGCGTGATTGTCATGACCTGTGACACACATCAAGTCAATTCATGGTGGTGACCAGTGAGTGAGGCATTTAGGAGTCAGAACATCAGGATGCCGCAGTGAAAAGTGGGCCGTGCATGACCTGTGACACTCATCCAATCAATTCAAGATGGTGACCAGTAAGTGAGGCATTCAGGAGTCAAAGCATCTGGGTGCCGCAGTGAAAAATAAGCTGTGCGTGGATTAGTTTAAAAGTATTGTCTAGGTGGTGGCAGGGTCGGGTGGGTTTTACCTAAAGTACGAAGAACCGGGTCCAAGGAGAAGTTGCAACTGGGCCCGAAGTGCCAGTACGGTGCCACAGAACAGTAACAGAATCTTCAAGGTTGAACCAACCTAAAAGTAGCAGTAGGAGCAAAAGTTAAGTGGGGCCACCCAACCTGTTTAGTAACCCAGCACATGAGAACGGTATCAATGGTGGGCGTTTACCTATGAGTGGACAGGTCAGGAAACCCAAGGGATGGCGCCACTGTGCGTCGGCTTCATAAAAGAAAATGGGGACCGGGATGGTCCTGTCTGATGGGGAAATGAAAATTATTACACATGCTGGAAATTTAAAGAAGGGGCTGGGGTAAAGCGTTGATATTACGCTTACCATGGATTGCCAGGAACTCGGAAGACCAAGGCGGTGGATGAATTAATCTTCAATACAGGGGTAACCTGGACGATGAGGGAGGAGCGAAAGCATGGATAAGCCAATTGCCTCTACCGTAAACAACCACGATAGACAGAGCACAATTGTGAGCGCTTTCCTAAGAATAAAAGGATCAGTGTCCCAGGCGGTGGCACCACTATGCCACTGTTTCTTAGAAGAGAAATAAGGATGTGATGGTCGTATCTGTAGAAAAGTGAATGCAGTTAATGATCAGGCTGGGAACGTGAGGGTTGGGGCTAAGGTGATGTCAAGAAGAGCGCTTACCTAAAGTTACAAGAAACCTTGGAGTGCACGGGATTGAAGGGTAAGGTGGCAGTTCCGGCAGGATGAAGAACCTGCAAGGAATTGAAAGGGTATTAGACCAGTCGTGCGTGGAGCCAAGACGCCACAGCTACGGGACGAGAAAACCGCAGCGCTTACCTTAGTGTTCACAGTCGAACATCTAAAGACGCCTAGAGGGCCGAATCGCTCAAGTCAGACGAGTTGTTACTCGCGTACAACATGGATATAGGGGAGTGGCCATCTTGATGGAGGCTGTGTGGCTCACTGAAGTACCGAAAATTATTTACAAACCCCCAATTATAGTCATTTCCATAAACAATCCCATTCCCATTACCAATAATCAGTCAGTTGGCAGTGTAGAAGGTCCAAGCATTTATTAGAACAAACAAACTCTGCCAGAGGAGCTCCTTGCGACCTAACCCCACGAGGTCTGCCAAGAAGACTGCTGGCACACTGTCAGGACATCACATATATACAGTTGCATTGGCGAATTCATGGCCCAACATGGAAAAGTACAAGCTGGTACAGGTTGGTGTAGAAAGGAAAAAGACCATATTAGGCACACAAAGAACTCTTGGTTTAGATCATCTCAATTTAGCAAGGTCGAATGGGTGACTCCCTTCTGCCGGCTCCGGCACAGCCCACCCCGCTCCCTCCTGGAATGCGCTTATTGGGCCCTCCTCTGCTACCTTCAACCTTGACAGGCCTAACGAGCTGAAGCAGCAATTCTGCAACAGTTGGGTTATTTCACAGGAGGACGCTGACAGGACAGAAAGGATGAGTGCGGTCTGTTAGTGTAAGGCTTCTAGAGAGGCCACAAAATGGCGCCGGTCAGGCTAAGAAGATGAAAATACGGGGAATAGTTCAAGATGGGGTTCCAAAAATATGGCAGATGGTTTCATGTTCATGTTTACGTGCATATAAGGTAACATTTAGATACATCACGCTAATTATAAAATATCGATTATGCGCATGGTTCAGAGAAAATAATTGCAAGTTCCTCAAACCCTCCTTTTAGCGTGGTGTAGCTAATCACAGTAGTCAGGCATGCTAATCTTCAAAAACATCTTCATTAATGGCCATCAATTCGTGAATCTCCTTCTGCAGCATCTGAGTTTTGGGCGGAACGGGGGCAGGCACACAAATAGTAGTGATCCGGAAAGCACAATAAGAGCAACACGCCGGACCACATTGTATCAGAAGGCAACAAGTAAAAATAATACCCGCTGCCCCGGCCAGAATCAACAATAACTTCCAACCCCAGGTGGACAAGAGCCCCCAGAACCACCCGGAAAATGACCAGGACCCATTATCAGTATGCATTTCAGATGCAATGCGATGCAACTTTTGGATTGCCAGATGGACGGAGGGGGCGGAGTCTGGAATATACACGCAGCAAGAGCTGCCGATCACGCGGCATGCACCACCGCGATCAGCTAAGACGACGTCCAAAACCATACGATTTTGAAGCGCAACGAGTCTCGTCACCTGAAGCTTAGCCGTTAGGTTAGTTAAAATGTCAGTAGTTATATTAATGACATTTTTCACTATCCGGGACAACCTCCTTATTTCTCTGCCATTAAAAATGGGGCCCCAGAACGGCACTAAACCTTTGCTAAAATCTGTAAATTGCTGTAAAGAGGTGTCAGTTTGGTCGACCTCAGTCTTGAGCTGCCTGCGCGATCTTTGAGGTACCGCTGAAGAAAAGGGACCCACGGGGCGTAATTGATGTGTTCGATGATAATTGGAAGGTGCTATGTACACAGGTGGATAGAGGAAGGACATGTAACATCGTCCCGCCCAATTACGGGGTAACCAGGTATATGCATTTTCACCACACACGAAATAGACATTGGGTGGGGTGACCAATGGAGGGCTGATGCGTTTCTGTAGATGATAGGTATAATTGCAGATATTTTCTCCAACCTGTATACGACCTTTCCCTTGCACACAGAATACTGAAGAAACATTCAAAATAGGAATGGGTACCACACGGTCTTTTGTAACATTGCGTTCAATAAAAAGCTGAAAATATCTGGAAGCATTGAAATTTTTAAAATCAACAAGTTCTTCCTCTATCCAAGCTTCGTCCCTAATTGCCAAATATCGCTGCATACAGGCCTGTGGGTCTATTGTTCCTCACCCCCCATTACCCGATCTATTGAAATCATAGTGTGTATCGATATAATCCATAACCATGTTGTGCTCGTGGTACTCGAAATCTCTACGCTGTTCCCCCCAATGACGATATATGGCCGAAAACAGCCTAAACCATGCTTCACAGCTTCCTAAGTAAGTCAAAGGCAATGAGATGAATAAATCATGGTTATGAACCACCGAGGGTAGGAGCCCACATACCCAACAGTCAGTGGTATTAGCAACACTGTGTGTTTGGTGTAGCATTTCAACAAAAGCATTTTTAGCATAAGTCTGGCGATGTCGCTCTTTGTGGGGTGCTAACGTGTACAACAAATGTTCAGATGGGGCAACAGTAGTTGGTAGAAAATTTTGCAGAGGGTACTTATGTTCCAAATATACAAATAACCCCATAAACACAGTTATTATGACAGCTATAACCACTACAAATATTACTTTGACCTTCGTGGTCCACGTGGAAAACATTGGCTCATAAAACGGCATAAATCGTGGAGCAATGGGGATTTCCTCGTCTCGAATAATGCGGCCAAAAGGGTACATTCCTAGCTAAAAGTCTAAAAAATAAACTCAGGCCTAGCAGTCCATCCTGCCAGAGGGTTCTTCTCCCTGTGTCCGTCAGAGTCTCACAGGCAGACTCCTATCGTTCATCCAAGCAACAAAGAATTGGCAATCAAATCTTTATTCCGTTGTACAACCTGGCCTTTTCCGCTAGCTGGTCTTCTTTCTGAACAGAGCACAATGATCAAAGTTCCAGCTCTCAATGTGTTCAGTCCAGTGTCTCGCTCAGTACCCCAGACCAACTAGCAAGCCCTATCTATGCAATCGAGTCTTTCCTTATCTCCTGATGTTGGGGTCTGAGGCACCGTTTTTCTGCTTTCGTGGCCGCAGGTGTATCGCACATTACCCGGCACTTCCTGATCAGAGAATAGTACACCAGGTACTTTTCGCACATGAAAATCTTCGTTTGCAGAGGTACTGAGAACAGAATTCAGAGCGCTTACAGATTCAGTAGAGACCAAGTCGTCTGGTCTCGCCACTCCCTCCTCTAGCTGTGTTTCGATCTCACAGGCGTCAGAAAAGGGCACAAATACAGCAGCTCTCTCACTTTCCTGCGTCAGAATTCCCCCAGCGCGTTGATGATCATAAGGAAGTGGGAACGGCAGCTTTTTGAGATGGGAGACATATATCCAATGCTTTCGCCCATCTACTTTAACCGCCGTCCGGGTAGCAAGGAGGATCTGCCGGGGCTCGGACCACCTTGGAGCCAGGCTGGTGTCTCGGTCAAACTTCTTCACCAGTACCCACTGGCCGGGTTGTAGCCGATGTCCGGGGCCCTCTGGCAGTGGCTGCAGTACGGAGGCTACCTGCTGATGAACAGAACGAAGGTCTTTAGTCAAAGCATAGAGATAATCGATCAACATTGGGTATTCAATATCAGAAAAGGATTGTGGCCTGGGTACTCCCCACACATTCGCTGGTCTACTAAAGACAACTTCATATGGAGAAAGGCCAGATCGGGAATGTGGGGTAACACGTAGTGACATAAGGGCTAGAGGCAAGGTGTCAAGCTATTTCAACCCTGCGCTTTCCTGTATTTTGGCCATCTTGAGCTTGAGAATACCGTTATATTTTTCCACGAGCCCTGCGGATTGTGGATGCTGGGCAGCGTGGAACTTTTGCTTAATCTGCAGACCCTCACAGATATGTTTGACAAGGGCCCCATGGAAGTGCCCCCCGTTGTCCGACCAGATCAAGCGGGGCAAACCGAAGCGGGGCACAAATTCTTTGAGAAGGGCTTTAGCTGTGGCCATGGCAGTATTTTCTTTAGTGGGATAGGCCTCAACCCATTTGCTAAAAGCACAAACCACTACCAAAACATATTTCAAATTGTTGACACGCTCCATATGGATGTAATCCATTTGGAGTACTTCAAATGGCAGGGTCGGGGGTGCAAAATTCCCACTCAGGACATTCTCTCCCTTCCCCGGATTGTGTTGTAGACAAACCATGCAGTATTGAACCAACCGGACAGCCGTCCTTTGGATGTTAGGGTTGTTCCAAACTGGGTCCAGGAGCCCACAAATACCTTTTGCTCCTATGTGTGCAGGGCCATGCGCCATCGTTACAACTGCCTGTACCAGAGCATTGGGCAGTAGCCATCTTTGCTTTTCTGTCACATCAACCCAACAATTATTCTCATCCAATCTTCCTACCTCCTTTTCCCATCTCTCTAATTCTGCGGGTGTAGCTTCTTTCTGTAACACTCGCACACTCTCCATAGTGTTATCGAACAATTCAGATTCCTCCACCCATCCTGCGGAAGAATTCACAAACATTGTTGACATTGGGGACTGAGTTGTCTGCTTGGCCACCTGGTCTGCGAAGGCATTTCCCCCCCCCCCCCACCTCGTCTACTATTACTTTGTGCGCACTGCATTTGATGATGGCTAGTTTCTTTGGTAAAGTGAGGGTGTCTAGCAACCGCAAAACCAGGGGACCGTTCTGTATCTTCTGACCATGGGAAGTAAGAAAACCCCTCTCCCTCCACAGCCGCCCAAAGCTTTGGGCTACGCCAAAGACGTACTGGCTGTCTGTGTATATGTTGACTTCAAGTCCTTCACTCAGCTCACAGGCTCGCAATAAAGCCATCAGTTCAGCAGCTTGGGGTGACCGGTGAGGGACTCGGAATGCTTCGACCACTGTCTTCAAGGTCGTAATTGCATATGCAGCTGTTGTTGTTCCATCTGCTAGTTTAAAACAGGACCCATCCACATATAACTCCCCTTGGGGTTCAACTAGAGGAGTGTCTGTGAGGTCGATCCTGCCCTTAGTCTCTTCCTCAGTGCGATAAATGCAATCATGTATGTCATCATTAAGTTCACTCGTAGGGAGTGGTAACAACGTGGCAGGATTCAATGTTGCACATCGGGTGATCGTAATATGTGGTACAAATAATGTTAGCTCATATCCAGTGAGACGTGCACTTGTGAGATGCTGTGTTTTCGTTTTGTTTAACAATGTGTCCACAGCATGCAGCACCATCACTCTCAAATTAGAATTTAGGACGAGTCCTTCTGACTGTCAGATGGCTACTGCAACAGCTGCTGTGGCCCTCAGGCAGCTTGGAAGTGCTCTGGCGACATTATCCAATGTAGCTGACAGATTCGCGCAGGGTCTTTGCTTACCACCAAAGTCCTGCGTTAATACTGAAAGCGAGCAACCGTCAACCTCATGCACATATAGTACAAAAGGTTTACGGTAGTCAGGAGTGCCCAAGACAGGAGCAGAACATAAAGCAGTTTTCAAAGAATCAAAAGAGTGCTGACATTCATCCGTCCAGGGGAGGGGTTCATGCACGTCCTTAGTAGTCAGATGCAACAAGGGTTTAGCAAGAAGTGAAAAATTAGGTATCCATTGGCGACAGTAAGAAGTTATGCCAAGAAAAGCGCGAACTTCGCGTTGCGTGCAAGGAACAGACATTTTAGCAATAGAAGTAATTCGTTCAGGTGTTATTCGTCTACCCTCCTTCGATAGTAGATGACCGAGGTAGGTCACCTCCTGTCGACAGTATTGGAATTTGGACAAGGATACCTTATTTCCCTTTGCAGCTAAATGGTGCACTAGTTTAACGCTCGCAGTTTTGCAACCGTCTTCTGTGTCCGAGGCAATCAGCAAGTCATCCATGTATTGCAAGAGGACATTGCCCTCCGGCAATTCCAGGTCATCCAACAGGGCCTTAAGGGCTTGACTATATATGCTCGGACTTTCAGTATAGCCTTGAGGTGCGCGACAGAAGCGGAAACTGCGCCCAGATAACGAGAATCCGAAAATCTGTCTGCTATCAGGATGAATGGGGATACTGAAGAAAGCATTCTTCAGATCGAGGACCGAAAAGTATTTGGCAGTCGGCGGAATCATGGTAAGGATCGTGGTGATGTCTGTTACCACGGGATACTGGGGTACTACTATTTTGTTGACAGCTCTTAGGTCGATCACAAAACGATAAGCAGCACCCTGACCCTTCTCGCCAGAATCAGAACTTCTTTTCAAAATCGGGAGAATCGGGCTATTACAAACGTTAGCAGCTGTCTCCTCCACAACTCCCTTGTCGATCAAATCTTGAATAATTGACAACAGAGCCCGTTCCCCTGCAGGAGCAATTTTGTACTGCGGGATGCGCGGCATTTTCGCACCCTGTTTCAGCGTGATATGAACCGGGGGGATATCCAGCTTACCTACATCAGCATCCCCCGTTGCCCAAAGCGTGGCCGGGATGCCATCGAACTCTGGGGGAAGGGGTTCATTTTTGGCAAAGCACTGTTTCATATGGGCAGTGCTAGGTTGAATTGTCAAATAAACCCCATCAGCAGAACAGTGTATTGTCACGTTCAATTTTTTCAACATGTCCAAACCCAGTAAGTTCTCTCCACAATGTGAAGTCAGCAAAAGAGGGGTGTCAATGGTAGCGGGACCGATCGAGAACGGGAGAGGTTTTGAGATGGGACTGACAACTGGGACTCCCGAGAATCCCACTGAGACATTATTTTGCCCGGACAGAGCCGCCCCTGGAACCAATTTTCGAGCAACAGAACTATTCATTGCTCCCGTGTCAATTAGGAAATTCTCAGAAGTCCCCATAACTTCCCCTTTTACATAGGGTCCCTTTTGATTGACCGGGATTGACACTTGGCCCCTACTCTGTCCCTGGCTGTCCTATGCTTGTACATAGGTATCCTGGTCTTCATATTCATAATCGTCGTGATAGTATTGCTTGCTCTGATTGGTATCGAAATGATTACATTCAGACTTGCCTGATCTTTCGTCTCTGCGCATATCATTCCGGTCGGGGCCACCTCGTCCACGTCCTCGCCCTCGGACTGCTCCGTTCTGGGCAAGCAACAACGGACACTGTGCTTTCCAGTGCCCCTCCTCTTTACAATAGGAGCACTGGTTCAAACCCACAGTCGGAGCCCCGCCCGTGCCTCGGCCTACACCCGCCCCTCTGGACATGGGTCCTCTAGCTCCTCTCCCTCCTCCTTGTCCCCGGACTACCTGTTGTAGCAATACTCGTGTTATAAGGTCTTTGGCCTTTTTGTCCACCTTCTCCTTACATTAGTTTTCCCTATGTTCATAATACTGAGCCATTCTTAAAATTACGGAAGGGGTAGAGGTAGTCCAGGTACTTTCTGCTGCTTGTAAACGTGCAGAAATTTCCGGGGCCAAGTTCGTAACAAATCTGTTCACAAACAACCTAATTCCACCCTCCGTAGCCAAATTCTGTCCACTGAAGTCAATAAAAACTCCCTCAAACCTAGTGAAGAAGTCTGACACACTTTCGTCTTTCTTCTGTCGGCACGCAGTCAGTTTGTCCCAATCAACCTTTCTTGGAGGTATCAAGGTATGCATAAAGGCAATAATCCTAGCAGGCAGGGACGTTATTTCATTCCGAGGTTTGTCTCCCGGTTTACGATCTTGGTCCCATCCTCGTAACTCGTCCCATGTCCCGCCCAGTTCAGCATGATCAGAGTCATGCACCTGCCACCATATATCAACGGGCACAAGCAGTCCAAAGAATAGCTCGACATCTGCCAATGTCATCACGGCAGAGGCCGCAGCCTCGGTCAACTCTTTGTAATAGGCGGTCGGGTTCTTTCTTGGGTCGGGCAGTTGGGACTTCAGGGAGAGGACCTCACTCCTTTTCCATGGAGTGTACACCCATTGCTCCTGGAATCGGGCATCTATTCGTGCCCGGGTGACTTGTTGTTGAGCATCGCGTTGCTCTGGGACTTCGGGATGATAAATAGGGTAGACCTCGCGCATAGGATGCTGCGAAGCCCACTGAGGCAGGGAATTTTCCGAGGTCCATTGAGGACTTTTCAAGAACAATCTGCCTCGATACTGGACTAGAGTGACTACGTTTTTGTACACTTCTTGAGGGGTCAAATTAAATTTATAGGCCCAGTCCCGAATCTCGTACAAAATCTGTGGAGCGCTGCCATTATGGAAGCTGGCCTCCCAAGACCAAATGAGGGAATTGGACATTTGGTAAATCACATGTTGCTGCATTACTGGCTCTAAATCCTTCACTGTACTCCATATGTCCTCTACCGTATAGATGTCACTCCTTATCCATTTAACAGCCTGATCCGCTAAGACTTCCTTCTCGCCATATGCTATAGATGATCTAGTGAATAGAGTTTTCCTATACAACCCTCCGGCTGCCCCCCTTGGGGTCTGTTCCACCACACTAGGTGTAGTGCTGGCTGAATGAGAGACCCCTATGGGACTCGGGAGGCTCAATTGTACGCAGGGGGATGATAGGGGCTGTCTAGGGTCAAAGACAAGGGTAGCCAGATCCCCCGGAGAGGGAGAAAGGATGCCAGCGTCATGTGTAGGGGCTACAGAGGCACGGTCTTCTGGCGCGGATGCTTGGGGTGCAGCCGCCGCTTGGATAGGGACCGCGGGATATATGCGCTGCGGGGCATACGGGGGAGGAGGTCTTTGGTCTAACAATTCCTCAATCTCATCGTCGGCTTCATTTCGTGTTACATAGCTTTTATCCACTTGTAGACGAAATCGCCTATTCTCCTTTTCAATATTCTTTTCGTCGTGGGCAATAGCTTTCTGTGTAAGTGTTTGCCCTTGCTGTATTTTAAGCAATTTCTCTCATCTAATTCGTCTCCTCTTGGCCTCTTTCTGCCACTGGTTAAGAGTGTCAAACATGGCCTGCCGGCTGCGTTTCATAAAGAGGCGCTCTTGTAAATACTGAATCTTTTTCTCGTCAAAAGATCCAGTTTTCGGCCACTGTAGTTCTATATTATCCTTAGCGTACTTATGCCACAAGGAGTTAAAGAGAAGGGGGCCAATACCGTGTTTGCAATACATATCATGGCTGGGTGTTCCCTCCGGAGGGGCAGGCTGGCTTTCATCCAGCCTCGGGCCCCCTCGGTGAAAACAGCCAAAGCACAACTTGCTGAAGCACGGCATTTCTCTTTCTTGTTCTAACCTACGAGAGCTGAAAAGGAATCGGGTGTTATTATTTAAAAACAACAATTTCCAATTTCGCCAATTACAGTTCTCTCAGACACATGGCCATGTTTCCATTCAGAATCATCCTCACACCGCAAACAAACCACCGAACATAAAACACCAATGATACAGAAACCGCACAAACAATGAACAAGAAGTGCAAAGAATAAGGTGGAGCCCGTCGACTCCCACCTTGGAGAACTCTATATGCAAATATCCGAAGCTGCAAAGAACTCACAGTCTTGTCCTTAGACTGCCTGGAGATAATTTTACACAGGTTTTAAACCACAGACCAGCCTATAGGCCATCCAACAGTATTCATGGTTCACCTCCCGGATTTTCGCTGGCCCAGCTCGCTTTTTCAAGCGCCGCTCCAGGTCTGTCCGAGTGCTACCCAATCTCAACCATCGGCATTCCCGAGAACAGTCCGGCCGAGCGAGAACCGCAGTTCCCCAAAGGCGTATAATCCTTATCTCCAGTATTTCTATACAAAGCAAACAAGAGGCATCTGCACGTGCAATCTCACTATTGCCCCGTCAGACCCCCTATTCAGAGTTCCTCCGTGACCACAGGCCACCAAATGCTAAGTACCAAATCCACATCTGTAGACACAATCCAACACAGAACAGGACAAAACACTCACCTGGTGCACACGGGTCTGATTGCACGTTCTTCACTGCCAACTCCCGGTAGGGCCAATATGGCTGGTTCTCGGGTCACACCCGAAGGACTCCGGCGTGGGGCCACTAGCAGCTGAGATCCTCGCGACCGGGAGGGTAGAGCAAAACCCCAAACCTTTGTTGGTCTATTCTGCAATCCCCCCCGATCTAGAGCACCCCTTTCAATGTCCCTGTTGATCTGCAATAAAGAGGGACGACCCCAACGCGGAGTCCCCAACTGAAGTACCGAAAAATATTTACAAACCCCCAATTATAGTCATTTCCATAAACAATCGCATTCCCATTACCAATAATCAGTCAGTTGGCAGTGTAGAAGGTCCAAGCATTTTTTAGAACAAACAAACTCTGCCAGAGGAGCTCCTTGCGACCTAACCCCACGAGGTCTGCCAAGAAGACTGCTGGCACACGGTCAGGACATCACATATATACAGTTGCATTGGCGAATTCATGGCCCAACATGGAAAAGTACAAGTTGGTACTGGTTGGTGTAGAAAGGAAAAAGACCATATTAGGCACACAAAGAACTCTTGGTTTAGCTCATCTCAATTTAGCAAGGTCGAATGGGTGACTCCCTTCTGCCGGCTCCGGCACAGCCCACCCCGCTCCCTCCTGGAATGCGCTTATCGGGCCCTCCTCTGCTACCTTCAACCTTGACAGGCCTAACGAGCTGAAGCAGCAATTCTGCAACAGTTGGGTTATTTCACAGGAGGACGCTGACAGGACAGAAAGGATGAGTGCGGTCTGTTAGTGTAAGGCTTCTAGAGAGGCCACAAAATGGCGCCGGTCAGGCTAAGAAGATGAAAATACGGGGAATAGTTCAAGATGGGGTTCCTAAAATATGGCAGATGGTTTCATGTTCATGTTTACGTGCATATAAAGTAACATTTAGATACATCACGCTAATTATAAAATATCGATTATGCGCATGGTTCAGAGAAAATAATTGCAAGTTCCTCATCACACGTGGTGACTGGGAAAGCCATCTTGGACTGTGAGGCATTGGTGTCAGTGGCGGCCATCTTATAATGATGTAGAGATCGTTTTCCCAGGCCGTGTTTCAGGGCGGCGCAGTGAATAATTCCTGTTTTATATACAGTCAGCGGCAGGGCCATGGTGAATTAGTACGGCGCAGTGAATACGAGTGAGTCACATTAGAAAGTCGGGACTAGGGGCCTTCTTAAAATGGGGAGGAAATTAAAATGATCACGGCCATCTTGTAGTGGAGTGAGTGGATGTGTTGTCAACTAATCGGAATTCCGAAACCAGCGCAGTGAATATGATACAAAGTAGTATGTGACGGCGCAGTGAGTGCAGTGATTCAAGTCCGCTATTATAAAATAGCCCATAAGTCGCAGTTATCAAAGTAAATTGTAGATTGTATGAAATTGACAAGTTGCAATTTACACATATCCATGCACACTCATATTTCCATTGCCAATCATGACAACTGATACAACTCTGTATGGGCAGCCATAAACTGTTGTAGCACGGGGCTCCATGGTTATAGAAGTGAGGTCCAGTCCTCATTGCGATTGAGACCATTCCTGATGCTGTCCATGAGTAAAAGCATTTTCAGTTCCTCACTGTTCAATAAGTGTGCAATGTCTCCTCCACAAGATGGTAGCTTGACTGATTTAATGACTGTCCATTTCAAATCATTGTTGTTGTGTTCTCTTTCCGTGAAGTGGTCAACCAAGGGGGTGTTGGCAGTCTTGCAGGGAATTCTGCTGCGATGTTGACCTATTCTCGTTTTGATCTTTTGGTTGGTATGGCCAACATATACAAGTTTACAAGGACATTGAATCAGGTAGATAACATCACTACTATTACAGTTAGTGAAAGTTTTACAGTTAACCGTAACATTGTTAAAAATGAAGGATTTGCCTTCCATTGTAAAATCACAAACATTACACGAACCAAATTTAGCATGCCCTACAAGCGGTGTTTGATTCCAAAGAGAATCTATTGTATCACGCTGTTGGGGACTGGGAAGTGCAGCCCTTACCAGATTGTCTTTTAGATTGGAGCTTTTTTTGAATGCAAACAAAGGTCGATCAATTTGTAGAGTGCCAGCATTCAAAATGGGCCAATGTTTAATTATACATTTCCTCAAGGCATTAGAGGCTGGTGAAAAGGTAGTCACACAGGCTATTCTTTGATTAGATTCTTTCTGTTTAGGGCAGAGGAGGACCTCCCTTGGGCAATACCAAGCCCTTTTAGAAGCTCTACGGACCAATCTATTTGGGTAACCCCTGTCTTTAAGTTTGTTTGTTAGGACTGTGGCTTCCCTAAAATAATCCTCCTTGGCATAGCAATTCCTTCTGATGCAGAGGATTTGTGAGTATGGTAGGGAGTCTCTTAAGCGCTCTAGGGTGATTGCTATCATAGCTTAGAAGTGTGTTTCTTTCAGTGGGTTTCCGGTATAATCTAGTGTGGAGACAACCTTCAGATTGATAGATGGTAAGATCAAGAAAGGGAATGGAGTTTGCGTCAACTGTACTAGTGAAAGTGAGTCCGCAACAATTATTGTTGAGCCAATGAATAAACTGATTGAGGCTGTCAAAGTTCGTATTCCATATTAGAAAAATGTCGTCGATATAACGCCTCCAGATGGAAATGGCAGACGAAAAAGGGTTAGAGGGGGTCAGTATGGTTTGAGTCTCAATTTTATCCATAAAGAGTATGGCCAGATTGGGGGCAAAAATAGCCCCCATCGATGTACCCTTAACTTGTTGGTAGTATTGCTGCTCAAATGCAAAGAAGTTTCTTGTTAAGCAAATTTCCAACAATTGGAGGATAAAAATGGAGTGTACCCGATATGGTCTGGGCCTGGTTTCAAGTATGTCTCGTATGACCATTAGGGCAGCAGTCTGGGGGATGTTCATGTACAAGGACTCAACGTCCAATGTACACAGCAACTGCTCCCCCATAGAGAAGGGGATCTCCTCAATCAAGTTCACCTTGGCCATACTATCCCGGACATAGCACTGGGTCAAAGGCACAAATTCTTTAATAAAGAAGTTCACAAAATGACCAAGAGGCTCAAGAATAGAGCCACAACCCGGCACTATTGGCCTGCCCGGTGGATTTAGGACACTTTTGTGGACCTTCGGGAGAGTGTAAATGACGGGCATTCTGGGCGTTTTGATATTTAGAAATTGGAATTCTTTTTGATTGATGATTCCCAATTCTAGAGCCTCTGTAGTAACTTTAGAAATAAGACTCTGTATGTCCTTGGTGGGATTGGTAGGTAGCCTCCTATAGTGGTCGGAGTATTTCTGTGGTATATGTATCTCTATTTTGCAAGACAATACCTCCACCTTTATCGGCACTCTTAATGATGAGTGTGTCAATACTTTTCAATGATTGGATAGCTTTCTTTTCTTCCATTGTTAGATTGTATGGAATTAATTTTTTGGTTTCTTTCAGAGCATTAAGCTCTTTGGTCACCATTTTTTCAAAAGTGATAACCTCTAGTGGAACCAACCCTGCTGTGGGAGAAAAGGTGGAGGGCGGTTTGAAAGGGGTGTTTGAAATACCCAGAGTTGAGGGATTTATTTGGAAGAAGTCCTCTAGTCGTATTCTACGGAAGAATCTGAGAACTTCCGTATGGAGCTCAAGAAAGTCAGTGTGTATAGTTGGCACAAAAGAGAGCCCTTTGCTTAAGAGAGAGGTTTCAGCAATGGATAGGTTATGCGTAGAAAGTTTGAAGATTGGGATGATTGATCTGTCTGTTTATTGTATTGGTGTCTACCATTGGTAGAATTTCTGCCTGGTTTGTCGCTCTCCCGGGGGATTGTACCATTGTGGCACTCGCTTGGCTTTCCCTCGTGTGGGTGGGTTGGATTGGCCTCTGCGCTTGTAGGGCATGCTAAATGTGGTTCGTGTAATGTTTGTGATTTTACAATGGAAGACAAATCCTTCATTTTTAACAATCTTACGGTTAACTGTAAAACTTTCACTAACTGTAATAGTAGTGATGTTATGTACCTGATTCAATGTCCTTGTAAACTTGTATATGTTGGCCAAACCAAGCAAAAGGTCAAAACAAGAATAGGTCAACATTGCAGCAGAATTCGCTGCAAGACTGCCAACGCCCCCTTGGTTGACCACTTCACGGAAAGAGGACACAACGACAATGATTTGAAATGGACAGTCCTTAAATCAGTCAAGTTACCATCTTGTGGAGGAGACATTGCACACTTATTGAACAGTGAGGAACTGAAAATGATTTTACTCATGGACAGCATCAGGAATGGCCTCAATCGCAATGAGGACTGGACCTCACTTCTATAACCATGGATCCCCGTGCTACAACAGTTTATGGCTGCCCATACAGAGTTGTATCAGTTGTCATGATTGGCAATGGAAATATGAGTGTGCATGGATATGTGTAAATTGCAACTTGTCAATTTCATACAATCAACAATTTCCTTTGATAACTGCTACTTATGGGCTATTTTAGAACAGCGGACTTGAATCACTGCACTCACTGCACCGTCACATACTACTTTGTATAATATTCACTGCGCCGGTTTCGGAATTACGATTAGTTGACAACACGTCCACTCACTCCACTACAAGATGGCCGTGATCATTTTAATTTCCTCCCCATTTTAGGATGGCTCCTAGTCCCGACTTTCTAATGTGACTCACTCGTATTCACTGCGCCGTACTAATTCACCCTGGCCCTGCCGCTGACTGTATATAAAACAGGAATTATTCACTGCGCCGCCCTGAAACACGCCCTGGAAAAACCATCTCTACACCATTATAAGATGGCCACCACTAACACCAATGCCTCCCAGTCCAAGATGGCTTCCCCAGTCACCACGTGTGAGCCACACAGCCTCCATCAAGATGGCCACTCCCCTATATCCATGTTGTACGCGAGTAACAGCTCATATGACTTGAGCGATTCTACCCTCTAGACATCTTTAGATGTTCAACTGTGAACACTAAGGTCAGCGCTGCGGTTTTCTCGTCCCGTAGCCGTGGAGTCTTGGCTCCACGCACAACTGGTTTAATACCCTTTCAATTCCATGCAGGTTCTTCATCCTGCCGGAACTGCCACCTTACCCTTCAATCCCGTGCACTCCAAGGTTCCTTGTAACCTTAGGTAAGCGCTCTTCTTGACATCACCTTAGCCCCAACCCTCACGTTCAGAGCCTAGCATTAACCGCATTCACTTTCCTACAGATACGACCATCACATCCTTATTTCTCTTCTAAGAAACCGTGGCATAGTGGTGCCACCGCCTGGGACACTGATCCTTTTATTCTTAGGTACGCGCTCACAATTGTGCTCTGTCTAACGTGGTTGTAAACGGTAGAGGCAATTGGCTTATCCATGCTTTCGCTCCTCCCGCAGCGTCCAGGTTACCCCTGTATTGAAGATTAATTCATCTACCGCCTTGGTCTTCTGAGTTCCTGGCAATCCATGGTAAGCATAACATCAATGCTTTACCCCAGCCCCTTCTTTAAATTTCCAGCATGTGTAATAATTTTAATTTCCCCATCAGATAGGACCATCCCGGTCCCCGTCTTCTTTTATGAAGCCGACGCACAGCGGCGCCATCCCTTGGGTTTTCCAACCTTTCCACTCATAGGTAAACGCCCACCATAGCTACTGTTCTCATGTGCTGGGTTACTAAACAGGTTGGGTGGCCCACTTAACTTTTGCTCCTACTGCTACTTTTAGGTTGGTTCAATCTTGAAGATTCTGTTACTGTTCTGTGGCACCGTACTGGCACTTTGGGCCCAGTTGCAACTTCTCCTTGGACCCGGTTCTTCGTACTTTAGGTAAATCCCACCCCGACCCTGCCACCACCTAGACAATACTTTTAAACTAATCCACGCACAGCCCATTTTTCCCTGCAGCACCCAGATGCACTGACTCCTGAATGCCTCACTTACTGGTCACCATCATGAATTGACTTGATGTGTGTCACAGGTCATGACAATCACACGCACGTATGATAATTAACACCTTGAGGCATGGCGTGAGAATGGCTGATGCTATATGTTGGAGGTTGAGGGTGTTTCTAAACAAATGTCCCTTGTGTTTTTTTGTTTCCCTTAAAATTCTTTAAAGGCTTACATATTCAGGCAATACATTGGTTGTCCTGATGATGATCCTCAATTGGTAATGGGATCGAAACGCCGTCGACAGTTTAAACAATAGTTCTCCATTGTGTGACATAATTGTGTTTTTACTACATGAGTATAGCTTGGTTGATTTTTCTTATTACACTAGCGTCTCACTAATTTAAAATTGCCTGACAAATATCTCACCCTGTAAATATTGTTTTGTCTTGCCTTGCTGTATGTCTTCGATACAGGATTCTGTCCCACTATATATGTGCCCTCTTGTATTTGCTTTCTATTTTTTCATTGATTAAATTATAGGGTCCGGCTGGACACCTCATTCATTATAGTGCAGATTGTGGCCTATAATTATTTAACGGTTATATCGTTAATTGTCAAGGACCGTTGTTGTTTGATAATCCTGAAGCAACACAGCGGGAAGTCGGGCAATTGGGGAAATTATAAACTAAGTTTCAAAGGTGTAACGTAAGCTCGGAAGAGGACATACAATTGGATTTGCTTAAAGCGAGCAATGCAAGAAAATGTGGGTGCCATTTCTCACATACTGGCCAAATCTCCATTCAAAACAGGAGTTCCCAGATCCTCCTCCCATCGACTCTGCAGCACTGCAGGGGGAACAGGCATCGAACATCCGGGCCACATAAACATCAATGATGATGGGTAATGGAGGTGTCACTAAGGAGGCGACAGTTAGAGGGGGATGTGGATTCTATTCCACGTCGGCCCCAGACTGTAAGTATAGCCGCAGTCAAGGTACCATACAGCAGAAATTGTCCTGCTGCAATATCAGTCTGTACACAGGTCATCAAATGGTGGGACATGCCATCAGCATACAATGTGCCCATCTCCCATTCCAACAAGCGGCCTTCTTCTGTTCCCTGTAATTGAGTTAACAATGCCCGCAGTGGTAAATTCGGGGAGTACGGTGATCGTACACGCTCTCTGGTGAGAACGCACTTCCAACATGACTGGAGGTATTGAAGACCTGTACAGGTGGCTCATCTTGGGTTTAGCATCAGGATCCAAAGCTGCTGAGAGTCATGGGATTCTGGCTAGCATAACAATCCCAGGGCATACTGTCGTGGGAACCAGCCAAAGCACCACTGCAGTTGAGCTTCAAAGTAGTATATATAAAAGTTAGGGGCATTAATTCCTCGCCTTCTGTCGTCAAACATTGTAATTTAGCAAAGGCCACACATCAACAACCTTTTTTCTAAATAAGGTCAATAAGAATGAAGTCTAGCTCCTGGAACGTTGCTCGTGGAATGACCAGAGAGAGCTCTACAAAGAAATACAGGAAGTGAGGTAGTGCCACAATCTTAGCCACCACGATGCGCCCCACAACAGAGAGTGGCAAGGTTTTCCAGAACCCAGGCTTTGATGCATAGCCGTGACCACCGTACCTCTAGGAGGTCAGGGAGAGACTCCTAAATACTGCACCACCATCTGTCCAGCGCATGCCCCCTACATCTGAGAGCTCCTCCCTATCGTCACACATCGGGAACAGATTGTTTTTCAGCCGATTCACTGTGAGGCCGGGGGCCGGAGGCCACTGCAAAAGCCGCCCTCACTGGTTCCACGCACAGATAGTTAAGAAAGAGCACCATGTCTGCGTAGAGGGAGATAAAATGGGTTATCCTGTGGATATGAACACCAGAAAAGGGCAGGCCACTGCGTGCCATGCACACCAATGGCTCTATAGTGAGGGCAAAAAAGCAATGAGGATAGTGGGCAGCCCTATCGGGTACCCAGACTCACCATATTTTGGTCAGAGAAAGTGTTGAACCTGGCCCTTTTTCCAGGGATATCCCCAAACGTTTTGCTTTCCTCCACCTACTTTTTCTGATCCGTTTTTGTTGGCTTTAAGACTCTGAGCACTTTACCACTGCTAACTAGTTCTTAAGTGTATATGCTCTCTATCTAAATTGTATTGGTGATTGGTTTATCCATGATTGGCATATCTGAATTACAAGTCCCTAGTAAAGTGCACCAGGAGTGCGCAGGTCCTGTAAATCAAATGCTACTAATAGGCCTGCAGCACAGATAGTTCCACCCACGGAAGTAGGCCTGCAAACATGTCTCAGACCTGCCACTGCAGTGTCCATGAGTGCAGTTTTAAAAGACCTAAAAAGGACCAGGCAAGTGCACCCACTTTGAACGAAGCTGGTGAAAGTGCAAGTTGGGATGTAAATATTCAAGTCTTCCACACTTTCTTAACGTGTTAATGAATGTAGGTGGAAAATGGTCAGTATATCACTGAGCATGTTTTGCACATATGGGTTATTTTGACAGTATTTTAGTAGTAACATGTGTATTGTTTTTAGGGCACGTTTTACGGTGTGTTTATAATATGGGGGAGACATTATTTAATGATGTTTATCGTAATAGGACGTTGTTCTTCAATGTTTTACAGTTACCCCTGAAGAAGAGATAATTCTCTAAATGCATTGGGTTTATTTGTTAATGGTGAAATTTATGCTATTACAAATAAAGGAATATACCAGTGTGGATTGTTACATTTTGAAAATATCTCAACGTTAATAAAATATGAAAGACTTAAATATTTAAGTCTCAGTTTATTTAAATTTAGATTTCAAAAGTGGATAAGATTGGTCAAACAATTGGGACTTTGTTTAAACTTAAATATGGAACTATCAGCGCCGATGAACGCTACGGTTAGGCTGTGCACCCTGCACCTGTTGAACTACTCCATTCACCATCTTTGTTCATGGTATTCAGCATACACGGATTGAGCACGAACCAGGAGTAACACACCACAAAATTCAGCCTGAGAGCGTTGTTTCAGATTATTGTTAAAAGTTGGGTGTGCATTCTGTCACTGTGTAGATCATAAAGTGAACTCACTTACCAGGCCCAAAACTTCCCCTTTCCAACATGTAAGTCACCCCTTAGGTAGGCCCAAGGCAGCCCCATAGGCGGGGCAAGGTGCAGTGTATTTAAAAGGTAGGACATGTACTGGTGTGTTTTACATGTCCTAATAATTAAATACTGCTAATTTTGTTTTTCACTATGTAAGGGACTATCTCTCCCTTAGAGTAAGGTGGGAATTGCCTTGAAATATCTAAGTGTACTTTCCCAGTGGGAGCAGATAGAAATTTGGAGTTTGGGGTCCCTGAACTCACAATTTAAAAATACATCTTTTGGTGAAGTTGGGTTTTAAATTGAGTGTTTGAAAATGCCACTTTTAGAAAGTGTTTTTTTTTGCTTAACCATTCTGTGCTTCTGCATGTCTGTAGAATACATGTCTGGGTTGGCTGACAGTTGGGATCTTGTGCATTCACTCTAGACAGTCACACAAAGGGAGCTGAGGTGTGCCTTGCATTCCTTATGGGCCATCACCAGGCTGATGGGCCTTCCTGAGCTCGAGTCATGGGAGGAGTTGTCACTGATACCTGAATAGGGCTATACCTGTCCTCACACAAATCTGTCTCTACCCCACTGTAGTGTGTCTGGACCCAGGTTAGGGAAAGGCAGGGTCTTGTGCACTACAAACACTTTCCCTTGAAGTTTGCCTACTTCAAAGGCAGACAGGGGTATAAGGATTGGACCTCTGACACCTCAAAATCAGAACACTTCTGGACTGGGGACATTCTGTCCGGTAGAAGAACTGGATGTAGTAGGAGGGACTGCCATTCTGCCTGTTGCTTTTGTTGTGCTGGCCTGCAGCTTGCTGCTTCTGTCTGGGGAAGAGAGCACTGGCCTTTGCTTTCTACATCCTGCTTCCAAGGTTCCTCAAGGGTGTGTGCGTGCTTGCCTCCTGTTAAGAAGTCTCAGGGCCATCAAAGACTTCACCTACCAGTGCCTGGGCTCTTCTGCTGAGAGCCCTGATTTGCCAAGTGGTGCCAAATCCAGTTCCTGAGCCCTTGGAAGTGTAACCTGGTGAGAAAATCCATGCATCGACTCTCAGCACCCGTTTTCTCAATGCAGTACCTGCAGTGTGACTGAAGTATTGATGCAGCGCCTGCTTTGCGGCTGAAGAATCACTCCAGCCCCTGCATCACCGCCATTTAATCAATGCAGCGCATCTGGATTTTCAATGCATTATCCCTCAACACTGTCTTTTCATCAACGTCACACCACAGTGAGCAAACAAAACCGCGTGTCCAAAGATCGACGAATCACCGCCCCTTCCAGTAAGGGACCAACGCATCACCTCCCCTGACAGTAAGGAACCGATGTATCACCTCACCTATCTAGCAGTAAAGAGAAGGGACCCTTCACCTCCCCTGGCAGTAAGAAGCCAACACATCACATCCCTTGTGGAGTAAGGAACAAACGCATCACCTCCCCTGTGGAGTAAGGGACTGACGCATAGCTTTGTTTTTCCGGCGCCTCACCTCACCTACCCCTGCTTCATCTTTGATTTTTTTAAATTTATTTTATGAATCCAAGGTATGTTTTGCTAAAAGAAACACATCCATTGATTTACATGGACTAAACTTAATTTATCTTTGAAAAGTGATATCTTGACATGTGTATGTTTGATTTCTGTCATTTTGTTCTTGTTTTATTCAGATAAATATTGGCTATTTTTCTAAACTGATGTGGCCTCCATTTGTAGTGTGTTCACTGTGTTACTGTGTATATGTTAAAATGCTTTGGACATTGCTTCTGAGTTAAGTCTGACTGCTCGTGCCAGGCTACATAGGGGGTGAGCAGGGGTTTTCTTAGGTATGTGACTCCCTTACCCTGACTAGAGTAAGGGTCCCTACATGGACAGGAGGCAAATCACAGTCAACTAGAGCCCCGATTCTAACAGATTATGCTTGCGGTGCATATCCTGGCTACAGGGTTCTGTATACAATAGAAAGGTCCAGGCTACAAATTAAAGCCAACCTCCATCTGGCCATATTTGTCCCCCTTAGTATGTGTCTTGACCATATAAACCTTGTGGTCAAAGCAGTGGAGGGGTTCCACATGCTCCACCACTCTCTCCTAAGCTTCCAGCAGTTCCTGCTGTTGTTCCGGGTGGTCTGGACACCGGCGCTCTAGATCCCTAAGTGTCCGTTCATGGACAACAATATCCTGCAAGAGGGGCTTCCAGATTCCTGCTGATTTGGACAAGCAGTACCCCATAGTGATACCTTAATGGCTTCCCACTCCACAAGTGGAGAGGTAGCAATACCAGTATTCTCGTCAAAATAGTTCTATATGCCCTCTTGGATCGAATCACGAAACATGGCCATACAAGCTCACCGCCTTCAGTTGCCAGCTAGGAATGCAGATACAGGTTCCCTCCTCCCCCAATGCAGCGTCATCAATAGGGGATTATGATCAGAGATAGTCTGGGTGAGATATTCAATAGAGGAAATAGTCCCAAGCATATCCAAGGAGCAAAGACGCACAGGGGGTAGCGATGTCGCCATGCGTCAAGTAAACCCCAGTGGCTCAGCCAGGCTGCCAACCTCCAAGTCAATCGGCCCACAGGGGAATCCCGGAGTGGAGGTGGGAGCAGTCCAAGTCAATATTAGCAACACAATATAGAATATGTGGGAAAAGTACAGGAATTACTGAGTGCTGCTGGTTGGAACTTGTCAAACTGGGAGAGGGTACTGAGTGGGTGTGGGGGTAAAGAGTGGGAAAGCTGAGCACTATTATAATGTGTAGTGCTATAAAAGTTACTAGAACGCCCTATTGTAACTTGTATTGTTTAAATAATGCAATGTGTAATAAGCAACTTATAAATAAAAAAAGTTAAAAAAAATATATATGAGCAACACAACTGAAATCCTCTCCAATAACGAGCGCCCGCAGCAGTAGAGGGGCCAGCACCCACGACAACCTATCTAGAAATAAAGCTTGATCCGTGTTAGGAGCATATAAATGAACAAGGGAAATGTCACAGCCATCTAAGCAGCCCATTAAGACGGAATACCACCCTTCTGTATCGACCTCACTATTGGTAATCTGAAACGGGACCCCATGTTTTACTCATATCAATGTCCCTGCGCAAAGGCTGATACTGGTGATATACAAGCTTAAACCCCACCATCTTTTACAGAGTGCAGCACCCTCCTTAACAGTCAAGTGAGTTTCGATCGGGAAAACTACATGAATCCGCATGCGCTTCATGTATGCTAGTACCTTGTATTGCTCAATCATACTATGGCTGCCCCTGATTTTCCAAGTAAGGAATTTGTAAGTACAACAATCATCCCCCATAGAGAAATACCAAAGGACCAACAATAACATTTATTAACAGTGTTGCGCGAAAACGAATGTGGAAAAGAGTCTAACATGAGTGAAAATGTTATTGCGCAAGCGCGTACTAAAGCACTGAAGTAGGCCGCTAATGCTTTTTGACAAATGAAAAATAAAAAGGACTAATGCTGATTTTGTGCATTTATTAATGTTTGCTAGTAAAATAATATTAACTCGGGTTGCGCATGGATAAATGCAGCATTGAGAGGGTGCGTAATGGAAAGCAATATAAGTGATTAATAATGCCTGCGTTTGTTTTCCGTAGAAGCATGGT
The DNA here is from genome assembly GCF_964263255.1 of Lissotriton vulgaris. Lineage (NCBI taxonomy): Eukaryota > Metazoa > Chordata > Amphibia > Caudata > Salamandridae > Lissotriton > Lissotriton vulgaris. The sequence goes on along the minus strand of NC_141687.1, from coordinate 1,991,970,257 downwards.
TTTCTGCTCTGAAGGAAACTTTTCGGTGAATGAAATGAAAAACAAATTCAGAAAATAATATTGAACGAAATGGGGAAAGTTTAGGATGAGTGTCCTTCATGGGTCCTGTGCTCCTGCAAAGTCAGCTGGAAGAAACAGTTTCTTCATTGAGTAAAAGAACATTTCCTCTGAATGATGCAAAGATGGACAAATGAGACGCAGACTTTGTTACATGCCCGGAATGAAGGAAATTAATTCTATGGCAGTGGCTTGAATTTGTATTTCTTGGGGTGGAAGTAGATAAATTGATTAAATAAACAATAAGACATTGACATCACGAGAGAGGTGTGACAGTACACCCTCTTCCATAACCAATCAAGTGTAGAGAAATGTTCTGTTCTGACACGGATGTGGGTTGGACATCTGGGTTTTAGGGTCCTATGCATCAAAGGATTTTGCCAATTCTGTGTCAATGGGAAAATGTATTGATACATATGGCCTTTAGGGTATAATTGAGGTTCTTGGTGTGTGGGGTTAGGTGAGACTGTGGTTTGCTTTCCTACCTGCGTGAGGCGAGGCCTTGTTTGCTGTCTCCTCTTCTTGAGCTGGCTGTTCCTGTCTGCTGATTCCTGACTTAGTCTCTGCCTCTTCAACTTTTCTTGAGGGGCCATACTGCTGTCATGGCCAGGGAGTAGTTTTCCTTTCCAATTGGGTTAGTTTAGACAAAAAACTAAATTTGCATAATCATTTGAATATGTATTTGTCTCTGAACCTTTTGTATCTTCGCCTTTACACTCATTTATGCACCGTCTGATGAGATGTGTTTTTATAATTATTTCTCTGATATTGTTACTATGTGATGATCTATGATTGGTACTGTATGTCGGTATTGTTGAGCATTTAGTTAACATTATTTAGATAAACTTTATAAATATACAAATGAGTCTGTCTTTATTAGAGGTGTTGTACTAGTTTATGAGTATGTATTGGAACCAAGTATTAGTTTGCCAAACCCTGTCAACTATATGAAGATAGCATCACTATAATTGGTATTCTAGGTTGAAGATACAAATTGAATTTTGGTAAGTTTGGTATTGGTTTAGAAATTCACAAACCCAGCGTGAAGGGACTTGTTGGGTAATAAAATTGGGCCTTGTCTGTAGAAAATTATTAGTACCAAATCGTTGGATCATCCCCGTATCTCCTTTTCCTCCAATAAGTGGTATTTCGAGAGACACTGACTTGAGAGATTAACAGAAAAAAAACATTTTATTGGGTTTTCGATGTTTGAATATTGTTACATACATTTGCCACATAAAACTACATGTGATACATAAGAGTTACATTAATACATCTGAGGCATACAATAGTTACATAGGAAGCATCAGGGGGCAACAGGGAAGCACCTTGGAGGTGGGAGTCACTCCTGAAGCAGGTGCTGCCTCCTGTAATCTTACCCAAGAGAAAAACGTAAACTTGTAACTTACGGAACAAATACTGGAATGGACGGTGGGGGGGATTAGAGACTACAGGCTCCAGCACATAGGCGCGTGCTTTGGCGTCTCTGTGGTATTAACAGCAGCCAAGGCACTTATGAGTTTCGGGAGGGTCTCATAAGGAAAGTGGGTCTCGCCCCCTAGGGAGGTCACCCAGCGAGATACCCAGTGTGGGCCTTGTGACTGACTGCGGGGTTAAAGCATCGTTATTAAGTGTTTGCCGAAAACGCATGAGCAGCATGGCCCATTTAGGGGAGATGGGGTGTCGGTGCACCCTGCGCACTTCCTCGTGTCAGATCCTTGGGTTGTTTCATAAGTCTAAATACGCCTAGGAAGCAGGCTTCCCAGGAATAGATATCCAGGAGTCCTGTAATTTCTCACAAAGTAGCATGTTATTGTGCCAGTAATGCTGCAAAGTTGGGCAAGCCCAGAACATGTGTAATAACGCTGGTTTAGGGGTGTGGCAGCAAGGGCAAGCAAATTGTGACTATGGGAAATGGCGATGGAGCTGTGCCGGCGTCAGACAGGCCAGGTGTAGAATGAAGAACTGTATATTTTTAAAGGGTGATTTCCAGGAATCCTTCTTTGGGAATTCTATAGCTCGCTCCCTTTCTTTATCATGGAGTGGCCTCCTGTACTCTTTCTCCCATTTTTGGCATAGCGTGGTGAGTGAGACTTGCGTCCATTCTTGATGACCTTATATAGCCAGGTGATGAGTTGATGGCCGGGGCCCATAGTTAACACAGCCTGAAGCACTAGGTGGGTTGCGGGATCGCCTCCAGATAGGTCCCAGAGGCGCTGGCAATCGTGTACGAGCTGCTGATGAAAGAGAAACTGACAGAGGGGAGTTCACTCTCCTCGGCTAGCTGGCCGAAGGGGAGAAGTTGTCCCTCAGAAAGAGTGCCTCCACCTCAAGGAGCGAGTGGTAGGTCCAGATTTGTAATTCCCGGGCTGTGTGTATCCCCTGCCACGGAACAGGCCAACCAGCGCCTGCAATGGGGTATAGAGCAGGGACCCCAGTGAAAGGCGGTGGATTCAAAGCATACTTGCCCTCGCTACAGTCTCTTGTATGTAGTGAGTCGAGACGGGCTGGGTTCCTGGCAAAAACAGGCAGAGATATGCCGGCAAAGGCCCAGACTCTGAGTAAGCTTCCCTGAGATAAGGCCTCACTGTCCAGCAAGACAGCCACTGGAGCTACGCCGCTAAGAAATAGGCCTCGAATGACTGGGTGCAAAGACCTCCCCGGTCTACTTACAACTGCAGCTTGGCTAGGGCGACTGGCCAGCGTCCATCCCCCCATAAAAGGGAGCAAAGCAAGGCGTCCAGTTCTCTGAAGAAGGAGCGGGATGGATAACTGGAAGTTTCATGAAATAGAATAGAAGGCGGGGCAAGAGGATCATCTTTGCCAGGGCAATCTTTTCTATAGGAGCTAGGGGAAGAGGAGCTAGGGAAGGAGTGTATACCCACCAATGCCCTGTGGTGGTTTCCCTTATACAGGTCAATGGGGGTATGATACAGATGGGTACCCAAGTAGCGAGGTGCCTGTGCGTGTCAGGTGAGGAGTGATTCGCCAATACATACCTCCAGCGGAGAGAGGTCTGGCCCAGAGGGTAAACATCAGACTTCATCCAGTTGATCCACAGTCCAGCCGTGAAAGCAAAGTCCGACAGCGTGGCCCGAAGAGGTTTGAGATTGGCTGAGATGTCCTGTATGTATAGTAGGGGAGAGAGGGGACTTCCCTGACGTGTTTCTCGAGTCACTAAGAAGGTAGCAAAGATGTAGCGGTCCAAGCAAATCTGGGAGGTGGGATTCAAGTACAATAGCTTTGTGTAGGCTAGAAGTTTGGGTCCCACTCCCATGGCCGTGAAAAGATAAGGCCAGGACAGAGTGGCAACGCCTTTTCCAAGTCATGGACAAGGCAGGCGGCGCAGAAAAAAAACCCTGCCCGTTCCTGCGCATGGAAAAGACGGCAGATGTTTTGGGAGGTGCTTCTGCCGGGGACGAAGATGTTCTGGTCACAAGCTCCGGGAGAACTTGGGCATAGCGGTCAGCTAATATTTTGCTTAGGATTTTACAAACCGCCCCTAGTATAGAATTGACTTTTAGAAAGTTAGCAGGGTTGGACTCCTCAAGGCGATGACCACATACTGTTGAGTGTGGCATTATTTTGTCCCAGAGTGCATCAAATCTTCCAAATCCATAATGGCTGATTTTCCAGCAGAGAGTCAATACCTGGCTAAACACACCCCCAGGGATGGCTTATTTCCTTAGACTCTCCACTACCATCTGCACATACCTTTCTTAAGCCTAGCCCTGACTCTGGGTCAAAAGTGTAAAAGTGTAACAGACACCCAGGCCTCCCCTCCGCCTTTGAAGAGCATGATTTACGACCCCACGCCCTGACCTGACATTCCTATGGACCTCTGCACTGCCCTCCCAGCAGAGCAACTTAGGGAGACTCTAGGGGTTCTAAATCTGCAGAAATATTACAGATTCTTCTGTTACTGTGCTCCTAGCATCAAAGTCGAATTTGAGCAGTACTTTACCACAATGTGGCATATAAAAACAGGCATATAAAAACTCATTTTATAAGGGTGTACCTTATAGATAACTGACCCCCCTACCCCTGGGATACCCAGGGGAGACCATGGGGGTCCCTAATATGCCAAAACATTGTAGGTTTTCCATTTTTAAGTGCCCCTAACACCAAAGTCGAGTTTGGGCGCACTTTACTTTTTAAAAGCAGTCCTGGCACCCAGGGCAGTTTTTAAACTGACCTCAGGCTTCAGCAGTGCACACATGCAAGTGCAGAAAAAGCTGCTGGCCTCTAAACTGCCTTGCCCCAGGGTACGGGGTACTTCTAGGCAGTTTCAAACCCCTGCCCTATTATATATTAGGGGCTTATGGGGTAGGTCATGCCAATTACAGGGCTACCCCACCATACCATAGTGTACCCTAGTGTGTTAGGTGTTTTAACTGTATTCTAATGTCTTCTTTTCAGCTTAGCACTGGCCCTGGGACTAGTTAGGCAGAGCCCAGGGTCAGTCAAAATCAGTTACCACAAGCATGTCAGGAAAAAGTGCGGGGGTGCCCAGGGCACAGGATGACTTTGCAACAAACGCGAACCATGACTCAAGTCAAGAATGGACCCTGAAGACATAGAAGAGCTGAGGACCCAGGGAACTACCCACGGTGAGTATCTAGGAACCCCACAAAGGTCGTGTGCGGAGTGGGAACACGACCGTGTGCTCAATGCTAGTCAATAGGTAAATCACAGTTGCAATTTTAAAGAAGGACCCTTCCCAGGGGACCCTGAAGAAACCCAGTGGAAGATGGAAGATGGAAGGTTGGAAAGTCACCCCACCCGTGGAAATCCCTTGAAGCAGGATACCTACACAAGGGAAGCTGGGTGCAAAGGTGTCAAGTGACTTTGGAAACCGCTGTAGACCACAATGGAGGACTTCAGGAAAGAGGCCGCTGGAGAAGAAGACGAAGGAGTCTGGTGGAACCCAAAGGTGCATTCATGATGAAAGGTACCTGCAAGCAGAGGGGACAGAGTCTATGCCACTCAGGAGTGACCAGAAGGCAATGAAGACGAATGCCCACTGATGTCTGAGATGCAGGAGAGGTTGATGGTGCCCTTGAAGTTGTAGCTGTGTTGACCAGCCGACACTGTAGAAGACAAGGAGCCATTCACGAGCTGTCCCACATTGTTTTGTGAATGTATCTAGGACCCTAATTAAATATTCCTGATTCATGCCCTTATGCGGTTATGATTAATCATGTCCTAATGAAGGCATAAGAATCTTACCCATATTCAGTCATAGCCCACGCAGCCCAAATACGGCAAGGCTACTTCCTTAGATTCCTAGAGAGCACAACGAGTTCTTTCGACACACCAAACCTTCAGCAACCTGGGAATTCCCCATGTCTTTGTTTTGATTTGTCATTGAACTCCTGCGAGCAGCAAAGGAACAGTCAGTTCTTAGTGACATCTTTTATTGACGTCTTATGTCCAACCTTACGTCAAACACTGCACCTTCCAGATATAAATATACCAACACTTGCCTTAAGCAACACACAGTGGTGTGGAGCAGAGCGGCTATCTACTTATCCGAAGCCCAGCTGATGCGAGAGCCGAAGAAAGCCGCCCCTGCCTTTTGACACACTGGAGAAGCTGCCTTTTCTCACGCCGAGAAATCCAGCTCCGGTGTTTCCAGTCATCCTTGCGGGTTACTGGGAAATCGAGTCCTGAGAAACGAGATACAAGACCTCCTTCATTCAATAACCAAGGTACGGAGCTGATTCAAACCTTAGAGAGAATTCTTGATTCAGATTCTTGGCAAAAATCCCACTTAACTTAAAACTGCAACTTACTTACTCCTTCCCACGTATTAGGCTTAGGTCAGGTACATCGTGGTAGGCGTATCTTAGAAGCACCGGTTGAGTTCATTAGTCAATGTTTTATGTATGTAAATATTTTATCCTTTTTAAAGTATCATATGGCTAAGAAACCATATCAATGCTTTTACAGTATTATTTCATAATACTCCTTTTACTGTACGCACTTTACTTCATAATAAGTATAGCAATTGTGGCAATTCATTTCTCTTGCATGAGAAAGAAGACTGCTCAATAAAATAACATATTCTATTGAAAACGTCCATCTTTCTATTTCTCTGCACCCTAATGAAATTAAGCATGCACGATTGACTGAGTGAAATAGCTGTCTATTGTTTTCACACGACTCTGGAGATACACTCCTTATTCTGGGGGAGCAAAATTGTTATGTTAGATGGTTGTTAGAAGCTAATCCCTTCTTGTCTAAATCAGGGAAGTTAACCCCTCCCTATTCATTCGAGAAAGTTTCTAGTGACCTCTGAGCTAGCTGGCAAAACTAATTAAGTCTAACATAGTCAGTAGAGACCTAGATGACCTCAGTCCTACGTCTACACTGCTGTTTATGTTATTCCAATGCGCAGAGCCTATTGGGAATATAGGAACTACAGTACATGGCGCCCAACGTTTGGTAAGGCGAGAATCTAACACAAGATACTAGAGTAACTCAGTCGTGCTTTTCACACAGACCCCTTTCTCTCGTAAAAACTCCAATAGACGTCTGGAGTAGGTGAAAGGTTAATATCTGCCGAAACCTAGTAGGATGAGAATCCTATGTATTAGTTTACGGTATAGTCAACGTTGAAGGATACAGTGTTCCAAAATATTGTGCACTTAATCTTTGTTTCCTTGAAACTTGATCTGCAACAAAAAAAATTCTGTCAGTAAAAATGTCAGATAGTGAGGATGAAAGGGAAAGAGTTAGACTAGCAGCTCAACTCCTAGCGGAGGATACAGTCCTCCAAAATGCAGACCCTGATGCAATACTCATCCCGGTCAATATAAGAAAAACCATAACTATAAAACTTATAGAAAATGGAGTATCACCAAGAGGTGGTACAGTTGTATTTGTGGTAGGGGCACATGAGTATCGGCAGACAGAGGTATTCTATTCCTGGATAACTTTTCCAGCAGCACATACAGTGACACGTGAGTTCCACTATTATAAAATAGCGGAATCTCCAGAGGAATACTCTCCTTTCAAGGAAATCGAAATTCCACTAACATACCAAGAGCACCTGCTCTTATTTAATGGCGCCCTAAAACATCAAAATCACATTACCAGGCTCGGTCCACTAGGTAGACCAGGAGCCACGTGGCTGGTTCTAGCCAGCTACACACCACACCCAGACATTGAAGGAATGTCAGACGGAGAACTTTTGGTTCAACTAAAACAATTATTTAAAATTCATAGACAATTGGTCCAATATGTCATGCGGACTTCAACAGTCCAAACTACAATTAAAATTCCTCAAAACACACCTCATTAGGGGAATACAAATAAAATTACACCACAGAATATTCAATCATGTCTTGGAAAAACACCCGCAAAACGGGAACAAATTCCCTTTTGGTTAGCTCAAAAAATCCCTCAGATAGAGGCAGTGTTTCCTGATACTACCGCTCACGAAAAACACAGAATTCTGACAATCTGTCTTGTAAAGATGAGTCCAAGAAATATTATAATTGTAGTCTTTATTGAAGAGTAAGTACAGGAACCTCCAGCTCATCCACAGCCTGCTTCACAGCTCAGTTTCATCTCTCAATAGATAACATTCTAAGCTGCTAGGCAACCATTAACATTCTACATTAGTCATCTCTACACACCTTCCCCCTTATATATCCCACAACAAAAACTTGAAGGAAACTATTATACAGAACAGAAAAATGAGTGAAAATCAATTCAACTATAAGGAGAAAAACACTTAGATACATTTCCCAAACTCCAAGTAGTCCCATCACACAGAATCACCACATTCTTCTTCACTTCCTTCACCTGAACAGGTTTAGAGAACTTGCTATCACCCTTGACAATAAAACCTCCACGTCTCACTACAACCCAATCACCAGATTTTATGTTAGGAAATTTGACACCTTTTAAGTGATCATAATGTTTGGCAGCAATGATTTGTTTGTTAAGCACTTGATCTCCAACCTCATCACGATTCACCCATACACATTCCCTGTCTTTCAACCACCCTGGTACTTCTTTCAAACCAGGTTCCATTCCTTTAAGAGAAATGAAAGGTGACACTCCAGTCATGGAATGTGGTGTTACCCTATAAGACCACATCAGCTTCTTCAATTCTTCAGACCAGGACAAACCATTGCACAAAGAAAGTTGTATATTGTCCAAGATCAGGCGATTAATCCTCTCAACTAAGCCATTGGCTTGTGGCCTAAATAAAGCAACTCTCTCATGTTTAATCCCTTTCCCACACAGGAACTCCACCATTTTCCTAGAAATTAATTGCGGACCATTGTCTGACACCAAGACCTTTGGAATCCCCTCATTCAAGAAGACTTTCTCAAGAAACTTAATTACTTTTTCAGTTGTAATACTCTCAGATGTCTCAACCACAAACCACTTGGAGTGATAATCCACCAAAACCATTAAGAATTTGCAATTTGTTCCCAACTTGGAAATAGGACCAATGAAATCTAAAGCCAACCTTTCCCAAGGACGCTCAGGAAACTTCATAGAAGAAATAGGAGGTTGACGTAAAACTTTGGTCTTGTCACTAGCAGCACAAGCATAACAATCTTTGACAACTGCTTCAACCTCATTATCTAAACTAGGCCACCAGAATGACTGACGTACACGCCGCTTAGTCATATTTCTCCCCAAATGACCTTCGTGTGCCATGATGAGAATTTTAGATCAAAGATTCTTCGGTGGTACTAATTTGTCTCTCCTCCACAGTTTCCCTTCTCTTACACTTAACTCTTCTGCAACATTAATGTAACCTTTAAACCATAAATCATTGCACAATTGCGCATCTCATCCATTAGAAATAGAAAACATAAGTCTTTCCAATACTTCATCTTCCAACATTGCAGCATCCCATTGCTCCAACCCAAAAGCTTGTTCTTCAGTATATCTCACTTCCTCAACATCAGCTTCAGACTCAATATCACTCACAACAACAGGTATTCTCGACAAGCAATCCGATACTATATTCTTCAATCCCTTCATGTATTCCACTTCAAAATTGTACTCTAAAACTGATAAAATCCACCTTGATATCCTCGGAGTAACACTCCCTTCTAAACCTTTGCCCCCCTTAAACAAATGAACTAAAGGTTTGTGATCAGTACGAAGTCTAAATGGTAAACCCCATAAAAAGTATTTGAAATGTTTAATCCCCCAACAACATCCCAAGGCCTCTTTTTCTATCACTGAATATGACCTCTCAGCACCCTGTAGTCTTCTAGATGCAAACCCAATAATTCTTTCCTCTCCATTACATACTTGCGTTAAAACTGCACCAATACCTATAGCGCTCGCATCAGTGGTGATAAAAGTTTTTGCTCTAACATCAAAGTGTCCAAGGCTGGGTACAGACAATATTCCATCTTTAACATCCTGAAATGCTTTTCCACAAGCATCACTCCATACAAATTCAACACCACTTTTCATTAATATCCGCAATGGTTCCACAATATTAGTAAAATTTCTCACAAACTTGGAGCAATACTCCGCTAAACCGAGAAAACTCCTCAGCTGATCTTTAGTAGAAGGAACAGGAGCATCTCTAAAGGCAGAGACAATACTTTTCTTTGGTCTGATTCCTTCCTTGGAAATTTCGTGGCCAAGGTAATTAACTACATCCTTCCTTAACTGACATTTCTCCTTCTGAATAGTCAACCCATGTTCTCTCATTCTACACAAGACACTTTCCATCACTTGATCATGATGATCAAAATCTTTGCCGACAATTAACACATCATCTTGGAAGCAAAGTACATCATTTATACCATGAAGAACTTTTCCCATGACCCTTTGGAACACCGCTGAGGCCGAAGCTAGTCCAAATGGCATCCTACGGTAACGAAAAGCACCCAGCGGTGTTACAAATGATGTCAAATGTCTAGATTCTTCATTGAGATCAATCTGGTAATATGCTGACGACATATCAATGATGCTAAAAACACACCCCCCGCCAATTGCCGTCAACATCTCTGAAATGTTTGGTAGAGGTTGGCGATCAACCCAAATGTTTTTGTTTAGATCGCGAAGATCAATACATAAACGAATCTTCTTTCCCCCATCCTTGGGCGCGACGACAATGGGCGCAAGCCACTCAGAAGCCTCAATAGGCTCAATTATCCCCAAATTCAGTAACCTATCAAGTTCAACTTGTAAAGGACCTTTCATGAGATGGGGAACAGATCTAACTTTGTGAACTACGGGAGTAGCATTACTTTTGAGAATAATTTTATGAGAAAAATTTCTCAACTTTCCCAATTCATCACAAAAGACATCAGAGTACTTTCCCATAATTAAGGAATCATAACCCTCACTATTTACTAAGCATATAGACTGAACTGGAACAGTGGCATTAGGATTTAAAACTATACCTAAATCTCTCTGGTGACGCCATCCCAATAAATTTGAACCTTGTTCAGTTAGGTACACTCTACCATAGAGTTTCTTGTTATCAAATTCAATTACCATCCATTTTAAACCCAAAATGTCAATGTTCTTTCCCCCATAGCCTACAGCTCTGATATCTGATGGATCCCAGTTATTTATATTAGCAGATACTCCCCATGACTTAATGTACATTTCCTTTGACATCAAGGTATATAAACTTCCAGAATCAATTAACATGTTTACCCCCACAGTATCAAACTTGATAACATAATGAGGTTTATCTAGCTTGTCAGTGCTCTCCCTAGGAATACCTGACAAATCAATATTGTTAATTTCAACCTCAACACCAATATTAAGTTGAAAAACCTTGACATTATCAATAGAGGGGATACATTCACAAAAATCTTCACAAGAATCATCAATTTGATGAACAGAAGGAATTTTAGTTCTACAAACCTTAGCAAGATGGTCTCTCATACCACATGTCCTACATATTGCATTCCTGGCCATACACTTCACACTGGAAGCAATATGACCGGGTGCACCACAACGGTAACATTTGATAGGTCGCACATTAATAAAGCCACTGTTTTGGTGAAATTCCCTATTCTTATCAAAAACTTTAGTACTGGGTTTATCATGAATTTTAGCCAAAGGTTTGGTTATTTTGGTTTCATCAATATTTGCATGAATTTCAGAATCTTTAGAACTAGAAACTTTCAATGCACCCTCCTTATTTACAATAGCATTTGTACATTTATCCATTTCTTTAATCCAAATGTCACTATGCTCCAACCCTTTTGCTATTTGAATAGCTTCTTCTAGTCCAGAATCTTTAATCAATAACTTTTCACGTACTCTCTTATTATTAGTACATCTAACTATCTGATCACGAATAAGTGAGTCTGTTAAAGTGCCAAATTGACAAGTCAGTGACAACCCTCTTAATGCACCAACATATGACGCTATATCTTCGTCAACTTTTTGTACCCTACAGAAAAACTTGTATCTTTCAATAACTAAATTTACTTTTGTGGTAAACCTTATTTCAAGCATTTGTAAACTCATTTCATAAACATTTGTAGCTTGTCCATCTCCACTACCAAGGGAAACTTCTGGAAGATTTTCATATAATCTACGACCTTCCACCCCCAAATTGTGTAGTAAAATAGCTTGCCTACGCACTGGACCATATTTATCAGCAACAGTGGCAAGAATGTAGGTAAAAAACAACTTTTTCCATTCCTTCCAAGGAATTATTGGTTCTCCAGGAGTTGGCAAAAAGGCAGGTGGAGTGGACAAAGCTTGATCAGACATTTTAAACAAATTGCACCTGTAAAGGAAGGAAAAGTTAGTTTAAAATAAAGAAACTAACATAACAAATTAAAATAAAAACCTTCAATTCTTGACAAAGTTAAGTCCAGAGTCACCAGATTATAAAGATCGAAATCTTCGTTTTCTTTGTTTTCTTCGTTCTCTGCAGATTTCCTCTTTAAAAGCAATTTCTTCGTTTTCTGCAGATTTCCTCTTTAAAAGCAGTAAGTGAAAGTTTTCCTTTTATCGAGGGTCGCGATTCGAAATCAGATAAAGTACAACGGGTGAAACACAGAAGTGAAGGGAACCTATCCCAACCTACTAAGATGGCCGCCAAACGTCAATTACACTGATTGATGAGGTGACGTAATAGATGCGACGTTCAAAGAAAAAGATCGAGAGTGCGCGCAAGCCGGCGCTGCATGAAGAAATGAAGATGCATCCCAGGAGCAGTTGAAAATGACCGGTAAGATATCGGTGTTAGCACACAAAGGTATAAAGCATTAGAGAAGTGCACGAAGAACCATTCTCAGCACTGTCACTTCCATAAGGTAGCGTTTTTACAAGCATTATTAACATTTTCATGGCAGAAGGCTTGTAAATATAGGCAGTAATTCACACGAACTTCCAGATGTTATTTTAAAATCTCCAATAAATTAAAATAGTCAATCTGAATGCAAATTAGTTCGAAGTTGAGTTCAGAATTCAATCAGTTGAGTGCAGAATTTAATCAATTACTCACAAATCGGTGGATGATGTATTTAAATTGTTCCAAAATCCAAGGGTGGAGGTACCCAGCATCTGCCCCTTGCGCAGAAAGGTTTCCCTCGTCGCCAATGTAAAGATGAGTCCAAGAAATATTATAATTGTAGTCTTTATTGAAGAGTAAGTACAGGAACCTCCAGCTCATCCACAGCCTGCTTCACAGCTCAGTTTCATCTCTCAAGAGATAACATTCTAAGCTGCTAGGCAACCATTAACATTCTACATTAGTCATCTCTACATGTCTCCCAATGAGGATCGCACCACATGTAGAGGACTGTGACACTTGGGGCACGGTCTTTGCTTCGATCTACACAAAAACACATGGTGTTCCGTCAATGGCGGTTATACCAGATGTACTAAGACAGATTCAAAATGAATACGGTCCAGAACCTGCTTTAACTCTGGGTATGAAATTACTGAAAGACTTCAAGCAGGTCTCGGCTATATTATTAGCCAACATAAAAGGAGAAGCAGCATGTGTGTCAATCCGCCAAAAATGTAAGGAAACAGATAAAACAGACCAACCTTTTGAGCTTGCTAAAATAATTGTAAAATGCTATGAAGAATTAGGCAGAGATAGTTTGGGTGGTAAACCAGTAAAACCCAAACTAATTGAAAATCTGACCAGGGTCCTGCGTTTAGCTCTCGAGCTTGCAAAGAGGCCATGACCAGCATGGGCATTGCATTGCGGTACTCTTCTCCCTTCCATCCTGAGGGAAATGCAGTTGTGGAAAGAAAAAAAACGTGACGTAAAGCAATCTATAACAGCGAGGGTATTAGGTTCGGGTGATGGGTGGGTCAAACATCTAACAAGTGTCCAACGTAGTCTTAACAATCTGCCAAGAAATTCTCTAAAAGGTTTCACTCCATACGAACTATTGTTCGGCACTAGAATGAAAATCCAGGATTTAGATTGTCATACTTCAGTGTTGGAAGAAAAAACCTTTGATATCAAAGATCGTTTGGCTGTTTTACAGGACTTGAATGAAACAAGAAAAAGTCTAAGTAACATAAAGTCTAAGCCAACAACCACTGAAGAACCACCTGTCCCAGCAAGACCTGTCTGGATTCCAAAGATTGGGGATCTGGTCAGAGAAAAGATTGCGGTGAAGAAGGAATTTGGGCCTTCTTACAGAAAAGCAGTACCTGTCTTAGCTGTCAGCGGAACAAGATCAGTAGTGCTACCGCCACTTGCTTGTAAAAAGGAAAACAGAGTGGTTTCCATCGACCTGGTGAAACCACAATCATGTGGTCAATAATAAGTAGTAGGCCCAGTGGACTCCCAAGAAATAGCAGAAGACCAAATCTTGCTACAATCCAAGAGGTTCAAACTGAAAGACTAATCACTTTCGATAAACCATCAGTGAATAAAAAAGAACTATGCAACAAAGCCATGGAACTTGTGCCTCTTGAAACCCAGATTACAACAGTTCAAGAAACACCAGTCTGCAACGATGTAGCCTCTGACTATACAAATATAACAAAAGAAAATGCAAAGATCAATGGAAATCCGGAAGCGATCCCACCAATTAACAGAACTGCATCTGGCTACTTTATCAACTTTGATGATTTTTCCGATGATCCGAGTGAACATGGAGACAAGCCAGCAACAAAAACTTTCAAAATGAAAATTAAAGAACTTTTTCGTCAACTCAAAGAAATATATCTGATTTCCCCTTGGATTGAACTATGAATTGTGTTAGGTGTACTTATCCTTCTACTTTGGCTAATCCTAGTTTTAATTTTGGGTACATTTATTGATGGAAAATACAGTACAATGGACACAGCAAGTCAGAACATCAACTTGGCCCTGAAACCACACAGATCCTCTCACATAGAGAAAAGAGAACTATCATCAGTAAACAACACAGCAAAGCCTATACCTGGTGGTATAGCATGGGACAGAACTGACTATGAAATCTATGGCCCGATAGAGCTCTTGAACTATACACACCAATTCAAGATTTCATTAAGTGACTTTGTGCCACCAAGTTCTTTTTCTGATGATTGGGACTTTGAAAACATTAATAATATGAAGTCAGATTTAGAAATGTCAGCAAAATTTAGAGAACATGATTATTTACAGGGCTCATCGAATTATGAAGAGATGTACTGTTATAACCACTATGGTCATCATTATCTGCATAAGTCGGCGAATCCTAGAAATGTTTTTACGTATAATCAGTGGGAACATTGTCCAACTCCGCCAATAGGCAGTTCGAAAACATTTTATGAAAAATTCCCATACTTTTCAGGGTTTAATCAGACTAATCCAGAAATCTTTTATTTCAAGATGGTAAATAAGACAGGAATGAAAAATATGCTGACAAATACTAAATTGATTTATTCTGAAAAATGTTATGATAAAATGTCAACATTTGGTTTTGAGTTTTGGAAAAACAACATTGAAACAAAAACCATCTGGGGAACAAAAGAATGGCAGGTACAAGGTCTAGAAGCATTATTCAGAGCCTGCATGATCCCAGAACAAATAATGTTCCTGAATGACACAATTCAGCAAACAACCAGTCTTGGCTTAGCTAAGCTAAAAGATTTAAATAACCCGTCTATACCAAAACCTATGCCTGATAGAAACACCACTACAGATGAGGGGTTAGACATGTCCTATATTTTAAAACAAAACAGAACAAATCCTGATTTGAAAAAATGGTTGTTCTGGCCCATAGACACAAATAACTGTCAAAATAGATTCCTGAACAAAATACAGGGGTTCAAACAGAACAGGCCAGACCCTAGATATTCCCAGAGGCAACATCCAGGGATAGTAACAACACATAGTGTAGGAAAACTATGCCTTGACTGGCTACAGAAATCCACACTTCCTGAAATAAAGCAACACTTAACTTTACTTAAAGAAGGTGCTGACTTGCGAGATTTCATAATGGGACCTCGCAAGCAGCGTCAAAAACGTTTCATATACGCCGGTATATACGCAGCTTACAATGAAGCTTGGAAAATGAAACAAATTGAAACTGCAGAAAAAATACGGGAAATTGACCGTATCAATTTGGAGAAATCACTTTCTGTAGTGGACAATGGGTTAACGACTCTGTCCTCCAGAATCTATTCACTGGACAGCATCGTATCATCTGCTATTGATATAATAGAGCAGGACATGCTAATGTTACAACATGGCCAGTCCCAATTACGTTCTATTGTACAGCTAGGTTGGACGTTGCAAAATCTGCGTTCAGGCTATGTGCCATGGTGTTTAATCAACACAACGTCATTGTTTTCTATCTTTAACCTTACTGATAATAACAAATCAGTTTGGCACAAAAAGGAGCAGACTATACGATACTGAGCATTGAAAAACTTGAGAGATTACCATTGACTATGTCAGAAAGACCTGTCATTGAATGTATAATACATGGCACCATTCCAGTCCCGATTACGACTTTTCAGATTCAATACTGCCAAAAATATATACCAGCAGGCCTGTATGAAAGGTTGGGGAAAGGATACATCAAATCATCCTGGAATGTACCTTACACACAAATGTTACAGTGAAGGGAAAAAAGAGGTATTTCTTAGTGGTAATGATTGTAAAAAATCACTAAGCAGTACACTCCTGTGTCAACTTGCATGGGGCCTGTGAAGGTTCTTCGAACAACCTTTCATGTCATCTTCAGGGCACCTCTACTACACAGATAGAGCCATTTTTCAGACAACTTTCCACCGGTAGCTACGTTCTAATAAGTGATCACAGCTACTGTGGCATGGTGCCAGGAAAACACTATCTAGTAACTGTGACGGCCAGGGTCATTTGCTCTATGCAAGTATTGTATCCAAACAGCAATCCAGACATGGAGGCGGCAATATGGCCTTATGTGAATATCTCTTCTATTCGAATTGATACTTTAAGCAGAATGAAGTCTATTCTTTTACAGATAACTGTGCCTTAAACCTCGTCCAAAGAGACGTATGACCTGCAAGTTGCAATTCAGAGGCAGAGATACATACCCTATTATCGACAAATCGCCCGGTGCATTTCGTAGAAAAGTTAAGTCATATCTTAAACATGTCAGATACCAGTGGCATCGCACATGTATTTAAGACAATTTTTTCGGGACTGCTAACACCCTTCGAAGCAGTTCTTGGCATCTTCCCGAATTTTTTGCATTCGCTCTTCGGTGGCCTCCCTCTTATTTTGGGACTCGTAGCAGGAATTTTATTTTTGTTCCTTCTGCTCCGATATGGCAAGCCAAGTCACAGACAAAACTCTGGCTACGATGGAAGAAACAATCCTAGCAATACGATACCGAGACCGTATCACTAAGGTCCTCGGATTGGCCCGGCTGAGAGATCTGAATACTACCTGGTTTCTTTCATTCAGAACAATTTGGCAAAATTGCATCTTACCTGTGCTACGATGTCTGCTATGCGGAGAAGAATGTGTGTTGGACGTTTGTCTTACACTACCATCAGCAGTACCAATGGATATCGACGCTTTGCTTTGTCCTGTAACGACTCATGCAACGTGTTGTCCCCAGCGGCTACCTATTTTGATGACGGCATTCGTTGAGACTTCACCATTGTGATTAAGTGGCGGTGAGGTACGAGATGAAAGCGGCACCACACAGGTACAACCTTCTGTGAACATTGCTGATCCTGACATCGATGATGGCAATGCATCGCACATTTGCACTATTTCCACCTTTTCGGAGTTGGCCCAACTTTCACCTACTGTTGTAGACATATTTTTTACCGGCCTATCATAAGTAATGTTCTCCCCTAACAACGAGAGTAATATTTGAAAAAGCGAGCCCTGAACTCTGAATTCGGCCTTCAGTTTTGATAAACAGAACTCCAAAAAGACAGTGAAACTATTTTTTTCTCCCTTCCCGAGAACGAAATTATTTTCCCCTAATTTCCAAAATATTTACAGTTTTTTGGCACATGGTACTCTGCTTAAAGTAGAACTATTCTTAGAGAACAGAAGTTCTATTTTTAGATACTCTAGAAACAATATTTTTAATCAGCCTCTAGCTTATGTACAATCTTATATAACTTTGTGATGAAATGGTCTCGATTTTTTTTTTCAATATTCAGAGCCATTTCATAAATTTAATTTTTTGCCTATATTCATATTTGCATTTCCTGAATGATAACTCTGCTTGAAAGCGTACAGTATAATACTCATTTCGTGTATCTATACCATTTCAAATGCATTTCATTGTATTTTGGGGTGGGTTGGAAAACACATGGATACCTATATGTTTATATATTGCTTAGTATTTAGTCATGATGGACATTATACGTGGAGTGGGTGTTGTGAATGTATTAAGGACCCTAATTAAATATTCCTGATTCATGCCCTTATGCGGTTATGATAAATCATGTCCTAATGAAGGCATAAGAATAGTACCCATATTCAGTCATAGCCCACGCAGCCCAAATACGGCAAGGCTACTTCCTTAGATTCCTAGAGAGCACAACGAGTTCTTTCAACACACCAAACCTTCAGCAACCTGGGAATTCCCCATGTCTTTGTTTTGATTCGTCATTGAACTCCTGCGAGCACTAAAGGAACAGTCAGTTCTTAGTGACATCTTTTATTGACGTCTTATGTCCAACCTTACGTCAAACACAGCACCTTCCAGGTATAAATATACCAACACTTGCCTTAAGCAACACAAGGTGGTGTGGAGCAGAGCGGCTATCTACTTATCCGGAGCCCAGCTGATGCGAGAGCCGAAGGAAGCCGCCCCTCCCCTTTGACACACTGGAGAAGCTGCCTTTTCTCACGCCGAGAAATCCAGCTCCGGTGTTTCCAGTCATCCTTGCCGGTTACTGGGAAATCGAGTCCTGAGAAGCGAGATACAAGACCTCCTTCATTCTATAACCAAGGTACGGAGCTGATTCAAACCTTAGAGAGAATTCTTGATTCAGATTCTTGGCAAAAACCCCACTTAACTTAAAACTGCAACTTACTTACTCCTTCCCACGTATTAGGCTTAGGTCAGGTACACCGGGGTAGGCGTATCTTAGAAGCACCAGTTGAGTTCGTTAGTCAATGTTTTATGTATGTAAATATTTTATCCTTTTTAAAGTATCATATGGCTAAGAAACCATATCAATGCTTTTACAGTATTATTTCATAATACTCCTTTTACTGTACGCACTTTACTTCATAATAAGTATTGCAATTGTGGCAATTCATTTCTCTTGCATGAGAAAGAAGACTGCTGAATAAAATAACATCTTTTATTGAAAACGCCTGTCTTTCTATTTCTCTGCACCCTGGTGAAATTAAGCATGCACGATTGACTGAGTGAAATAGCTGTCTATTGTTTTCACACGACTCTGGAGATACACTCCTTATTCTGGGGGAGCAAAGTTGTCATGTTATATGGTTGTCAGAAGCTAATCCCTTCTTGTCTAAATCAGGGAAGTTAACCCTTCCCTATTCATTCGAGAAGGTTTCTAGTGACCTCTGAGCTAGCTGGCAAAACTAATTAAGTCTAACATAGTCAGTAGAGACCTAGATGACCTCAGTCCTACGTCTACACTGCTGTTTATGTTATTCCAATGCCTATTGGGAATATAGGAACTACACTACAATCAGATGTCAAGGGACAAGAGGTCTTTGTCCGACAGGGCCACCACAAGCCTTGGCAGTGGCAAACAATGTAGTCAACGAAAAGGGTGCAGTGACGGGACCAGCAAGGTACAAGTGGCTCACCACGAGCAGGTAACTCAGAGAAGGCTCCGAGCAAGCAGGGGATCCCATTGAAGCCAAAGAAGAACCTCAAGAGAACGCGCAGGCCGAAGGCACAGGAGTCGCAACAGGACATCGAGCATCTCACCAATGAAGAAGGCCCACGGTCCAGAGGAGGCAGTGAGGGTGAACATCTTGGCTGCAGGAGTTTCTTGAGGTTGGAGCTTGGAGCCCGAAGATCTCTGGAGGGAGAGTCAACAAGCCTTGACACCGGAAAGTCGACGCAATGCGCAGGAGTTCCGTCCCAGCAGGTCCAACAAGGGATACTGGCCACAAACTTGGTATGAAGAAAGTGCAGGCCTCGAGGGAGTTGCAGTACCACCATCTGTATTGCTGAGCTTTTCTGAGTTTGTAGGAGCCCAGGATCAGCAGACCAGTCAGCTGCATTTCCGGGCCTGCAGATGTAGGGGAGTGACTCCTTCACTTCAAAGGAGATTCCTTCAGGTGTCTTGGATGTCCAGAGACCTGGTGAAGAATCTGTATGGAGCATGGGCACAGATGTTGCAGAGACCAGCAGGACAACAAGACCAGGAGCAGCAGGAATCTTCCCCGTTGCAGTCTTGGTTCCCTAAGCGAAGTCCAGAGTGTCCAGACAGTCGTAGTTGAAGTGGTATGTGATCTGAATCTTAACCCACGACAAATCTATGGACCCCACCCACAGGGAAGTCCTTAAATACCCTTAGGAAAGGTTTGGGACGATTCAGGAGACCCTCCCAGAGGAGTGGCTGTACAGTGGGGAATATACTACCATGTCCTTTGTCCAGTTTCACGCCACAGCGGAAGCCAACGTGTCCCAGCAGTCTTAGTGGCAATGGCAAGCGCCCTACCCTGTCCCAATACACTTAACCCTGTCTGGGAGGTGCCTTCCCCTGCTCGAGCTTGACTCAGCAGCAGGAGGGCAGAAACGTGTCTTTGGTCGGCAGCAGCCCTAGCTTGCTGTCCGGTACTGGTAGCACTGCGGGCCTCCCAAAGGAGCTTTACAGTGCGTTGAGTCATACCTTCCACACCATTTACGGTGTGGCGGTATGAGTCCAACATGTTTGGAACCAAACTTGACAGGGATTGTTACAGCCAGTTTAGAGATGGCCTTCGAATAATAACGCATGGCCACTCCATATGTCATAATGGCTGATGCACTTACATCCCAGGAGAATGGACTCCAAAGGTTTTAGGGGTGTCCTGCTCATGCCTGGACACCCTCACACTTAGAATCCAGCATCCTGCCTTCAGGATTGAAAGGCCTTCGTTAGGGGTGACATATAGGTTTTAAGAGCAGTGACCCCAGATATAAGGAAACTCATATCTGTCATAAGTGGTGCTCGCACCAACTTACCCAGGCTGCAACGGCAGGCCAATAGTCACAATTTGAGTAGTCTCTCATGGGTGGCATGATACATGCTGCAGCCCATGGGAGACCCCTGTTGTACCTATGCCCTGGGTAACGTAGTACCATATGCTAGGGACTTGTCGGGGTACATACACCAGTAGCCAATCTGGAGTGTACCCAAGTACTCACCATGTCCAATTTAGGGAAGAAGCCCAGAGACTGGGGTCCTGATTAGCAGGATCCCAGTCTGACTAGTCAGGAAAACATAATGACACCAGTAAAAAGAAGGGGTGACCATGAAAGCAGATCCTACTTTCCTACAGGCCACTCTCATCGTCCGTGACCGTGGAAGGGGGCCCCAAGACCACCACAGCCTGTAAGGCCCACGGGCGGTCGGTCTGCAATGATTTGTTCCAGGTTGGAAGAGATGGACAGGGATCCCCGGGGGAAGGACCTTGTGCAAGACTCAGTCCCCTTCTCGTGTCGTCGCTTGTTTCGGGGTCCTCAGGCACACAGGGTGTGATCTTTTTATTGCTGATCAGTCCAGTCCCATGCTTCAGCTGGGTCAGTGAAGAAGAAAGTGGTCCCTTCAAAGATTATCATAAGGCGCGCTGGAAACATCAGCGAGTATTGTATCCCCTGCTGGCAGAGGTGGCGTTTTACCTCTAGGAAGGACAAACGCTGGTGTAGTAGAGGAATAACATAATGTGATTGTTCTTCACTTGGGGAGGTCTGCTCTGCCTTCCTGCGTGAACATTGGATGTGGGGGAGAGCCTGGAGGTGACGTGGCATGCCTGGACGCTATGCGCCCTCTCAGGGGAGAAAAAGGGCGTGAGGTCTGATGTTGGAGTAAAGGACTTGAACCAGGTCTCTAGGCAGGCAATGGGGCCTGGCCCCTCGATTCCCTCCAGAAATCCCACAATTCGGATGTTGCTCTTCCAGGAACAGCCGTCTAAGTCATCCGCCCTACATTCTAGTTGTTTAACCCGGCCCTGGAGGTCACAGATCCCCACCTGGTGGTTCTTTGTGGGTGGTTGCAGGGCAGAGAGGGTTTTCTCACCCTCTGCGACCCTGTCAGCAAGCTTGCAGTGGTTGTAGCGGAGAAAGTTAGCGTCAGTGGCCAGGTCTAAGAACCTGTCCTCCATGGTGATCTTGGTGCGTTCTATGGCCACCAGTATTTTATCCAGCTTGTCAGATGGGGTAAAGGCTGGCGCGGTGTCTTCCTCTCTCTGCAGGGTGCTGAGGGGCGCTGCACAGGAGCTGGCGCCTCAGGCCCAGTAGTTGAGCGCAGTCTGCCCTTGGCTGGAGGCAAGCCTACAATGCCAGCCAGGGGCCGCCTTAGAGACACAGCAGCGGAGCAATTAACGCTGCACCCCTGACCTAGAGTGTGCCAATGGACCAATTAGAGCGAGAAGTTCTGCGCACTTAGGGTGGAGGTCTTGGGCAAGCTGCAGGCGTAACTGCTGCCTCCTCCTCAGGCCAGGCTCCTGCGCGCAGCGGGGATCCACCAGGGGTCCAGCCAGGGCCACCACCCTGCAGGGGTCGGCCTCAAGTAGACTGGATCAGGGAGGGAGCGCATAGTCAAAGCACGCCAGCTAGGCTGCCTGGGCCTCAGTTGCAGCACCGATTTGGGGGTCAGGAGCCATAAAGGCCCACCTCCAGGGACTCCACCATCGTTCCCACCCTGCGGGGGTCAGATCCGGCCAGGTAGGACCAGGCAGAGAGTCAACAGCAGAGCAGGGAGTCACCAATGCCCAGCCCCAGGCAATTTCAAACAAGGTAGGCTTGGGCCTATATTTACGTCCAAGCTAGGCCACAAGTACAACTGGTAAACAAGAATGTTTAAGTAGTTTGTGCGGATAACCCTTATTCTTTAATTTCATTGTCAGATTATTTGAGTGCATTTCATAATCCTCTTTTCAGGTGCAGTTCGTACACACTTGCAGATACTGTCCATAGGGTAAGATTTTTTTTAGGCTTTTTGGATGGTGGCTCTTGAAATCTAAGGCTGTATTCTTATCTGTTGGCTTTGTGTATAGTGTTAAAATTAGTCCAAATTCTTTAGGCCTTATTTCCACATCTAAAAACGTGAGGCTTGTGGTGCTGTGGTTCAAGCTGAATTGAATAATCAAATGTCTCACTGTCATGTAAATATCAAAAATGAAATATTTTGTATTTAGTCTTTGATGTACTGTTTAATGTATATGTCCGTTCTTTTCTTACATGATTTCAATGTCTCTCTTTATGTCAAAAACTACTGTGAAAGTAAATAGGTAAAATAAAAACACCAAACCTTGTTTATTTGTCAAAAAGAAGGTTTATTCTAAAGAAACTCAAGTTACTGACAGGTCCAATCCCCCCTTTTGTTTACCAGCCCCAGGCAATAGCACCTGCGCCTCAATTATGGCGCTGAACTAGGGGCCAAGTGTCACCATGGGTCACCTTCCGAGGAGGGCCAGCAGGAAGCCCCTCTCTGTCGTATCCAGGGCCGGGTAAGCATGAGGCAGAATAGTGCCCTAGGGCGCAGAGCCAGGCTCTCCACCAGAGGAGCTACCCCCGTACCTCGATTATGGTGCAGATCCTGGGCCTAGAGGAGGATTCAACCCCATAGCCTCCTGCCCGAGAACGCCACCACAGTCCTCATCTCTGAGGTATGCTGCCCAAAGTCTTGCCCCCTGCACCTCGAATGTGGCTCAGAGTTAGGGGCCTGGGGAGTTACCCCGCCTGAGCTCGTCGTTGCTCACACGCCCAGCAGCAGACAGTGTTGGGTGCCCCACAGGAGCATGCTCAAGAGGCTGGACTCACAGCAGCCCTTGCAGCCGAAGTCTTCACCGCCCTTCTCAACGGGGGCAGTGGGGACGGGCCCAGCTCACAACTGTATTTTAGGGCCCTCGGTGATCACTGCAATCACATCTTCTACGGTCACTGCCCATGTTGGCCTCCCAAGCTGGGGGAACTCAGGCAAGTAGGGCACGGGGAGGCCAAGAGCAGCGACACTCACTTTCTGCACCAGCGGTTGCATGCAGTCCTCCGCTGCATCTCAATCTAGGTGCCGAAGCAGGGGTGCCTATGATGAGACCTCCGGCGCGCCCCCTCGACCGGACACTCCGACATGAGGCCATCAACTCAGTGCTGCACATGTTTGCGCCTGCCCGCTCCGGTCCGGGCAATATGCGTCGATGTGGAGCCCCAATGTGGCCCCCAGGGGAAGCGAGGTCGGCAGACCAGTCTTCTCCTGGGGGGTTCGCGTGAGATAAGGACAGGGGGTTAGGTAGTGTAGGAGGTGGATTGAGAGGGTGAGGTTAGGCTAGGAGTTGTTATAAGGGGGCAGGGGAGGAAGTTCCTCCTCTTCCTGTCCCCAGCGCCTCAGGGAATAGGTTAGGGAAGTTTGAGACGTCGTAGGAGACAGACGGAGGCCGCTAGGCGTGGGGGCAGGCGTCTGAGCCTCCCCACGCGTCCCCCTGTTTTGCCAGCCCCGCTTCAGGGGCCGGAGGGTGTGGGCGGGGGGCGGCCCTCAGCATTGTGGAAGCACCAGTGGGCAGGGGAGACGGCACGGCACACAGGGGCCTACAGGCCGGTGTGTAAGACCAAGGGGAAGGGGCCCTTGAAGGCCCATACTGCGCAGCAGGCCCGGGTGCAACCAGAGGGGGACCCCCCGGCCCCTCCCAAGGGAGAGGGACAGGCTTTGGCTTTGCCAGGCCCCGAGGCCTGGGCTGATAGGTGGGATAGGATGTCTTTGGAGGAGAGGATTCGCGACCAGCGTCGATCATAGAGGAGACAGAGAGGAGGTGGTAGGTTTTATGTGCAGCGAGGGAGGCAGGCTGGGGTCGCGTGCCGGGGGGCGCAGTCCCCCGGCGCCAGTGAAGGACACAGGAGTAGGCAAGGGCAGGCCACAGGGACCTCTGGGTCTCGTGGTGATTGGGTCTGGGTAGAGGGGGCAGGGACTACTTTGGTGGCACAGACACCTGAGGGCGATGGGGCCTCCGCAGGCGCAGACGGCCTGGGGAGGGAGGGAGCACGCCAGTAGTGGAAGCTGGCAGAGGCAAGGGTGGGCCGGCGGGGCGCAAGACGGCCTCGAAACGCCGGGGCGAAGCAGCAGGGGGGTCCGCGGCAGCCTGCCCTATATCGAGGGAATGGGCAGCAGCTGTTCTGGACTGCGAAAGGTGCGAAGCGAATGGTGAGTGAGGGGCAGAGAGCAGTGATGAAGGATGTGGAAGAGGAGCAGCTGGACTATGAGGAGGATGATGAGGAGCTGGAAGAGGGTGAAGTGCGTGATGAGGTGTGTTTGGGGAAGAATGAGGTGGCAACAGGGAAGCTTGGTGTTTTATAGGCGCGGGACAGCACCAGTTGGAGCACACAGGTGTGTCAGAAGACGGCGGATGCCAAAGGGAAGGCCCGGGAGGTGACAACGAAAATTTCAGGTGAGGATGCCTGGTGGGATGCGTGGGATGATGGTCCAAAGGGGGGCGGGGGTTGCAAAAAGGCCTGCAGGTCGGTGGGTGTGGGGGATGGGTCTGTCAGTGACGCAGGGACGGTTGGGGATGTGTTGGGGGATGTACCTGGGGGAAGTCTCAGGTGGTGGTGGCCAGTATACAGACAGACAAGACTGAGGACCCGGGTGGGAAAGAGGACAGGGGGGACAAACACAGGAAGAAATTGCCGTACGTGGGTTTGGCGATGCCACTCGTGTCTCATTTGTCAGAGAAAACGAAGGCTAGAGTATGGAATCATGAGCACGTGGATGTGTTCAAACTGTTGCATCGGGAGATTCAGACCAAGGAAGGTTCCAAGGAGGAGGAATGGGAGTTGACGAGGCGGCCGAGGGTGCCCGTAACTATGGAAAATTGGACATCGGCGTTTCTGATCCATGCCTGCATTTATTGTGAGAAGCATCTGGATAGGGCGATAGCGTTGTTTAAGTATATGGATGTGATCAGATAGGCCCAGATGCATTTCGGTGGGTTTGCCTGGCTCAGTTACGATGAGGAGTTTAGGGCCAGGATTGGTGCCAACCCAGATAATGCTTGGGGGATGTCGATCAGGAGCTTTGGGTACAGTGGATGTCCCCTACGCAGGAGGCGGCGTCTACACACACGGCCTCCCGGTTGCCTATCGGTCTTTTCAGTCGAGTCCCACCCAGTCTGGGGCAGGTGGGCAGGTTTCTTCCACTGGATCAGGGAGCCAGGGTGCTTACACAGGAACCGCTGGTCAGCAAACCAAGCCTGGGGGGGGGTCACCACTTGGGCCTGCTGGAACTTTAATAAAGATTTCTGCACGCGTCATCCCTGCAAGTTTAAGCACAAATGTTCCAAGTGCGGTGGTCGACACCCCGTCACGCAATGTTTCATGCTTGCCACACCCTCCAAGCAGTGGAGGATCACCAAAGGACGGGGACAAACTGGGCCAAAGGGCCCCTACAGCGGTTGATGTGGTGGCCATGGGGCCGTGGCTCTCTCGGTACCCTGATAGGGAGGCAGCACTGAGGCTTCAGTGGGGGTTTCTGGAAGGGTTTCGGGTAGGTTATCAGGGTCCTAGTGAGCGTACATGTTCAGAGAACTTGCGGTCTGGGAAGGAACTACCGGGGGTGGTGGCAGCAAAACTGCACAAGGAAGTCTTGGAAGGTAGGATTGTGGGCCCATTTGACACGTGGCCGGTGCCAGATCTCATTATATCACCGTTGGAAGTGGTGCCTAAGAAGGAGCAAGGGGAGTTCAGGCTGATTCACCATCTGTCCTGGCCGGAGGGGAGTTCAGTGAATGATTTCATTGCGGAGGAAGATTCCAGGGTGTTGTATGCTTCGGTCGATGACGCCATTGGTCTGGTGCGGGTTTGTGGGCGGGGAGCGGTGTTGGCTAAATGTGACATCAAGTCGCCATTTCGCCTCCTTCACATTCACCCAGCTGACTTCTCCTTGCTGGGGATGCAGTTTGAGGGGGCCATCTTTGTGGATCGGGTCTTGCCGGTGGGTTTTGCGATTTCCTGTACGCTATTTGAGACCTTTAGTTCCTTTCTGCAGTGGTCCTTCGTGGACAGGAGTGGGCACCGGCTGGTGTCACACTATCTTGATGATTTTCTGTTTGTAGGGAGGGGACAGACGGGGGAGTGTGGAGCGGCCTTGGTGCAGTTTCAGAGCTTGGCTCGGGATTTTGGAGTTCCTTTGGCGCCCGAAAAGACGGCCAGACCCAGTTGCTGTTTGCTCTTTTTGGGTATTGATCTTGATTCCGTGGCATGGTTGGCGCGCCTGCCGGAGCAGAAGGTGGAAGAGATGCGGGTTTTTCTGTCTCAGGTGATTGGGGTACAGAAGATTGATTTGAGGTCTGTGCAGCGTATCCTGGGGCAACTGAATTTCGCCTGCAGGGTGGTGAGGGCCGGGGGGATGTTTTGCAGGCACCTCGGCATGGCCATGTCTGGGACAGTGCTCCCTCACCACAGAGTCAGAGTTACGCTGGGGGTCCGTTCGGATCTGCTTGTGTGGCTCAGTTTTTTGGACGACTTTAACGGTGTGTCTTTGGATTTTGCGCATGATAAGATGGTGTTGCAGGTGCAACTCTATTCAGATGCTGCTGGCG
Source organism: Lissotriton vulgaris (assembly GCF_964263255.1). NCBI lineage: Eukaryota > Metazoa > Chordata > Amphibia > Caudata > Salamandridae > Lissotriton > Lissotriton vulgaris. The sequence goes on along the minus strand of NC_141687.1, from coordinate 1,991,943,070 downwards.
CAGGCAGTTTTGGAATTTTCTGGGATGGGCGATGGTGTGCGGAACGGATGTATGATGATACATCGCCAACCATAACAACGCATGCAATACCACCCTGCTTTCAAATCGTCAAAGGCATTACATTGCATGCATTTACTGCGCATGCTGTTGCCACGCGATTGTAGTGTTTCTACGGCATTGGGGCATTACTACGCAGGTCACTAAATCGACTGCTGTTACATCGTTCTTTGCACTGACTTTATGAAGTCTCTAATATACAAGAGAGTGCAGGTAGATAGCGGGGGCAGGTTGCATGGACCTGCTCACACTAGGTATGGTGTGTGGGTGGCGGGGTGCCCAGTGCGAGAAGCTGCAAGCGGACTTCCTGCGGCAGTGTGAGCATGCTTACAGCCGTGGCCGAGGGCAGCTCAGTGCGCGATTAAGGTATGTAGGAGGGGCAATCAAGAGCCAGCAGCCCGTGAGAGGGAGGGTAATGGGCACAAGGAAGAAGGCAAAAAAGCAAGGGGACATAATGAGAGAATGTGAAGGAGCAGGAGTGGGAAGAGGGGCCATTGGGCATTGGGCACATTGGTCAAACGACTGGGGGTCTAAAGGAGGACGGTGAGGGCATTTTGGCCAGCAGGCAAACAGGACAAAAGGTACCCGATTAACCAAAAGGGGCCCTAAAGAGGCAGATTACACCAGACAGGGTCAGCAGGTTGACATGGGGGGTATGGCTTGGGAAGTGAGCAGGGAACCGTTTTGAAGAAGTTAAAGAGTTGGGGCAGAGGAGGTTGTAGTGCCAATTCGTCATCTGACGTCATCTGTCATCAGGTCCGTAGGCATCATCACAGCACGCGTTGTCATTGGTAAACGCAGGCATCATTGCAACACTCATTGGTAGCGTGACAGCACGCGTTGTCATTGGTAGCGTGCATCTTAATTGCATCATCGCAGCACTCATCGGTAGTCATGTGCACACAACGATGGGCCTACTTCGCGGGCAGGCACATCACAACCACGTTTACGATGTGCTTACTTCATCTTGTATGCATTGTGATTATAGTCATATTGTATTAATCTTGTGTGCACGCAAATAGTCATGTGTACGCAACGATGTGCTTCGCATTAATTCAATTATTGCGTACACACAAGCATAATGCGATATGACTATAATCACAGTGCACACAAGATGAAGTAAGCACATTGTTGCGAGCACACAGTGATGTAAACGTGGTTGTGATGTGCCGGCCCGCGAAGTAAGCACATCGTTACGTGCACATGACTATTTGCGTGCACAGCAGTAATGTCTAAACAACTGTAGTTCTGTCCCCAGTGTCTGCGAGGGCCGTTTGAAACTTAAGCCTGTACAACACTACGATGAATGTGCAGGTTCACCCGACTTTCTGTTAAAAACTGGGACATTTTTGATTTTAGGAGGAAGTGTTGCGACACTGGGACTGTCCGTGCAAATCTGGGACATATGGTCACCACACACCTGCCTCTTTTCCATTTTGGAAATATGTCTGTCTAATCAAGTAGGCATGAGTTTGTATCTGCGCCTGGTTTGATTACTGGTGTTTGCTTTTCTCTACCTGCCATCAGCTCTACTTCTACCCGATATCTAGATCTTAAAAGCAAGCCTGCCTGTTCGTTTGCTTCAACTCCATAATTGCAAGCGTCTCTACTTAATGTAATAAGTGCATATATGCGTGGCTGTTTTTAGTTTTATCCAATGTGCGCGCCTGACTCTAGTCACGAACATACTACCATTGTTTGCCTGTTTCTACCCCACTCTGTACATGCGTCCGTGTTACGTCATTTGAAAATGTAGTAGAATACAATTCTGCTCCAGGGACAGGTGTGATTGTCCATCTGCCGGTCTCTGTATTTGTCTGTATCTGCATGTGTGTGCATTCCTCTCTCTGTCTCATGCTTCATTTTTATGCGCCTTCCATCCCATTTCACAATTTCTGTTAGTTATAAGCCTGAAGCTGCTGTCTGTGGTGTATAAGAGGGCGCATATATTTCTATCTGAACGTGTCCCTAACAATAGCACAAGGCACATTTCGTATTTTGTTCACTACCTGTGGACCATTGCCATGTAAGAAGACTTAGTGACCTTAATCTGTCATGCCAGAAACGTGGATATTAAATCTGGTAGGGAAATCATGCAGTAGAGTTAAGGGCTGCCTGCTGCCCTGGCACGCAGGCGCAGAAGACCTGTAGCTACCTGTCTGTTGTTCCCGTGTACAGACCCGTGCAAAAGAGAAGACGGTCGCCATAGCGCAAGGAGTACAGTATTACACCAACGCGACCATATCCACCCCAAACCACAAATAAGGAAACATACTACTACTGCTATTGTAGCTAATATTGTAACTAATGGCAATACTTATACTAAATACCTGTGGCGATGTTAATACATTCATCCACCCTTTCATCCGTCCATCCGTACATCCTTCATCCACCCTATCATCCACCAATCCATCCACCCATCATTCATCCACCCTCCTTTTCACACATCCATCCATCATCCACCCACCCTTTCATCCATATCATTCATCAACCCACCCTTTCATCCATCCTTCCATCCGTCCATCCTTCATCCATCCACCCTTTCATCCATCCATCCACCCATCATTCACCCATCCATCTTTTCACACATCCATCCACCCATCAACACTAATCATTCATCCACCCATCCATTCATCTGTCCATCCTTCATCCATCCACCCTTTCATCCATCCATCAACCCATCATTCACCCACCCACCTTTTCACACATAAATCCATCCACCCAAAACTAATCATTCATCCATCCATCCATTCATCCGTCCATCCATCATCCATCCACCATTTCATCTCTTCATCCCTTCATCCATCCACCCATCATTCACCCACCCTACCTTTTCACACATCCATCCATCATTCATCCACCCTTTCATCCATCCATCCATATATCCACCCTTTTATCCATATCATTCATCCACCCACCCTTTCATTCATCCATCCATAAATGGCAAATTGCGAATTGTACTATTGCGAATTGTACTAGAGAAACAGTGGCTAGTTGATGGGCATTTTCATCTGTCAGTCCGTCTGTGCAATTATACCATCACATTTTCCCGTCTGTGCCGTGTGAAATATTTTGCCAGTTTTCCAGTTTACAATAATAACATCGCTTTAACGTTTACATGCCGGTTTTGCAGTCCAGTTTATAATAATATCAAGTCATCGCACTAACGTTTACATCCCAGTTTTCACGTCTTTGCGTGTCTTACAATTTCAACATCAATGCTATTATCGCATCGCAGCAATGCTTACATCGCATTAACGTTTACATCGTAAAGGTGCGTTGTTCTGGCATACGTTGGTATGCCTTACGATGTAGTAAACGTTTAAGCGTTGCTGTGCCTTACGATGTAAACTTTATTGCGATGTTATAATTGCGTTGTGATGTCCCGCGAAGTGATCACTTTGTTGCGATGGGTGTTTGCCGTGCGGAACAGTGGCCGGACCATTGGCTGAAGCAGGGCAGGAGCATTACTTTCTCAAATTCTTCCCTCTCTTGGTGGCATTGAAGGTGTGGGGTCCTGAGTTTCAGAACAGGTCAGTTCTTTTTCATGTCGACAACAGGACAGTGGTGGACCTGGTAAACAATCAGAAGGCAAGGGACATGCGTGTGTTGCGCCTACTGTGAAGTTTTATGCTGCTCTGTTTGCGATTTAATGTGTTGTTTCATACGCAACATGTCCCTGGGGCAAGCAATGACATTGCGGATGCGTTATCTCGTTCGCAGTGGCAGCTTTTCAGGAGGCTTGCGCCGGGACCGGAAGCTTGCAAGACTAAGGTGCCGGAGGGTATCTGGGCCTGGGGGAGTGAGAGTAGAGGGTTTGGTGGAAAGATCTATAGCGAAAGCTACAAAGCGCTCCTACAAGTTGGCGTGGTCTGAGTTTGGTGCCTTTTTGGGTTGGAGCAGGGATGCATGGCGTATGCCCAAGGGTGACTGTGAGCAGGGAGTTATTCGATTTGTGTTGGACTGCATGGACAGGGGATTGTCGCAGACAACGATTTCTGGTAAACTGGCAGGGATTTCCTTTTACAGCATGTTATAATTGGGTTTTGATACGGCTAGGAGTGATTTGCTGAGCAGAATGTTGAAAGGTTGTAGTCGGGTGAGAGGGAGGGGGGAGGGGGAAAAGGCGCCTAGGGAGGCGATTACATTTGAGTTGTTGCGGAGTTTGTTGGCTGAGTTGTCACATTGCTGTTATGATGGCTACGAGGTGGCTTTGTTCTGTTTGTGCATGATTTGGATGTTTTTCGGGGCTTTTAGGGTGTCAGAATTGGTGGGGAGAAGTGGCGCACCTGGCAGAATGTTTGAGGATGTGCGTTTCGATGGGTCTCGGCTGGGTATTTGATTGGGACGTTCTAAGACGGACCAGGTCGGACGGGGCAAGTGGGTATGGCTGCGAGAGAGTGGTTGCGCGGAAGTGTGCCAGGGGCGTGAGTGGAGGGGGTTTTGTGGTAAAGTACAGCGGTCTGTAGGGGAGATATTTTGGCATGCCTCTCAGAGGCGTTTGACTTCCTTTCAGTTGCTGGCGGTGTTGCGGATTGCGCTGCGGCGCGTTGGCAAGGATCCAGTTCGGTATGGGACGCACTGGTTTCGGATAGGGGCGGCCACGGCAGCAGCTGGGTTGGGCTGGTCGTGGGATAAGATTAGAAGGATTGGTCATTGGAGGTCTCGCTGCTGCAAACGCTATGCGGGGAGGTTTTTTGGGTAGAATGGGCTGCTGCGGGTGCGCTAATACTGCCTTAGCTGTGGTGCTAATCTCCTTTTTCTTCGTAGGTTGCGTTCGGGGGCCAGGAGCCAAGTCAGTTACCTGTATTGTTGGGCACTCATTTGTTCACTGGGCCTCAAAGTATGCAGACAGACAGGTGTACGGCTGTAGCCTGGGCCTGCGGAGCAGCCATGATGAGGTCCATGGGTGCGGTAAGAGTGGGATGCGATGGGGTGCTTTGTTGCCCTGGTTTACGAATAAGGTGTCTCAATTGGGACGCCCGGACATGATTTTTATCCACTTGGGGAAAAATGACTTGGTCAAGTGTTGGACCTGGCCTCTAGCGTGGTGCCCCCCCCCGCTACCCAGCTCCCCGTTAGCCCAGCTCCAAACTTAGAAACCCCTGACTACCCTGCCCATGTCCGACCAAACGCCCACGGCCCGCAGCGGCCTGTCCCCAGCCACCTTCCCAGCCCGCGCGCCCTAAACCCGCAAGGCCCCATAGGCCCACCGGCAGCCATTTTCCCTTCCCGAGGTCCCTGACTCCGTGGGCCTAGCATGACCCCAGACCCAGCGCAGCTTAGGCTCCAGACGCGCCAGCCCCCGTTGGGAGGGTGAGGGATACCCTAGTGAGAGAAGACAAGGAGTTTCGATGGCACCTCCGGCCTCCCCTGAGAGACTGGTTTCTGTCACACCTCTGGTCTTCCCCTGGGGGCCAGTTTCGATTGCACCTCTGGCCTCCCCGAGTGCTGGCTCCAGACCTGCTGGGCGTCTGGGAATTCCCGGACGCATCCTCAAAGGGATCAGGACCAACCGCTGGACCTCACCCACAGGCTGCCCCCAAAGCCTCGGACCTCCGCCTGCGAGGGTCCGGACATCAAAGGGCCACTGGACTATATCAAGGCCCGCCCCTGAACTAGCGGGCAGTTGTATCTTGGACAAGGAAGCCCTGCTGATCTGATCGCGGCTGAACTGAACCTCGTAACCTCTTCGAGCCCTGCTGACGCTGTCGCGGCTCATTCTCGGAACTGGAACATCGGAGCCCTGCTGACCTTATCGCGGCTCAAGCTTGAACTCTGAAGCTCGACACCGAACCTCTTGAGCCCTGCTGACGTGGTCGCGGCTCCTCACAAACTACCCTCCGGATCGAGCCCTGCTAATTTCGTCGCGGCTCGAGGAGTACTCTAGTCCGGCTGGACTATCGACGCTACCAACACGAGTTGAGTCATCCTCAATTGAGTAGAATCACCAGTGCAGCTACCATCTTCCGTAACCTCCCGGCTCGAGGATTGAGAGCTGTACGCAGGGTACGCTACGTACTGGCCTATGAGACTGAGACTGTCCCGCTACCCCTTTCCTGAAGCCTTGAGACTTTTGCGATCCCTCGATCGTTGTATATAAGAGTGCTAATTCTTTAACATGATTATAAAGAAGTTGATATCGAGAACCCACGGTGTGGTGTCTGTTTATAAGTGTGGTGTGGTCCTCGTGTGTACAATTCAATACTTGAGGTCTTCCCCGGTGGGGATCTCTCGTTAAGGCTCGGCATTATTGGTAGAGGCGGGTCACGGAGGAGTCGGGTAGACATAACCTGGCCTCTTGGATCGCCCCTTCTAACATTGGTGGTAAGCGACGGGATCAGAGCCTACGTCTAAGAATCGTACAGTAAAGCGACTGACACACCACCCGAACAAGGGCAACCATGAGTATCACTGGAACCAGCGAAAAAGTCCGCATTTCAGAAAGAACACCTGGAAGATTATACCCACAAAGAATTAAAACAATTCTGTAAAGATTTCCACATCGCTACCACTGGGTTGAGCACCAAAGACGACTTCCAGAAAGCCCTGACGGCCTGGGTAGAAGCCGGGGCCCCCCTCCCCACGACAGAAAGAAATGGTGGAGAGGAGGAGCCGCCGACCGAAACTGACGGCCTGAGGAAAGAGGGACCCGACTCCCTACCATGGAATGCCAGCACGGAGAGAGGTCTGTCGATAGAAGAAATGACAGACCGAGAGCGCAACGGAAGCCACGAGCTAGAACTGGCCCGACTTAAAATCGAAGGAGAAATAAAGCTGGCGGAAAAGAAACTAGCCGTAGAGCAATTACGGCTGCCAGGAGAATTGGAAGAGAAGAAGCTCCAGCGGGAGCACGAAGGAAAGAAACTCCAACTCGAACGCGAGCGCAGCTTGAAGGAACTCGAAATTGAAGCCCGGAACGAGGAAATCCGACCCCCGGGGAACAGAGACCCTGGTCCCCCGGTTGAACAAAAAGTACACATCCCCAAGGATGTGGTGAAGAAATATTATAAAAATGACGAGATCCAGCAGTGGTTCAAAGCGTACGAGGTCGCCATGACCGCCCACCGAGTACCTGAGAAGGATTGGGGGGCCGGATTATGGGGCCGCTTCCTCAGCGAAGGAAGAGACACCCTGCTGGATCTGCCCTCTTCCGTCATGAACTCCTACACCCATATGAAGGACGCCCTCATGGCACGATATGTGCTCACCCCGGAGATGTACCGGCAGAGATTTAGAGACTGCAAAAAGATCCCCGGCACCACATGGGTAGAATATGTGAATTTCTACAGCCGGGCCTTGGAAGGGTGGATCAAGGGCAGCAAGGTGACCACCTTCGAAGGACTTGTAGACCTCATCGCCTATGAGTACCTATCCAACAATTGCTTTGTGGAACTGAGACAGCACCTTCTGGATAGCAAGTTGGCCGACCCCCGGAAGTTGGCTGTCGAGGCTGATCGATGGGTGAACACAAGAGTCCCACGAGGTCCTGTGGGAGACTATGGCCGAAACGAACAAGGATCTCCACGTCAGAGAGGCGCAGGGAATCAGAATAGACAGAGGGGTTCCCAGGCAGGGCCTCCCCGCAGCCCCCCTAGGAACCAGCCAGGGACCCCCCCCCCCCGCCAGATGCAAGGGCCGGATTCCCGCCCGTTAGACCAGGACCCAGAATAAGCACAGCCTGCTGCCGATGTAACCAAACAGGGCTTTATGCCAATGACCCCAACTGCCCCTGCTCAAGAAGACCCCTGCTGCAAGTCCCCCTGCGCGCCACCTCGCCAACGTAGCCCTAGAAGAAGAAGAAGAGATAGAGGACCCCGAGGGGTGGGAACCAGCAGCCATGACCTTAGTCTCCCTGAGGGATAGAGAAATGGTCCCCGGAACCTTCCTGCCAGATAACACAGAAAACAGAACACAGAAAAATAACACAGAAAAATATCGACAGCAAGTGACTGTCAACGGGCACCGCATAGGAGCTCTCCGAGATACCGGGGCCAGAATCACTGCTGTGAAGGAGCACCTAGTCACTCCAGACCAGATAGTACCCCATGCCTCCTGCAGAGTGATCTCCGCTGACAACTCCATCCACACCTGTAGAATAGCTCAGGTCCCATTCGAGTGGGAGGGCGTCTCCGGAGAGTTACGAGTAGCAATCCGCACAGACATGCCCGTGGACTGTCTCCTCAGTAACGATCTAGAGGGCTCCCCCTGGAAGCAAGTAGAGCGAAAGACTCATCTCGAGATGGTGGGCCTACCCGAGTGGGCCTGCGTGACCACCCGATCCATGGCGGCCCGGGTGTCCGCCACCGAGGAGGTGGTACCCGAAAACCCTCGCCCCGTCTCCGACGAGCCGGAGGGCAGCGGGCAGACTGAAGGCCTTGACCTCTTTCCCCGCGAAAGCAGCGACCCCGACCCAGGTCCCCTGGACCAAGCTGGTGGGCCAGCCCCGAGCAAGGACGATCTCCCCGACTTGGCCCAGTGGCGCCAGGAGGGGGGACCCTCCCGAGAGGAGTTCTGCCTGGAGCAGACTTCATGTCCCTCTCTAGTGGGGCCGCGGCAGCACGCCGCCGCCCAGGCCGCTGGTGACCAGTCCGGCTCCCACCACGTCTATTGGGAAAATGGCCTGTTATATAGCGAGCAAAAGTCCGCCGAACTAGGGTCAGCCCGGGTGCTGGTGGTACCCCTACGTTTCCGCGGCTTTCTATTGAACCGGGCACACTATGTGCCCTTGGCGGGACACTTGGGTCAAGACAAAACGTACCACCATTTGGTCGCCCATTTCTACTGGCCTCACATGCACGCTGATGTGGAGGCCCACTGCAGACTCAGCATTTTTTCTAACCGGTCCTTTTGTGCGGGAGATACAGGCCAGCGGAAAGAGCGGAGGAAGGCGCAAGGCCCCCATCCAGCCCTTCCCCGTGGCCAGTACCCACTTTGAGCGGGTGGGAATCGATATCGTGGGGCCTCTTGACCCCCGAACGTCCTTAGGACACCGGTTCATTCTGGTCCTGGTGGATCACGCCACCCGATATCCCGAGGCCATCCCCCTCTGAACGGTGATGGCCCCCGTAGTTGGGCGGGCCCTCATGGGGATCTTCTCCCGGGTGGGATTCCCGCGAGAAGTAGTGAGCGACCAAAGAACGAACTTCATCTCGAGGTATATGAAGTCTCTCTGGCAACAATGCGGCGTGACGTACAAGTTCACCACCCCATACCACCCCCAAGGTAACGGCCTGGTCGAGCCGTTCAACCGCACCCTCAAGGGGATGATCATGGGTCTCGTGGAATCCCTGAGGCGCAAGTGGGACGTCCTCCTCCCCTGCCTCCTGTTCGCGTACCGCAAAGTCCCCCAGAAGTCCCTGGGGTTTAGCCCCTTCGAGCTGCTCTACGGGCACCCCGTCCGAGGACCCCTCAGCCTGGTCAAGGAAGGGTGGGAGACGACGTCCTTGGAGCCCCCACCAGATATGTTTCGATACATTCTGGCTCTTCGAAACCAGACTCGGAAGTTCCGAGAGCTGGCCGAGGCAAACCTCGAGGCCAGTCAAGAAGAAATGAAAAGGTGGTATGACCAGAATGTCACTCTGGTCGAGTTCCAGCCCGGACAACAGGTCTGGGTGATGGCCCCTGTGGAACCCTGTGCCCTGCAGGACAAGTGGACAGGTCCCTTCAAAGTGGTGGAACGAAAGAGCCAGGTTACCTACCTCATCGATGTGCAGTCCCCGAGGAACCCCTTGCGGGTTCTTCATGTGAACCGCCTTAAACCCCACTTCGTGCGGTCCGAGTTGAGTTTACTCCTCGCCACCGACGACGGAGCAGAAGAAGAGACGGATCCCCTCCCCGATCTCTTGTGTGCAAAGGAAAAAGATGGCTCCGTAGAGGGAGTGAGTCTCGCCTCCTCCCTTACCCCATAGCAGCGCGAGGACTGTCGCCAGTTATTGGGACAGTTCTCTGACCTTTTCTCCCTCGTCCCCGGAGTCACCAGTTGGTGCGTCCACGATGTGGACACCGGGGACAGCCCTCCGGTACGGCACAGGGCCTACCACGTTCCTGACCGAGTGCGAGCCTGCATCAAGGCCGAAGTCTTCAAGATGCTAGCCCTGGGAGTGGTCGAAGCCTCAGACAGCCCATGGGCCTGCCCCGTGGTGCTGGTTTCCAAGGCTGCGGCCCCTGGCGCTGTCCCCGAGCTGAGGTTCTGTGTGGACTACTGAGGGCTCAACGCAGTCACCAGAACCGACGCTCACCCCATTCCCCGAGCAGACGAGCTCATTGACCGCCTAGGGTCTGCTCAATACCTCAGCACCTTCAACCTGACAAGTGGATACTGGCAGATCGCCCTGACAGAAGGGGCCCGAGAGAGATCTGCCTTTTCCACCCCAGATGGTCACTACCATTTCCGGGTGATGCCCTTCGGAATGAAAAACGCCCCCGCCACCTTCCAGAGACTGGTGAACCAGGTACTGGCCGGGTTGGAAGAATTCAGTGCCGCCTATCTGGACGATATTGCGGTATTCAGCTCCCACTGGACCGAACATCTCCTCCACCTCCGGGAGGTCTTGTTAGCCCTACAGAGGGCGGGTCTCACCATCAAAGCCAGCAAATGTCAAATCGGACAGGGGTCCGTGGTCTACCTGGGGCACCAGGTCAGCAGCGGCCTCGTAGCACCCCTCCAACCGAAGATTGATGCGATCGTGGCCTGGGAGGCCCCCACCACCCAAACAGAGGTGCGGGCATTCCTAGGGCTCACGGGGTACTACCGAAGATTCATAAAAGGGTATGGCAGCATCGTAGTGCCCCTCACAGAATTGACCTCCAAAAACCAGCCGAAGAAAGTTAGCTGGACCCCCGCCTGCCAAGAGGCGTTCGAAGCCTTGAAACACGCCTGGTGTACTGCCCCTGTGTTGCAGGCCCCCGACTACTCCAAAGAGTTTGTGGTCCAAATGGACGCATCCGAGCATGGCATCGGAGCCGTCCTGTCCCAGATGAACGAGAAAGGCCTGGATCAGCCAGTGGCCTTCATTAGCCGGAGGTTACTCCCTCGAGAGCAAAAGTGGAGCACCATTGAGCGGGAGGCCTTCGCGGTGGTTTGGGCCCTGAAGAAGCTGAGGCCCTACTTGTTCGGTACTCACTTCCGGGTCCATACCGACCACCGACCCCTCCGGTGGCTAATGCAAATGAGAGGGGAGAATCCCAAACTGTTGCGATGGTCCATCTCCCTTCAGGGGATGGATTTCACTGATGAACACCGGCCGGGTGTTGACCACGCCAACGCAGACGGCCTGTCCCGATTCTTCCGCCTCAGTGAAGAGAACCCCCAAGGGGATGGGTAGTTCTCTCCGCCCTTCAGCTGGGGGGGACGCATGTTGGACCTGGCCTCGTGGAGTGGTGCCCCCCCCGCTACCCAGCTCCCCGTTAGCTCAGCTCCAAACTTAGAAACCCCTGACTACCCTGCCCATGTCCGACCAAAAGCCCACGGCCCGCATCGGCCTGTCCCCGGCCACCTTCCCAGCCCGCGCGCCCTAAACCCGCAAGGCCCCATAGGCCCACCGGCAGCCATTTTCCCTTCCCGAGGTCCCTGATTCCGTGGGCCTAGCATGACCCCAGCGCAGCTTATGCTCCAGACGCGCCAGCCCCCGTTGGGAGGGTGGGGGCTACCCTAGTGAGAGAAGACAAGGAGTTTCGATGGCACCTCCGGCCTCCCCTGAGAGACTGGTTTCTGTCACACCTCTGGTCTTCTCCTGGGGGCCAGTTTTGATTGCACCTCTGGCCTCCCCGAGTGCTGGCTCCAGACCTGCTGGGCGTCTGGGAATTCCTGGACGCATCCTCAAAGTGATCAAAGGACCAACCGCCGGACCTCACCCACGGGCCGCCCCCAAAGCCTCGACCTCTGCCTGCGAGGGTCCGGACATCAAAGGACCACTGGACTATATCAAGGCCCGCCCCTGAACTAGCGGGCAGTTGTATCTTGGACAAGAAAGCCCTGCTGATCTGATCGCGGCTGAACTGAACCTCGTAACCTCTTCGAGCCCTGCTGACGCTGTTGCGGCTCATTCTCGGAACTGGAATATCGGAGCCCTGCTGACCTCGTCGCGGCTCAAGCTTGAACTCTAAAGCTCGACACCGAACCTCTTGAGCACTGCTGACGTGGTCGCGGCTCCTCACGAACTACCCTCCGGATCGAGCCCTGCTAACTTTGTCGGGGCTCGAGGAGTACTCTAGTCCGGCTGGACTATCAACGCTTCCAACACGAGTTGAGTCATCCTCAAGTGAGTAGAATCACCATCTTCCGTAACCCCCCGGCTCGAGGATTGAGAGCTGTGCGCAGGGTACGCTACGTACTAGCCTATGAGACTGAGACTGTCCCGCTACCCCTTTCCTGAAGCCTTGAGACTTTTGCGATCCCTCGATCGTTGTATATAAGAGTGCTAATTCTTTTACGTGATTATAAAGAAGTTGATATTGAAAACCCACGGTGTGGTGTCTGTTCATAAGTGTGGTGTGGTCCTCGTGTGTACGATTCAATACTTGAGGTCTTCCCTGGTGGGGATCTCTCGTTAAGGCTCGGCATTATTGGTGGGAGAGGCGGGTCACGGAGGAGTCGGGTAGACATAACCTGGCCTCTGGGATCGCCCCTTCTAACATCAAGCAATCCGGAGTATCCTTATTACATTTGATGCAACGGGACTTGGAGGCAATGAGAAGCAATCTGGCTGGTGCCTGCATTGTTTGGACAGAGTTTGTGCCCCGGTATATCTGGAGGGGGGTGCTGGAGCCTGCGGCCATTGAAAGGGCGAGGCGCAAGTTGAATAGGGCTGAGACTTTTTTGTGATGAACATGGGATCAAAGTGATTGCTCATGTGGAGCTGCGGCTGGAGGAGCCTCTTCTATTTCGTGATGACGGAGTGCACCTTTCATACATTGGGAATGTATACTATTTGATGGAATTGCGGGATGCTATCAGTTTGTTGTGGAATGAGTCTATCTGGCGTCGACGGGAGTGAGAACGAAAGGTGCACTGGTGTGGGGTGGGGCAGGTAACCGCCCTCCGGGGTTTTCCTGGTTGTCAGTACTTGGGAGGGGTGGGGAGTCCATGACGGGCATAATCACCCTTTCCGGGGAGGGGGATACAGGTGCAGGATAGGGGTGTGGCAGGCAGGAGTGCGATGGCGGGAGATGCTGGAGGAGGTTAAAAGAGAAGTGTGGAAGTGAATGATATAAGTGAAGAGGTTGTGGTGTGAATTGGGAGTGAGTAATTGGAGTACGAGAGTGGATGATGGTTGGAAGACATGAGGTTGGGGTTTGTTAACTGTTTATTGGTGTTATGTTTGAACTAGTTGTCAACCCTGTCCTAATAAATGGCCTTTTACGCTAAAACTAACAGCGTGGAATGGTTATTGCGCTATGCGTGCCCCAGGGGAAGTGAGGTCGGCAGACCAGTCTTCTCCTGGGGAGTTCGCGCAAGATAAGGACAGGGGGTTAGGTAGTGTAGGGGGTGGGGTTAGGCTAGGAGTTGTTAGAAGGGGGCAGGGGAGGAAGTTCTTCCTCTTCCTGTCCCCAACGCCTCAGGGAATAGGTTAGGGAAGTTTGACCACCCTCCCACCCTACAGTTTCAGGAGTGGGCGATGGTTTTTTTCTCGTTTGGTTTTATTGAAGCGTGAAAGTTTAGGACGGGATAAATAGGGGTGTCTTTTGCAGTACTTGGGAGGGGTGGGGAGTCCATGACGGGCATAATCACCCTTCCGGGGAGGGGGATACAGGTACAGGATGGGGGTGTGGCAGGCAGGAGTGCGATGGTGGGAGATGCTGGAGGCGGTTGAAAGAGAAGTGTGGAAGTGAATGATATAAGTGAAGAGGTTGTGGTGTGAATTGGGAGTGAGTAATTGGAGCACGAGAGTGGATGATGGTTGGAAGACATGAGGTTGGGGTTTGTTAACTGTTTATTAGTGTTATGTTTGAATTGGTTGTCAATCCTGTCCTAATAAATGGCCTTTTATGCTAAAACTAACAGCGTGGAGTGTATTGTGCGAGGCCGCCCGGGAAGTCCAGTTCGTAGTGGAGGCCCCCATTGCTTCGGATGCAATGCACAGAGGGGCAGCGCCAGTGGCCCCCAATGAGCATATCTCTTTGCCAGGAGGAACACCCCGCCACCCGACAGGTGCCGGGTGCTGCCATTTTGTGAGCGGCCCGGCGGTCTTGGGCCAACAGTCTCTTCAGCCACGCCGCCCTGACTCCTGGGCACCAACAAGAGAGTTGCTCCCTGCTGGTTCGTGATGCCCTCTCACGCTCCACCAACCAGGATGAGTGTTGAAGGTGGGGCCCCCTCACTGAGCTCTAGGCAGGCACATCCGCCATCTTGGCTGACTCGGCCCCCCCTGAGAGATTCACATCACTGCGAGGCAGACCCACAGCCTCTCGAAGCGCTGCGACAGGTTGGCTTGGGTCACTACCCGGACCATATTGATCTACCTCCCAGCCTAGGGGAACCCTTGCACCTGTCAGCTTCCCCCCTTCCTGTGTAGACATTGGGGTGGGGGTATTTCTCCACACTGCTGGGTGAACGAAGACGCTCTTTGACCCGATCACAAGGCTGAGTTCTCTCTTTCACCCCCCTTCATCTTCTGCAGCATCACGGAGAATGCACTTGCTAATACAAGGTCGAGGAAGCACCTGTCTGCCCCGTAGACGGCTTGGAGTCAGTGACCAACTACGCAGCAAGTGAGGTCTTCCTGTCCACATGGGAGATGCGAATGGGATGTGCAATTATTCATTGTTAGATTGCATTTAGCGAGGCACCGATGGGACACCTGCACCATCCTGCTACCACTGAGTGGAGGGGAGTTCCCTGTGCACATCACTGCCGATTATGACATGACAGGGCACCCTAAAGGCTCCAAACCTGGGGATACCTTGTAGACTCCCGCCCCATCCAAGATGGGGATACCACTGATGAGATTGCTCCCCAGTGCTGCTCATGTGTTCCAGGACACTATTGCCAAGTTCACTGAACCTTTAGCAGCTGTGCAGGACTTATAAGTGATGCTAGAGCCTAAACTACACATCTTGATTGTAGACATGGGCCACATGTGTGAGGAACATAATAATCTGAAGATCAAAGTCACCACCCGTGATGTGACCATAAAAGAGATGGAACCAGTTGTTTCAGAAAAGCAGGTGGTGCTGACCACTCTGCAGAGAGAGGTGGACCTATTGAAGCAAGGGACTGAAGACACATAAGGGAGGTTGAGACGGACCAATATATAGGTGGTGATCCTACCCAAGAAGATTGGAGACCCAAGATGGACCTGTATCTAGAACAATAGCTGGGGCAAACAGTCTGGGAGGTAGGACGTCTACTTTCTTTTCAGTTAAGCAGGTGCATCAAGTTCTGGCCCCACCACCGTTGCCAGGAGCGCTTGTGTGCCCGGTGGTGTCACGCCTGTTCAATTACCAGGATAGAGCTAACATTCTTTAGATTGCTCGAGCCAAGGGCCCATTGGAAGTGGAGAATCAGACAGTCAAGATCTTCCCCGACCATACAGCTGACTATGCAGTGAAACTCAATCTCTGGCAACTGAGGATTAAATACTCGTTATTCTTTCTGGCTAAACTCCATGTTGTGGATGGCAACAAGTTTGCTTCTTTTTCAATCCACCCATGAGGCATGGGACCGGCTGGAGTCCAAAGGGTAGCATCCTTCGTCAGACTGGCAAGAAACTGAGGTTGCCTGGCACCCTGCTCGGAACTGAGGCCGCAACAACCGTAAATACCGCTCCCACTTTTCCAGGGCCAGGATGCACAGGAAAGGACACAGGTGGTGGCTGCATTAGTCCAGGCAGGGCTGCTCTTTATAAGCTATTTGCCCCTTTAGATGAAGGTGGCTTTGGGCCCCTGGTTACGAATTGTACTATGCTGATATAG
Source organism: Lissotriton vulgaris (assembly GCF_964263255.1). NCBI lineage: Eukaryota > Metazoa > Chordata > Amphibia > Caudata > Salamandridae > Lissotriton > Lissotriton vulgaris. The sequence continues at coordinate 1,991,927,098 of NC_141687.1, read as the reverse complement.
TGGAATGCAGGAGAACCGTGTCTGGAAAACGCTGGCCTTTTGGATGAGTTGGCAGGGAGACCATTGTTGCATAGGCTTTTTGATACAACACCTCCTCGAGGCACAGATAGTATGCTGCTATGGACAGCACTATATGTCTGGAAACGGTATGCAGGAGATGGGCAGTGCCGTACACCTTATGCACTCAGTCTCTCGATTTGGGTCCTACCAGAATTTTGCGGGATTGGGAAGCAGCAGGAATCATAACTTAGGGGCGGATGCGGTGACCGAGGAGGGTCTCTGTTCCTTTGATGTCTTGGTGCTGGACCATGGGCTGGGTCCGGAGCAGTTCTTACTGTATTAAGCCCGATCGGATGGGATGATTCTTAAGACCTGGGGATCTGACCGGGAGCAGCCTCCCACCAGTGCACCTCTTCTGGCCACCTTGACGGGGAGGAACAGCACGAGGGCCATCACGCAAATGTACTCCACGAACTTGGGAGGCAGATCAGCTGCAGAACATCTGCAGTTACAGGATTGGAGGAAATTGGCTCTTGGGACTGATTTCACAAAGAGTGGGATGCTTGCAATCGGTCAAGCAGCGAACACAAACACAAGATCTCGACTCATACTATTTCAATTCCTACACCGGGCATATCCCACCCCACACGGGGTCAGCAAGATGTTCCACGGTGCTTCTAACATATGTCTGAGGTGCAGATCCGCTGATGCGACTTCCTTCACCTGGTGCTGTTCTGCATACTGATTTGTCCCTTTTGGGAACAGGTGTCACAGGTGGTATCAGAGGTGACATGTAGTTTGTTTATGCTGGACTAGCTAAGATCATGGGTCTCCAACCTTTTCTGAAATAAAATAGACTTATGTTCACCGAAAATCGTCCCGAGCCACTAATGTTAGTGATATGATAGTGAGCTCCCCATCCAAGACTGTCAGCAGTGATAACATCAGTGTATTAGGCAAAGTTACCAACCATAAAGTAATCAAGCATTGAAAATGCAATAGGTCTCGCCTTTGATTAAGTTAAAGCCATTTGCTTTGGTAATGGTATTGTATAGCAAAGCAAATGCCTGTAACTTAATAAAAGGCAAGACCTATTGCATTTTTAATGCTTGTTTAAAATACCTTTTGGCAATGACTTTAATGTAGTGTAGGAATGGAAACAACTGTCAGAGAAATGAAAAATGTATGCATGCAGCTTTAACACTTTTATATTTTGTGCGTGAGTATTTTATGAGACAATATAGTGATTATTATAAACATTACTACTTTAAACATACCTCAATAGACTATGACTGTTGCCACTCTTCTTTTACACTACTATAGCAAGATGGGTCTAGTAGTGATATTCATGTTCTAGTTAGTCTTCCTAGTGACCAACATGTTTGTCTTTTGTAAGATGGAAGATATTTTGTTGAAATTAATCTTTAGTTTCTTTTTATTTTCAAGGGTACTTGCGTGTCTACGCTGACGAGTGTGGAAACAATTCAGAAAAGGGGGTGGTGATGGACAGAGTATCTGAATTAAGCAGAACACTCCTACCCAGTCAACAGATCAGGGCTTGATCCATCACTGTTTTTTAGCTCATGCACCATCCCAGCTCAGAACCTGGCTACATGCAAATTAGTCTGTCCCTGGCCCAGTGCATCATGGGAACAGGGCAGACCAAACTACCAAGCCAATTCATTTACTGGAAAGGAAACAAGCTTCCGGGGACTGGTTTCTGGCATTACAGCCGTCTTCGGCCTGGCTTGCTTGAATCCTGATGGTGCAGTGAGCAAGGGACTCATGTCTGAGCATACCCTTCCACGCTTGTGGTGGACAAACGATTCAGAAAAGGGGGTGGTGATGGACAGAGTATTTGAATTAAGCAGAACACTCCTACCCAGTCAACAGATTAGGGCTTGATCCATCACCGTTTTTTAGCTCACTGCACCATCCCAGCTCAGAAGTGTAGATTAAGATTGCCTATTACGATGCTAAAAGAAACTTTATTGGAGGGGCCATCATATTGGCAAGATTAAAAGCAGAGTGAAGATAGTATATCAAACAAATATTACTGTTGGACACGGCCTCGTTGCGTGGTCCCACTCCTCCCGCATGGCGAGTCTCGGACGACATCGTCCCCTGTCCTCCGGCCTGAAGCTATCCCCACCAACCTTCAGGAGAGCCGCCACCCCTGGCAACCACCGGCTCTCCCCCTCCAGAACATGGCAACCCTTACTCGCCCCGCGCTACGGGTCCAACACTTGTCCCGGACCACCCTCTCTGGCCCCGACTCCATCTTGGGCCTTCCATGTCCAGGCCCCGTGGCCTCGGCCCGACCTCAGCCGCGGCCCCAGCCAAGCCCCGACATCGAGGCACCAAGATCCGACCAGGTGGTAAAGTGGCCTCTTGTCCGATCAAGGAGGAAGGGAGTTTCGATGGCCCTCCAGCCGTCCTCGGACGCCTGGTTTCGATGGCCCTCTGGCCTCCCTGGGCGCTGGCTCCACCCCCCTGCTGGGTGTCTGGACCCTCTCATCCCGTCTCCTCTGACCCCCAGGCGTGAGGGTCCGGACATGAAAGGACTCCAGACCTATAACTGAAGGGGCAGCTCTGGAATGGGACAGCAGTTGTATCCTGGAGTCGAGAGACCCTGTCGAGAGACCCTGAGACGAACTCACCTACTTCGACCCCTGAAACCATCTTCGGAGCCCTGCTGGCGCTGCCGCGGCCCAACCTCGCTGAAACCATCTTTGGAGCCCTGCTGGCGCTGCCGCGGCTGGACCTCGCTGAAACCATCTTCGGAGCCCTGCTGGCGGTGTTGCAGCTCGACCTCGCTGAAACCATCTTCGGAGCCCTGCTGGCGCTGTCGCGGCCCAACCTCGCTGAACCCATCTTCGGAGCCCTGCTGGTGCTGCTGCGGCCCGACCTCGCTGAGACCACCTAAGAAGCCTGCTGGCGCTGCCGCGGGCCAACTCCGAGGAAGCCCCCAGCTCGAGGATTGAGAGCTGAGCGCAGGGTATCCCTGTACCAGGCTGGTACCAAGACTGTCCCGCTACCCCCTTCCCTCCGTTACTAAGCTTGATTACTGATAAAGACGTTTAGAATCTATCATTGTGTGGTGTCCCTCTGTAGTAGTGTGATTACTCGCCTGTACAATCTTAGGAGAGGAACCTCGCCCGGAGGTCTCTCGGCAGAGCTCGGCCAGTCTCATAGGAGAGGTGGGTCTCGGGGTGGTCGGCCAGATAGACTCTGCCTCCCCCCCTGAGATCACCTTTCTAACATTGGTGGCAGGCGGTGGATCCGAGCCAATGCAAATCGTACAGAGAGTAACTCACCCACTACTGACAGAAACACATGACCATGACTACCAAGGAAACCATACCGGCCGCGGAGTTCCAGAAGGAACGGTTAGAAGACTATAACCACAAAGAATTGAAACAATTCTGCAAGGACCTGGGCATCGCTACCACTGGACTAAGCTTCAAGGACGATTTTAAGCAGGCCCTACAAACATGGGTAGAGACCGGAGCGACGTCACCCCCGAACGAAGATATCACAATCCCAGATAGGCAACCGGGAACCCTCACGACCACAGCAGAGGAGAGAAATAGCAACGTCAACACGGGCCTCTCCCACGAAGACGCCCAAGAGCGAGAAAGGAGCCGGATCCACGAATTGGAGCTGGCCCGACTCCGTCTGGATGGAGAACTACAGCTGGCCGAGAAAAAGATAGCCCTTGCGCAACTACGGCTGCAAGGGGACCTGGAGGAGAAACGAAGGCAGAGGGACTTAGAGGAGAAGAAGCTCACGTACGAACACGAGCGTGGTTTAAAAGAACTTGAAATCAAGGCTAAAAACGGGGGGGGCCAGCGCCCCCGGGGACCGGAACCCCCCTCCTCCTACAGACACAAAGGTCCACATCCCCAAGGATGTCGTCAAAGAATATTATAAGAACAACGACATTCAACAATGGTATAAGGCCTACGAGGTAGCCATGACCTCGCACCGGGTGCCGCAAAAAGACTGGGGTGCCGGCTTGTGGGGAAAGTTCGTCAACGAGGGGAGAGACGCCCTACTACAACTGTCAGACGCCGAGATGACCTCTTATGAACACATGAAAGCCGCCCTCCTTGCCCACTATGGACTCACCCCCGAGATGTACCGGCAGCGATTCAGGGACTGTAAGAGAATTCCCGGTACTACCTGGGTGGAATATGTGAACTACTATAGTAGAGCCTTGGAGGGGTGGATCAAGGGCAGCCAAGTCACCACCTACGAGCAGCTGTTCAACCTTATTGTATGGGAGCAACTCTCCAACAACTGTTTTGTTGAACTCAGGCAGCATCTCCTCGACAGTAAACTGACGGAACCACGTAAACTTGCCATAGAAGCCGATCGATGGGAGAGCACCCGGGTCCCCCGGAACTCAATGGGAGACTCCGGCCGAGCTACCCAAGGGCCCCACCGTCCGCGAGGCGGCGGAGGAGGGCAGAACCGGAACCGGGACGCCCCCGCGGTGCCTCCCCCGACCAACATTTCACCCTCCTTGGCCAGAAGAGGGGCTCCCCCCAGGACGGCCGGGGCCCCGCTCGAACGTTATTTGCCACAAATGTCAGCCACCCGGTCACTATGCCAATGACCCCAATTGCCCAATGAACCAGCGAGCCAGCACCACTGGTCAGCCCAACCGCCAGATCGCCGCAGCCTCCCTGGGAGAGGAGAGGGGCGAAGAAGAGGGCTATGACCAGGACCAGACCGAGTGGGAGCCCGCCGCCATGTCCCTGGTATGTCTGGGAGAGAGAGACATGGTCCCCCGGGCCCGATCCCGGCCAAAACTCAGAAGTACAGCCAGTGGGTCACCATCAACCGACACCGGGCCGAAGCCCTCCGCGACACGGGAGCCAGCGTGACAGCCGTCCGTTGCCATCTGGTGACTCCTGACCAGATCCTGCCCAATGTACTGTGCCCAGTGCGGTCAGCGGACAATTCAGAGAGCCTGTGCCAGATGGCCCGAGTCCCCTTTGAGTGGGGGGGAGTGTCGGGCATGCTGAGAGTGACCGTCCGGGACGATGCCCCCGTAGACTGCCTCCTCGGGAACGACCTGGAAAGTTCCCCCTGGGCCGACGTCGAGCGGAGGGCGCATCTGGGGATGCTAGGCCTCCCTGAGTGGGTCTGTGCGACCACCCGATCCATGGCCGCCCAGGCTACCACCCCAACCGAAGAACCCGAGTGGCCCGAGCCTCCGCCGCCCGCCGTCTCCGAAGACTCCGACCCAGAGCCCGGCCCACGGGGGCCCAACCATGAAGAGATTGCCCCGCTCAGCGACCTTCCGGAACTGGCCCAATGGCGCCAAGATGGTGGCCCCACGCAAGAACAGTTCTGACAAGAACAGAAAACGTGTCCCTCCCTCGAGGGGATACGGCAGCAAGCCGCCGCGCAAGCCGCCGGAGACACCTCGGGGTACCACTGGGTCTATTGGGACCACAATCTCCTCTACAGTGAACAAAAGATTGCCGAGTTGAGGGCCAGCCGGGTGCTGGTATTCCCCCCTCCGGTTCAGAGACTTCCTCCTGAATCTGGCACACGATGTGCCCCTCGCCGGGCACCTGGGGCAGGACAAGACATACAGCTGCCTGGTGACCCATTTCTTTGGGCCCAAGATGAGGAAGGATGTAAGCAATCACTGCCGGGCTTGCCCCACCTGCCAGGCCAGCGGGAAAAGCGGCGGAAAGCACAAGGTCCCCCTGCAACCATTCCCAGTCGTCAACACCCCCTTCGAACGGGTGGGGATCGACATCGTGGGGCCGCTGGACCCCCGAACATTCCAAGGTCACCGTTTTATTCTCGTCCTGGTGGACCACGCCACCTGTTATCCCGAAGCCATCCCTCTCCGGACCGTGACGGCTCCCATGGTGGGCCGAGCCCTAATGGGGATTTTCTCCCGAGTAGGTTTCCCCCAGGAAGTCATCAGTGACCGGGGTACAAACTTCATTTCTCGCTACATGAAGTCCCTGTTGCAACAATGTGGGGTCACGTACAAATTTATGACCCCCTACCACCCCCAAGGGAACGGGCTGGTGGAGCGCTTTAATCGAACACTAAAAGGGATGATCATGGGCCTGGAAGAGCCCCTACGACGTCAATCGGATGTGCTGCTGCCCTGCCTCCTCTTTGCCTATCGGGAGGTCCCCCAGAAGTCCCTGGGGTTCAGCCCCTTCAAACTGTTGTACGGGCACCCCGTCCGGGGTCCCCTTAGCCTGGTCAAGGAAGGTTGGGAGGTGGCCACCTCGGATATTCCCCCAGACATATACCGGTACCTCTTGACCCTCCGCAACCAGACCCAGCGGTTCCGAGAACTTGCCAAGAACAACATCGAAGCCAGCCAAGAAGAGATGAAACGCTGGTATGATCAAAACGCCTCTTCCATTGAGTTCGAGCCGGGCCAGCAGGTCTGGGTCATGTCACCGGTCGAGCCCTGCGCCCTCCAGGACAAATGGACTGGGCCCTTCAAGGTGGTGGAGCGCAAGGACCCTGTCACCTACCTGGTGGACATGGAGTCCCCCAGGAACCCCCTCCGGGTCCTCCACGCCAACCGGGCCGACACACACCCCATTCCCCGGGCTGATGAACTGATCGACCGCCTGGGGGCGGCCCGCTACCTGAGCACATTCGACCTAAACTCCTGGTACTGGCAAATCGGACTCACACCAGGCGCCCAAGAGCGCTCCGCTTTCTCAACCCCCGATGGCCACTACCACTTCAGGGTGATGCCCTTCGGGATGAAAAACACCCCCACAACGTTCCAGAGGCTGGTAAATAAGGTGCTGGCGGGACTCGAAGAGTTCAGTGCCGCCTACCTGGACGATATCGCGGTGTACAGCCTCCAGTGGACCGAACACCTCCAGCACCTCCAGGAGGTCTTAACGGCCCTCCGCCGGGCCGGATTGACCATAAAAGCAAGCAAATGTCCGATCGGCCAAGGTTCCGTGACCTATCTGGGACACCAAGTGGGGAGCGGCCAGGTGGCCCCTCTCCAACCCAAGATCGACGCCATCTTGGCCTGGGAACCCCCGGTCACCCAGACAGCGGTCCGAGCCTTCCTGGGACTCACTGGGTACTACCGACGCTTTGTGAAGAACTATGGCTGCATTGTGGGCCCCCTCACTGAACTCACTTCCAAAAAGCAGCCACAGAAGGTGCACTGGACAGCCGAGTGTCAGGCCTCCTTTGAAACCCTAAAGACAGCGATGTGTACCGCCCCGTGCTCCAAGCCCCCGACTACAGCCGGGAATTTGTGGTCCAAACGGATGCCTCCGAGCACGGTGTCGGGGCGGTCCTGTCCCAAATCAATGCCGAAGGAGTTGACCAGCCGGTGGCCTTCATCAGCCGACGTCTATTGGCCCGAGAGCAACGCTGGAGCACCATTGAACGAGAGGCCTTAGCCATGGTGTGGGCCCTCAAGAAACTCCGACCCTATCTCTTTGGCACCCACTTCCGGTGCAAACGGATCACCGGCCCCTGCGGTGGTTGATGCAAGCTACGCTGGTCCATCTCCCTCCAGGGGATGGACTTCACTGTGGAGCATCGCCCCGGCGACGACCACGCCAACGCTGACGGCCTATCCCGCTTCTTCCGCCTTGGCGAGGAGGACCCCAAGAAGATGGGTGACTCTCCCTGCCTTCAGCTGGGGGGTCGCGTGTTGGACACGGCCTCGTGGCGTGGTCCCACTTCTCCCGCATGGCGATTCCCAGATGACATCGTCCCCTGTCCTCCGGCCTGAAGCTACCCCCACCAACCTTCACGAGAGCCGCCACCCCTGGCAACCACCGCCCCCCCCCCTCCAGAACATGGCGACCCCTACTCGCCCCACGCTACGGGTCCGACCCTTGTCCCGGACCACCCTCTCCGGCCCGACACCATCTTGGGCCTTCCATGTCCAGGCCCCGTGGCCTCGGCCCGACCTCAGCCGCGGCCCCAGCCAAGCCCCGACATCGAGGCATCAAGATCCGACCAGGTGGTAAAGTGGCCACTTGTCCGATCAAGGAGGAAGGGAGTTTCGATGGCCCTCCAGCCGTCCTCGGACGCCTGGTTTCGATGGCCCTCCGGCCTCCCTGGGCGCTGGCTCCACCCCCCTGCTGGGTGTCTGGACCCTCTCATCCCGTCCCCTCTGACCCCCAGGCGTGAGGGTCCGGACATCAAAGGACTCCAGACCTATAACTGGGGCAGCTCTGGAATGGGACAGCAGTTGTATCCTGGAGTCGAGAGACTCTGAGACGAACTCACCTACTTCGACCCCTGAAACCATCTTTGGAGCCCTGCTGGCGCTGCCGCGGCCCGACCTCGCTTAAACCATCTTCGGAGCCCTGCTGGCGCTGCCGCAGCTCGACCTCGCTGAAACCATCTTCGGAGCCCTGCTGGCGCTGCTGCGGCTCGACCTCGCTGAAACCATCTTCGGAGTCCTGCTGGCGCAGCCGCGGCCGAACTCGCTGAACCCATCTTCGGAGCCCTGCTGGCGCTGCCGCGGCCCGACCTCGCTGAGACCACCTACGAAGCCTGCTGGCTCTGCCGCGGCCCAACTCCAAGGAACCCCCCAGCTCGAGGATTGAGAGCTGAGTGCAGGGTATCCCTGTACCAGGCTGGTACCAAGACTGTCCCACTACCCCCTTCCCTCCGTTACTAAGACCTTAAGGAACCCTCGATCCCCCTTATACGTATTCTACCTAGATACTTGCTTGATTACTGATAAAGACGTTAAGAATCTATCCTTGTGTGGTATCCCTCTGTAGTAGTGTGATTACTCGCCTGTACAATCTTAGGAGAGGAACCTCGCCCGGAGGTCTCTCGGCAGAGCTCGGCCAGTCTCATAGGAGAGGTGGGTCTCGGGGTGGTCGGCCAGATAGACTCTGCCTCCCCCCCTGAGATCACCTTTCTAACAATTACTATCAGTTGTCAAAGCTATATGGTCAACATGTTTCAGCCTAACAAGGCTTTCGTCAGGACCTGTAATTATTACACTACTGCAACATGTGAATAAAATTATGTGAATAAAATTAAAGAAACAAGACCTACCAGTAGTAGTTTACTATATGGTAGTCTCACATCGTGATGAAGAAGAATCTCTCCTGAAACCAAAAACAGTTATGGAAAAACAATGGACATGTAGTATCAATACATAAGTACAAGTATGTATGTGTACATTAATATTCAGATTAAGTACAAGAATTCACCCATAAAATTTATGGAGATAGCCTCACCTCGCCTGGCACTCGCTCAGGTCAAAAAAGAGGCCCTGCTCTAAGAGAATGGGGAGGGAAGACAAGTGTAATGATCACTACAGACATATATTTAGCATCTGTAGAGGTTCCCTTTATTTTATCATAAACGAGAAATGATCCCCCTGGAGGGGCTGGACAATGAAATAGATGGCAACTTCAACTTGCCCTGGCTGAGCAACCCCATAAACATATGTGTTACTCAGCGCATTAGATTTAGAAAAGACGAAGAAACTTCCTCTCTTTTTTTTAATCAGGTTTGAATGGAGTAGCCCTACATCTTGGTATAGTAGCGATGGGCTATTGTCTATCTCAGAAGCAAAGGTTAGACAAAGATGGAAATGCTTGTCTGTGGTAAATGGAGAGATACTTGTAAAGTAGTTTCTCCAAATTAAAGTGGTAAAATAAAAGGAAAACAATGTGCCACATGTACACATTACCCTGCACAACCTGCTTTGTGGAAAAAATGCTTCCAAAGTTCTATCCTCCAAACAAAAAGCACAGGTTTCCATAGGCGGTGAAAGAACCCACTTCGCAAATGCTACTCCGTAAGACCTGCTAGTTCGTGAAAAATAGACCCCCAACTGTCCGTTGGTGCCTCCGGCCGGTAACTGAGTCGAGGGGAAGGTGACGAGTATAGCGACCTAGTAAGGTTCTTATTAGAAGAATGCGGACCGGAGAGGAAGAATAGCGATTGTTGGGCCCGGCCTCGTGGCGTGGTCCCACTCCTCCCGCATGGCGGGACCTGGACGACCTCGACCCCTGTCCTCCGGCCTAAGGCGACACCCTCCACCCTTCACGAGAGCCGCCCCTCCTGGCGACCGCCGGCTCTCCCCCTCTGGAACTCGGCAACCCCTACTCGCCCCACTCTGCTGGTCCGACCCCTATCCCGGGCCACCATCTCAGACCCCGACTCCATCTTTGACCCTCCACGACCAGGCCCCGTGGCCTAGGCCCGACCTCGGCCGCGGACCCAGCGAAGCCCCGACATTGAGGCACCAAGACCCGACCAGGTGGTAAAGCGGCCACTTGACGGATCAATGAGGAGAAGAGTTTCGATGGCCCTCCAGCCGTCCCCCGACGCCTGGTTTCGATCGCCTCTGGCCTCCCTGGGCGCTGGCTCCACCCCCCTGCTGGGTGTCTGGACAATCTCATCCCGGCCCCTCCGACCCCCAGGTGCGAGGGTCCGGACATCAAAGGACTCCAGACTTATATCTGGGGCAGCTCTGGAGCAGGTCGGCAGTTGTATCCTAGAGTCGAGAGACCCCGAGACGAACTCATCTACGTGGAACCCGTAACCACCTTTGGAGCCCTGCTGGCGCTGTCGCGGCCCATCCTCGCTGTAACCACCTTTGGAGCCCTGCTGGCGCTGCCGCGGCCCATTCTCGCTGTCACCACCTTTGGAGCCCTGTTGGCGCTGCTGCGGCTCAACCTCGCTGAAACTATCTTTGGAGCCCTGCTGGCGCTGCCACGGCCCAACCTCGCTGAAACCATCTTTGGAGCCCTGCTGGCGCTGCCACGGCCCAACCTCGCTGAAACCATCTTTGGAGCCCTGCTGGCGCTGCCACGGCCCAACCTCGCTGAAACCATCTTTGGAGCCCTGCTGGCGCTGCCACGGCCCAACCTCGCTGAAACCATCTTTGGAGCCCTGCTGGCGCTGCCGCGGCCCATCTTTGCTGCAACCATCTTCGGAGCCCTGCTGGCGCTGCCGCGGCCAGATCCCGAGGAACCCCCTAGCTCGAGGATTGAGAGCTGAGCGTAGGGTAACCCTGTACCAGGCTGGTACCAAGAATGTCCCGCTACCTCCTTCCCTCAGTGACTAAGCCCTAACGGATCCCTTGATCCAGTTGAACCTGTATTGCTAAGATCACCTGCCTTGATTGCTGATAAAGACGTTAAGAATCTATCCTTGTGTGGTGTCCATCTGTAGTGGTGTGATTGCTCGTCTATACGATCCTAGGGGAGGAACCTCGCCAGGAGGCCTCTCGACTTCGCTCGGCCAATTCTAGAAGGAGGGGTGGGTCTCGGGGTGGTCGGCCAGACAGCCTCTGCCTCCCTCCTAAGATCCCCTTTCTAACATTGGTGGCAGGCGGTGCGATCCGAGCCGACGCAGATCGTACAGAGAGTGACTCGCCCACTACTGACAGAAACACACTGCGACCATGACTACCAAGGAAACCAGACCGACCTCAGAGTTCCTGATGGAACGGTTGGAAGACTATAACCACAAAGAGTTGAAACAATTCTGCAAGGACCTGGGCATCGCTACCACTGGACTAAGCACCAAAGATGATTTCAAGCAGGCCCTGCAAACATGGGTGGAGACAGGAGCGACGCCACCCCAGAACGAAGACATCACGATCCCAGATATGCACCCGGAGAACATCGCAACCTCAGTGGAGGAAAGAAACACGGGCCTCTCCCACGAGGATGCCCGAGAACGAGAAAGGATCCGGCTCCACAAATTGGAGCTGGCCAGACTCCGCTTAGATGGAGAACTACAACTGGCCGAAAAAAGATAGCCCTTGAGCAACTACGGCTGCAAGGAGACCTGGAAGAGAAAAGAAGGCAGAGGGATTTAGAGGAGAAGAAGCTCGCGTACGAGCATGAGCGTGGTTTAAAGGAACTTGAGATTAAGGCTAAAAACGGGGAAACCGGCGCCTCGGGAGCCGGAGCACCTCCTCCTGCAGACACAAAGGTCCACATCCCCAAAGATGTCGTCAGAGAGTACTATAAAAATGACGTCATCCAGCAATGGTTTAAGGCCTACAAGGTAGCCATGACCTTGCACCGGGTACCGCAAAAAGACTGGGGTGCCGGGTTGTGGGGGAGGTTTGTCAATGAGGGGAGATATGCCCTGCTACGTCTCCCCGACGCCGAGATGACCTCGTACGAACACATGAAAGCCGCCCTCCTTACTCGCTATGGGCTCACCCCCGAGATGTACCGGCAGCGATTCCGAGACTGCAAGAGGATCCCCGGTACCACCTGGGTGGAGTATGTGAACTACTATACTAGAGCCTTCGAGGGGTGGATCAAGGGCAGCCAAGTCACCACCTACGAGCAGCTGTTCAACCTCATTATATGGGAACACCTCTCCAACAACTGTTTTGTTGAACTCAGGCAGCATCTCCTCGACAGCAAACTGACCGAGCCACGTAAACTCGCCATCGAAGCTGATCGATGGGAGAGCACCCGGGTCCCCTGGAACTTGATGGGAGACCAAGGCCGAGCTCACCAGCGATCCCACCATCAGCGAGGCGGCGGAGGAGGCCAGGGCCGGGGCAGGGACGCCGCTGCGGTGCCCCCCACGACCAACACTTCGCCTTCCCTGTCCAGAAGAGGAGCCCCCCCAGCACGTCCGGGGCCTCGCTCGAATGTTATCTGCCACAAATGCCAGCGACCCGGTCACTACGCCAATGACCCCAACTGCCCCAGAAACCAGCAATCCAACCCCACAGGTCCGCAAAACCGCCAGATCACCGCCGCCTCCCTGGGAGAGGAGCAGGGCGAAGAAGAAGACTATGGCCAAGACCAGACCGAGTGGGAGCCCGCAGCCATGTCCCTGATATGTCTGGGCGAAAGAGACATGGTCCCCCGGACCTCAATCCCGGCCAACACTCAGAAGTACAGCCAGTGGGTCACCATTAATGGACACCGGGCCAAAGCCCTCCGCGACACGGGAGCCAGCATGACGGCCGTCCGTTGCCACCTGGTGACCCCGGATCAAATCTTGCCTAATGTACTGTGCCCAGTACGGTCCGCGGATAATTCCGAGAGCCTGTGCCAGATGGCCCGCGTCCCCTTTGAATGGGGGGAGGAGTGTCAGGCATGCTGAAAGTGACCGTCCGGGACGATGCCCCCGTAGACTGCCTCCTCGGGAACGACCTAGAGAGTTCCCCCTGGGCCGACGTCGAGCGGAGAGAGCATCTGGGGATGCTAGGCCTCCCTGAGTGGGTCTGCGTGACAACCCGATCCATGGCCGCCCGAGCCGTCACTTCAACCGAAGAACCAGAATGGCCCGAGCCTCCACCGCCCGTCGTCTCCGAAGACACCGACCCTGAACCCGGTCCACCGGGGCCCAACTGTGAAGAAATTGCCCCGCTGAGCGACCTCCCGGAACTGGCCCAATGGCGCCAAGAAGGTGGCCCCACACGAGAACAGTTCCGTCAAGAACAAAAAACGTGTCCCTCCCTTGAGGGGATCTGACAGCAAGCCGCCGCTCAGAGCACAGGGGATGCCTCGGGGGCCCACTGGGTCTATTGGGACAACGAGTTCCTCTACAGTGAGCAGAAGATTGCCGAGCTAGGGGCCAGCCGGGTATTGGTGGTCCCCCTCCGGTTCAGAGACTTCCTCCTGAATCTGGCACACGATGTGCCCCTCGCCGGGCACCTGGGGCAGGACAAGCCATACAGCCGCCTGGTGACCCATTTCTACTGGCCCAAGATGAGGAATGATGTGATCAAGCACTGCCGGACTTGCCCCACCTGCCAAGCCAGCGGGAAGAGCGGCGGAAAGCTCAAGGTCCCCCTGCAACCTTTTCCAGTCGTCAACACTCCCTTCGAGCGGGTGGGGATCGACATCGTGGGACCCCTGAGCCCCGAACATCCCAAGGTCACCGTTTCATCCTCGTCCTGGTGGACCATGCCACCCGTTATCCCGAAGCTATCCCTCTCCGGACCGTGATGGCTCCCGTGGTGGGCCGGGCACTGATGGGGATCTTCTCCCGGGTAGGCTTCCCCCGAGAAGTCGTCAGTGACCGGGGTACGAACTTCATTTCCCGCTACATGAAGTCACTGTGGCAGCAATGCGGGGTCACGTACAAATTTACGACCCCCTATCACCCCCAAGGGAACGGACTGGTGAAACGTTTCAATCGAACCCTCAAGGGGATGATCATGGGCCTGGAAGAGCCCTTACGACGCAAGTGGGACGTGTTGCTGCCCTGCCCCCTCTTCGCCTATCGGGAGGTTCCTCTGAAGTCCCTGGGATTCAGCCCCTTCGAACTATTGTACGGGCACCCCGTCCGGGGTCCCCTAAGCCTGGTCAAAGAAGGCTGGGAGGTGACCGCCCAAGATGCTCCCCCCGACGTATACCGGTACCTCCTGACCCTCCGGAGCCAGACTCGGTGGTTCCGAGAACTTGCCAAAACCAACCTCGAAGCCAGCCAAGAAGACATGAAACGCTGGTATGATCAAAATGCCTCTTCCATTGAGTTCGAGCCGGGCCAACAGGTCTGGGTCATGTCCCCGGTCGAACCATGTGCCCTCCAGGACAAGTGGACTGGGCCCTTCAAGGTGGTGGAGCGCAAGAGCCCCGTCACCTACCTGGTGGACATGGAGTCCCCCAGGAACCCCCTCCGGGTCCTCCACGCCAACAGACTCAAACCTCATTGTCCGATCAGAACTTAGCCTCCTGATGGCTACTGACAGTGGGGCTGAAGACAACTCCGAGCCCCTACCAGACCTCCTGAACGCCTTCGAGAAAGACGGCTCCGTGGATGGAGTCACCCTCTCCTCCACCCTGACCCCAGAACAACGCAGAGATTGCCAAGAGCTATTAGGACAATTTGCAGACTTATTTTCTCTTACCCCTGGAGTCACCCCGTGGTGCGTCCACGATGTCGACACCGGGGATAGCCCGCCTGTGCGACACCGGGCCTACCGAGTTCCCGATCGAGTTCGGCCCTGCATTCAGTCAGAAGTGTCCAAAATGCTGGCTCTGGGGGTGGTCGAGCCCTCCGACAGTCCATGGGCCAGTCCTGTAGTCCTGGTCCCCAAGGCCCCCGCTCCTGGCGCTGCTCCCGAACTCAGGTTTTGTGTGGACTACCGGGGTCTGAACGCCGTCACCCGGACAGAAGCTCACCCCATCCCCCGAGGTGATGAACTGATCGACCGCCTGGGGGCGGCCCGCTACTTAAGCACGTTCGACCTGACCTCCGGCTACTGGCAGATCGGACTCACACCAGGCGCCCAGGAGTGATCCGCTTTCTCAACCCCCGATGGCCACTACCACTTCAGGGTGATGCCCTTCGGGATGAAAATCGCCCCCGCCACGTTCCAGAGACTGGTGAATAAGGTGTTGGCAGGGCTGGAGGAGTTCAGCGCGGCCTACCTGGACGATATCGCGGTGTACAGCCTCCACTGGGCTGAACACCTCCAACACCTCCGGGAGGTCTTGGCGGCCCTCCACCGGGCCGGATTGACCATAAAAGCAAGCAAATGCCAGATCGGGCAAGGTTCCGTGACCTATCTGGGACACCAAGTGGGGAGTGGCCAGGTGGCCCCCCTCCAACCCAAGATCGAAGCCATCCTGGCCTGGGAACCCCCGGTCACCCAGACAGAGGCCCGAGCCTTTCTGGGGCTCACTGGGTATTACCAGCGCTTTATAAAGGACTATGGCAGTATTGTGGGCCCCCTCACTGAACTCACTTCCAAGAGACAGCCACAGAAGGTGCACTGGACACCCGAGTGTCAGGCCGCCTTTGAGACCCTAAAGACAGCGATGTGCACCGCCCCCGTGCTCCAAGCCCCCGATTACAGCCGGGAATTCATAGTTCAAACGGATGCCTCCGATCACGGTGTCGGGGCGGTTCTCTCCCAAGTCAACGCCGAAGGAATTGATCAACCGGTGGCCTTCATTAGCCGACGTCTGCTGGCCCGAGAACAGCGCTGGAGCACCATTGAGCGGGAGGCCTTCGCCGTGGTGTGGGCCCTCAAGAAACTCCGACCCTATCTCTTCGGCACCCACTTTCGGGTGCAAACTGACCACCGACCCCTGCGGTGGTTGATGCAGTTGCGAGGGGAGAATCCGAAGTTGCTGCGTTGGTCCATCTCTCTACAAGTGATGGACTTCACTGTGGAGCATCGCCCGGCAGCACCAATGTAGATGGCCTGTCCCGCTTCTTCCGCCTCGGCAAGGAGAATACCCAAGAGGATGGGTGACTCTCCCTGCCTTCAGCTGTTGGGGACGTGTGTTGGACCCGGCCTCGTGGCGTGGTCCCATTCCTCCCGCATGGCGGGACCTGGACGACCTCGACCCCTGTCCTCCGGCCTAAGGCGACACCCTCCACCCTTCACGAGAGCCGCACCTCCTGGCGACCGCCGGCTCTCCCCCTCTGGAACTCGGCAACCCCTACTCGCCCCACTCTGTTGGTCCGACCCCTATCCCGGGCCACCATCTCAGACCCCGACTCCATCTTGGACCCTCCACGACCAGGCCCCGTGGCCTCGGCCCGACCTCGGCCGCGGACCCAGCGAAGCCCTGACATTGAGGCACCAAGACCTGACCAGGTGGTTAAGCGGCCACTTGACGGATCAATGAGGAGAAGAGTTTCGATGGCCCTCCAGCCGTCCTCCGATGCCTGGTTTCGATCGCCTCCGGCCTCCTTGGCCGCTGGCTCCACCCCCCTGCTGGGTGTCTGGACACTCTCATCCCGGCCCCTCCGACCCCCAGGTGCGAGGGTCCGGACATCAAAGGACTCCAGACCTATATCTGGGGCAGCTCTGGAGCAGGTCGGCAGTTGTATCCTCTCTCGAGAGACCCTGAGACGAACTCATCTACGTGGAACCCGTAACCACCTTTGGAGCCCTGCTGGCGTTGCCGCGGCCCATCCTCGCTGTAACCACCTTTGGAGCCCTGCTGGCGCTGCCGCGGCCCAACCTCGCTGAAACCATCTTTGGAGCCCTGCTGGCGCTGCCGCGGCCCAACCTCGCTGAAACCATCTTTGGAGCCCTGCTGGCGCTGCCACGGCCCAATCTCGCTGAAACCATCTTTGGAGCCCTGCTTGCGCTGCCGCGGCCCAACCTTGCTGAAACCATCTTTGGAGCCCTGCTGGCGCTGCCGCGGCCCATCTTCGCTGCAACCATCTTCGGAGCCCTGCTGGCGCTGCCGCGGCCCGACCCCGAGGAACCCCCTAGCTCGAGGATTGAGAGCTGAGCGTAGGGTAACCCTGTACCAGGCTGGTACCAAGACTATCCCGCTACCCCCTTCCCTCAGTGACTAAGCCCTAACGGATCCCTTGATCCAGTTGAACCTGTATTGCTAAGATCACCTGCCTTGATTGCTGATAAAGACGTTAAGAATCTATCCTTGTGTGGTGTCCATCTGTAGTGGTGTGTTTGCTCGTCTGTACGATCCTAGGGGAGGAACCTCACCAGGAGGCCTCTCGACTTCGCTCGGCCAATTCTAGAAGGAGGAGTGGGTCTCGGGGTGGTCGGCCAGACAGGCTCTGCCTCCCTCCTAAGATCCCCTTTCTAACAGCGATGTATCTCCTTCCAACTGGTGATTGGTTCGTTAAAGGAAAGCCGGATGCCGGAAAGCAAACAGCAGACCGGAAATAGTGTGGAGTAAGAGCATCTTACCCATTGGTGGCTATTCCAAAACCCTTTCTGTGATTGGTTGCGGCTCATATGCTCTAAAGGCATGGCGCGAAGTACGGCGCAACTATTATGTATATTAAAATAATTAACAAACAGAACATCATTTAAATGTTTGTGTATATAGATGCTTTTTAGTGATCATAATATCTAGCTAGGGGTGCATCAGAAGGCTAAATGGCGGGAACAGTCTCATTCACCCGTCTAGTGTATTTTGGTCAAATGACCCCAAACCTTCTCTGCAGCGATCGCTTACTGCTCGAATGTTTGGCAAAACAAAGCATGAGTTGCAGCGTATTGATCATATATGTTAAAGACATTTTTGTTATTTACACAGCACCATTTCAGTGTTTGTTGTAAAGAGCCGTTTAACTTATCGTAACATCAAGCCTGGGTTACAGCAACAGGTTTTATAGGCGGGACCATCATGCCGTGGAACTAACTAGGACAATCCAAAAGGCCCGACTCATACATTTAATCAAATGTCCCCGTGCCTCATAAAGATGGAGAGCAAGAGAGAAAATCATCACTCGTTTAGTAAGGAGTTTAGTTTGCGCCAGGCCAAATGAAATAGAGTGTCCTGGGGCAAGGTACATAGTGAGAGTGGGTGTAATTCTCATTAGCATTAAGGAGAAGCAGTATAGAAAGCAGCCACTAAAAATAGGTCAAACTACATGGTTTATATCAACGTTATCACTCACTTCTATGTATAAACTCGGAATTTGTATATGTTCAAAGTTAGTGACTGATATGTCCTAAAAAGCAGTACAACGGAAGGACACCCTTTATTTGCCATTTGGCAAATATGCAGAATTACACAGGGTAAATGCTGATCAGAGTTGGATCCAAGGAATTTCATCATTTAACCCTATGGTGTCACACTTAAGTTTGAAAATCCATTTTTGTTCTCTGATAAACAAGTATCGAGAGATATCACTAACATGTTGAGGAATGAACAAGCCACGGCCCAACCTTGCTGAAACCATCTTTGGAGCCCTGCTGGCGCTGCTGCGGCCCAACCTCGCTGAAACCATCTTTGGAGCCTTGCTGGCGCTGCCGCGGCCCATCTTCGCTGCAACCATCTTCGGAGCCCTGCTGGCGCTGCCGCGGCCCGACCCCGAGGAACCCCCCAGCTCGAGGATTGAGAGCTGAGCTTAGGGTATCCCTGTACCAGGCAGGTACCAAGACTGTCCCGCTACCCCCTTCCCTCAGTGACTAAGCCCTAACGGATCCCTTGATCCAGTTGAACCTGTATTGCTAAGATTACCTGCCTTGATTGCTGATAAAGACGTTAAGAATCTATCCTTGTGTGGTGTCCATCTGTAGTGGTGTGATTGCTCGTCTGTACGATCCTAGGGGAGGAACCTCGCCAGGAGGCCTCTCGACTTCGCCTGGCCAATTCTAGAAGGAGGGGTGGGTCTCGGGGTGGTCGGCCAGACAGCCTCTGCCTCCCTCCTAAGATCCCCTTTCTAACAGTATGAAAATGTATATAAAAATACGATTTATTTTTCTAAATTAGTCTTAGATTTATTCATGAGTGAGTGTCTCATTTACTGCCTCTGTGAGTACAACAAATGCTTAGTACCACCCTCTAATAAGCCTACACTGCTCACCCACACTATCACAAAAGAGAGCATTTAGTGTTTTTATTTGGGGGTCGCCTGGACACAGTGTACCTCATTTTACTAAATGAAGAGGCAGATTACTACAATTTCATATGCAAGATAGGTAAGGATCTAATTGTCCCCTCATCAAATCTTCCTGTAAATGTTAAATGTCGACTATAAACTACTGAGTAAGGTACTGGTACATAGACTCCTCCCCAGAGTTGGTCACACATTTCATCCCGATCAGATGGGCTTCATCCTGCAGTGTAGCACCACAACGAAAATAAGACTCACACAGGTACTGAATTGTCAAATGGTCTGGTTCAGCCCGGTTAGAAACAACTAAGCATGGGCGAAATTTGCGAATTCGCGTTCCGCAAATCTGCGCAAAATCAAATTTGCAATTTGCAAAATCTGCGAAATCGTGCAAATTTGTTTTTTTGCGTGTTCGCGGGGCTTTTGCGTGTTCGCGGGTGGCTTGCACGGCGAAGTTACCCATGCGGTCGTGTATGGGTGCGGCCATCTTGTTTACGTGACGTGTTTCCGTTTCCGGGCGCTAGTTGCATTCTCGCGTCGTATGCGGCGCGCGATTACGTGTTCGCGGGCGTTTTCGCGTGCTCGCAAGGGAAATATCGCGCGAACTTACCCACGCGGTCCTCAATGGGCGCCCCATATTAGACTTTCCCAGCAATGCCCCCAGACCCGCCAACCCACCCGCAAAAAAGTAGAACCCCCCGAAACAGGCAAAAAGCAAAAATGCAAAATCTCACACTTAGAATTTTTTCGGCCTTCCTTCGATTCAGTCCAAACGCTCTCTGCAGCAAGGCCATAACTCCCCTTTTCCACCATGGATTTCCTTAAAAACAAATGCAATCAAAATTAGACTGTGCGTGCCAGCAGTGCTCCCAGACCCCAAAACCCACCCCCAAAAACCTAGAACCCTCCCAAAGAGCCGCCCGAAAACAAGGAAGTGAGCAAAAACTGAAAATCTTTTTCACCATGGATTTTGTCCAAACCACTTGATTCCGATATTAGACCTTCCCAGCTATGCCCCCAGACCCCTGCAGCCACCTGTAAAAAAGCAGAACACCCCCAAACAGGCAAAAAGCAAAAATGGGCCTATCTTCAATTCAGTCCAAATGCGCTCTGCAGCTTGGCCCTAACTCCCCTTTTCCACCATTGATTTTCTGAAAAACAAATGCAATCAAAATTAGACGGTGCTAGCAGTGCTCCCAGACCCCAAAACCCACCCCCAATAACCTAGAAGCCCCCCAAACAGCCCCCCAAAAACAGGCAAGTGAGCAAAAACTGAAAAACTTTTTCACCATGGATTTTGTCCAAACCACTTGATTCCGATATTAGACCTTCCCAGCTATGCCCCCAGACCCCTGCAGCCATCTGCAAAAAAGCAGAACACCCCCAAACATGCAAAAAGCAAAAATGCAAAAACTTATACTTAGAAATTTTTCAGCCAACCAGTCAACATAGGTCCAGACGCGCTCTGCAGCTAGGCCCTAACTCCCCTTTACCACCATGGATTTTCTTCAAATCACTTGCAATCAAAATTATGCTATCCCAGCAGTGCTCCCAGACCCCCAGACCCTCCCCCAAAAATCTAGAACACCCCCAAACAGCCCCCCAAAAACAAGCAATACTGCTAGGTCTCAGTTTAAATTGTGCCAAAACGCTGTCTGCAACTTGGCCCAAACCCCCCTTTTCCACCATGGATTTTCTTCAAACCACTCGCAATCAAAATTAGACTATCCCAGCAGTGCTCCCAGCCCCCTGACCCACCCCCACAAATCTAGAACACCCCCAAACAGCCCTCCCAAAAACATGCAATACTGGTATATTCAAAACAAGGCAAATTGCTCTGTTCACAAAACATTGCTGTTTGGTTTTTTGGTTTGTAAGACTTTATTGACAATTGCCAAATGTACATTACATTTCACCTACAACCCGTGGGGCCGGCTGTCATACAAGTGATACTTCAACAGAACAGTTACACAGCTCTTCAGCCGACAACCTTCCGGTCCGGCAGCAATTTATTGACAAATCTGCAAAAGGCATGCTAATGATATTGAAAGAATCTGAATCTGTCCTACTTTTTGTTTTATAACCTTAACTCAACTTTCGACTCAACAGGATCAGTTATCAGTTTACAATGTTATCAATGTATATTCGGTTTCTCACGCTATTGGGTCGTCCCAGGCGTTCATCATGTTTCTTCTTAGTCCCCAGGTTCCTACCGTTTCGACCTATCACGCTTGCTTCCTGAACCCTCTCCCCGCCCGTTCCGGCGACCTTCAATTAGGTCGTTCAGTCCATCTCCTCCTCGTCCCTGGAACTATCAATGTCTTCCTCAGGTAGAGGCTCACACAGGTCCCCCGATAGCTGTGCCAAGGCTGCCAGATCTTATTCCATTTGTGAGGGTTAGCTCTCATTTTATATACTGCTCGCTCAACCACTAGAAGTCTATCCATATTCCTGCACCACTGTGCCAAAGTCGGAGTGTCCGCCACCCCCCACTTCTGTGCGATATCTCGCTTGGCAACCATGACACCCACTATTACCCACTGCTGCCCCTGGCGCGTCAGATCATTTTGCCCCCACACATTCAGCAAGCACACACGCAGGTCCGGTGTAAGTGATATCTCTAGAGTCTGAAAAAGGGTGCGCATTATTTGTCGCCAATATTCAGTAATAATCGGGCATTCCCAGGGTGTGTGTAACAATGTCCCCTCCCCTCCACAGCCCCTGAGGCAATACGGGTGGTCCGCCCTGTGTAGTTTGTGTATGGTGGTTCTAGTATAATAAACCCTGTGTAATATCTTAAATTGCACCAGCCGGAATCGGGCCGAAACGCCTGCTTCCCTCGGGGATGCCCTTGCAGCATTCCAATCCGTCTCATCCATAGCAGCCAGCTCTCCCTCCCATTTCTCCCTTAATTTAACCAAGGGGTCTGGCAGGTTATTCATCAGCTTTCAGTATGTGAGGGATGTGGCGCCGGTTTGCATAAAGTCAGTGAGCAGGCGGTCCTCCAACAGGGAGAATTCCGGGACCTCCGTTCCTGGTCCAATGGCTGTCATCAGTGCATGTCGTATCTGTATGCATCGGTAGGTTTCGTTAGGACCTAGGTCGTACTGCTGTTGTAGATGCGAGAAAGGGACCACCCCCCGTTTTTTGTCCATAAGTCTCCCACCGTGGTGATACCTATGTTATCCCATTGAGTAAATCCCTTGCTATGTCTCAAGCAGCCCAGCGCCTTAGTGTCCCACAAAGGTGTGAGTTTTGTTATGACACCTCCCCATTTGAGTCTCGCCTGTGCCCTATGCCATAGTGTCACAGTGTGCCTAGTTGGGCCCGTTAGCTTTGCCGTAAGACCTTTGTTATACAGTGGAGCCAGCAGGCTGTGTGTACCCAATTGCGCTCTGTCTGCTAGATAAGCCGGGTCATCCTGCGGGGCGTGAAGCCATTGGTTTATCACTTTAAGCTGTGACGCCCAATAATATAATTGTATATTTGGCAGGGCTATCCCACCATCATACCAACCTTGATTGAGTTTCAAATGTGCTACCCGAGCCGGGCGTTCCCCCTACAACAGGCCCGTCACCACCGCCGTCACTTTCTGGAAGTATGAGGGTGATACCAAGGTTGGTGTATTTTCTAATACATAAAGAAGACGTGGCAGCCCCATCATTTGGAACAGCGCCGCTCGCCCCAGCAGCGTCAGAGGGAGGGCCTTCCAATGTCTCACATCCGCTTTCAGACAAGTGAGTGGCGGTATTAAGTTCTGCTCGATAAATACCGCAGCGTCGCGAGTAACGTAGATCCCCAGGTACTTAAACGATGTGTCTGCTACCGTTAGTGGGCAGTCGCTGGGAAGGTTCGGAGAAGGACCCTTCAATTCGTAGATGACCGATTTTGTCCAGTTGATCGTTTATCCAGAGTGTAGCTCGTGTGTATCACATAGTGTCAACAGCACCGGGATGCCTTTCTCTGGGTCTGATAAATAAATTAACATATCATCAGCATAGAGGTAGACTCTATCTTCCCAGTTGTCCCCCCAGCGCATTCCTCTTAATAACGGGGTAGCTCTAATGACAGTGGCTAGTGGTTCTAGGACTAAGGCGAATAATAGGGGGGGGAGCGGGCAGCCCTGCCGCGTCCCCCTAGCCAGCGGGATCTCACGGGAGATGTGGCCATTTACCGCTACGTGTACCACTGGATTCGTGTATAGAAGCCTTATCCAGGAAATAAACTTAGAGCCAAAGCCCATGTGGGCCAGCACCGCAAAGAGATATTGCCATTCCACCACGTCAAACGCCATTCTGGCATCTAGCGATAGTATGGCTGCCGGCTCTGTCAGTAAGGGGGCTCGCGCCAGTGCCCCGTGTACTCGTCGAAGGTTCAGCGCCGTGCTTCTATGCGGCATAAAGCCGGACTGATCCGGGTGAATCAGTTGTGTGAGGTGGGGCATCAGCCTGGTAGCCAGTATTTTCGCCAAAATGTTTGCTTCGGCATTAAGAAGAGAGATCGGGCGGTATGATGCACACTCAGTGGGCGACTTCCCCAGCTTTGGAATGGCCACAATGGTCGCCATCCGTTGATCAAGAGGTAGGGTCCCCCTTACACGACTTTCCGTATACATGGCTAGTAGGGGTTTGCTCAGCGCGTCTGCCATTGTCTGAAACCATTCAATAGGGATCCCATTGGGGCCCAGCGCTTTACCGGTATGAAGCGCATTGATGGCTAACTGTATCCCCTCCAATGATAGGTCTGCCTCTAACTCATCTACTGCTTCCTGCGGCAGGGTCGGAGTCAGCACATTCCGGAGCACCGTCATCGCCGCTCCCGCCGTCACTTCAACTTCTGGGGAGTACACCCCTTGAAAGTGGTCAGCTAGGACTTCTACTATCTTCGAAGGGTGTGAGTGGAGCGTCCCCTCTGAGTCTCTCAATTGTAGTATATCTCTGTGACCTTCCTTATTTTTATCTAACCAGGCCAGGAGTTTACTGGCTTTGTCCCTGATATCGTACACCCTGTGTGCTGTCGCCTCTACGCTCTCAACTGTCCGTCGTCTAAGGTGGTCGTCATGTAATTGCTGGCAGAGGTGAAGCGCGTGTAGTGTGTCCACCGTTGGGTTTGCCATAAGGGCCATGTTTGCCGCTCCGAGTTTTAACTCTAGGTCTACTAGTTCCCTTTTAAGCATGCACCTGTGCCCTGTTATTGTCGTAATGGCCTGCCCTCTTAGTACAGTTTTATAGGCCTCCCATAGGGTCGTGAGGGACGTTACAGAAGCTGTATTCTCTGCGAAATAATATCGGGTCATCTTTTTCAGTTGAACAAAGAACAAAGGACGTACCCCGCCAATTGATGTGGTGGTCCCGAAGCTGGGATCCCAATATATATGGGGTGATAAACCTAGGAGTTGGCACTGCACAGGACAAAATTTGCTCAATCCAAATATATGCAAGAGAAGATTTTTAGCAAATATATATGTATTTCTATTTTTTTATCTATACACTTTTAGATCTGATGTAGAAATTTTTTTTTACATACATAAATAACACATGATTATCTTAAGAATATTGCACAACATACATAAGAGATTGGAAAAAGATAAAAGTGACAAAGATGCATTTTACTTTGAGGCCTACCCAGTAACACTTCACATTTCAGTCATACTTTCATTCTCTCAGATTCTCAACAAATAATCCTACCTAAAGTTCTATCATTCCACTTACATTCTTCCATACATTCTCATCGTTCTGGTGTATGCCACACATGGATGGTAAATATGTGGCATAGAACAGAATATTAATCCAGACAAATAATCTTAGTACGGCCCCTAATTAATATAACACAGTATGCCGTATTTCTGGAGACACGAGCCGACGCGCGTTTCGGTGACAGGCCAGGTGGGCCACACCTTCGTCAGGGCTGGGAGTTGTTGACTGGGAGGGGGGAAGATAATGATCTGAAAAGGTATTCGGAAGGTTCTCCAGAGCAAAGACGTATTAATTGTATTTTTCAGGGAACCAGGTTCCGTCGATCAGCCGAATCGACCGTGAGGAAAGGTCGATTCGGCTGATCGACGGAACCCCATCTATGGACTGCGCGTCCACTACGCCAGGCGGCACCCTCGGCAGCAACGTGCCGTCCCCAAACCGGAGAAACGTAGCGGCCATTTACATCTACATCTAACGGTACCTTTTCGAGAGATCCGCTGTTCTATATATGCCAGCAGCTTTGGTGGACCTATACTTTCCAGACTCACCGCTTTAAAGTCTCC
The DNA here is from genome assembly GCF_964263255.1 of Lissotriton vulgaris. Classification (NCBI taxonomy): domain Eukaryota; kingdom Metazoa; phylum Chordata; class Amphibia; order Caudata; family Salamandridae; genus Lissotriton; species Lissotriton vulgaris. Next base: position 1,991,901,564 of record NC_141687.1, on the reverse strand, counting down.
TATCATTTATGGGATGCCTGCTTGATACTGCCAAAGTCTTTGCTCTGGAGAACCTTCCGAATACCTTTTCAGATCATTATCTTCCCCCCTCCCAGTCAACAACTCCCAGCCCTGACGAAGGTGTGGCCCACCTGGCCTGTCACCGAAACGCGCGTCGGCTCGTGTCTCCAGAAATACGGCATACTGTGTTATATTAATTAGGGGCCGTACTAAGATTATTTGTCTGGATTAATATTCTGTTCTATGCCACATATTTACCATCCATGTGTGGCATACACCAGAACGATGAGAATGTATGGAAGAATGTAAGTGGAATGATAGAACTTTAGGTAGGATTATTTGTTGAGAATCTGAGAGAATGAAAGTATGACTGAAATGTGAAGTGTTACTGGGTAGGCCTCAAAGTAAAATGCATCTTTGTCACTTTTATCTTTTTCCAATCTCTTATGTATGTTGTGCAATATTCTTAAGATAATCATGTGTTATTTATGTATGTAAAACATTTTTTCTACATCAGATCTAAAAGTGTATAGATAAAAAAATAAAAAATACATATATATTTGCTAAAAATCTTCTCTTGCATATATTTGGATTGAGCAAATTTTGTCCTGTGCAGTGCCAACTCCTAGGTTTATCACCCCATATATATTGGGATCCCAGCTTCGGGACCACCACATCAATTGGCGGGGTCCGTCCTTTGTTCTTTGTTCAGTTTTTTTCCCCCCACGACCTGCCTACATCCCAAAAGAAACCCATTGGGGAACCCCCTTCTTTCACTTCATCTTTTTCAGTTCCCTATGGATGTGCGGTATCTTAAGATATCCTGGGAAAATTGGATACATTCTTTTGCGGGCTTTCTCCGAGCAAGACAAGCTCAGAGTTAGAGGAGAGTCGTCTGAGACACCTCTGGGCCTAATCTGCATGTTACTTATAGTAAAACTAGAGAGGTCCCTTCGGTTTGTTCCTAAGCCTCTGTATAATTTGAACAGAGAAGAATTCCTTTCATTAAAAGAACTATCGTCAGATAAAAACTTGATAATCAAAAGTTGCGATAAGGGAGGAGGTATCGTGGTCCTGGACTCCGATAAATATGAGAACAAAATGATGCTAATGTTAGATGACAGTTCCACCTATACTAAAATTAACTCCAACCCCATAAATAGCATTAAGAAAAAAATTCAACACCTTACCAATGAGGCCCTAATAAAAGGAGACATAAACAAAAAAGATTATGAATATCTGAATACCAATAAAAACAAGACAGCATGTATCTATGGATTGCCCAAGATACACAAGAGTATGCAAGATCCCCCCTATCGACCCATTGTGTCCACAATAGGTACTCCAACTGAACCCCTGTCTAAATTTATTGATCATCATTTGAGACCCCATATACCGAAAATTAAATCTTACGTTAGAGATACAGGACACATGATCAATATAGTAGAGGACCTAGATTTTATACCTGATAGAGATATTATGGTAACAATGGATATTGAATCCTTATATAGTAACATACCTTTAGATGAGGCAATCGTGGCAACAGACTGGTTTATTGATAAGCACAGTATAGTATGCCCAAAGAGATTTTTGATTGATTGTCTCTTTATTGTTTTAACAGAAAATACTTTCGAGTTTGGAGACACTTTGTATCGTCAACAGAAGGGCGTCAGTATGGGCGCATCAGTTGCTCCCTCGATAGCGAACATTTATATGTCTTCTTTTGAAGACAAGTTCATAGACAACGAGGTAGCGCCTTTCTTTGAATCTATTTCCCAGTGGTCCAGGTATATAGACGACATCTTTTTTATCTGGACCAATGGGAAAGAATCCCTTCTGGAATTCCTCGAATGGATAAACTTGGCTAATACCAACCTAAGATTCACAGCCCAATACAGTACCAACCAGGTTGAATTCTTGGATTTACTAATTAGAGAGAAAAACAACAAACTAGAAGTGGATCTATTTGTTAAAGAAACAGCACGCAATACATTATTGCATTTTAGTAGTTTTCACCCCAAGAGTAAGCATGAAAGCATTCCATTTTCTCAATTCCTGCGAGTTCGCAGAAATTGTACCAATCTCTCCGATTATGACAGACAAGCAGCGGCTATGCGCCAAAAGTTTCTCGAACGTGGTTACCCACATAGATTGATCAGGAACTCATATAAGAGAGCGCGCTTTTATGACCGAGATAGCCTCCTGAGATCCAAACAAGTCCCTACCAAAGACCAACTTGTCTGCGTGACCACACACTCTACCCTAAACGAGCGTGTAAGACAAGTAATCAATGCCAATTGGCATATTCTCAATTGTAACCCTACCTCAAAAGATGTGCTGTTGAAGCCACTTTTCGCGCATAGAAGGAATAAGAATCTAAAGGACAGAATTGTCCATTCTAGATTCAAGAAAACCGATAGTACACCTGGCCCCTTCCAGAGATCACTGACAAATAACATGCCTATACGAGGAACAGTTAAGTGTTCCTCGTGCAAATCTTGTAATAACATCATTGAAGGAGAAGAATTTATTCACAATGGCTATGTTTCCAAAGCAAGGGATATGTGGAACTGCAGAACCACCAATGTGGTCTACTTCATCAGATGTATATGCGGCTTAGGCTACGTAGGCGAAACTAGCAGATCTATACAAGTACGCCTTACAGAACATAGATCAGCAATCAGGACAGGAAAAATGACAGCACCATTAGTTAAGCATTTCCTCGAAAACCATCACAAACCAGAAGACTTTAGTTGGCGCATTTTAGAAAAAATACGAATTGCGGACAGTAAGGGCGGCTGCGCTGTCAGGAAGAAGAAAGAAGTCTTTTGGATTTTCGTCTTTAATACCTTTAAACAAGGTTTAAATAGCGAAATTCCATGGGAGAACGCAATTATTTAAATTGGCTATCTCCTCAATACATATGTTGATTTATAACAATCTTATGTCACATGGTATACGTTAGATTGTAGCTGTATTACACAATGAAACATACCCCGTATATGTATGGATGTAATGGCTAACATTAATAAACATAAATAATCAAAATATCTCGCCGAGTAAAGACGTATTAAATCGATACTATGTAGTAATGAATAGCTGCCCCCACATTGGGGTGTGAAACTCGGTAATCGCCGAAAACGTGATTATTTTTGAGCTTGATGAGTAGACTCTTAGAGATGTGATGCCTGATTGGGTGCACTTTGAAATTGTTTGATAGGTTGTCTCCTATAGGATACGTAGCAGCACGTGTCTTAGTATATATAAGCATAGCCTATAGCCGCTACAGGTGATACATTCCGTCCAACGGTCCTGTGGTGACGTCAGCAGACAACGTGCACGGCACTTACGCGGTAAGGAATAGCTCAGCGTTAAACTATCTCGAATAGCGCTACCTGCACTTGTGCACACATATAACTAATGGTAGCCCTTTGATTTGTCTATCTATCTTTTCCTCATGGCTAGTTCCATGTAGAAGAGAGTCCTGGAAGTCAAATCAGTGAGTGACACGTCTCCGGTGAGAGAAGCGAATCTCCGAACTTCCGTCAATGGCTACGAGACGCTAGCAGTTTTTAAACGCGGCGATCTTTCATGCATGGTGAGAGTGAATTATATAAGCTTTGAAACTTTCTCACTATCGTGCTAACTATAAACCTATCGTCCGTTACAACTAACAGCTTTTAAATACAGTGATCTGTCTTGCATGATGAGAGCGAGTAATATATTCTCGCTATCTTGTTAATTAAAAGCCGATTATACGTGTATGGTGAGAGCGTGCTACATAAGCTTTGAAATGTTCCCGCTATCATGTTAATTAAAACCTATCGCTTGCTACAGTTAACAGTTTTTTATACACGGCGATCTATTTTGTATGGTGAGAGCGTGCAGCACACTCTCGCCACCTGGTTAATTAAAAGCCTATTGTCCCGTACAACGGACCCAAGATAGCAGCGGTTCTCAATTATAGGAACCGGTTAAATACAATGGAATCAAACAACATGAAATGTTGTAACAATTACATAGTCCTGTTTGCTAACGACTTAAACATGGGAAAAGCGAATAACATGGGAAAAGCGAGCAATATAAATTTTCGAAATATTTTCGCAGCCCTGTTTATTAAAGGCATACCGCCCTTGATAGATCGATAATTTAAACATTCCTTTTTCCATTTCTATCCTTAGTAACTTGCAAAAAGGAACCTGGATATATATATAAAAAGTGACTGTGCAGTGAAATCTTAAAGCATACAGTTTTTTTAAAAAGGAAATAACTCCACATCTAATGACGGTAAGAAACAAAGAAATTAGTCATTTAGTAACTAGAGAGGAACTTTTATCTATGTACATTTGGGTATCATGAAGGTTGATTTGAAGTTTTTTGCTATCATTTAGAACAACAGGAACATTGAAGCCTTAAGAACTATATCATTTAATTTTTAAACTGCAAAGGCCGACCGAGCAATAATCAAGAAATCTATACACGGCACTTTCCTCTAAATACGCAGAGGTAAGCCTCATAAAATTATATATGGAGGTAAATGTGTGACACACCGTATTTCAGTTTAACCATCCAAGTCCTTGTAGTCATAAATCCAGAGAGCACCACCTATGGTCTTTGAAATTGAATGTCTCATCAACCCTATTTCTTAGTAATCTCCTTGGTTGTTTAAGTTATGTAACACATGTTAATGAAGTTGGTTTAGGGTACACGCTCCCTACCCCTCATTTTACAGGCCTTTTCATGTCATTTTGCCATATCCATGGTTTTACATGTAGTAATTTTAATCGGTAACTTTATATTATAAATAGATAAAGTTACTAGTGACTGTAAACCATGAGATGTTTCCCACTTCAGACCTCAAAGTTAAGAATAGGTTTCCCAATGTCTCCTTATCTATGCAGGGAGTCATTGCAACTGCTTAGATACGTCTATATCAGTTTTGTAACTTGTTTTTGCAAATGATACATTGCTTATAACATGTAGGAAGGGTGTTTGTTGCAATACGGTGTTTAGGATTATGAATTGTTTATAGGATTTATATATTTTAATGTGTATATAAGTAAAAAATAATGTTGAAGAATATACTTTTTATATGTTGTTATTATGTGTCTTTTTAGGTATACTTTGTGGCTCCTGAAGAAGGCGTTGCTTTGAACGCCGAAACGCGCGTCGAATATTAACTGCCACCCCCCTTTTTTTGTGTAATTTTAAGTAACTGTATAATACATTGTTGTTATAACTTTCCTTTTCCCTTTTTTCTGTAATGATTTTATTTTGAAATGGAAATGTGTTTAAATATTATATGAATTTTGTGTGTATTTTTGCTGATTTTAACTGAGTATACAAATTAAAAGGATATATAATTTTTTAACTATTTTGTTAGAATTTCTTCCGTTTGCAACTACCCTCCTTATATTTTTCCGATGTTATGCACACGTTTGTCTTTCCCTGAAGTGCAAGCTATCATATCTAATCAGGGGGTCCTTGCTACTTACACTATACTTATAGTAAAGTGGCCATCGCCTAGTGTAAGAAAATAGTCAATACGGGACAGGCTATTATGAGTTGTGGAGTAGTAGGTGTACTGTTGGTCCTCGGGGTTCAAATGTCGCCAGATGTCTATCAGTCCTGAATTCACGAAGCGGGATGGGCCAGGAGTCCGCGTCCGGACCGGGAATGTATCCTGTATGTTATGTAAACATTGCTGTTTTCAGCACTTCCACTACTTCGATCCTCTTGAAACTTACCTGGACAGTCACTTGTTCCAGCAATTCCCAAGAATCTCAGCAAGGCAGAACGAAATCGAACCACTGCGCTCTTTGAAGAAGAAGAAGAAGGTCTACGACTAGTTTTCACTTAGTTTTCACCCAAACACACGCGCCGCAAAACACCCAAAAAGGCCAAAATTCAGCCAATTCAGGACCAAAGAACACCAAACCCCCCTAAAAGCTTGCCAACATCATTATGAACGAGCCTGCATCAGGCTCCGAGCCCTAGACTCAGCGTGAATCATACCAACTTAAACCCAAAAACCCTAGTAAATCGCACTGAATCCTAAACCCTAGATATGCTTTGTCTGTCTGTGTCAAAGAGCCTAGGTATGCTACATCAGGAGGATGCTTCACTCAGTGGTGCCTGCCTTGACCGTCTTCATGGCCCTGCCGCAAGCATGGGCCAAAAATCTGTTCCACTCAGAAATTTGCGATTTTTCGGTAATTTCGCGAGATTTGCGAAATACCGGAAAACAGCAAATTTTGCAAACATAACGGATGTTTGGCCCAAGCTTGAGGCAGTGCCATGCAGACGGTCAAGGCAGGCACCATTGAGTGAGGCAACCTGATGTAGCATACCTAGGCTCTTTGTCAGACAGACAAAGCAGATCTAATTGTATGCAGCAAGCCACATAGCCCCAATTTTACATGAACTGCTGTCTGGAGTGGACTCTGCCTGGCATAACAACAACAGTACACTGCCTCGCCCTCGACCACTACATACCACGAATAGACAGACATGTAGTTCTGCTGTAGTAGTTGTAGACTGGTTTACCTGTTTGCCACTCACAAATTGGCCATAGTTCTTCCGTAAACCGACGCTGATGATCCATCCATCCCAGTGAGTATCTGCAAAGAAAAAAGATATATTATTTAATCAATCATCATGGAATTTGAAGTACAATTTGAATTAAACAAGGTAAAAAAAAACAGAGTAGTTGACATGAGTTACAATTACTGTGTAAAAGATTAAATAATAACTAAGACAAGACATATGATTCATCATTTCATGCACAAAAAATGAACAGCAATTGGTTTCATCAGAGCCCAGACAGCCATTGCTGTCCACTGCATGCCATCTTCTCAATTATTCATTACCTGTTCAACTTTTTGTCCCCATCTTCTTTGGAAAGTGAGGGCCCACAGTGCAGCCTCTCCTGTCAATATCAGAAGTAACTCTGTCAGCAATCAGCAAGCATGTAGTCAGTCAGTAATTTCCGTCCCACTTGAGGGGACTCGTCGTAATCCATCCATCTGCCTTGAGGGAAATGGATAGGGGGAGTCTGCAGGAGGAGTATAGAGAGCATGATTGAGTTGTGAACTTGTGAACCTCAGGAATGCAGACTGCGGCACCTTCAAATCAATAAGGAATATAAGATGAAGACAGTGCTGCTGATGGACTTGTTGTGATTAGGTGATTAGAGTTTTGTTGTGGTAAAAGTTGCAAACAAAGAAAGACACACAGGAATAAAAGTGAATAAGGACCAAAAAAAGGAAGTCATTTTCAGGCCTCGGTGTCAGGGAAGTAGAGCTCATCCTCAAACTCCATGAATTGAGACAGGAGTAGGTCAGCCAACAGAGAAGAATTTCCGTCACCTAAGTCGGTGTCCTCTTCTTCCTGCGTGCATTCACGTACTTTGTAATCTGGTGGTATGAAGTGCTGATTCATCTTGATCAGTGTTAACCTCTCCACATTTTTGGCGAGAGGCAGGTCCTTTTTGAAGTTACAATGGCACCAGCAGCACTGAAAACACGTTCAGAAAACACGCTTGCGAGTGGGCAAGACAAATAATTTAGAGCCAGTTTGGTGATCAGTGGCCATATAGGCATTTTCCTGTACCAATACAGCAATGGGTTCTGATTAACAAAGACCTCTGTTGGGTCATCCAGATAGGCCTGCACCATCGACTCAAGGTTCTCCACAGTTGCACCATTTTGCGTACCATCTGTGGCCTTTGCAGCACTGGAACGAGCAAACCCCTGATGAGTTAGCCAATCCGCTTCCGACAATATTATGGCTGGGCCTGGTGCAGGTGAGGATGATGATACGGTTGCTGCTGGTGTCAGTAACGGCTGTGAGGGAAAGTGACTCCCTTCGCCCACAGATTCAGAAGTGGAACTTGACGCTGGATGGCCAGCTGATTCAGTTGGACTTCTGCCGGCTCCTTGAATTTTCTGCCGATCTTTTTCGAACCAAGTGGCTGACACAGCTAGCCAATGTTTGTACTTTGAAACATCTGCTTCATCAAAAGGAATGAACGCTTTGCTGGCCATTGCCTTTTTGTACCGTGGATCCAGAATAGTGGCACAAATGTAATGTTGTTCTGTATGTATGTTTTTAAGCCTTTCATTGTCAACTAGGCGGCTTAATAACCTATCCGCCAACTGATATGCGTCTTGCTTTTCAGCGGCATCTCTGAACGTTGAAGACACCGCCTTCAGTTGGTGCTCTAGCATGACCAACAATGGGATAGCTTTGCCCAAAGAACAGTCCTCCCTGCTGACTTCACGCGTGAAGACCTCAAAAGGACAAAGCAAGTCTGTCAGGCTTTTAACTAGATTCCATTCCTCCAACTCTAGCCTCATGTCTTTCATAGTAGAACCCAGACGAAAGACATACTCATTGATTACCATGCACTGCTCAGACAGACGCTCAAGCATGTAAAAGGTTGAGTTCCAACGTGTTGCCACCTCCTGGATGAGTCCTTTGACTGGCAGTCTACGTTCATGTTGAATGCTCCTCAGCTCCTTCCGGGCCTTAAAAGAATGGCTGAAATGTGTGCAGATTCTTCGGCAGGTGGTCAGTAACTTCCCGACTGTGTTTTCATTTTTCAAGAAATCTTGCACCACAATGTTAATACTGTGCGTCAAACACGGCACTCTGAAATAGTCACCTTGCGGCATGGCCTTAACTATATTTCTGCCATTATCCGTGGAAACATAACCAACTATGCGATTTCTTCGATGCAGCCATTCAGAGACATTACTGTTAAACTCCTCCAAAATGTTTACTGCAGTATGAGATTTCTCCACGGCAAACATGGCTAATGTTTCATGTTTACGAGTAGCTTGAAAAAGTGTGTCCGGGTCAACACCTGCACTTGACTGGTCTCTAACCATTGCAAAAGAGACTCAGTGTTCAGTGATGCACATGTAATCAAGGGCTTGGCAACTGGTCCACATGTCTGTTGTCAAGTGGATAGTGTGAACAGCACTCTTCTGCAAAGCTGCCCCAATCACCTCCAGCACATCTTGATGTAGTGCTGGAACCGCAACTCTGGCAAAATAGGACCGGCTAGGAACCTTCCATTTAGGGCAGACTGTTGCCACTAATTCTAGAAACCCCAACCCTTCCACGAAAGAAAAAGCGAAAAGGTCCAGCGCTAACATTTTAGCCAGCTTTGCGTTATACAGACGTACCGTTGGGTGGTTGCGTTCAAATGGCGCCTCCGACCAAAGCATGCTTCTAATGGTGGGCTGGACCATTTTACGTGATGATGATGATGAGGATGCAGACTCAAACCAGTTAGGCTCATTGATGTACTTTTTTGCATTGGTGTCTGTCCCAGACTCTTAGTGTGCCTCATACATGTTGCAGGGGTAGAGGGTGTGGGCGCTACCACTGCATTGCTGCTGCCAGGGGTACTGGGTGTACCAGAAAAAAGGTTGCTCGATTCTTGACTTCCCCCCTGCACAATCAGCCCCTCGTCAGCATCAGATGCAATGTGAATGGATACATTTGGATCGGTTCTACTTTGGACTTCCTCAATCTTACTTAGGTGCGAATACCACTGGATAGGGTGGTGTTTTTTGAGATGACCTCTCTGGCCTCCGGTACCATAGTTGGTACCAAGCTTACCCCGACTAACGGATACTTTACAAATCGAACAAACAACCATGTTTTCCGCCTTTTCGCTAACATTAAAGAAGTCCCAAACTGGGGACTGGTAATGTCTGCTGGTGGTGGAGGTGCTACTTTGACTTTCAATGCCAGATGAAGTGGAGGATGGGCGTGGAGGAATTTGTTTCTGTTGTTCACTTACAGCACCACTACTTGAGGTTGAGCTGGATGGAGGTCCCTGCCGGCCCTTCTGACTAAAAAAGATGGAAGCTGTAGGTCGTGTTGGTGTTGTAGTTAACTGCGTTGGTGGTGGTACCAGTGCCACGCCGCCCACGTCCCGCTCAGCAGCCATTCAGGATAGGGTCAAAATGTCTGTCTGCTGCATGCCCACTGGGACTGGAGTGACGACTGTGATGACTGGGTCATCGTCAGACTGTTCATCAGCAGCAGAAGACACCACTTCTTGTTCGTCGTCGTCATCACACATAAGTCGAAGCCTTGCGGGAACCTTCCTTTTAGGCTTAGCTACCTTTGTCGGCTCATGGCGTGCCTCACTCTGACTGCATTTGTGGGTTCCAATCAGGATCAAGGTCATCAGAATGAAGGGGGCTTGAAGAAGAACCTGTAGTAGTAGTAGCTCTCCTTGACCTTTTTCTTGCTGGGGATCTGGAAGACAATGGATCATCCTCAGGAGGAGTGGCTTCCTCGGATGATAACGCTTGAATATCAATTTAATGATGTGCCCCTACTTCTGGAGGAACAAGCGTTGTAGGCAGTTGTGCCGCTCCATGAACCTCCAGTTGCACCTCTCTATGCGCCTCTCCTTGCTCCTCTCCATGCGCCTCTCCTTGCACCTCTCCTTGCGCATCTCCATGCACCTCTCCATGCGCCTCTCCTTGCGCCTCTTCTTGCGCCTCTCCTTGCCCATGTACTTGCGCTTGTACTAGTTGCACCTGTGGTTGTCGGTTCGGCTGTGGTTGTTGAACACTCGTCAACTGAGTTACACCCGGCCTTGATTGGATGGTACTTTCTTGTGATGAGCCAACATCACTGGTCAATGGTGATTGAACAACCAAAGTGGCTGCCTCAGCAGCATCATGGTCTTAGACCTAACTTGGTGTGGTGGCACTGAGCCCAATGAAGTGGAGGTGCTGCTTCCAGCTTGGTCCCCGGCGGACACCGCTGCTGCTGCAGACGTAGTTTTTTTTCTCCCAAAAAAGGTGTCGGTGGGCACACCAGTCTCCTTGGTAGGTGGTGCCACTTGCTTCTTCTGCTCTTTCTTACTGGCAGTGGCACTGGCAACTTTTTTCGCTGAGGCGCTATGGCCACCCTTCTTTGGGGTCATCTTCTTCAGATGTCAGAACAGCAGGCCGCAGTTGCGCGGGTTGCAGAGTTGTCTTGTCTGTGGCCACACGTGACGTCACGTGATGTTGTGCTGCACACACCTCTGCAGGACTTCTTTCTGGCACTGGTGGTTCTCTTGTGCACCTAAAAGCAATGGAAGCCAGAGGAACATCAGTTAAACACCCCAAAAAGTCGAAAAACACACAAAAAGCACCACAATCCAATGCCATCCATGCCCTCAATGATGTTTAAATTCAAGACAACCCACAGAAAGACTAGGTCCATGCACCACTCACTTCACCTGGGCCTACAGGCTAGTGAGGCTTTACAGGCACCCCAAAAAAAAAATCAACATATAACAGTGAGCTAAAATTTTATGACATAAATGAGAATTAAGTTTTAAAAAAAATCACAGAAACAGTTGTATCATGCACCCATGACTAACCCTGGGCCTCCAAAGTCCAAAGTCCAAAAAGTCCTCAAATACAAATATCCAGCAGCAGCCACAAAAAGTAATCCTTCCAGCTCCAGATCCAAATCAAAAGTGACCAGGACATGGACAAAGCACTGGGAGGAGCCTGCTGGACAGGAACAGGAAGTTTCTTCCTTCCCACCCCCACCCCCCCAAAAATTGACTCCTTGCACCAAAAAGTGCAGCCAAATGTCAATCTGAGGAGTTATTCTGATCAAAATCATCATTTTCACAAGGGTTATGCTTCCTGCGGTGGATTTCATGCGCAGAATTGCAATTTTTGCTATTTCGGGAACGCAAATCTCCCGCCGGAAGTCAGCTGTGCGCCGCAGCTACGTGTTCGGCATTGTTTACTCCTGCAATGCGTGATCGCGGGCCTTTATGACGTACTCGCGTTGTCAAACTCTCGCTGTGCAAGATGGCGAGCCGCGATAACGTAATTGCAGTCGAAAAACTCTCGCGTGATCACGCAGCAATATCGGAAATGGCGCAGCACACGCAAACCGGGAGAAAAACAACTCGGCGGACTCAGAATCACGGTAAGTCAACGCCGCGCGCGCGATATTGTATTTTTCAAGCAAAATAATTTGCAGCTTGCGAATTTGCGGATTTATGGGCAAATTCACGCAATTCGCGGATCGCGAAATTGCCAAAAATCCGCAAATTCGCCCGCAAAACGGATTTTACGCCCATGCTTAGAAACAACACCATTTTATATGCTCATACTTCTTAAGCTGCCTTCTCTCTTAATCACTGTGAAGTATGACATACATTTGCATGCATGTAAGTGCAGGACAAGATTCATGGAAACTGCATTTGCTTACATTTCTACTTTGTAGGCACACTATCACAACACCTTGAACATTCCGTACAAAGGATAAAGTTCACTGCATGAATACCATCGTTATTATTGTCTAATAGGCGACAGAGCTATCATACTAGAATAAACAATTGCAGCCTGACTGTGCCTCCGGCATGGCAGCATGGGTACTGTTTATTATATATACACATAACCACTTCCTTTTTTAGTGCAGAGGAGTATTTCACTGGCACTGAAAGGTCAGTCAATGCCAGGAATTCCAACTTAGCAGATTCTTCTCACCTCATGCGAGGAATGCTATCCAACTCTACACCAAGACAGGCAGGTAATGGGGCGTTAGAACACCCAGATAGGGTTTGGGCAGATCCACTCACTTTAGACACACTAGCGTAGAATGCGCTAGGTAGAAGAACACTATATTTCAGTACTTGTATGGAAGAATAGACTTCTATATTTGGCAGAATGGTTGAATTGTTAATCTTTTTCACCATTCTCATAATGTTAATCCCATTATTCTATCTCCTTCTATTAATCATTGCAGCAAATGTATTTTACTCAAGAATCACAATGATTCAATGAATATTAATACATCATGTTGTGTATTTCTTGTGAATATCTTTGGGTATGCATATGTGGCTAAGCGAAAGGGGTCTAGATCTGTTACCACAATTTCCTTGGCAAGTCTGGGTTGTCTTGTTCTGAGGTTGTACACACATTTGTAACCCTGTGAGGTTAGGGGTAAGGATGGTGCCCTGTGAACTAGCAGGACTATAGGTCAACATATCCTGAGGTGTGCTCAGAATCAGTCTCTCATCAGTCCAACGTTTATGTTGTCCAACAAACATACAGGTTTACTTGAGAAAGTACAAAGCATAGGATATGGTGCTGCTAATGTTCAGTGTGGGTTTCTTATTTAAATGATCGAACCAGTAGTTTTCCTTTGTGTACCCAAAGAGCCCATCTCATCGACTAACAGGAGACGTCCTTGGTGTCAGCTGAGTAAATGATCTTGGCTGTAGGTTGTTCAAGCTTGAACCTTTCAAAGGATCTCCCCATTGATGTACCCTCCCTGATTCCTAATACTCAAATGTCTTAAAATGACCAGCCAGCAGTAATTAAGATACTAGGTACCTACAGACATGCAGATCCGCAAATGCTAGAATAACCTGGTCTGCCCCTTACGGGTGGAGAAATTACCTTCATGGTGGAGGCTCACAAAGCATTCAGAGGTATTCTATTCATGGGCTAGATTCCCAACAGTAAATACAACTACTAGACTGTTTCACACATACACTGCAGATACAGTTCCTAATCATTACACAGCTTATGAAGCACTAGAAATACCATTAACTTACCAGGAACATCAACATTGGTTTGAAGGTGCTCTACTGCATACATACTTTAGACTAGGCCTTCTTATCAATGAGAGAGTAACATCATCAATCTTAGCCGGATATACACCATTTACAGGTGTAGATAATCTGAGAGCTCCAGAGATAAGTATATTGTACACAGATCTGCTTAAAACATATAGATGTTTAACACAGTTTGTAATGAGAATAATGACAATACATCCTGCGAGGGCTGCTCAAGCTGCACAACCACAATTGGGTATGCCTGGAATGAGTCCACAAACAATAAATGTAGTCATGGGTAAGATACGCATCAGGTGGGAGGAAGTCCTGTTCTGGATTGCACAAAAAACATGCCAGCTTGAAGCAGTATTTCCCCATATGGGACCCTTGGAAAAACATAGAATCCTTACAATTTACTTGCCAATTGGGTACAGTCTTTGCTGCAGTTTATACCAGTACAGATGGTATACCATTGTTAGTTGTTTTGCCAGAAGTACTTAGACAAATCCAACATGAGTACAGCGCAGCCCCATACCTTGATTTGGGGATAAAATTGATGGGCAACTTTGCCGCAGTATCATCCATAATGATGAGTACATTAAAGGGGAAGCAGCAGCGTTGGTGTTATGCCAACGACCCACTAACTCTACTCCGATAAGAACAGAAGCGTGGGTTACCAAAGAGTACTAAGAAAACCTAGACAACACTTGTCAAGGATCCCCTTCGAGAGAGGAGGTAGTTCGTCCACAGAAGCAAAGATGAATGTCCCACACACTCCCAGACAACAACTACCACAGCGAGAAGGTATAACGTCGCTGACAGGCAGCTGCTACCTAAAAGTGTGGGGGGAATTTTCCCAGGGAGTATACCACTCTCCCCCAGCAAGGTGGCGTAGCTGCAGTCTTGATGGCAGGAGACTGGAAAATAAATATATGACAATACTAAACTCACCAATACTTTACAGGGCTGGTACACAAGTGTTCAACATAACATTCCACTTACCACAGAGATGGGTATCAGGGCTTTAAGCTAGGAGTCCAGGCAAGAACCAGGATATACAGCAGAGAATCTGGAGGACACCTAGCCAGGATATCTCCAAGGTAGAATGCACCAATGCCCGTTCTACTCATAAACTCAAGACAGAGCAGAACTGGGCGCCACAAGTGCAGCTGATGACAATAGTATCACTTATAAAGCTAAAGACAAAGTGATACAGATCTTCCCACTCCAGCGCATAAACTTAAGACAGCGTGGAGCGAGTGACAAACATAGAACACAGACACTTCCTTCCTCCGACTCATACACTTAATACAGAGGGGAGAAAGGAAACAAACAACATAAAACGCGGACAATAGACACACCCCGTCTGAATAGGTATCAAAGATCAGAACGGAGTGGGCGTAACTACAAAAAGACGTGATCGCCCAAATACGCTCCACTCGTAAGCTAAAGACGGAGTGAAGCGCAAAATCACAAACATACACAAAACCTCCTTGATCACAAAGGACCGCGGAGAAAACACACGGTGAAGGGATTGGTCCGCTAGGACACTATCACTGCAGAGGAGAGCAGGGCAGGCGGGGTATTCAGGCTGAAGGAGACGCCCGGCACCGGGGAAGGGCGTGCCGAGACGAGGAAAGGCAAAGGAACAGGGCGGAAGGCAAAACAACAGACAGGACACAAATCCAACACAGAAAAATACCGTGACCCCAAAAGGTGGAAGAGTCAGGAACTGGAAAGGAGCACAAACGGGAACAAGAGAGTTCAGCAGGAGCTCTGAACAACACGGGAAACTCACGGAGCAGAACGCTGAGTAGAGGGGGCGTGGTCACTAACCAAACAGTAAGCCAAGCACTGATTCGAGGGTAGGATTCCTCTTTAACCTGCCTAGGGAGCGTCAACAAACTCCATACCAGACACAGTAATAGACCTTAGGGAAAGGAGCAAAAAGTCTGATAGTAACACAAGAGGGTTTCTATACTTGTGCATTCTACGCCCTGTGGAATTCATCTTGAACACCTATGGTTTAGGGTCTAATTCGACCACCCCTAACAGTTCTCCCCCTCAAAACCCCCCTCCCGGGGCCGGGGCCAGGTTTCCTTGGATGTAGTCTATGGAACCTCCTGATCAATCTAGGAGCATGTACATCTTCAGCGGGTACCCAAGTTCTATCTTCTGGGGGATATCCTACCCAATCTATAAGGTATTGGAGTTTGCCTCTATACCGTCTAGAGTCTAGGATCTGTTGTACCTCAAACTCTTCTTCGCCTTCAATCACTACAGGAGGAGGAGGTGGTTCAGGGGACAAAGGGGGAAGATATTTCTTAAGAAGGGAACAATGAAACACAGGATGAATTTTGATGTGTGGAGGTAACTGCAATTTAAGAGTCACTGGGGTTATGACTTTCAGAATGGGATAGGGACCTATGAAGCGAGGCTGTAATTTCCTGGACCCGGGGAGTCTGAGATTCTTGGTGGATAACCATACTTTTTCACCTACAGTGTACTGAGGTTCCTCCCTGCGGTGTTTATCTGCTTGATATTTCATAGTTTCTTTGGCTTTGTTCAGTTCTTGAATGGCCTCTTCCCACACAACTTTTAAGTGTTGATGATGCTCCTTTAGTGCAGGTATTTTGTCTAGATCAGAAGGGAAGGGAATAGGAAGGAACCCAGGATGTTGACCATGATTGAAGTAAAAAGGGGACACTCCTATGGCTGAATGTGTGGAATTATTATAAGCAAATTCTGCCAAAGGTAATGCGTCTAACCAAGTGGAGGGTAAATTGGTCAATAAGCAACGAAGATACTGTTCCAGTGTTTGATTGGTCCTTTCTGTTTGACCATCCGTTTGAGAATGGTATGCAGTGGACAATCTATGATCCATTTGTAACACGGAACAGACTCCTCTCCAGAATTTGGAAACAAATTGAGGACCCCTATCAGAAAAGATTACTGCTGGAGTACCATGTAAGCGTATTACCTGCTCTAGAAAAATGTGTGCCAATTCTTGTGCTGTTGGAATCTTTTTAAGTGGAACAAAATGAGCCATTTTGGACAGCATGTCCACCACTACTAGTATAGTGTTGTACCCTTTAGCATTGGGCAGTTCGGTGATAAAATCCATACTAATGGTATGCCATGGTTTGGGAGGAGCTGGTATGATCTTCAATAACCCTGTGGGGGCGCAATGTGAAGACTTTTGCCTAGCACATACAGAACAGGCCTTCACAAAATTCGTTGTGTCTTTAATGATAGTATCCCACCAAAACCATCTCTGACAGAGACTAACTGTCTTTGCTACTCCAGGATGTCCGGCGAGTACACTATTGTGACACCAGTTTAACACCTGAGCATGTAAAGGGGGACCAGGTATGTACAAGCGGTTGTCATGAAACAGTAGATCTTCTTTGACCGTATTCAACGGGTTCTTTATCCATTCTTGGTTGTCTATTGTGGCATACTGTTCTCTTAGTATATCCAAAAAGGAATGAACAGGATGTTCTTCAGCACAGATGATTTTATGTCCTGGAATGATAGGAAGTGTGCTGGTCGGGTTTTCCATGCTAGAGTTGTTTATTCTAGAGAGAGCATCAGCTTTACCATGTTGGGCAGCAGGTCTATATGTGATTATGAAATCATATTCACTAAAGAAGGATACCCAACGCATCTGTCTTGGGGTCAGAGCTTTAGCGGATTTAAAGAACTGTAGATTCCGATGGTCAGAAAATATAGTGATCACATGTGGAGATCCCAATAAATAGTGTCTCCATTCCTGAAAGGATAGTTTAATTGCAAGGAGTTCTCGTTCGCCGATCGTGTAATTTTGTTCGGCAGGGAGTAGCATCTTAGAAAAGTAGGCCACCGGATGCAATTGTCCAGTTACAGAATCTCTTTGTGACAAGACCGCACCAACAGCTGCTTGTGAAGCATCGGCTTCCAAAAAAAATGGCAAGGTGTTATCCGCATGCCGAATAATGGGGGCAGACATAAATTTCTTTTTGAGATTGCAAAACGCCTGTTCTGCCTCTTCATTCCAAATAAACTTGCTTCCTTTCTTGAGTAACTTGGTTATAGGAAGAATGGTTTCTGAAAAATGATCTATGAATCTCCTATAGAAGTTAGAAAATCCTAGAAAGGACTGTACTTCTTTGACTGTGGTGGGGCTAGGCCAATCCATCAACGCCTTTGTCTTCTTAGGGTCCATAAGTATCCCTTTAGGCGAAATCACATACCCCAAAAAATCAATGGTATCCGTGTGAAAGGTGGTTTTATCCAATTTGGCAAACAAGTTATTGTCTTGTAATTTCTGCAACACCCTTTTTACATGTACCACATGTTCTTCTTCTGTTTGAGAGAAGATTAAAATGTCATCAATATATACGATGACAAACACATCAAGGTATTCTCGAAGCACTTCATTGATGAAGTATTGAAAGGCGGCAGGCGCGTTGCATAACCCAAAGGGCATCACGCAATATTCATACAACCCGAATTTGGTGCGAAACGCCGTCTTCCATTCGTCACCTTCTTTAATCCGTATGAGATGATAGGCTCCTCTTAAGTCAATCTTTGTAAAAATCTTGGCTCCTCTTACTTGATCCAATAACACAGGAATGAGCTGCAAGGGATATTTGTTCTTTATCGTGATCTTGTTTAATGCCCTATAGTCCAGGCATGCTCTCAAGCCCCCTTCCCTTTTTGGTATAAAAAAGAGGGGCGAGGATACTGGGGACGTTGAATGTCTGATGAACCCTTTTTGTAACATGTCATCCAAATAGTTCTTTAGATATTCGGTTTCTGCCGCAGTCAGTGCATATATCCTACTGTTAGGAAGTTCAGATCCAGGTAATAAATCAATGCGGCAGTCGTAGGATCGATGTGGGGGCAATTGAGTGGCTTCTTTCTCATCAAAGACGGACTGGAATTCGGCATAGCTGTCTGGTATCTCGGAATCCCCGGCTGCTGCCTGAACGGAGCAACATAAGGGGTGTAAACTGTCACTGGCATCTTGGTAGCAATGAATCATGCAATGGGGTGATTTAAGTGTCACAGTTCTGTCTACCCAATCAATCTTGGGATTATGGATTTGTAGCCAAGGAACTCCTAATATTGCACCAAAATTAGGGGTATCTATCAAATCAAAAATGATTTGTTCGGAATGTCCATTGCCACAGACCAGGAGCAGGGGAGGTGTTTGATGACTGATCAATCCAGATGATAGTTCCGAGCCGTCTACCGACTTGACAGGTTCAGGTTTCTCTTTTGCCACAAAAGGTATGTTCATCTTCTGAGCTAGTCGTATGTCAAGGAAATTGCCAGTGGCTCCCGAATCTAAAAGAAGTGTCATATGATGTCTATCTTGATTACTGACCACTAAGGTGATATTCAATAAAAAATGTTTCACCGGTCTCAACAAGGTTTTTTGGTTTTGAGAGATCTGACAAAGGCTGGTACTTGAAGAATCGATCTCTTCATTCATCAAGCTTGATAGTTTTCCTGAACACCAGCAATTTTCTTGGAAGTAGTAGAAGGACGGTTGGGACAGTCTCTGGCATAATGGCCGCTCTTGCCACAGTATAGACATAAATTATTCTTTCTTCTTCTAGTTTTTTCTTCGTCTGATATAGGTCCCCTCACTCCTCCAATTTGCATAGGTTCAGATACATCTTTGCTTTCCTTTTTCTCAGTTTTCTGTAGGACCACCCTGGGAAATCCAATACGATTCTTTTCTCCTCTTCTCTCTTGTAGTCTATGATTGAGTTTGACAGTGAGTTCAATGAATGAGGGACAATCTTCAGGCGGATTAACTATTTGAGCTAGGATATCCTTTAACTCATCTGACAGCCCTCTATAGAATAAAGATGTTCTCTTGTCTTCAGGCCAATAGGTTTCAGCCAGTAGTCTATTAAACTGAGTTATATATGTGAGGAGATCTTTGGACCCCTGTTTAAGACTAAGCAGGGCATTATCACTGGCTTGCATATAAGCATGCTTAGCAAACAGGCTTCTAAACTTAAGCTGAAAGTCATTGTAATTGTACAACAAGGGATCATCTGTTTCAACCAAAGGAACAGCCCATTCCGAAGCATTTCCTCCTAAGTAGGACAGAATAAATGCCACTTTTGATGCATCATCTGGAAAAGCTGCCGGCTTACATTTGAATTGCAGATGACACTGAGTCATAAAACTGTTAAACTTGGCACTATCTCCTGTAAATCTCTCTGGCATGGCTAAAGGAACAGGACTAGGTGTGTGCACCGTGACTTGAACAGGAGGGTTTACGTTAGCCGCTTCAACTGGGGAACTAACAGTGGGTGCTTGTACAGAAAACCTGGCGGGTTGAATATAATTTCTCTTGGGTACCGCTCCTGTAGTAATCCCACCCACAGCCCCTGTATCTTGAGCTTGTAAATGGGCTACCTCAGCCTGTAACTTCAGGTTTTCTGTTCTTAACATAGCCACTTCCTGTTGTAAGCTGGTAACTACGGTGTTAATCTCCTCCATTGAAGGAGTATGTTCAGTAGAACCCACACTTGGGTCCACATTCATCTTTGCTCGGGTGAACTAGATATACTTGGGCTTGGCTTTCTGTCAAGGATCCCCTTCGAGAGAGGAGGTAGTTCGTCCACAGGAGCAAAGATGAATGTCCCACACACTCCCAGACAACAACTACCACAGCGAGAAGGTATAACGTCGCTGACAGGCAGCTGCTACCTAAAAGTGTGGGGGGAATTTTCCCAGGGAGTATACCACTCTCCCCCAGCAAGGTGGCGTAGCTGCAGTCTTGATGGCAGGAGACTGGAAAATAAATATATGACAATACTAAACTCACCAATACTTTACAGGGCTGGTACACAAGTGTTCAACATAACATTCCACTTACCACAGAGATGGGTATCAGGGCTTTAAGCTAGGAGTCCAGGCAAGAACCAGGATATACAGCAGAGAATCTGGAGGACACCTAGCCAGGATATCTCCAAGGTAGAATGCACCAATGCCCGTTCTACTCATAAACTCAAGACAGAGCAGAACTGGGCGCCACAAGTGCAGCTGATGACAATAGTATCACTTATAAAGCTAAAGACAAAGTGATACAGATCTTCCCACTCCAGCGCATAAACTTAAGACAGCGTGGAGCGAGTGACAAACATAGAACACAGACACTTCCTTCCTCCGACTCATAAACTTAATACAGAGGGGAGAAAGGAAACAAACAACATAAAACGCGGACAATAGACACACCCCGTCTGAATAGGTATCAAAGATCAGAACGGAGTGGGCGTAACTACAAAAAGACGTGATCGCCCAAATACGCTCCACTCGTAAGCTAAAGACGGAGTGAAGCGCAAAATCACAAACATACACAAAACCTCCTTGATCACAAAGGACCGCGGAGAAAACACACGGTGAAGGGATTGGTCCGCTAGGACACTGTCACTGCAGAGGAGAGCAGGGCAGGAGGGGTATTCAGGCTGAAGGAGACGCCCGGCACCGGGGAAGGGCGTGCCGAGACAAGGAAAGGTAAAGGAACAGGGCGGAAGGCAAAACAACAGACAGGACACAAATCCAACAGAGAAAAATACCGTGACCCCAAAAGGTGGAAGAGTCAGGAACTGGAAAGGAGCACAAACGGGAACAAGAGAGTTCAGCAGGATCTCTGAACAACACGGGAACCTCACGGAGCAGAACGCTGAGTAGAGGGGGCGTGGTCACTAACCAAACAGTAAGCCAAGCACTGATTCGAGGGTAGGATTCCTCTTTAACCTGCCTAGGGAGCGTCAACAAACTCCATACCAGACACAGTAATAGACCTTAGGGAAAGGAGCAAAAAGTCTGATAGTAACACAAGAGGGTTTCTATACTTGTGCATTCTACGCCCTGTGGAATTCATCTTGAACACCTATGGTTTAGGGTCTAATTCGACCACCCCTAACAACACTAGGCCGAGATTATTTGGGAGCCAGACCTAGTAAACCACAAATCAAGAGCAATTCTGAAAAGGATAACTCATAGCAAGCGCCTGAATCTTCTAAAACGTGGGATAATAAGAAACATAAAGAAAAGACTAAGGGCCAGATGTAGGTAATTTTTATTTTCCGACCTCTTAAATACCGAGTCATACCGACTCGGTATTTCAGAGGTCGGAAAATAAAAATACCGAGATGTAGGTAATTGCAGATGTGCA
Organism: Lissotriton vulgaris; assembly: GCF_964263255.1. Lineage (NCBI taxonomy): Eukaryota > Metazoa > Chordata > Amphibia > Caudata > Salamandridae > Lissotriton > Lissotriton vulgaris. The sequence goes on along the minus strand of NC_141687.1, from coordinate 1,991,879,776 downwards.
ATTACCGAATCGGAAACAGTCGGTAATTTCCGATGCGGTAAATACCGACCAGTTGATGCCCATGCATTCCTATGGGCTTTGAAGCCCATAGGAATGAACGGGCATTTACCGGTCGGTATTTACCACATCGGTAAATACCGATAGCCACAAGGGTGCAGGGGGTGTCACTTTGACACCCTCTGGCACCCCCAAAAGAGGCTCGGGTGCCATGTGGTAGGCATACCTGCCCTAAGGGCAGGTCTGCCTGTCATATGGCATAGGTGTGCATGCACACATGTGCATGCACACCTGAAACGGTATTTTACCATCAAGTATTATTTGATGGTAAAATACCGATTTTGTACTGCTTGTGGGACTCAGAAGAGTCCCACCTACATACCAATTTACCGGTATCCATGATGTTACCGACTCGGTATTTTACATACTCGGTAAATTTACCTATCGGTAAATTTACCGAGTCTGTAAATTACAGGGACCTACATGTCAAATTGCTTTTACCGGGTGGTAACGGCCGAATTCGGCCGTTACCACCCGGTAAAAGCCTACCTACATCTGGCCCTCAGTCACTGGGCAGATATCCTCAACAAGAGCATTCTGATATTGAAAAACGTTCATCTTGTTCCTTTCGGGGTTCGTTCAAAAAACACTGGGAGAGGGGAGGACAGTCAGAGCGCAGATCAGAGGATTACATGATACTGCTCTTCTGACTACATAATAAACAAGCATTACAAATGCAATGGGGGGCGTGGTCTCGCTGGCAGTGCAGTAGGACGCACAGTCAGGGAGCTCCGGCCAGCTGCTGCTAACTAAAGCAATTTTAGCGGAGCTTGGGGTCCACTGACACCGACCCTGGGGGTGCCATGATAGCAGACGGTGAAGGGCACCTTTTTTCAGGAGCGGGGGACCTCTCGGAGTTGGCGTCAGTGGTAAAGACGCCGCATCCCACCGATCTGCAGGTTGGAGTGCCTGCCTTTTTACGGCACCCGGATCGCGGGTCTCCTGCCTTGCGGTAAGGGCTGTTCCTGGGCACTTATGGACCCCCTGCACTTACATCGCTCTGGAGTGGACGACGGAGCAGTGGGGACACCTTCCTCAGAGAGAATCGGCCTGGAGCGGGCGAATGGCCTTGTAGCAGGCGCTGGGGCGCCATTTTGCAACCCGTGCCGGAGACGTCCCCGGAGCGGGACACTACAGGCTGCCTTCCTCGTCCCGGCAGGGCTCTCCTTGAAGCTGCCAGGTGATGGTGGCGATCGGACCCTGGAAGGGGACAACGAAGAGGTGACAGACCGCGGGGCACCTTTTGCGAAGCCAGGGACCGCTCGGAGGTGGTGGCAAAGGTGAAGACGCCACAAAACATCAGCTTGCAGGTCAGAACGTCCGCCATTATACAGCGCCCGGATCGGGGGACCTTTGATGTTTGGTAGGAGCTGTCCCTGTGCACTCAGGGACCCCCTAGACATACACAGCACCGGAGTAGACGGCGGAGCAGCGGGGGCACCTGCCACAGAGAAAAAGGGTGCGTGAGATTGGCCCGGAGTGGGTGAGTGGCCTTGTAGCTGGTTCTGAGGCGCCATTTTGCACACTGCGCCGGAGGCGTCACCCGACATGGGACAGTACGGGCTGCCTCCCTCAGCCCACGGGGCTCTCTTCGGAGCTGACAGGTGACCGCGGCGCTCGGAACCCGGCAGGGGATGGTGAAGAAGACCCCATCAGTGAGTGTGTGCCCCTTGCATCCAATAGCCTGCCATGATGGTGGCCGCCATTTTGCCTGGAATGATCAGGAAAAGCCCGTGAGTAGTTGACGCAGGTGAGGCGCGTGGCCCTGGGGAAACGCTGTGGGCCCTGTGGGAGATCCCGGGGCAGGCACTTTCACTGCCCTATATAGTGCCTCGTCCCCCTGTGTGACTGGAAACATCGCCTTGGGCCTCGCCTGCCCCTCTGGAACCGGCGTGGGGCGGGTGGAAGGCTTGAAGGCACACTGGCGATAAGCTGACTTGGAGGTGGCACCTTCCCTGAATGACCTGCTGCTGGGCACCAGTAGCGCGGACATACAGCCCGGGAGTGGTGTGGAGGTTGGGGTCCTCTCCTGTTGGCTTGCCCCTCCATGCCCCCCTCCTTGGCTCCCGCGCCCTCGTGCCCCACGAGGCTCTTACACTCTGCACCTGCCCCGGGCCTGGGCTGACATATTGAAGATATGCTTGAGCGGACATCGGGGGGCCCGATGACTGACATTCTGCCACTAGTGTCTCCCCTGGAAGAATTGGTGGGTCTGGCACCCTGCGATCTCGCCAGGGACACTTGCACGCCCTGTGGATTTCGTCCATTTGCTCGTGGGCCATAAGGGGGCTGTTGTAACACATGCACAATACCACCCCTGGAACGAGGACATGGGATCTGCACACCCTGGGGCCCCTATTGGACGATCCCCGCTGCTCCCCTCCATATGCTTGACCCTTGTGGCTTCTGGACACCATGCCCAGACAACACCTTGACAGTGCATTGCCTATTGAACGGGGATGGGCTGGAGAGGGTAACTGTGAGCTGTCGGCCTAGGGTGGAGACGGGCTGATCTGCATGGCCCCTGGCCCCTGGGACTGTCGCCTCCCGTCTGGGCCCCGGAGTAGCTGCATGCAATCCCATATTGATTCCGACCCAGAACCTCTTGGCCTCCACCGACCTGCGAGATAGCGCACCTCGCGAATGGGCGGGGAGCAGTGGCAAGACCGCACACGCAAACGATCTTCGGCCCACCTCATCTGACACGCACCACAGTGTTACTGCTGATCCTGAAGCGGCTCGCCCGGTCCCCCCCAAATGATGCGAAGCAAGTACACTTGACACCCAGGCACATTCTAGTGCAATCCTACGACCAACCACTGGGCCCTATGATTGGCGCTGTTGAAGGCCATACAAAGACTCGGCGGCGGCCCCCAAAGACAACCCTGTAGCTGCAATGTGGGGCAAGGCAGGCACATCGGCCTCTATGGAGGTGGCTTTACAGACTGGAGGGGACTCACCGCCTGTCACGCAAGCCTTTATGACCTCATTCATTTCATAGCTCAAGAATAAGATAGGCTCTCTGCGCACTGAGGTCCACTCCTGTCTCCGGGAGCTCAAGAAGAAGGTTACAGACCTTGGAGAAAAAGTGGATGGATTGGAAAAGACCGTAGATGCCCGAACTGAAGACCAGGAACAACTCTGGCATCGCCTCGCCACCCTGGAAGAGCAGCACATAGAGTTGCAACTGAAGCAGGATGACCTGGAAAATCGGAGTCGCCGGAACAACCTCTGCATCCGGGGGGTTCCTCTCGGGCGGAGGGGAAGGATATTATCACCTACGTGGCACAGCTCCTGCATGAGGTCTGGGGGGATGACGATGCCTCTCTGCCGACCCAGGACTGGGCTCATCGGGTATCCGGCCCAGCGGGCAGGCCGGCCGTTCTCCCGGACATTCTAACTAGGATCCACTTCTTTACAGAAAAGGAGGCTATCCTCAGGGCGGCGCGCGCCAAGCTGGACCTCATCTATGGTGGGAACAAGATTCAGATTTTTCAAGATCTGGCACCCAACACCTTACGAAGACGCTGAGATTTTAAGCCTGTGACAGATACATTGCGAAGCATGGACATCACATACCAGTGGGGCCACCCATTCGCCCTAATTTTTCAGTGGGAAACCAAGCGTCGGGTGATACGGTCATATAAAGAGGCAGCACAACTGCTCCTCTACGCCGCCTGCCAGCCCCGCACGTCTCACACCTCTCACACGGGCACCTGCCAAGCCATCCGGGTCTACTGAGCGCCGTCGCAGACGCTCATCGCCTCTCGATAATCAGTCATCCTCGCAAGCCAAGAACAACATCATTCAACACATCAGGAACTTGGAAGGCAAAAAGTCGACAGCAAACTTAAGATCTCCAACCCCTTGATGGACTGTAACCCAACACCTGCAACTGTCTGCAAGTGCTGTCTTCGGAACATGTCCATGCCCCACCAGGATCGGGGCTTGCTCTAAGGTCCCATCCACACCCCAGCTCCCTACCTGCAGTGTTGATGGAGTTGGATCCCCCACCTGGACGACCCTGCGAGCAACTGACAACCTACACTCTATCTGTTTTTGAAAGAGTGCCATCTCTGGGATCACCCGAGCCCTGCGGTGTAGGCTGATGCATGACTGGAACAGAATACTGTGGCCCAGATGGCCAATGTTGATTACTTATTTTTTGTCTACACATATCTCTGCTTATCTGTCTCTCTTTTCCCACTTTCTTTCTTCCTCTGGTTGTGGCAGGCGGAAACCCCCCACTCGATGGTACCCTTCCTTAGACAGGAGTGACAAGCCCCTGCACCTCCTTCCTCTTACCCAAGCTGGCTCTCTACGGTGGCATGATGGACTAATTTGGGTCTGGACATAATTATGGCTATCCCCTGCACTTTGAAGATTGTATCCCTTAATGTTAAGGGACTTAACTCTCCCAACAAACGGCAACAAACATGGTGATACAGCACAATCCAGACATTATCCTCCTTCAAGAAACCCACTGTCTAAAAGCAGATACCCCCTGCATGGCTCACCCTAAACATCCTCTCCAATTCTGGGCTACAGCACCCATTGAAACGGCTGGAGTGGCAATCCTTTGCAGAGCTGGTTTCAGGTAGAGGGAATCCAGGGTATTCCATAATCCTGATGGCTGATTCATCAGGGCAGGGGTACGGATTGGACAACGCCTCCTCACACTATGTAATGTGTATGCACCTAAGCAGATGCAGGACTCCTACCTCCGGACGACTTTGCGGGAGCATGTGCCACAGGACGATCCCTTGCTGATCTTGGGGGGGGACTTTAACCTGGCATGGGACCCTAAGATAGACCGTAGTGAAACCTCCTCGCACAGAACGGGGGCCATGTCCTCTGCCCTCAAGAGACTAATAGCGAACCTTGGTCTGCTGAACTCCTGGCATTACTACTCCCCTGTGGTGCGGGACTTTTTGTATTACTCACACGTCCATCGTTCATACTCGCGCATTGACTAAATTTTTATCTCTCATGCCCTGATAAGGGACACGTTGACTGCCTCCATGTCTGCCATATCGCTCTCCGAACATGCCCATGTTGAGCTTCTCTTGCAGGATCTGGCCAATTGCCCCACCCGTACTCCGCGGTGGCGCCTGCCGCCGCACATCCTGTGAGATCCAGTAGATGTGGAAAGCATACGGACTTCCATTGACTCCTATATCATATGAGTAACGATGTTCCCGAAGCGCCCTTCCCTGTAGTGTGGGATGCGTTTAAGGCTACAATCCGCGGCCACATCACATCCCTATCAATTGCGCCGGCACGCAAGGCCTGTCTCTTAGAAGATAACCTCTCCAAGGATATTAAAAAATTAGAGAGACAGGATCAGGAACGCCCCATGCTTGCATGTAAGCGATGTGTTGCAAATCTTTGGAGACAACTCCGCTCTCTCCGCACCAACAAGGCTGTGAGAACCCTGCTAGCGTTAAAACAACAGCACTTTGAAGGGGGGGACAAAGTGGGCAGATTGCTGGCGAAACGCCTGCGAGCGCGCACTGCAAAGACTCACATAGCTAACATCTAGCTCCCCGACGGGGAGAGGACCACCACAGAAAGGGCCAAGCAAGAGGCCTTTCCGGCTGTGAAGGGTTGACCCCTACCTCGAGGGAACGGCGGAGCACTATGGACTCGTATCCCTCCGGAACTACTCCTCTCTCTGTCTTCCCGCAGGCCCCATCGATAACACCGATGCGAGACGGACTGGAAACGACCCTTCATGACCCCGGAAGTAGGGTCGATAGTGAAGGACCGGAAGTGAACTCACCTAACCCCGGAAGTCATTCGACCGGATATCGGCAGGAGAGTAGAAAAGCCGACGACTCGAACGACTCGGGGTTCCCAACGGCGAACTCGTGGCAGGAGTTGGCAGACCTCGGAGAACCAGCAGCGGAAGAACCGAAGGACCGGAAGGAAGAAGCAGACGAAGAAGACGTCTGGTGTGAGGACTGGTGGCGTCCTCAGGAGGTGGCTGGAGAGCGGCCGTAACTCACAGGAGAGTTACGGCGGGGCATGTGAGTACCTTGTTACCATTTTTCCCCGTTTTCACTGGCAGCCGTGTACATAGTGTAAATGGCCCTCCAAACCACTTCCACTGTAAAAACGTGCACCGTCACTGTATAGAATTGCGCATTGTTTCTTTCTCCGTCTCTTACCACAACCCAAACCCGTCACGTCCTTCCAATCCCTACACCCCAGGTGTTGGTGTCAGTATTTTGATACGTTTTGTTACCCCTGGACTAACCGCCCTGTTTCGTTCTCTTTTTTCCTCCGAGGGACGCACCGTACCGACACCACGGAAAGACGACCGCAGCCCAGCAGCGAACATCCCTACGGACCCTTCCAGAAACCTCGTCTCTACAACCCACCTGGCTTTTCAACCGTTGCACCGTGTTTCCTTTTGTATGAACAATAAAGTTTTCGCTAATCATAGCGCACTTCATACGGCCTCCACGCCTGTTATTCCGGCCCGCCCTAAACCCCGCTCCACAGTTGGTGTCAGAAGTGGGATTGACCGGAAGCATGGAGGCCGCAGTCAAACAACTAGCAGAAGGACAGGAACACCTTGGAAAACTGATGGAACAGTTCCTTAAAACAGCAGAAGATGACCGGGGACAACTGTACGACGTCCTAAAGGGTCAGGGCACAGCTCAGGATAAGACACTTGAAAAACTTGCAACAGTCATGGGACAACAAAAACCGATGGCCTCTCTTCCCTCTGTTGTACTGCAAAAATACGTAGCGGGAGAGGATCCTGATTTTTTCTTCACAAACTTTGACCGTTTGGCCCAGGCCGCAGCATGGCCCGCCGACCGCTGGGGTCATTACCTTGGTCCCCTCCTAACCGGGGAACTACAGGCAGCGTATCAACAGGCAAACATACAGGGGGCAACCCCGTACGAGGATATTAAGGCTTGTATCTTGGAACGACTCGGGATTGACGATGAGACGTACCGGGTTCGTCTTCGTCAGGCTAAGGAGCGTCCACAAGAGAATCCCAGAGCGTTGTCCTTCCGGATAAAAGACTTGGCTAACCGGTGGCTAAAACCGGCCACATCCAGTAAAGACGAGATACTGGCCAAGATTTATCTAGAGCAGTTACTCACCTCGCTACATCCTGCCACACAAAAGTGGGTGCGTCAACACGCACGACTTACTCTTGAGAGTGCGGTTGAAATTGCTAGCGCATATAACCGAGCACAAGACACCCAACGGACAAAAGAAGAACATACCCCACGTCCAAGTCATGGCAGTCATATACGGCCACCAAGACCTCCACCTGTGCTCCGCAAACCGGAGTCGCTGCCTCCAATGCCGTATCCAGTAATGCCGAGACCACCACAACCCGGTCCCCAGTGTTATCATTGTGGAGGTTACGGACATATAGCACGTATTTGCCCCCAGAAAGAAGAGCCGATGGAAATAGGTGTAGCTAAAAACTACGTATGTTTCAATGCTGAATTAGCCCCTCCACCCTTCCACTGTCCTATCCAGATCAATGGACACCAAATGATGGCGCTTGCTGACACAGGCTGCAGACACAGCGTGTTACGACCCCAAGATCTCCCTCACTCTCCAGAACCTGTAACAGGAACTGTAGCCATCAAGTGTGTCCACGGTGACACAAAATGCTATCCAACGGCCAAAGTATATGTACAACATCCCAGCACTAGCGGGAGTTCCTTGACTGTCGGATTGGTTCCGAATCTTCCCGAAGAGGCTATATTAGGTAGCGATTACAGTGGTCTTCCTCACCTCCTACAGGATACCACGGACTCGCTAAAGAAATGGTGGGCTGAAGCACCCTTCTCAAGTGACTCCCCTGCTACAGAACACTCACCAAAACCCTTGAAATCCAAAACACAAAAGAAAAAAGAGAAAAGGGACTTCTCTTTGGCCTGTCCTGCACAAACGGACGCCCATCCCTGGGAGACCGACAGAGAGTTTCGAGCCGCACAACAGGAAGACCCGGTTCTCCAAGATGCATGGGGGCGTGCCCTGCCCAACGAGGATCCATTGCAAGTAGGTCCTTATTTCTTCAAAAAAAACGGACTCCTCTATAGGAAAGGGGGACCCCAGAAAAATGCACAGTTAGTCATTCCTGGACTATTTCGGGAGAAAGTACTCTTTTTGGCCCATAGTCATCTACTGGGGGGGCACTTCAGTGACGAGAAGACGGTGGAAGCCATATTAGAAAAGTTTTATTGGCCAGGAGTATATGCTGAGATTAAATGTTACTGTAGGGAGTGCCCGGTGTGCCAAAAAAATAGTCGATATAGACCTCCAAGAGTTCCCCTCCAGCCTCTACCTCTAATTGACGTTCCTTTTTCTAGAGTGGGAATGGACCTTATAGGCCCCCTCTTACCCTCCAGGAGTGGATGCAGATACGCCCTAGTACTGGTGGACTATGCCACTCGCTTCCCTGAAGCAGTCCCTCTCCGTCAACCGACAACACAGAACATAGCTAAAGCCCTTATTGCCATCTTTTCTAGAGTGGGTTTTCCCAGAGAGATTTTGACTGATCAGGGTACTCCCTTTGTTTCATCTCTAATGCGTCAGGTCTGTTCTACACTGGGAATCAAGCAAATAAGAACTTCCGCTTACCATCCCCAAACTGACTTTTAGTCGGTTTAGTCGAGCGCTATAATGCAACCCTGAAAACCACTCTAAAAAAACTGTTGGGACTAGAGAGCAAACGTTGGGAGGAAATGCTACCCCTCGCTCTTTTTGCCATCCGCTGTAAGGTACAAAGCAGTACAGGCTACTCGCCATACGAATTATTGTATGGCCGTGCACCCAGAACCCTGTTGGATATGGCTCGCGAGGCTTGGGAGGCAGAGCCCGACCGGACTCGTCCTCTTCCAGAATACATTGAAAATTTTAAAACCCACTTAGGAGAGGTCCGTGAGATTGTCAAGCAGAACCTTGTTGCAGCACAATCCACTCAGAAAAAGCAATACGATAAGGGAACCAAACCAAGGACCTTTGTTCCAGGAGACCAGGTACTCCTTCTCATTCCATCTTCGGACCATAAGCTACTGGGTCAGTGGCAGGGTCCGTTTACAATAGTAAGGCAAGTGACTCCAGTCACATACGAGGTTGAAACAGATGCCAATAGGGGAAACAACCAAATCTATCACATCAACCTCCTCAAGAAATGGGAGGGCCCACGTCCTGTTCTATCGGGCCGGGAACCCTTCTTGTTTGAAGGATGTTTCGACACCGGTTTGCCGGAACGCCAGAAACAAGAGCTTTGTCGTTCGCTGTCACCCCTACAAGCAGTCTTTTCATCCCTACCAGGGCATACCACTGTGGTGGAACACGCCATCCACACTGAACCAGGGAAAACGGTAAAGCAACGACCGTACCGTATTCCGGAAGCCCGTCGAGCGGTAATCAAAGAAGAAACGAACCAAATGCTAAAAATGGGCATCATCGAACCATCCAGCAGCAGTTGGAATTCACCCATTGTTTTAGTCCCTAAACCCGATGGTTCTACACGGTTTTGTATTGACTTCAGGGAGGTGAATAAGATCTCCGCCTTTGATTCGTAACCTCTTCCTCGCGTGGACGAGATGGTAGAGCGAATAGGCAAAGCGAGGTACATTAGCACCCTTGATCTGTGTAAGGGCTATTGGCAGATTCCGCTGAAAGCCGAAGACAAACACAAGACCGCCTTCTCCACCCCCGAAGGCCTGTTCCAATTTCAGGTAATGCCCTTCGGCCTACATGGGGCCCCGGCGACCTTTCAGAGGGCCATGAATCAAGTCCTGCGCCCTCATGCTCAGTATGCAGGTGCTTATCTTGATGACATCGTCATCTACAGTGACATTTGGGAACAACACCTATCCCATTTGTACTCAGTAGTCTCTTCCCTGGGCAAATACGGATTTACCATTAACCCGGCTAAAACCACATTAGCGGCTCAGAGCGTAAAATATCTCGGCTATTTGTTGGGTGAGGGACACATTCGTCCTCAAGAGAGCAAAGTAAAAACAATACAGGCGATACCCTTCCCAAAAACACGAAAAGATCTCCGTGCCTTTCTGGGTATGTTGGGTTATTACAGGAGGTTCATTCCCAACTTTTCACATGTGGCAGCTCCCCTGACGGATCTCCTCAAAAAGACAGTAAAAACAGAGGAGACCCTCAAACAACCGTCTCCTGTACTCCTACGAGCCTTCAATCACCTGAAGAACGCCTTGACCTCTGAACCTGTATTGATGAGTCCTGATTATAGTCAGCCTTTTATTTTACAAACTGACGCATCGGATCAAGGTCTAGGGGCAGTTCTGTCTCAAAAAGATTCGGAAGGAGCGGAGAAACCCATTCTGTACCTTAGCAGAAAACTGTTTCACAGGGAAATCAACTATTCGGTTGTTGAAAAAGAAGCACTCGCTATTAAGTGGGCAGTGGAGAGTCTTCGCTACTACCTTGACGGTAGGGAATTCATTTTGTATACAGACCACGCTCCACTGGAATGGATGGCTCGCAACCGGGGACACAATGACCGAGTGCTTTGTTGGTTTCTTTCCCTCCAGCCTTTCCGATTTCGAACATTGCATCGAAAAGGCCTAGAACAGGGCAATGCAGACTATCTCTCCCGGTATCCGCCACCCTCAAACCCTACAAGAAACACTCCTAGGGGAAGGGAATGTGAAGGGTTGACCCCTACCTCGAGGGAACGGCGGAGCACTATGGACTCGTATCCCTCCGGAACTACTCCTCTCTCTGTCTTCCCGCAGGCCTCATCGATAACACCGATGCGAGACGGACTGGAAACGACCCTTCATGACCCCGGAAGTAGGGTCGATAGTGAAGGACCGGAAGTGAACTCACCTAACCCCGGAAGTCATTCGACCGGATATCGGCAGGAGAGTAGAAAAGCCGACGACTCGAACGACTCGGGGTTCCCAACGGCGAACTTGTGGCAGGAGTTGGCAGACCTCGGAGAACCAGCAGCGGAAGAACCGAAGGACCGGAAGGAAGAAGCAGACGAAGAAGACGTCTGGTGTGAGGACTGGTGGCGTCCTCAGGAGGTGGCTGGAGAGAAGCCGTAACTCACAGGAGAGTTACGGCGGGGCATGTGAGTACCTTGTTACCATTTTTCCCCGTTTTCACTGGCAGCCGTGTACATAGTGTAAATGGCCCTCCAAACCACTTCCACTGTAAAAACGTGCACCGTCACTGTATAGAATTGCGCATTGTTTCTTTCTCTCGGCCACGCACGTTTTCCCCCCCCCTGCCCGTCTCCGTCTCTTACCACAACCCAAACCCGTCACGTCCTTCCAATCCCTACACCCCAGGTGTTGGTGTCAGTATTTTGATACGTTTTGTTACCCCTGGACTAACCGCCCTGTTTCGTTCTCTTTTTTCCTCCGAGGGACGCACCGTACCGACACCACGGAAAGACGACCGCAGCCCAGCAGCGAACATCCCTACGGACCCTTCCAGAAACCTCGTCTCTACAACCCACCTGGCTTTTCAACCGTTGCACCGTGTTTCCTTTTGTATGAACAATAAAGTTTTCGCTAATCATAGCGCACTTCATACGGCCTCCACGCCTGTTATTCCGGCCCGCCCTAAACCCCGCTCCACACCGGCCTATTACTCAGCCCTCTACATGGCAGACGAGCCATCCCAAGAACAGATCAATTATATTGGACCTGGATATTGCCCCTGGACCACACTACACCCCTATCACTCCAAACAACTGGAGGAACCCCTCCCTGCAGAGGAGCTGGCGGCAGCACTAAAGAACCTTCCTCTTGGGAAGTCACCGGGAACGGACGGCCTTCCGCTTGCCTGCTATCGCCTGTTTTTGCTGTAACTCCAACTCTATCTCCTGAGGCTGTACAACTCTTTCTCTGACACGGAAGGGCCAACACCCTCCAGGGGCATGGCAGAAATAGCACTTATCCCCAAGCCGGGAAAAGACCCAGTTGTGTGCATCTTACCGCCCCATAGCCCTGTTGAACACGGATCTTAAAATCTACACTAAAATGCTGACCAAATGCATGGATCCCCACATGCCTGGCCTTCTGGAGCCGGACAAGGGCGGCTTCATCCGGAACCGCCAAGGAGCGGACAACCTACGCAGAATTGCACATCTTGTGGGGAAGGCACAACACTGGAACGCACCAGCATGCCTTCTATCGCTCGATGCGGAGAAGGCGTTCGATCGGGTGGACTGGTCCTTCCTCCGGGCTGTGCTGCAGAAAATTAGATTGTGCAGGAACATGATAGCTATGATTATGGCCCCTTATCTTTCCCCGCAGGCTAGGGTACGGGTCAACGGACAGCTTACGGACCCTTTCTCCTTCCACAGGGGTACACAGAAGGGCTGCCCCTGTCCCCTCTGTTGTTTGCCCTCGTGGTAGAGCCTCTAGCAGTGATGATCAGGCAAGCTGCGGACATACATGGCCTCTCCCTTGGGGGTCGGCAGAATATGGTGGCGCTTTTTGCGGATGACCTCATCCTCACACTGACTCTCCCACATATATCTCTCCCGGCGCTCCACTCCCTATTACAGTCCTTTGAGCGGGCCTCAGTTCTTAAAATTAATCATGGAAAGTCTTGGGCCTTGAATCTTATAATTCCTGAAGAGGAGATACTGGTCCTTAAAACACTCGCCCCTATCAATGGGCCGCCAACCACATCCGGTATCCAGGGCTGCAGCTGACCCGCTCCCTCGACACATGGACCCAAATAAATTGGCAGAAATGCAGGAGGACTGTTTTGGAGGATCTGAGGGGATGGAAATCTTTGACCCTTTCCTGGCTGGGCCGCCTCAACGCTAATAAAATGTTGATACTTCCCAAAATACTGTACTTGTTCCAATGCCTCTCCACCCCATCCTGCAACATCAGATTCAGAGCCTTCAAAGGAATCTCACAAGTTTCATATGGGGCGGGCGTAGACCACGCTTCTCCCATAGAGTCCTCATGCTCCAGCGAGACAGAGGAGGACTAGCATGCCCCAACCTCCTGGAGTATTACTGGGCCTCCCACCTCTGCGTTGTTTCGGAGTGGACAACGGCTGAGAGTGAAAAGATCTGGTTCCATATGGATAGGACGGTAATCAGGCGAATCATCTGGGATCTTGCTTGGCTTCACCGGACCGCGCACTCTTGCAGCTCCTATATTGCAGTGACCACAAAGACTGTGCTGGATATATGGGACAAGGTGACCGTACACATGGGACTCACGACCCTCCCCTCCCCTCCCACTCCCATTGCAGGCAACCTGCTATTTCCTCCAGCCCTTAACCCACAGGCATTTTCGAAATGGCTGAAAGGTGGATGCAGAATGATCAGCGATCTGTACGTAGGGGTACGCTCAAACCGTTTACTTAATGCAGAGAGGAGTTCCAACTCCCGGCGGGAGCGGAGCTTCAGTACGCACAGCTGCAACATTGGCTGTCCTCGCCAGAGATGCAGCAGGTGGCCACTCATCCATTCACCCCCTTTGAGCGATTGGTTCGTTCCTTTGATGAATCAAGGGGCCTTATCTCCCAGATGTACCAGATTCTGCAACCCCCCCGCTAGTAGCCACTCATCCATACCAGCGCCAATGGCAACGAACATCCCCCACTAAAATCACGCCTGCACAGTGGAGTCGCCTGTGGCGAGACATACCAAAGGTCTATCGCAGTATATTGCAACACGAATCTGCGTACAAGATCATGATGCAGTGGTATTATATGCCTTCTCGATTACACAAAATGTTCCCCGCATCCTCCCCATTGTGCTGGAGATGTTTGAATGCTTCTGGGGACTTCATTCACATTTGGTGGGCATGTCCTCTTCTGCTCTGGAAGGAAGCTCTTAGTCACATTAAGGAGGTGCTAGGCTTCCCCCTGCCTGAATCCACAGCCACCTTAAAAGCGCTTACCCGTAGTGATTGGTACATGGCCCTTCACATGCTAGGACCTGCCAAGCAACTCATAGCATTATATTCGAAGAATGCTGACACCCCCCAATTGCTGCCTGGTTTGTGTGCCTATAGCATGTTGTGACTATGGAACTCTTCACAGCATGACTGCAGTCTCGCGACACCCGCTTCACCACAATCTGGAATCCACTAGTCACATATCTTTGTAAAGTAGAACATGCACACTACCTACCCTCGAAACTCAGAGCCTACACCTATTTGAGGAGGCTCTAGTCCCGACTGACCCTAACAGATTACTTACACAATCAAATTAATCCTGCTCATAATCTCACACGACAGGTACTCCGCCTCCTGGTCTAACTAGCATATAACACTGGTTCCTCTGGCCTCCCCCCGTCCGCCCGCACACCCCCCTACATTGTTGGTGCTGCATAGCCTCTCTGATGCAGGAGCCTCCTTCATCCTTAACTCCTCTTCTCCTTCTAGACTCTTCTCTGACTATTCATCACTACCCTCTTTCTGTATGCCTCTCGCCTACACTCTGTTTCTCTCTCTGCTATGGTACTATATTTGTTTATTAAGGGTCTTAAATCTTGCCCATGATTGTATTTTACTGCTATGTTTCGTGTACCACGCGGCCAGCCCAACAAGGGTTGTAGATGACATGTTGTGTCTAAAATGTTCAATAAAGCCTCCCCGAAACCCCTAGAGGCTCTTTAGAACTACGCGGCTGGCTCTGTGTAGGGTTGTGGGCCTGATGCTGTGTACACTTGGACCCTCCCTTTGTTTTTTATATAGAAAATAAAAACCGATTTACACCCAAAAAAATAATGCAATAGGTCTTGCCTTTGATTAAGTTAAAGCCATTTGCTGTGCTATACAATACTGTTAGCAAAGCAAAAGGCTTTAACTTAATAAAAGGCGATACCCATTGCATTTTTAATGCTTGTTAAAAGAGGCCTCGAAACGGGTCTTTATCGGGCTCTGTTTTGTGCCTTGACACAGGCGGTCTGTTTTTTTCCGGACTGCAGTGACAGTCTGCACATCTTGTGCGCTGCTCACACTGCTCACTTCTCACTAGTGGAGAAGTTACGGCATGACATCATGGCAGGTGAGCATTGTAGGGAAAGGGACATCATTTAAAGAGAGTAATTTTCTCTCTGGATTTCCCTTCTACTTTTGAAACTCGGGAGCAGCAACATTGTCGTGGTGTCACCAGGGATTTAAGTGGCAGCTTTTTCAATATTATATACAAGCCATAGTTGCTGCTTATTAATCTTATGGAGCTGACAACTATTGACAAAACCAATAGTCCTGACTTGTTGTAGGTATGATGTTACTTGTTGTATCATATATCTGGGTGCAATGACAGAAACAGCAAAATAGAAGTCGGGGGACACACTATGCTAAGCACAGATTTTTAGCTAGCAGTTTTTAAGACACGCTCTTAATTACATTGGCCACGCCCCTTTGAGTGACACCCCAGGTTTTTTATCCTATTTAAAGCCCTGAGTAGGTCACATTCATAATTTGAGCTTTAAAGACCTGAATGACTGACAGGTGCTCACTTACTTGGCAAAATGGCTCAACAGGGTAAACCACAAAGCATCACATCACATTTCCAATTCGAGGGTGCCTAGAAGCCCGTTAACACGGAATTCAAGCACTATTTAAAAAAGTGGATTTTAGTATGCCTTGGGCTGTGTGTAAGGGTAGATGTCCAATGTTGTCACAAATATGGGTTAGTAACCTGTAGGTTTATGAGAACCATGGGAAATTGAACAGAGGCACACAGCTGTGAATGGGTGCCAGCTCTGTGTGTGGCAGTTTGCCTGGTATGCTAACTCCCTTTTGCCGCCACTGCACTAAAATGCACTTTAAGGGATACTTCAGGGCGCGTGCCCCAAGTTCCCCCGCCAGTAACATGGCACAGCTAATAACAGGAAGGAATGCGGCATCTTCTACAGAAGTGGCTCACAGGTCACTTTGTCGCAAAGTTCCATTTATGAACACCGGCCTTTCAAGTGCACACACCTACTGTCAGGGTCTCAGGAGTGTAAGATCTCCACTGCACCCCAATTGTGGCCGTCTTTTGTTACCGCCGAGGAGGCAGTGAGGCCCACTACCCTCGCTTGTGTTGTACCCAGGGCTTTAAGTGGGGGGTGGCTGTGGGGGACCCACCCATTTTTTTGAGGGGCCTCGAAAGGGGACTCTAGGGGGCTCTATTTTCGGGTCTCAAATGGCAAAGGTAGGGTGAGCAGACGTCCCGGTATTTGTTTGGTGTTACTAGTGTGGGTAATATGTCTGGATAGTGAAATAATGCCAATTTCGTTTTTTACTATTGAAAGGCTATCTTGCCCATAGGATAACATGGGGAATGCTGTGTGACATGTTTACCTACAGTTGCTGTGATTGCTGAGTGAGGGACTGTCTGCTGTGTGCTATGTCCCCCTAACTTGGAAGAGGAGCTGTGCTGTGTATTTTGCCCCTCTGAAGCCTGCCTGTCTCCAAGGGCCTAAGAAGAGCTGGGAAGTCAGGGATAAAAAAGTTCTCCAGCACCCACCCTTCCAGCTGCTGTGTGGGTCTCTGCGCTGTGCCTTTGTGAAGCTGCCCCCCTGTGAAATCTGTCTCGGTGTGCTCATCGACACAGCTGGGGCGTAAGGTCATGAGGCATGCTCTGCCTCAAACGTGATCTGCCCCAGGATTGAGTCATTCGCGCTCTGTGTTTGCAGATTAACGCACCGCTGAGGAACTTTGTCGCGCCTGCTTTGCCCTCGAGCGCTGTGGGGGCATTGACTCCACCGCCGTCCCTCGAGCTGTGTTGTGTGCCCGAGGCCGGGTTCACCGCACTGAGAAGGAGCCTTGAAAACACCCTGCCAGTATTCTCCACCACCGGCCCGGGATCGTCATTTCCAAGCCGCGCTCGGATTGGTCACAGCAATGAGGATTTACCCCAGCAACGCGGAGGTTCGTCAGGCAGAGTTACGTTGCATCTGGAGAGGTGCGAGGCGTCCCCTAGCAACCGGGGTTCCCTCTCGCTCATCATCGAGGAAAGGAGCTGCCTGAACCTGAGGCCGAGGCGCGTCCCATCGGCAAAAGCGGCTTCACCAGAGATCAGCGCGGACCGCAGAGCCCCCTTCACATCCTAAGGTAACCGGAGTTTGCATAGGAGGGGATATTATGATCACACACGCTACCGGCGGGCCTGCCTTCTCTTTACAGGTCGCCCTGTTGGTACTTACGTGTCAGTGGTGTAACGAAACTTGAGGGGGCCCCCCTGCAAAGTACCTGAAAGGGGCACCCTCTGACCACCCAGCATAGTGGAAGGTGAGGGGGGCATTTATCACACCACTGGAGGGAGATTCATATTCAAGACTTCTGGATTTTAGCCCTATAGCTGCCTTCGCTTTCCGGTTTATAATTCAGTTCACATCTGGTTGCCAGCCCTCGCAGTTGCTCATTGTCGCCCTCTATTTCTTGGGTCACCGTTAGCACCTCTCCTGCCATGCCCCTTTGTAGTGCTGCTTCTTGCCTACTTTGTTTGGTGGGTCTTACAAGTGTGTTTGCAGCAGTGCGCCGGGTACTTCAGTCAGATTCCTGGCACGCCCCCGGGTCACTGTTGTACCACTCACTGCTGAAACCAGTACGGCTTGTTTCATAAGGAATCTATTTCTTGTTATATGCCCAGTATTATCTGTACAGCACATGCCCTCAGTCCTACAGCCAGTCAGCTTTCCTCCCCTTGTAACACCAAGACAGGGGATGCTGTCTCTTGAAACAGGGCTGTGCAAAGGAGGTGGGCTCCAGTTCGCCATTGCTCTTCTGCTCCCATTCCCTGGTTCTCTAAAGACAGAGGGATTCTCTTTCTCACCTGATTTCTGGGCATGTTGGCACTTTCAATCCTGTGCATTAGTGCAGAGATTGAGGGATGGGACGGCCTTTCAATGGATTCATGAGTCCGAAACTTGACAGCAATTCATGTTAGAATTATTCCCATCACCTTGTTGGTTGTTGCGGCTGACTCCTTAAATGCAGCGGCTATGCCCAGTTATGGCTACCACGCTCAATTGTCATAGGAACCAAGCTATACCTCTCTGATGAAACCTAAGTACAGTCTGCTGACCCCATCTCTAGATACACATTAGTTGCCCCAATTAATCCATTGTAGTGTAATAAGAAGGTGTTTTACAGTTGTGATATATGGGAAAAATTCTACTTTGGGTGATTCTGTGACTGGATGCGACTTCATGATTTTGCCACGTCCCTTTTAGGGCACCCCCAGTTTTTTCCCACTTAAAGCCCTGGTTGTACCCTTGCCTTGCCGCCGCTGTAGTCAGTGCAGTGAGTGGACTGAACCAGCACGGGGTGTTCATCTGCAGTATAGGTGCCTCTGGTAGATGTCTCGTGCGAGCAGCTTGCTTCTGGGAAGTGCTAAATTCCCTCAGTTGTCACGCCCTGTGCGGCTTTATGTGTTACATACAGCACAGTAGGGCGGAGCAGACGCGGACACCCAGGTCGAAGGCAGGCAGTAAAAGAAAAGACTTCGCAGTTGTATTGTGTGGCACTGGTAATTACATTTATATAGTGCTTGTTAACTTACATTTGAGCCAGAAGAAATGTGCTCATCACACAAAGCCTATCACGTGCTACAGACGTTAATAGGCAATGCGGGTAACTTTTTGTAATCCAGATAATGTCGACTCCACCTTTCGCCCCTCTTGGGTCATAAAAGGAGTAATATTTAGCAATTTAAATGACATCAACACAGGGCTACAAGAGGAAGAAACGCTGCAATGAAAGGTATAACTTTCCCAGTGACCTTCAGGGCGCTATAACTATAAGCGCTCTATCGCCGGGGGGCTGTTGCCAGGCAGGAGGCAGTCTTATCTGGGGTTCGACGAGCCAGCCTTCATCCTTCCCAGGGGCTGCCTCGATGTACTTGAAGGCAGAGTACAGGGGGTCTTGTGCTCTGTGCTGTATAGTGTGGCAAAGCGCGTCTCCCCGTTGTATTTCTGGCAGATCCTGATGGCGGTGAGGTCGATGCGCTCCAGCGGGCTCTGCTCTTTGAAGAAGACGTTGTACTGGGCGAAGCCGTCCTAGTTGCGGCGCCAATATTTATTATGTAAATAAAAAAAACAAAGAGTTGGCCGAGTCGCGTGGGATGAGACTTGCGGTTGCCATTATTTAGCAAGTAAAACAAGTGCGGTACCGTAAAGGCAGCCGCCTGTTTATTTTCGCATTAGCTTTCACTTTAAGCGAAAGCACAATGCGAGAAAAAAAAACACAGCTGAGTTTGCCAAAGCCGAATGTGAAGAAAAAAGTGCGTACCAACTAATGAATGAGAGAGTGTCACTCCGCCAAAAAACGATCCAATTCCAGTGAGCGGTGCCAAAAGGAGACCAGGTGGCAACAAGGAGAGACTAAGAAGCCTCCTTTACAATCAGAAGCCAGCGTTTTGCATGTAAGATGACGTTACTCAATTAAAAAGATGGGCCTGGCTTCAACTCCTTCTCCAAAAGCTTCCAAATCTGTATTGATTCCAAGAAGCTCTTGAATGCAGAGAGCAGCACATGAGCGCTGCTATCGCCAGCCAAGACCTAAAAAGGAGGATAAACCTAAACAGTCAATGCTTCAATTCAAAAAGAAGAAGGTAGCTTGACTAAAAGTCAAGCATGTCACTGATATTGAGTACACTGCTTTTGAGTGGGGAGTGGGCTTTGACCATGCTGCACAGCATGGCAGAAGTCATTATAGTTCACCTGAACCTGGTGGATTGTATTGTGGTAGCGGCTTTGAGTGACTATGTTCAGATGGAAACAAAGGACACAGGGAGAAGTACCTGCATTGATTATATGAGATGCAAGTCCAATTGGAGGGGGACCTACCGAGATAATAATCCTCATTTGTAAAGAGCAAACCATCACCCGTTAGGGTCTCTAGGCGCTGGGGTCCGTTGGGAAGGTTAAGCAAGCTATTGCCCAGAGTCACATGTGCTGGGCTAATCTGCCGCCGGCCCCGGGGATCGAACCGTGATCCCGAGATTCTGGAGCCAGTCACCCTGGCCGCGGCGCCACACCTCTCCCAGATGCATCAATGTTCTTTTTTGGGAGAACTTGCCATTCAACTATGACATTCTCTTGGCCGAAAAGGATTGGCCACTTGAATTTGTGATGTATTGCTCGGAGAAACTGTAATTTTACCTGTTTTGTCTGACCTCATCCCAGATGCTAGCTCCTGTGTTATACTGCAACCATGTGTGGTGGGATGACTGTTCCCCTTATCACGTTATACCACTGAGGTTAACCCCACAACCTGAAAGACAATGCCCCATTAAACATGAGGCTAAGTAGGAGAGATACCCACACAATTTGAATACGAGGGTTAATAGAAAGTTGAATCTCCCCTATGATTAATCCTTTGTTTCCATATCATCTAGTATTAGATTACAGACACCTGAACACAGCTACATGTACATTTGCTTTACAAAACGTGCATAGCGTGGCACCCATTAACAACATAGTGCAGAAGAAACACAAAACGACACTAGATAACTCACTAGATAACTCAAATGGATTTTTCTGCCAAAACATAGCACCTGGAAGCAGGTATTTGACCGCATTTAGCGAGTTGGGGGTCTCAAAAACAGTTCTGTTTTTGCATCAAATGTATAAGAACAGCCCGGGTTACAGAACTTTTGCAAGAGTATGATGAACAGGTATTGTTCTATGTCAATGACATATATCTGATGGATGATGACCTTTCAACACACATGGCAAGAGTGGATCGCATTGTTTTGGGATTCGCTCACATGGACTACAAATTCAACTTCAAAAAAATCAAAATGGCCCACGTCAATGTCCTATTTTTAAGATATGAGCTGTCAAAGGAAGGCAAAAGCCTAGCGACACATTTCCTAGAGAAGTATGTGCTTCGACAACCACCAAACACCTTAAAGAAACTCCAGTTGATTTTGGGTTTCCTGAATCTTGGCAGAACTTACATTCCAGATTAAGCAGAGTGGGTAAAACCATTTTACGACTTGAAACATCCAGACTTTTCAAGTATACATTGGGCAATTGAACACACACAACTCTCACATTCAGTGCAAGCTGACATGCCAGCTTCAACATCAACACACTTACACATAGATGTAAACACATTCAATCTCCGTATTTGTAATTAGCCAATTAATAATGAAATGGTTACTTTCCAGTGCAAATAATTTTGCAGCTTGCAGAATTTTCTGGATTCACATGCTGTGCATTATTTCGCCATCTAGCGTTTGGGTCTAGAATCGTAGTTATGGCAGAATTTCTGAGAGCACAATCTCTGCTGTGCACCATGCGAAGATTCTGCCACAAGTGCGGAGACACCGCCATGAAAGCGGAGACTCTGTGAATTGGACCCTTTGGCGTTATCCACCACCATTTGGTGGTAAGACCATCCCTAGTGTGATGTCAAATGTACTCCTCGGAAGTCCCTATGGTTGGTCACAATCTTCAGATTATTTTTTCCCCCTTTGTCGACTTTATCAATTGGAACCTCCTTTCTCCTGATGTGTTGTTGCCTTCCCCTATTGGTCCCCTAACATTTCCTGGGAAGCAGTTGGGTCGCATGTGAATCCAGAAAACTCAGCTGCAGAAGTACTCGTACTGGTAAGTAACCATTTTATTTTGCAGCATGATTCTTTTCTGGATTCATATGCTGTGCATTGATTCTGCAGCTGTGTTCTTTTCTCCTGGTGTGCAGGGTTGATATGTGCTCGAGTTGGCAAACAGGTGCTGTGGTACTTTCGCTCTCACCTGGGCTTCCTTGTTTAGCTGGGTGTTCACAAAGAAGTGTTTTGTGAAGGGGTGTGAAGAAGACCGTTGTTGCTGCTGTGCAGATGTCGCTGATGGGTACATTTGCCAGAAAGTCCAGGGTTGCCCCCTTCCTTCTTGTGGAGTGCTCCTTGGGGCATGCAGGTAAGGGCTCCCTGCTTTCTCATAGTTTGTCTTGATAGTCCCCACTATCATCTCGTGATGGTTCTCTTTGTGACTGGTGCTCCTTTGGTTGCTCTTGCAAAGGAGATGAAGAGTTAGTCTCCCTTCCTCAGTGTCCTTGTCTCCTGCAGGTAGCACATTAGCACTCTTCGCACGTCTAAGGTGTGGAGTGCCCTCTCGGCTTTGGTCTTTGTGTTTTTTGAAGAAGGCCGGCAGCTGGATGCTTTAGTTGACATGAAATTGGGACACTACTGTTAGGAGGAATTGGGGGTTTGTTCTACGTACCACCATGTTGTTATGAATTTATTGGTAGAGTTCTATGGTGGTGAGCGCTTGCAGCTTACTCACCCTGCTTAAGGATGTGATCGCTATAAGGAAACCAGACTTTAGGGACAGGTACCCATTATCTCTGCCTGTGCATAGGTTTAAACGGTTCCATCATTTGGTATGTGAGTACGATGTCTGAACTCCATATCAGTGTTTGTACTGCTATTGGTGGCGCTGATCCTTCTAGGAACCGTTTTTCCACTGGTAGGTGAAGAGGCTATTTCCCATTGTTCCAAGGGTGTAAGTGACTATAGCAGTTGAGTGAACTTTCAGTGATGCTTATGTCACGCCACTGTCCAGTAAGTGGGTGAGATATGTTAGAACATGGGCCTGATTTAGATCTTGGCGGACGGATTACTCAGTCACAGCGGTGACGGATATCCCGTCTGCCAAATATAAATCCCATGATACCCTATGGGATTTAAATTTCTGCAGACAGGATATCCGTCGCCGCTATGACAGAGTAACCTGTCTTCCAATTATCTAAATCAGGCCCAGAGTCAACAGTACTGTTGTGGTCCTTTCACCAGTGAAAGTATTTGGTCCACTTTACTGTGTAGGATCTTCTTGTGCTCCACTGTCTTGCTTCCCCAAGGATTACCATTGATTGGGATGGGAGGGGGAAGCTTTATATACAGAACATGAGGTACTCAGAAGCCATGCGGCCAGGCTGAGTGTGGCTGGGTCTGGGTGACATATCCTGCCGTTCTGCATTGTTAGAAGGTTTGGCGATGACCTCAGGGTTATGATCTGTCCCCTGGACATTGCCAGAATTCTGAAAAACACATCTGCCGGCCCCACTATGGGGTGATGAGAATGAGGGTAATTTCAGCATTATCTGCACTTATCCAGAACTCTGTGGATCAAGGGAATCTGTGGAAAGGCATATGCAAATCTCCCTGAAACTTTTATCGTCAGGACATTCCCCTCGGACTACTAGTGTGGATATCTGGATGCAAAGTTACAACATTTCACATTTTCTGGGCTTGCAAACTGGTCTATGCTTGGTGTGCCTGATCTACGAGAGGCTGTCTGCTTAGGTGTTCTGGTCTCCTGGGAGGTGTATTGCCATCAGGGCTGTCCCCAGTTATATCACCCAGTTCCAAATCTCCTGTACTAGTTGCGTGAACTTTAACTACTTCATTCCCCCCGTTTGTTGAGATAGAACATAGTAGTTGTTGTGTTCGTCTAGTTTAGCAGCATCTCTCCCCTCAAAAGCGCCTGAAACTCATTTAGCATTTTATATGGACAGTGGTCCCTCACCGGAAGGATAAGAGAGAAAAAGTTAATATAGAAATAATTGATCTATATTGTATTGTCCCTCCGGACAAAAATTATTTAATGTTTTATCAATTCAAAGTAAACAAAACAATAAAGAGGAAACACAAACCCTGCAACAATTAAAACAAGGAGAGAGGCTCAGGCATTTCTGGCCGCTTGAAAAAGGATCAGTGAATTATCAAGCACATATGAAGGAGGATACCATAGCACAATACAATAATACATATAATAGAGTCAAGGTATCAAGGAGTAAACACGTTTCGATCCCATACATGAAGTGCCTGGATCATCATCAGGAAATAGATTTATATGCCTGAGACAGATGCCCCTTCCAGAGAAAGGGGTGAAGCCCCACAGGGGACTCAAAAGAATTAGGGCGGTAAGAGTTTGCCCTCTATAAAACAGAAAAAAGGTGTCCAATTACTTAAATTTATAGGTGCTAATTGACCAAGATAATACCAATAGGAGAATTTAAAGAAGAGCAGGGCGACATGTTAACCACATCGTCACAAACACGCTGGAACTGCTACAGAAGACAGCGGATAGTGTTCAAGTGAAGTGCCAGAAAGACTGCCTTGATTTCCAGCATATTTATGTGTTTTACCACCTCCATTGGGCTCCAGATTGTACAAAAACCTGGCAGCTGTTCATGTGCGCTCCCAACCCCTTGTGAGATGCATCCATTGTTATGGTCACGATAGGAGTTTTGGTAATCCGAATGGTATCCCTATCGTGAAGGCACAAATATGGTGACAATCACATAGAGATGCTGCAACATCGTAATGTTACTTGCTTCCCCCCATTGTGTCTGCTTTTGGATTTTTTCAGTGACAACCACTAGGTCTTCCCAGCTCCCCGTGGCTTGTGACCATCTGTTACAGAGCCATCCCTGTATGGGCCGCATCTGCAGTCTCGCCTGTGGTATGAGTAAAATACAGAAAGCACCATGCCCATTAGTTTCATTATTGTCTTCACTGTCAGAGACTGACCCTTCCGGTAGGGACAAACTTACTCTGTTATTCGTGTTGCTCTTTTATGCACTGGGTAGGCATGTTCTGTCATCGAGTTCAAGGTTGCCCCCAGGAACACATTTTCCTTCTCTGGGCATGGGGAAGAATTCTCATGATTTATAGAGAAACCCCACTATTCCAGCATGGAGATTACTGTCTGCCTCGTATTGTTTTTTTCAAGTTTGCATGTCTAGCCAGTTGTTTAGGTATCGGTAGCCATGTATGCCTTGCCGCGTTATGTGTGTGGTCACTGCTGCCACACACCCGTGTGAAAACCCTTGGTGTCGACTGTATTCCAAAGAATAGTATCCTGAATATGTAGTGTACTTTGTTGAAAGACGAATCTGAGGTATCTCTTGGGCCTGTGTGTCATTGGTTTGTGCAGATAGGCGTCCTTTAGGTCGATGGTAGCCATGTAGTCTCCTTTCCTTAGGAGTGGGATTACGCAGGGTACCTGCAGGGTATTTATCTTGAAGCACTTTGTTTGTATAAATTTGCTAAGGTACCAGAGATCCAGTATTGGCCTTCGTGTATTATCCTGTTTTAGTTCTAGAAAGTACATGGAGTAGACCCCTTCCAGTTGAGTTACCATTTCTATGGTTTGTTTTTTGATGAGCTCCGTGACTTCCTGGTACAGTTGCCAGCGTTTTTGCTGTCTCTATGGTCTTCTTTTCCGAGGGTATGATTTTTTTTCTTTTTTTACCAGGTCTTTGCAGTATTCATGTCCCATTATGTTGAGTATCTAATTGTCTGAGTAACTTGACCTTCACTCCTATTCTGCCTCCCACTGGTGGTCTGTGGCAAGGCTATGGGGAGCAAGGGAGTAGTTTGCTGGTCCCCCTCCTCTTGGGGACTGTCCTCTTCTTCTTGGCCTCCTTCGGTTTCTCGAAGGGCGTCCCTCCTCTCAAGATGGATCTTCTGAACTGCAGTTCCCCTATTGGCTTAACAGTATCATTCTCCTTTTTGATTTGCTGCAGTGCTTCATCCATTCCCTGTCCGAAGAGGCCTCGCCTGTGAAATGCATATTGATGACCAACGTCTGCACCACAGGTTTGAAACTGGCGACCCTCAGCCAGGCAAGCCTCCTGAGTGTGGTGCCCGTACACATATGCCTGCTGGATATGTCAGCTGCATCTAGTGCTGACTTGAGGCAGGAATTAGCAATGTTCCTTCCCTCATGGACCATGGCCTTGGATCTCTTTTAGACCTCCTCTGGGAAGTGTTGCATCATCCCCTCAGTCTCGTCCCACTGTTTGTGGCTGTAGCAGCTGAGAAGGGGATTGGGGTTGGCTATACTCCATTGTATAGCCCTATCAGTCTCCATCTTTCAGCCCACCAGATCTAACGTTTTATTCTCCTCCTTCCGTGGTGGCCCGTTGATGTGAGGGCATTGTTCCTCATTCCCCTCTATGTATTGGGGGTCATGTGTGGAATGTTTGTATTTTTGCTCCACAAGGGGCATTATTACTCTTGCTGTGGCTGGTTCCCTAAATGCTTCCTTGCCTTGGTCCATGATGCTGGGGGGCTTGGACAGGTAATGAGTTTCCTTCTGGGAAGGCAGAAGAGTTTCCAGGAGGTAGCTAGAGACTTCCTTCTCCTCCTCCAGTTGGACACCATATGTGTCAGCAGTCTCTTGATTAAGCCATTGTATAAGGACAGGACGTCCAGCTACAACTGGTAATGTCGAGGACACCTCGTTGGCCATCTGCTTCCTACATCTCTCTTGATCCTGAGGACCTTGCCGGGATGCAAAATTGCTACAATGAATCAGGAAACTCCTTTTTCCTCTGAAAGATAGCTGGCATTTCAGCATAGAATCAGCATTTTTTGCGTATTAACTTTAGTGCTCTTTGTTTGTGTCAAGCGTGGAAAGTATCTTCCTTTTTGGCATCGGCAGTTCTTCGCCTTTGGATCCTTGCCCTCTTCTTTAGTTCATTCTGAAGCTCCTGCTTGTGTAAAGGGTTTGTTGGAAGGTTTGCCCCCCCCAGGGTGTCCTTTGGTAAGGACCTGTGTGTCTCCTTATGCTTGTGCTGACCTTCAGTAATTGAGTGTTTTAACTCTAAGGTAGCTTGCAAAGACTAGAGTTTGAGGACTTCGCAACAGGGACTTTCAGCACCTTTGTTACCTTATGCTGTTTTCTTTCTGTGTCTCTCACCCCCTCAATCTTTTTGGTGACACTACCTTCAGTGTCCGACTCCCATCCCCGTGTTGGTTCAGCCTCCTTGACGTTCTCTTCATCCTCGCTGGCGAGGCCAAGGTCTTTCAGGAATTGCTGTGTATTGTGGGTGCTAGCCATGGCGTGATGTTCTAGTTGTTATCGGAGTCTTGCCTCGAGTATCTTTGGTACAAATTTGGAGCAGGCTTCACATTCTTCAGCCCTAGGGTCGTTGATAAGACTACAGGCCTTGTGTGGGTTTATCTACTTGTGTTTGCAGTTGGGGCAGAATACAAAGAGTTTTCCATGACCCTTTTCTGCATCCTTCCTCTGCATTTTCAGGCCATGTGACGTTCACTAGTAGAGTTCCCCATGAGGCTTCCCTTCTGTATGTATGTATGTCTGCTCTCCAGTGTATCTTGCAGCCTCCGGTGTTCTTCGATGCTAATAGGCAGGGTCGGATTGGTAACAGGGCACTCGGGCAATGCCCGAGGGGCCGGTGTCCATTTCCAGCTGTGGGCTGCTTTATTTAGCAGCCTGGTGGCCGATTCTGGTGGTTTCTGCGTTGTTCGGCTACCGCCAGCAGCCCAGAGGGGGCCGGAGTGGTCTTTCTGGGTCCCTGAGGGGCCTTTCTGGGAGCAAATGGGCGTCGATTACCTCCCTTTTATCAAAGGGCAGAGGTGTCACTCCCTTTCTCTCGGTTGGCAGGTCCATTAATGTATGCATACTGAGGGGGGGCAAGGAGCCCGAGCAGAAGTGGCCTCGCTTGCTTCCAGGTGTATTTCACCAGTGTAAACTAATCTGTGCATTTTTTTCCACCCCCCCCCCTTTTTTTTTTAAATAAAATTTCGCCGAAGCAGTGTTTTGCGAAAGGCAATATGCATATGTGGGCCACTTTTTTTAGCATGCCCGGGCCGATTTTGAATCCCAATCCAACCCTGCTAATAGGGCGGGGGTAAATGGTGGGCGGGTGGGGAAATATGTCGGGCAGGTCGCTACCGCCGGTAGGGCGGTGGCGATCCGCTCAACATCATAATGATCCCATTAGTTAACACATTAGAATCACATACTTTCCTTTCACGATGTGTGTACCTCTAAGTTTTGATTGCCTTCTGGCTGCTTATTTTCCATTGTGCCTCTGATGGAGGAAAAGATAGTAATATTTAACATAGGCACTGGAATAGCAGCTTTTAGTTCCTACACCAAAGAGTCCTAATGTGGCCAAAAATTTAAAAAATATATTATCACTGCAGATAATCTGGGTCCAGATGTATGACCATTTGCGACCACAAAAAAGGGTCCTGGCATGAACAAACGCTAGTTTGCGAGTCAGTGATTCGCAAAATAGCTTTTGCGACTCTCACTATAGGAAGGCGTCCCTTCCTAATATTGAGTCACAATGTACTGTACCACTGTTTGGCGACCAAATTTGTGTCAGCAAAACACTTGCAGTTTACCACCTACTTCAAGTAGGTGGTAAGCAAAACGGAAAAGGGTCCCCAAGAGAACCCTTTCGCTTTATGAATGGATACGAAAATATTTTTTAAGAGCTGGCAGTGGTCCGAGGGATCACTGCCTGCCCACAAAAAAATAAACTGAAACGTTTCATTTTTCTTTTTTGAATGCATCCTGTTTTCCTTTAAGGAAAACGGGCTGCATTTAAAACAAGCATTTACAATGCAATGGTTTTGCCTTTGACAAAATTAGAGCTATTGGCATTAAAAATGTCAAAATTTTCACCTGTTTTTTTTTGTAAAACAGATAAACAAATGGCTTTGTCGTTTACTAGTAAATAGCTTTATGGTTACGAAATGTGAGACCTACTGCATTTGCACTTATACACACATAGGTATATGTACACAGAGCTATACACACACACACAGAGCTCCTCCTCTACACACATTGACAGGCTTTGTATACACAGCTACATACACACACAGCTACAGACATGCACAGTTACACACACTCACACAGTATTATACATACATAGCATCACACATACATAGAATTACACACAGACAGCATCACTCAGCTCCTGGACACATCTGCACACATACACAGCTACAGACCCACACATAGCATAATACACACACATACACAGCATCACTTAGCTCTTGTACACATAGCTGCACACATACACAGGTACGCACAGTCCGTCAGTCAGCACAGTCAGTCTGCACTCACAGTCTGCACTCACAGCCTGCACTCACAGCCTGCACTCACAGCCTGCACTCAGTCTCACAGGCACGAAAACGGAGGCACAAGCAGGCGACAGGGGCACAAGCAGGCAACAGAGTCACGGCACGAAAACGGAGACACAAGCAGGCAACAGGGAGACACGAAAACGGAGGCACAAGCAGGCAACAGGGAGACACGAAAACGGAGGCACAAGCAGGCAACAGGGAGACACGAATTGTAACTTTAAATAAAAGCAACCTTTCTCACCGATGTGTCTGTGTGTATTTATTTATTTAATTCTATGTCTGTGTGTCTCTGGCATCTTTCTGTCTGGGGAATTTTTGTCAGGAGAAGAGTGGCGGCTCCAGAGTGTGAGGTGAGGGAAGAGGGCTGCGGGTCTGGGGTGGGCTGCAGGGGGGTGCAGGGGGGGGGGGGGGAGATGTGCTGGGCAAGAGGGGGTCACTGGAGGCTCCAGGATGTGCCGACAATGCACGGAGTGCTGGGGGTGTAGCGCCTTGTGGGGGTTGGATGGCGCTGGAGGGATCGAGCCGGATGCAGAGTCCTCTCGTGGCTGAGAGTGCTGCAGGAGCCAGGCAGTGCGGGGCAGTGTGCGGGCCCCCCCTCGGCAGGAGATGTGCGGGGGAGGGCGCATCCTGCATCAAGGCGCAGTAGTGAAGGAGTAGGGGCAGGGGAGGGGTGATTAGCCAGGGAAGGGGGTGACAACAGGAGGGGGGGGCAGAAACGCAGAACCGCTGAAAATATCGCAGGGCTGGGACAGAGTCCGTGTAACGGGCAGATCCCGCCTTCCAATGTTACTGAGGTAGCTCAGAGGGTTAACGCGGCTCCTTCTCGTAACTGTACATGGTAAAGGGCCATGTTCACACCCTGTTGTTGATCAGTCTTCCCACTGTAGTACACGGTGGAGTATACTTAGCCACCCTCATTAGACAGATGTTGCAGCAAACCTCTCCTACCAACATCTAAAAGTAGCGTCGCTCAATCACTGCAGCTTCAAAGAGCTAGAAACAAGTTATTTTAGAGGATAAAAGGCTGAGTAGGCCTTGCTAGGATTCTAATTTGTGAGCTGCCAATCAGGGGCAGCCACTCAACTCATTCAGCTATTCCACTAAGATACTTCAGATGCATGTGTCGCGAGTACAGAGTTGGAAAATGGGGATTCCCTCAAATAAAATGAATACCCCTTTGTTAGTTGGGTTGAGGGTGTGGGAAGATAATGGTCTCTCCAGTTCCGAAGATTTCAAGGCTGCACGCCTATGAAGATTTTGAGTACGGGGGGATTATCAGAGGACGAGAGTGCGAGCGGCGTGATGACTGACAGTGGCAGGGGGTCTTACCGTGGTGGCGACTACTGGATACAAAGTCGGCCACGCGGTAAAAAGTACAGTAAACGACCAGGGCACCCCGTGCCAAAGGTCGGAGTACTGTACTGGACGGGAGGCGGCCTGGGAGGGAAAATAAGAATGAGGTCAGAGAGAGATAAAAAGGGGCTACTGCGGTCAGCATCGGGTGGACGAGATGGCTCTCACCTGAGTCAGAAGGTCAGAAGACGCATCCGGTCCGCGCGTCCATGTAGCGAGTTCCGGGTAATGGACGTGTCCTGGCGCCCCTCCCTTCTCTGCGGCCGCACTCACCGGTACTTGGACGCTGCAGCTCTTCCTCACCCGGTCCCGCTTCTTGGGGCCGGGTGCTCTCACGGGCGGCGGCGGGGCTCCTCTTCCACCATGGAGCCCTGCCGGTGGGTGCAGCTGCTTCTCCTTGTCCGCGCTGGGGGGGCGGGACTTCCGGGTCGCCCCCTCAGCTTCCGGGTCGTCGCGGGCAGCGCGGCTGCCCGTCTCAGCCACTGCAGGCGGGGAGTGAATTCACCGAGGGGTGGGCTCCCTCGAGGGGAAAATAAACAATAGCGGCAATGTCACTACGTAAACAAGGGGGACAGCACGGCCTCGTACCGAGAGCCCTGTGAGCTGCACGAGAAAGACTGGCAACAAATCACCTTCCATTGTGTCGGCTCGGAGTAGAGAGCCGGTCAGGTCTGCGTCCTCACATGGAGAGCCGTCCAGCTGGTGTGAGGAAGGATGCTGCAGAAAGAAGAAAAAAATAAACACGCCCACCGCCCGATGACGAGGCAAAAAGGGTGGAGAGGGAAAAAATCTCGGGAACGCCCCCGAATCTGGTCCGGCCTTGACGGACAGATCTCTGTTCCAATGGCTAGCCTCCATTTATGGAGCTAGCCAATGGAACAGAGGGCGTATTCAAGGCACCCATACTGAAAACTAAAGATTTCTCCTGGGGGCGGAGCTAAAGCTCCGTGCCCCAGGCAAAACCTAAAAAACTGCTTTAATAAAAAAATACTCACATACTTGATGGTCTGCTGACCCCAGCAGGCCACCATGCCTGTGAGTGCTGTCCATTCCAAATGGGGTCACAAATAGCACCTGCCTCATGATTGTTAATGGCAGGCAATTTGCCATCCCACTAGGAATTGCTAACAGTGTCTGAGACACTGCTGTGAATTGCATTTTACAAGTTGCAAAGCGACCCAATTTGCAAGTCGCAAAATGTAAGGGTCGTACATCTAGCCCCTGGGCTCTCTAGCATCTTCAATGGCACCAGTTTCCAAAGCCCTAAACAAGGTCATTGTTACCAATGCTACTGCGCCAGCAACTAACGTGTTGAGTTAAAACTCCCTGCATTATTCATCTAGATCGGTATGAGCCTCTTGTGGTATGAAGAGTGGGCGTGTGGCGTGGGCTAAAAGTTACAGCCTCCAACACTAACCCACGAGGAACACCCAATGGCTCTGCCCTGTGGCTTTGTGGACTGAGGTACTGGGGACAGGCGGTGGCTTTCGACCATCCCTCCATCTAGAGCCTGAAGGTTACTGCCTAAGACCATTCTCTAAGGGCTCTCTGGCAGGGGACCTGAGCTCTGTGTGACCATAGGCCATGTCGTGCACCAACGGAATGATCGGCATCGCAGTGGGCTAAGTAATGGGGAGGCAAGAAACCTGCAGTGTGTTGTTAATAACCACACCCTGCATTCAGAGATGATTGGGCACAGTTGAAGGCTGACTACAATAGTTTATCCTAGGAGTAGTGGGTGTATTGCACAATGGAAAACCACACCTTGCATGCAACCAGAACATGCAGGGCAATACAAACATCATGTCCTCTAGGGGAGTGGGAAGAGTGATATTCTATAGGCCAGTTCTTGTCCCCACCCATCCCCCAACACTCCTGTGCACAGATGACAGCTGTGATTTGGAAGCATCCTCTAATGGAGTGGGAAGAATGATTTTCCATAGGTCAGCTCTTTCAACCCAAGACCCCGGTGCACAGCTGAAGACTATGATTTTACAAGCATTGGAGATAGTACAATAACTACTATAGGTCAAACTCTGCACCCAATGCTCATGATCTCACAAATGACACCATCAATTATATCATTGTGCCATCACAGAGGTCTTCACCAAATTTAAACGCAGTATTAAGCCTGCATTCATTGTTCAATGTCATCTATTGCTCGTAAGTGCAACTGCAGAGCCATATTGTTGGTGCGTCTGCAGCCTTACCACTACACTTACATTCTTCAACAATATGCACTGTGCAGAGATGCAAACACAAGCTATTTTCAGGTTCACTTATTTTGTGCTAAAACATCTCGATATTAACTAGAGGCATTCAACTGATTGTAATGCCTGTCACAGATATGCTGTACTTGAGAACAAAATTGCAGCAGACTTTCATTACCATGCACTGCAGTGTGTTGGAAAGTTAGCAGAGCCATTAATGTGATACTGATTACACATGAAGTAACAACAGGCGCATCTCTGGCCACAGGTAAGACCCTTGTAAAAGGTACTGTTAGAACTGGGGTTCCCTAGTTGGCAATGGTATACACCTTTGACCAAATAGGGACCGTTGTTTCTAAGTCAGGGAAAGGGTATTACACTACTGGATAACCCCTGCTCACCCCCTTGGTTGCTTGGCACGAGCAAACAGGCTCATCTCAGAGGCAGTGTGTTAAGCATTTGTGAACACATACAGTAATACAGTGAAAACACTACAGATGGACACCACACAGGTTTTATAAAAAATAAGTATTCTTTATATAGACTTCACACAAGACCACAAACGATAAAAATCCACAATACTGTACTTAAAATAGACTTAAAGATGGTAGAAGATACTTAATTAAAGTTGATGATAAATGCAACAGTTCTCACAAAAGTAGCTGGATGCTTAATGCAAAAAAAACAAAAGGCTCGCAGAGTGCGAGATGCGTTAGTTCTTTGCTTCGGGGGAGATGATGTGTCGCGCCTCAATGCTTGCGCAGAGTAGGGGAAGCGTCTTGATCCTTACCAGAGAGGAGGTGATGCGTA
The DNA here is from genome assembly GCF_964263255.1 of Lissotriton vulgaris. Lineage (NCBI taxonomy): Eukaryota > Metazoa > Chordata > Amphibia > Caudata > Salamandridae > Lissotriton > Lissotriton vulgaris. The sequence goes on along the minus strand of NC_141687.1, from coordinate 1,991,846,480 downwards.
GATTCTCGTACTGCAGCCCAATTACGATGCGGCAAGATGGCGCTTCGATGCAATGCGACAGTCCGGTGCTATGCGATAAGATGGTGCCCTTGATGCGACGACGTGAAGATGATGCGTGCCGCCCGGCGGGCGTGCGGTGAACTCTGTAGCTTTGGAGCCGCGACATGCCCTGCGACACGATTCTCCGGCGATGCGACGTCGACCTTGCGGCGGCGACACGCTTCTCCGGTGATGCGTCGGGTAACAGCTTTGACGAAGGCATGCTTCTCTGGTGATGCGGCGGCAACCTCTGTGGTGGTGACACACTTCTCCGGCAATGCGACGGCAACAGCTGTGACTGTGACGCTCTTCTTCTCAATGCGTCGTGCTTCCAGCTCCCAGCGACACGCAGGCTTCTGCAGACAGAATTCCCAGCAAGGAAATTCAGAGGGGAGCTGTTGGGGAAGCCTTTTGTCTCTGAGACTTCAGCTGGAGGCAAGCACAAGTTCAAGCCCTTGGAGTAATCTTCTGCAAGATGATTAAAGTTCTTTAAAAGTTCCTTCTCCTTTCCTTGGCAATAAAGAAACATTTGCAGGCCAACCCAGCAACAAAGCACACTGGCAGGGGGGCAGTCCAAACTCCTGGGGTCTGGGCCCCCATGTTTATACTGCAAAATCCTTTGCCTCTGAAGGTAAAGGGGTCTTTGCCTAGTCCAAACCAGTTCTGGTCAGTCTTGGAGAACTTTGTTAAGAAGACTCCTTCTTTCCTTTCACAGTGTAGGCGAGGGACTTCAGACACACCAAAGGAGGTGAAGCCAGCATTGTGGAGGGAAGCCACAGCCCTATTCAGGTCCCAGGTGCAACTCCTCCCACCCATCTACATGCAGATCTCTCTATTCAGCCCTGTGCTGACTCACCCTGTCTCCTGGAATCCCCCAGCCCCTGTCACTCAAACTCCAGACAAGGAATAAACAACCTAGCAGAGGCAGGCTTGGATAGTTAGGCAAGAAAATACCTACTTTCTAAAAGTGGTATTTTCAAACACAGAATGATAAAATACATCTTTTAGTGAAGTTGGTTTTAACATGCTGAGTTCAGGCATACTAAATTCGAATTTCTACCATGTTCCCTGGGTCAGTTAGGATGATAAGATGTTATAATCAAACTGCCCATTCTGGCCTATAGGGAACAGGTAGTCTTGCAATAGTGAAAAACGAAAAAGGCTGTAATTCACAATTAGGACATGCCACAGACATCAGGGCATGTCCTACCTTATACCTACTATGCACCCTGCCCTTGGGCCTACCTTAGGGGTGTCTGATGTGAAGAAAAGGGAAGGTTTAGGGACTGGCAAGTGGGTGCACTTGCCAAGTCAACATGGCAGTCACAGACTGCACACAGGCTCTGCAATGGCAGGCCTGAGACACACTTTACAAACTACTTCTGTGGGTGGCACATCCAGTGCTGCAAGTCCACCAGCAGCATTTGAGTTACAAGCCCTGGGCACACATGGTACACTGTACTTGGATCTGACAAGTAAATCAAGTAACCCAATCATGGAGTCACTAATCAATATATCAATTTAACATAGGGAACACTTGCACTGTGGCACTGAATAGCAGTGGCACAGTGCCCAAAGCATCTAACCAGCAAAACAGATCAAAAACAGAGGAGGCAATCAGGGAAAAATGGAAGGGAGACTCACGCCAATGATAACAGGTCCTACAGGTACCATGGGTACCAAGGGCACTGTGACCAGGGAAAGGTTCTAAGGGCTTCAGCACCTATTGTGCCAACCATTAGAAGCCCTGTGCCTTAACACCTTCGCTGCTAGGCCTTTTCCCCTCCTGTGCTAAGCCTTTTTTTTGGCTATTTGGGGTAGTGCGTGCTTAGGCCCCTATAACTTTTTGACCACAAGGTATCCACGCCAATTTTGCGTCTTTTTCTTCCAACATCATGGGGAGGTATACACCCGTTACAACGCATCTTTTACTCCGCACTACCATTACAACGCGACTTTTACTCCGCATACCATTACAACGCATTGCGCTGGGGGGGCGCTCTAGGATAGGGAATAAGTATAATTTACTATCCAACACCTTCCCTAGGGTCCACGGGGACTGGAGTTAGAATAGTAAATTATACTTACCACTATCCAGCACCTCAAAGCGCTATGCGTTGTAATGGTATGCGTTGTAAAAGTCGCGTTGTAACGGTATGCGGAGTAAAAGTATGCGGAGTAACGTCATACATCCTCATGGGGATTCTAAAGGTACCCAGGGTTTGTGGATTCCCTTGGAGGGGTCCCAGAAATTAGCCAAAATGCAGTAACATTTTTGTTTTTTTCAGAAAAATGGGAAAAACAGGCTACAAATGAAAGCCTCTGGGTTTTTCCCTGCAAATGTTATCAAAAAAGGATTTGTGGGGCTGAAATCATGATTTTCCCAGCTTTTAGGGAATGACAGTCTTTTGTCAGAGAACCAACATTTTTTACACAGTTTTGGCATTTTTCTGGGACATAGCCTATTTTTGCTATTTTTAGTGCTTTCAACCTCCTTCCAGTTAATGGTAAAAATGAGCATGAAAGCAATAATGGACCCTGGAAAGCGATACATTCTAGAAAAGTAGACAACATTCTGAATACAGAAAGGGATCATTTGTGTAGATCCATCAAGGTTTCTTTATAACAGTTAAATATTGGAAATATTGAAAATTAGTTGAAAAATACAACGTTTTCACCTGTAACTTCTTGTAATTATGACAGCTCTTTGAAAGCAATATATCGTTACATCTGCTGGACCTTCCTAGTTGTGGGGATATATAGGACTTGTAGGTTCACCAAGAAGCAGACGAAACCAGAGTCAAAAACTGAGTAGCAATTTGCAATGGCTTTTTATTATGTACCGGGTATATAGCAATTATTGTGCGAAAATGTATACATGGAAAAATCGGTATGAAAGACACCTATGTATTTATGAAATGGGTACAAATTCTAGAGTTTAGAAATAGTACATATTTACACATTTTCAAAATTGGGAATACTCATACTAGCATGAGAATTATTGGTAATTTTTCAAAATTACTTCTTTTTTACACAATGTCTTTCATTTGGAAGGCAGAAATGCATCAAAACTCAATAGGTAATAACAGTTGCTTTACAAATCTGAATTGCCCTAGGTCTCCCGATAAAAATGGTACCTCACTTGTGTGGGTAGGATAAGTGTCCACAACCGGAAAGGGCTCAAAACCCAACGTGAACACACCACATTTTCACAGTGAAAAATGACACTTTTTTTGCAAAGTGCTAGCTGTAATTTTTTAACCCTAGCTCTGCCGGCACCTAGGGAAACCTAGCAAACCTATACATTTTTTAAAACTAGACACCCAGGGGAATCCAGGATGGGGTGACTTGACTGCCTCCACCAGGTTCTGTTGCCCAGAAATCCTTGCAAACCTAAGAAATTGTCCCCAAAACCAATTTTTCTCCACATTTCTGTGGTGGAAAGTTTGGGAATATGCGGCTATGGGTATTGGTATGCGATGCTAAGCTACCAGCCTTTTTAATTCACCAGTACACACCATACCCATTAATAAATTTGTAACAGTGTTACTGTTGATTTTAATCACTTTTTCTTTGTCATATCAAGGAGTGATTCCTTGGATGTTCTTGTCTTGCACCTGTCTTCTTTGCACAAAACAAGCATGGTTTTGTTTTGGACACTTTATTTTGAAGAGGAATGGCGACCAATTATGAGAAAGGGGCAAGAAACTGGTAAACATCTGCCAAGGGCCCCGAAGGTGTTCGCCCGTGAGACGCCTTCCTCTTCACCACACATTTTTTATGTTTGTCTTGTTCTAAGTGTGGGATTACGTACAGTTGAGCAGTCATAGGTGGTTGGGTCGAGTTGAAAGCAGTTTGGATTCTCCCCCCTTTTTTATGGTTAAAAATAATGATTTGTTCTGGACGGACAGGTACTTGAAGAACACGCCTAACTTGATGTAGAGTAGGTGGGTGGTCTGGAATCTAATGGTATATTTTCCAGCAAATAGAAATGCCCCATTAGATAAATGCTAATCCGCGTCCAGGGTACTGGGATCTTGTTGTATTGATGCTTATTGAGTGAAGGGCTATCCCTACAGTATCCTTATTTCCCTCTTGGCTCCTTATTGTATTGCATGGGTCGGCCTAGTGCCTGCAACAGGAAACGGCGCAAAACGCAACGTGGTCACACCTCAATTTCTCAGTCAAAAATGACCCTTTTTTGGCAAAGTGCCTAGCTGTAGTTTTTTAACTCTATCTCTGCCTGCACCAATGGAAACCTAGCCAACCTATACATTTTGTAAAACTAGACACCCAAGGCAATCCAGGATGGGGTGACTTGACTGCCTCCCACCAGGTGGTTCTGTTACCCAGAAACCCTTGCAAACCTACAAAATTGTCCAAAAAAACTACATTTTATCCATATTTTTGTGGTGGAAAGTTCTGGAATCTGCGTCTATCCACAAATTTCCTTCCACCCCGCCTTCCCCAAAGTCTTCTGAGAAAAATGGTACCTCACTTGTGTGGGTCAGCCTAGTGCCTGCGACAGGAAACGGCAAAAAGCTCAACGTGGTCGCACCTCAATTTCGCAGTAAAAAATGGCCCTTTTTTGGCAAAGTGCCTAGCTGTAGCTTTTGAACCCTAGCTCTGCTGGCACCTAGGGAAACCTAGCAAACCTATGCATTTTTGAAAACTAGACACCTAGGGGAATCCAGGATGGGGGGACTTGACTTCCTCCCACCAGGTTCTGTTACAGCGCCTTGAGACCCTCCGGGTGAGTAGTGCGCTATATAAATGCTTTGATTGATTGATTGATTACACAGAATCCCTAGCAAACCTAAAAATTGACAAAAAAACAAATTTCCCTATATTTCTGTGGTGGAAAGTTCTGGAATCTGCGTGGATCCACAAATTTCTACCCACCCCGTGTTCCCCAAAGTCTTCTTAGAAAAATGGTACCTCACTTGTGTGGGTCGGCCTAGTGCCTGCGACAGGAAACGGCGCAAAACGCAACATGTTCGCACCTCAATTTCTTTTTTATTTTTTATTTTTTTATTGAGCAGGGCATAGATACGGTACAATACATATATGAACACTTTGAACTGTGGAAATGAATACAAAATAATTAAAAGCTTCTTCTATTAAAAGCTGATTAAAAGTAAGGATTCTGAATACTTAAAAGCCGTAAGCAGTCAATGTTAATAAAACTTCATATATAAATATTCAAATACAAGCAATGTGCAACATTCGCAAAGTTCGGTCATAAAGTGCAAATGCAATACAGTACAATCCAACCTGAAATAAAGTGCTAGTGCTTCAAAACTACTATAAGTGCAAATACCGCAGAAAAAAAGTGCGCTTGTAACTTATTGATAAACCTTATCAACACTTCGAGACTGCTTAAGCATAGTATAAGTGCCGGACAGTATCAATTGGTAGACACAAGTACACATCTAGTATAATAGATTGCTAGGCTGACAAACCATTAGTGTTTAGTCACTTGTATTTTTATGAAAAAAAGATTGTGAAAAAATGCATTAGCATCAAAGAGTTCACACCGCATTTACAGGGGTTCACAAGTACATTGAAAATACCATAAACGATACATTAAATCAAAACATACACATATAACAATTGTGATGACAAGAAATATAGACAACAGTGTAATGCCTCAGAAAAATACTTTTTGTTGAGGCACCAATCCTGGATGCAAAATAAACAAGTGGACAGCTGAGATGATAAACTAGCCTACTTGTTTTTAGGCTAGTTAGGCAGGACGCTCCACCCAGATACTGAATCAGCAGGGCACAATAGGAATAAAATTCACACACAATCCTACATTGCTGCATAGTTTTGTGATTTCCTATTTTCTGCACTATTTGACAAACCAATTTATGTGTATCTAGTGGTGGTAAAAACAAGTAGGCTAGTTTATCATCTCAGCTGTCCACTTGTTTATTTTGCATCCAGGATTGGTGCCTCAACAAAAAGTATTTTTCTGAGGCATTACACTGTTGTCTATATTTATTGTCATCACAATTGTTATATGTGTATGTTTTGATTTAATGTATCGTTTATGGTATTTTCAATGTACTTGTGAACCCCTGTAAATGCGGTGTGAACTCTTTGATGCTAATGCATTTTTACACAATCTTTTTTTCATAAAAATACAAGTGACTAAACACTAATGGTTTGTCAGCCTAGCAATCTATTATACTAGGTGTGTACTTGTGTCTACCAATTGATACTGTCCGGCACTTGTTTTGTTTGTTCAATAAGAGTGGTCCAGCCGGTCAGGGACAGGACCCAGCCTTTCCCCTTTTTCCCTAAGCATAGTATAGGCTTCATATCAGTATTCAAACTGATTACTAACTTAACCCCCCCTTATTTCCTGCAAATTCTCAAAATTCATATCAAATCTCCTTACTGCTCCCACTCTACTAGCATAAGCTTTTCAAAATTCCATGACCTCCTCATTTTATTAAGCCATTTCAAATGGGAAGGAAGTTCCTTTGATTTCCAATTTTGGAGTATTAGGGAGTGGGCAACAGCACAAGAAATAAATACAAACATTTCCTCAGCATCTTTGAGAAACCCTCTGTCATTGCATATACCAAAGAGGGCCAATTCGGCTGAAGGCAAAAGTGTTTTCCCTATAGCTGCCTCAATATCTGAGAGAATGGCCTCCCAAAAGGATTTCAGTTGAGGACAAGTGAAGAAAATATGAAGCCATCCACCCTGACTGTCAACTTGGCATCTGAAGCACTTGTTCCTAACCTCCGGGAACCTTTTCTCCAGTGCCTCCGGAGTCCATTATGCTAGCCAGCGGGACAAAAAAGCCATCCTCTTAAAATTAGCGGCCCGTAATGATTTATAGCCCAACAAGCTTACGGTTTCCCAATCTTTGCGTGTTAAGTTACATTGTGTTAGGCTACTTATTTTCTCTAGATGGGAATCTATCATACCTAATTGCCCTTCACAATGGAGCCTCTTGTACCAATTACCTATGCCGCTAATTTTAGCTTCATATAGGAGAGTTACCATCTCACTCGTCGAATCAAATAGTCCACCTATATCTCTTCTTAGAAAGTGGACAATTTGTGAGTATTCAAAGAGCGTTGGTCGCCAGGGAGTAGGTACTCTAGCTAGCACTTCTTGCCACGTGATAATTCTATTTTGAACAACGAAGTGCCTTAACTCCCGAAATCCCAAATTCTCCCACATTATTATATGGCTGTTTCTAATTTGGTGGCCCAGACAAAAACATTCTCGTAGACTTAAAAACTGGGAAGCTGAGGAGCTAGGATTTTTCTTAAAAAAGGACTGCAATCTAGATAAATATTCTTTCAAAGTCTTATATCTTGTCCTTTTTGGGAACTTTGCAATCTTTAAAAAATACCTGGATTTGAGAATCAGACTCTTGTATCATTTTTTCTAAGAAGAAGCTGTCTCGATTATTTTTTGTGCCTCATAATATGTTTTTAAATGTGGCAGAGCCAGTCCCCCCTGTTCAACTGGGAGTTGGATCACAGACAACTTAACCCTCGGGGCTTTCCCCCCAAACAAAACTTCTGGACATGGTTTCCATGTCTTTAAAAAGATAGAATTCAACTTGATTGGGACAGTGCAAAACAGGAATATTAACAAGGGTAAAATCGACATCTTAATCAAGGATACTCTACCAATCAAAGTGAGAGGGAGTAAAAGCCAATGGGCAAGAAGGATCTTAATTTTATTTTTGGTTCTCACATAGTTGAGAAGATAAAGCTGGTGATAATCAGAGGTCACAAAAATGCCTAAGTATCTAACAGGATCCCGGCTTGCTGCCTGGACACGCAGGCAAGATGGAAAAAGGCTAAGGTTGGTGTTTAAAGCGAGAACCTCCGTCTTCTTAGCATTATTTTTTTGTAACCTCCTATTTGCTCATATGCTTTAAATTCCTTTAATATGATTTCTATATTCTCTTTATTCGGTTTCAAGTAAAGAATGATGTCATCCGCGAACAGCTTGAGCTTCGCCATCCCGGGGATAGGGGGGATAATATCAGGATTGTTTCTGATTTTAATCACAAGGGGTTCGATAAAAAAGGTAAAGAGTAAAAGAGATAAAGGGCAACCCTGCCTAGTTCCTCCATTGACTTTGATTAAGCCGGCCCTATTCGAGTTTATTATGACATGCGCTGAAGCACCTTGGTAGATGTTCCGTAACATCTTGATCACTTGTTTTGGAAACCCGAATTGGGCGAGGGTGTAAAACAGGGTTGCCCAATTTACCAGGTCGAATGCTTTTTCCACGTCGACCATTAAAATACAAGCAGGGGTTGAATTAATATTAAAATAATCCAGTGCCTGAATTAAAAATTCAGTATTAGAAGCCATTGAGCGGCCTGCTATAAATCCTGACTGATGGCTATGTATGACTTCTTGAGTTGCAAACATAAAGCGACGGGCCCAGATTTTCATTAGGATTTTATAGTCTGAATTCAGAAGGCTAATAGGCCTATAAGAATTAATATCCTCTACATTTTTGTCTTTTTTAACAAAGGATATTATTGTTTCTTCCTTAAAGGACGCGGGTACCAATCCTCCTAATATAATATAATTGAAAAAATTCTTAAGGGGTTTTGATATGTCCTTTAAAAAAATCTTATAAAATTCGATTGGAAACCCGTCTTGCCCACAAGCCTTCGCCCCTGCTGTTACTTTAATAGCATCTGCTATTTCCCCTATACCAATATCAAGCCCAAGTTGTATAACCCGATTAGCCGTGATTTGGGGAATTTCTTTGTTCGCGAAATAGTCCTGTATCTGATCTTCCCTCACATGATATTCAGTAGTGTATATATTGCTAAAATGCTCTAAAAAGCCCTTTGAATCTGATCACTGTCCACTATCTCTTGTCCATTTATAGAATCTCTTATTTTAACTATTGCGGCAGATTCCTGTCTTTTTCTCACTGAGTTAGCCAGCTCTACATTCCCATGATCTGAAAAGGGATTACACCCGATAGATGAGCCTACAGTCTGAATGGATCTTGATATCAGAAAATCGATTCTTGATGACGTCTGGAAGCGGTGTGAATAACAGGTAAAAGATTCCCCTTCTGGGTTCATAAAGCGCCATGAGTCTATGAGTTGGTATTCTGATATGAAAGTGTCCAAGACTTTTTTAGTATTGGATTTTAATTGTATCTTATTTTTATTAGAGGTATCTTTTTTTAAATCTTGTATATAGTTGAAATCTCCTCCCAAGATAATATGCCCAGGGCCCCCCCTGAGAAGATCATTGATTTCAAGAATACTAGACAGGTGTTCTACGTGGAGGGGATGGCTTCGGAGTTCCACGCCTCCGGATAGCCGTTGTGACTCGTGGCCCCGCCCCTCCTTGACAACGGCAATCATCGGCAGCAATGGCGTTCTCTGCGTTTTTGGAAGCAGCATGATACGAGTGGCATAATACGAATGGCGTGTTGGAGCTGCTCCGCTCCGTAATTCTGAGGAATTTAACTTGCGGTTTCTTGAAAGCTCTGAGCCCTTTGAGTCTGCTGCAATATCGATACCTGGGGACCCGTGGTGTAAGGGGTCCTACGAGCAGGTGCCCTTTCTCCCCCTACCGCCTTGGATGTTGTTAGTGGCGTTTTCCTAGCAGTGAAAGGCTCGTGGCTGTAGACCATGTGCAGGAGCAAGCTGAAAGTTGAAAGTTGAAAGTCTCGCTCCTTTCTGGAAACCTACGTGAGCCCACAGAAGCCCTTCTTGTGAGATAAGCGATTTCGACATGGAGAAAGGAGAGTCGAGGGGCAGAGAAAGGGGGAATTTGGATTGTTTAGCTGCTTGTTGCTTGCAGCTTGACGAAATTATTAACTCACAGAGCTTCTTCAATACTGCCCCTAAGTTCAGAATATCGAGCCCCGTTGCTGGGACAATGGGGAGACAACTAAAAGATACTGAAGAGTCAAATAAAACTGTCAAGATGGAATCAACTGCCCGTCTGAAGAGTAAAACTCGCCTAGCCCTAGCAAGAAAAGCCACACGGCTAGCAGCCAAAGAAAGAGACAAAGGCGAAAAAGGAGAAGGAAATCCGGTATCTCCCGTGCCGGGGAGGGATACAACGTTAGAGAGCTAGGAAGATGAACTTCACGTTACTTTAACCTCTCCTCCAAATGAAGGGACTGGTGAAGCTGCTACGGGGGGGCCCACATAGAAGATGTAACAGAAAATACCTTAGCTCTATCAGAAAAGGCAGCAGAAGCTGAGCAATCTTCCGGCGAGAAAAGTATGAGCGGGGTAAAAGAGATGAGAGACTTTCCCCTGTTTGGGAAAAAATTTGCTCGCATTCCTCAAACACCAGTGGCCTTGCCTGAAAAGAATGCCGAAATTCTTGCTTCAACGCCAGTAGCAGTGACAGTGCATGAACAAATAGACTCTTCTCTAAAAGCACCTGAGAGTACAGTACAAGTCATGTCAGAAGCTCCTCAACTACCGGTGTCAAATCGCTCTGAGGTGGCAGCCAGGGCTGATTCAAGTAGTACAGATTCTGGAGCGGAAGCGAGTTTGAATATAATCAGCGAAGAACCAAGGATAGAGACACTGTCGAAGCAGATTTCACCATCAGTGGCAGTTCTACAATCTCGCGTCCACCTATAACATTGCTCCAAGAAGGGGCTCTAGGGGCTCTAGGGGGATCAACAGCTGCAAAATCAACTTCTGCAACTCCGTTATCTCAAAATGGGAAAGAAGACAGCTCCAAAAAGGAAATGAGCTACCAAATTGACATTAGCGAGATGTTGAACCTAATCCTCAATGAGATACGTGAGATAAAGGTGAACCAGCAAGTTGAGATAGCCGCCCTGCACTCCAGGTTCGAAAAATTTGAAGAGTCAATATCAGGTCTCCCTATCAGATTACATGAAGCGGAGAAAAGAATTTCGGCTCTTGAAGATCACATAAATCAAGCAAGAGTAGAAGCTATAGAAGCAGCAAGTAAAAAGAGCCTACTGGAGAGTAAACTTGAAAATAAGCTTGAGGAACTAGAGAATCATTCTCGAAGATCCAATTTAAGGATAGTGGGGGTTCCTGAGGGCCTTGGAGGTTCAGATACGCTTCAGTGGGTCAACTCTTTAATTCATCAAAATGTATTACCAGAGTTCGAGGGGGACTTAACCATTATGAGTGCGCATCGGGTTCCGGCACAGAGATTCGCAAACTCAACCTTCCCCAGAACTACCTTGATGAAATTTGCGGATTACAGGATTAAGGAAAAAATTCTATCTAAGGCATTCCAACAAAGACAATTCTCAGTTACAGAGACAATTAAATGCAGAATCTTTTCTGATATGACTGCCGCTGCTGCGCGCCGCAGGAAATAATTAGTTAAAATTCTCCACCTCTTTGAAGAGGCGCGCAAGCTTCAATCGCGCAAGCTTCAATCGCTCAACAATCTAAATTAAAAGTCCTTGTGAAGGGAAAGTTTTACGTGTTTTCCGACCTTGAGGAAGCACAATCTTTCCTCAAGGAGATCAAATGTTTGAATAGTCTGTAGTGGTCTGTTGCATAGTGGTTGAGCTTGAGGAATGTTTGGAAACAGGATGTTTCCTACTTGCCGAGGGTAAGTTTACTACCTGGTTGAAATATGGGACACTATAGACACTAGTGGGTCCTTAGGGGTCGCGATAATGCTCTACTTATGTATGTGCTATGTGATTTGCTTGCTCTGCTTTGTTAGCATAATGGTATCAATTTTTTTCTCTTTTTTTTGCCGGGGGGGGGGAGGGTTGGGGGCCCAGAGAGTCACATAGGGTGTGACAAGAAGACACCCAGGTTAGTAGGAAGGTGTGAAATGTGGTCTGCGTGGGGGGGATGGAAGGTTCCACATTTTAGGGGGTGGTGGGGGCTCATTAGAGGGGGGAGAGGGAGGGTTGGGGTGAATGCAGCAAAAAAGAGCAGAAGTTTTAGGGAGGGTCCGTACCGAATTTTGGATATAGGAATTAAAGCTGTGAGAATTTTTATATGGAATTGAATAAATGTAGTATCTTATCAGTCAATGCCAATGATGTGTTAAACAAACAGAAATATGGCGCTCTTATAAAATGGGCAGTTTATCAGAATCCCCATATACTATTTCTCCAAGAGACCCATCTAAAATCCAACACCCCTAATTTATTTATCCCGAAATATTTTTCCCACGCGCTCTTTGCATCAGCTGGGGTAGCCCAGAGAGGGGTTGCTATTTACTTTTCCAGAAGCCTACCTTGGGAGGACATAAGGATTCGAAGGGACCCTAAGGGGTGATTGTTATGGGTTGTTACTAAAATACAGGGGAAGGTAATGAATTTTGTGAACTATTATGGGCAGATATCTGATGAGGTTTCTAGTATTCTTGAAAAAAAAGTCACACCTCAATTTCGCAGTGAAAAATGACCCTTTTTTTGAAAAGTGCCTAGCTGTAGTTTTTGTACCCTAGCTCTGCCGGCACCTAGGGAAACCTACCAAACCTATACATTTTCAAAAACCAGACACCAAGAGGAATGCAGGATGGGGTGACTTGACTGCCTCCCACCAGGTTCTGTTACCCAGAAACCCTGGCAAACCTAAACAATTGTCAAAAAAACAAATTTTCTCCACATTTCTGTGGTGGAAAGTTCTGGAATCTGCGTGTATCCACAAATTTCCTTCCACCCCGCATTCCCCTCAAAGTCTTCTGAGAAAAATGGTGCCCCACTTGTGTGGGTCGGCCTAGTGCCTGCAACAGGAAAAGGCGCAAAACGCAAAGTGGTCGCACCTCAATTTCGCAGTGAAAAATGACCCTTTTTTGGCAAAGTGCCTAGCTGTAGTTTTTTAACGCTAGCTCTGCCGGCACCTAGGGAAACCTAGCAAACCTATACATTTTTGAAAACTAGACACCCAGGGGAATCCAGGATTTGGTGATCGATTGCCTCCCACCTGGTTCTGTTACCCAGAAACCCTTGCAAACCTAAATATTAGTCAAACAAAACACATTTTCTCCACATTTCTGTGGTGGAAAGTTCTGGAATCTGCGTGTACCCATGAATTTCCTTCCACCACACGTTCCTCAAAGTCTTCCAAGAAAAATGGTACCTCACTTGTGTGTGTCGGCCTACATCCCGTGACAGGAAACAGTGCAAAACGCAACGTGGTCATACCCCAATTTCACAGTGAAAAATTGCCCTTTTCTGGCAAAGTGCCTAGCTGTAGTTTGTGAACCCTAGCTCTGCCGGCACCTAGGGAAACCTACCAAACCCACACATTTCTGGAAAGTAGATACCCGGGGGCTTCCAAGGAGGTATGACTTGTGTGGATCCCCTAATGTTTCCTTACTCACAATCCCTTGCAAACCTCAATTTTAGCTGAAAAAATCAATTTTTTCACACATTGTGGGAAAGTGTGGCATCACTGGGCTCACACAAATTTCCTACCACCCAGCATTCTCCCAGGTCTCCCGATAAAAATGGTGCCTCACTTGTGTGGGAGGCGCAAGTACCCGCTACAGGCAAGGGCCCAAAACGTAGTGAGGTGACATCAAAATTGCCTATCTCAAAACCACCTGGTTTTGCAAGGGGGGTCACCTGGGTTTTTGGCCCGTGCCGGACGGCCATCTAAGGAAACCTACCAAGCCCACACATTTCTGAAAACATTTTTTGATAGGCAATGTCGATGTTGCCTCAAAATGTTTTGGGCCCTTGCCTGTCGGGAGTACTTGGGCCTCCCTCACCAGTGAGGCACCATTTTTATCGGGAGACCTGGGGGAACACTGGGTGGTAGGAATTTTGTGTGAGTCCAGTGATGCCACACTTTCCCACACAAAAATGTGTGAAAAAACTGATTTGTTCAGCTAAAATTGAGGTTTGCAAGGGATTCTGGGTAAAGGGACGTTAGGGGATCCACGTAAGCCATACCTCCTTGGAAGTCCCCCGATGTCTACTTTTCAAAAAAGTGTAGGTTTGGTACGTTTCCCTAGATCGCCACCGAGCACGGGGCCAAAAACCCAGGTGACCCATCCCCCTAGCAAAACCAGATTGTTTTGACAAAATTAGTTGTTTAGTTCTGCAGCGTGAGAATTTTGGTACAGAATTGCAAGGAATATGTGACAGACATTGTGAGGTTTGCAGGACATTGTGGATAAAATAACTTGTTAGAATTCACCAGAGAGACATCTTCATGTACTCCCATGGGTTTTCAACAATATCTACAGTTAGTAGGTTATTCTTAGGTGGAATGTACACCTTGGCAGAGGGACTAAAAAGACAAAGATACCTGAACAACTATCTATTCCTCAAACACACACACATACTGGTTGGATTTGGCACGAGGGCAAGTGATGGTTCAGTATATAAAATTTTATTAACAAGTGATTTCACAAAAATGAAATGCACTGTCAATTAAATGGACGAAAAAAACAAACCATTGACTCGCAGCTCGTGAGCTGTAAAGCCACTGCAAGGCACCAAACACTTTACAGGCCATTCACACACCTCTCATACTTGATATACAGAAGACCATTCACACCACCAGGCACAAAAGCAACACATCACAACATTCACAAAAAGGGACAAGGGGCACCCTGCTTCAAAAATACAAAAAAGACATATTACTGCACAGCCATCTATTCCTCAAACATACACACATACTCGTTGGATTTGGCACGAGGGTGAGTGATGGTGCAGTATATACAATTGTATTAGCAAGTGATTTCACAAAAATTAAATGCACTGTTAATAATTGAAAGGACGAGAAACTGAACCATTTACTCACAGCTCGTGAGCTGTAAAGCCACGACAAGGCACCAACCTCTTTACAGGCCATTCATATACCTTTCATACGTGTGACACATACAAAACATTCACACCACCAGCCGCGGGCCCATCACATTACAACACTTCAGCAGACAGAGCCATTCAAGGGCCCATCACTTTCACACGCCTACATTCCTGACACAGTAACTACACAAACTGATGGTTTGCATGGAGTTGCGCTCAGCTAGCAGTGTGTGTAGTGACCAGCATCAAGTCACTACTCACACACCGCCAGCCGAGCGCTAGTCCACGCACACAGCCAGCCAAGCACCAGTCCACGCACACTGCCAGCCAAGCACCAGTCCACGCACACTGCTAGCCAAACACCAGTCCACGCACATAGCCAGCCAAACGCCAGTCCACGCACACCACCAGCCAAGTGCCAATCGACGCACACTGCCAGCAAAGCGCCAGTACAAACACACTGCCAGCCAAGCGCCAGTACAAACACACTGCCAGCCAAGAGTCAGTACAAACACACCGCCAGCCAAGTGCCAGTCCACACACACCCCAGCCAAGCACCAGTCCAGGCACACCGCCAGCCAAGCACCAATCGAAACACACCGCCAGCCAAGCACCAATCCAAACACACCGCCAGCCAAGCACCAGTCAACGCACACCACCAGCCAAACGCCAGTTCACGCACACCGCCAGCCAAACACCAGTCCACGCACACCACCAGCCAAGCGCCAATCCACGCACACTGTCAGCCAAGCGCCAGTACAAACACACTGCCAGCCAAGCGCCAGTACAAACACACTGCCAGCCAAGAGTCAGTACAAACACACCGCCAGCCAAGCACCAGTCCACGCACACTGCCAGCCAAGCACCAGTCCAGGCACATCGCCAACCAAGCACCAATCCAAACACACCGCCAGCCAAGCGCCAGACCACGCACACCGCCAGACAAGCGCCAGACCACGCAAACAGCCTTCACATTTAGGATTTTTTTTAAATAAATGAGAAAACACAAACAAATTGCAAATTGATACAAACCTACTAACATAACCGCTAAAACTAAATACACTACACAAATGCCAACCTTGAAACTGAACAAAAATTATTAAACAATAGAGGGTAGGCTGTTCACTTTACCACTCATGGATGCTCCCAAAAAATATTTTGTGTGTGGTACGTTCTAAAACAAGCATCCACGCACAGCCCAGGGTTAGAAGGACACTCGGGGCAGTACATACGAACCTCCTTCCGCATACCTCTTCGCCAACAGACTCTACATCTCCTACTGGGAAAGTTTTGAGGATATAGGAGGAATGTGATCAGGAAAGTGGTGATCTTTCAATCTCGCAACATCCTCCACCACTCCAACTCTAGGCACACTTGCCTGTTCCACTAAAACAAGGCTGCCTATTACAGACCCCTGAAACTTTACAAAAGTCATCTTTGACTCAGGACAAGATTCCTGGAACACAACAAAAGCATTAAAGGTTGCCAAGTGGAAAAGATGGATATCCAACTTCTTGTACCAAATGTAAGCCTTACGAAGAGCAGCATAAGGTTCCAACCTCTGATCTACTCTGTCAACACCACCCATATGCCTAATATAGTCTAAAATGCACACAGGTTTGCGCGCTTCAGCAACCACACCCCAAACAGTCACCGGTTCAGTGCTTTTATCATGGATGGTAGTCAACATGTAGACATCTCTCCTGTCTGAAAACTTCACAGCTAGAAGCTCCTCGCAACGCAATACAATGCACTGTCCCCGGACACGCTTTTGACAAACAAGTTCTTTTGGGAAACCTTTACGGTTACAGCGGATTGTGCCTCAAGCAACAGTGTCCACTTTGGCCAATTCCCTGAACAACCCCACACCAGTGTAGAAGTTATCTACATATAAATGGTGGCCTTTGTTAAATAATCCTCTACCAAGTTCCCACACAATTTTCTCAGTCACTCCAAAAGTCGACGAACAACCAGGGGGGTTAATCCTGGATTCCTTACCGGTGTACACCCTGAAATTTAAGACATATCCAGTCCGACTGTCACACAGCATATACAGCTTAATTTCATAGCGTGCCCTCTTACTAGGAATGTATTGCCTAAAAACCAAGCGGCCCTTGAACAACACCAAAGACTCATCCACTGGAATTTCCTTCCCTGGAGCATAGAGTTCAGAAAATCGATCAACAAAGTGATCAATGACAGACGGAATCTTGAAAAGGCTGTCACAATCAGGGTGATCTTGTGGCAAAGCTAAACCATTGCATCATCCGAAGCAGAAGCAAATACCTATCACGACTCATGACTGCCAGAAATATAGCAGTTGCCATCAAGGGATTAGTAGACCAATATGAAGCCATTGATGGCTGCCTTAGCAAGCCCATCAAAAAAGTTAAACTCAAGAACTTCATCATCTCTTCCAGATTTGTGGGAGTCCACCGGGTAGCTCTAGAGTGGGGCTTAAGGCTGGCACTGTTGTCCCTCAAAAAACAGTTCGGCATACAAATTAGTCTGCTCAACAATCTCTGCCAAAAACACATCATCCATAAACAACTGAAAAATTATCTATCAGCAAAACGTTTTCAGTGTTCACCTCACACCCTTGAACACCAGTAAAATCTGGCAATGCCGGCTGCACCATGCCTGGGGCAACCCAGAGGTCAGCACTTTCAACAGGAAGCCTTGCAGCCCCAGGCTGCAACCCAGATGCCTCTTGTCTCACTATACCAACGGGAAGTCTTGCAGGCCCAGGCTGCAGCCCAGAGACCTTTTGCCGCACTATCGGCACATCAATGTCCTCCTCTATTACAGGCACTTCATCCGTACCAAGAGTAGCTTCATCTGCACTGAGAGTATCTTTATCATCAGATGATGCCATGTGGAGAGAAAACTCACTGCCTGAAACTTCCCCTCCTGCCTCTGCCTCAGAATCAGAGTCAGTCTCTGGACCATGGTCAGAGGAAGAATCAAAAAGTATTACAACATCCTGCTGAGCTGTGATACTGCGGCTAGCCATTATCCTTACTAAGAAAGGAGACTGCACAAAGAAGTCAACAACCAACACTGTGCAAAGTAAGTAAAACATTGTGTGCCTTTATCACAAAGATCTATATACTCAAAAACTATACAATTCACTTACAAGGGACAGCTACACTCACCAGCACCTACTCTGCAAAGACACAGCAAATAGTCAACGATATCCCACTAGAAAGAAGAAAAAAAACAATTAATCTACAGAAAACAAAATACACATCAAGCACAAATGCAAACCATTTCTTAGACACTCAAAAAACAGAAACCAAACATTCTGGTATTATTACACACTTTGCAAAAAACACATTTACATTGTAATTGTACAAAAAAGTCTCTTACCAAACACATGCAACTGCACAAACAGCAGACCCACCAGTAACGAAACCGCAACCTGCAACAGTTTAAAGAGCAAAAGCCCTGAACTAGAACAAAAAAGGGGAAATAAAACATTACAATTCACAAGAAATAAAAACAATACACATTAGGCTATGTCACTACACAAATAGGGGCACAAAGGCCAAATAAACGGGCTGAATACACATAAACAAATATATGTCCCCTGGAAACAACCAATTTATTTATTTTTAAATCCCTGGCACTAGTGGGCTTTTCTGCACCCACCCGTGGGCCAGAAATGACAAAAATATAGGCAATCTGTCCCCAAGGGGGAGGGGAGGGCAGAAAAGTCTTACAAATTAATTAGGCCCATAAGGAAGCGACCCTTGCCCAAGCGGTGGCTTCCATTTCAAATTTAAAACACTACCTGGTGTCTAGTGAGGGTTTCTGCCCCCAGGTCAAATAAACAAACTGATCTGCCCCCGGGGGGAGGGGTGGGGGGGGCAGAATATACTTTTAAAATAAATATGGCCCCTGGAAGCGAGGGGTTGTTTCCAATTTAAAAAAAAAAACAATTCCCTGGCTCTAGTGGGCTTTTCTGCAAGGCCAGAAATGCCTAAAAAACAGGCTATCTGTCCCCAGGGGGGGGGCAGAATGTAATTTTAAAATAAATTGGGCCCCCTGGAAGTGACCCTTGCCCAAGGGGTCGCTTCCTTTAAAAAAAACATTTAATTCCCTGGTGTCTAGTGGGGGTTTCTGCCCCCCCCCCCTGGGAGCAGAAAGACCAAACAAATAAACCAATCTGCCCCCAGAGGGGGCAGAATCTACTTATTTACAATTTAGGGCCCAAGGAAGCAACCCTTGCCCAAGGGGTCACTTCTGATTTTGATAAATAAATAATCCCTGGGTCTAGTGGGTTTTTCTGCCCCCCCTGGGTCCAGAATCGGTCAAAAAACGTCTGATCTGCCCCCGGGGGGAGAAGGGGGGTCAGAAAAGTCTGAATTAATATATACCCCAAAGGAAGTGACCCTTACCCAAGGGGTCGCTTCCTTTAAAAAAACATTTAATTCCCTGGTGTCTAGTGGGGGTTTCTGCCCCCCCCCTGGGAGCAGAAAGACCAAACAAATAAACCAATCTGCCCCCAGAGGGGGCAGAATCTACTTATTTACAATTTAGGGCCCAAGGAAGCAACCCTTGCCCAAGGGGTCACTTCTGATTTTGATAAATAAATAATCCCTGGGTCTAGTGGGTTTTTCTGCCCCCCCTGGGTCCAGAATCGGTCAAAAAACGTCTGATCTGCCCCCGGGGGGAGAAGGGGGGGCAGAAAAGTCTGAATTAATATATACCCCAAAGGAAGTGACCCTTACCCAAGGGGTCGCTTCCTTTTCTTTTAAAAAAACATCCCTGGTGTCTATTGGGGGCATTCCTGGTGCACGATCGCGATGCTGTGCGCGATCGTGCACCAGGAATGCCCTGCATTGGGACATCAGGGTAGAGGAAACAATGTTTCACCCCCCCCAATGCCTCAAGGCACAAAGAAATGCCCCCCGCCCCACCGGAGGCCCAAACCTACCTCCTCTAACTGGTCGCGCTAAAAACAAATGGTTTCCAGCACGTCCAGAGCTTCCTGAAAACGTTGGCACGCTCTGTGTGCGCTGACGTCGTGGGGAAGCGTGGGGGTGGGTCGGTGTGGCAGCGGAAACTCTTTCGCTGCCATCCCTGTTTGTGGAGGCAAGATCGATGCCCTGGGGGCTGGGGGGGGGGGGAGCAGCGCTCCCCCAGGGGCTGTGCTCATGACGGAGCGGTTCAGTCATCAGCACAGTCCGACCGATGCTGATGACGGAACCGCTCCGTCATCAGCATCGTGTGCGCTGACGTCATGGGGAAGCGTGG
Organism: Lissotriton vulgaris; assembly: GCF_964263255.1. Classification (NCBI taxonomy): domain Eukaryota; kingdom Metazoa; phylum Chordata; class Amphibia; order Caudata; family Salamandridae; genus Lissotriton; species Lissotriton vulgaris. The sequence goes on along the minus strand of NC_141687.1, from coordinate 1,991,826,431 downwards.
GGGTGGGTCGGGGTGGCAGCGGAAACTCTTTCGCTGCCATCCCTGTTTGTGGAGGCAAGATCGATGCCCTGGGGGCGGGGGGAGGGGGAGCGCCAGCGCTCCCCCAGGGGCTGTGCTCATGACGTAGCGGTTCAGTCATCAGCACAGTCCGACCGATGCTGATGACGGAACCGCTCCGTCATCAGCATCGAAGGGGTTAACACCCACACACTGCAATTGCAGACTGCGTGTTTTGGTGCAGAGAAAAGTGAAGACTCAACATGGCACGTCTTCTGAAATGCATTGGGAACAGCAACACTGAACATGAATTATGGAATATGACGTTCAAACGAATTGCACAATAAATGTCATATCAAATGAACACTGATTGTAAATGAAATATTGTAAATGTTTGTTATACAGCTGTGGTGTTCACTAATTGTTTAATTTGCTATTCGAATATCAGTGGCATTCATGAGGTATTTATGGTGAAAATATTAGTAAAGAATGTATAATTTTGCTCTTATAAAAGAAGGATCAATTTAATTTAAAGCACCTTGTTACATGTGACAGGATCTGTACACATCAAACTTTGATTATATTACCGGCCAGGAGCAGGTCAGGACCAAAAGGTAGCACACACTGATAACATAAGTTTAATTTGTTTACTGCGTTAGAGTTTTCCCTTCAAAAGGTGTGCAGATTATAGCTATTTTTCACACATCGCTTTGTGCCATGCCTACAATCCACAGCCTGTGGCCTAGGTAAGCCACCCCTCAAGCAGGATGCACTAGACCACAGGTGAGGGTACAGATGCATGAGAACTGTGCCCCAACAGTGTCTACGTCCATTCTTAGACATTGTAAGTGCACTAAAGCTGTAAAGAGTATATGGTCTTAAAGTTGGTTACTACGAACTCCACAGCTCCATAGTGGCTTTACTGAAAACTGGGAAGTTTAGTAGCAAACGGCACAGCACATTAAACCCACACTGATTCCAGTGTTGGATTTAATGTAAAAGGCACTCAGAGAAAATTCAGAGATGCCCCTAAAATACGACCAGCTCTGGTGTGGTTTCTGAATGGCGGCACACCATTTGCACCCCCCAGAGAGGTTACTGGAATCCTGGGTAGAGAGCCTCCGCTCTCTGGGTCCAGAAACAAAGCCCAACCTGGGCAGAGGTGTCATGCCTCCTCCCCTAGGATGGGGAAGCTTCAAAGGCCAGTCGCCTTTGTAAGCTGTCCCTGCCTTTTGCTGCCCCTCAGCAAATGGCTCCCACTGGTTCTGACCCCTACTTTGGGCAGGAAAATCAGCGGGAAAACCAAGTTAGTAGAGGTGTGCCCACCTTTGCCAACCCCACCCCTCAGGTGAGGGAGGTGAGGTGAAGCACACATCTCAGTCCCTTCCATCTTGAAGATTAGGGGACCCAGCCAATTAGGAAGAGGCTCATGCCCCCTCCCACTGGAGGGTGGCATGATAGGGGGTGTACTTACCAAAAGGTAGGGGACTCATTGGTCCTGACCTGCACATCCCTGGAAACATCCCTAGATTTAGTATTTAAGGGCAACCCTGAACCTTTCCTACTCAGATTCGAGGAAGAAAGAAGGAGTACCGAAGATCTGTGCTCACACAGGAAGAAGAGGACACCAACTGCTTTGGCCCCAGCCCTACCGACTGTCCCTACTCCGACCTGACTACAGTCGAAACCCTGACGTGTCAAACAGCCAGCAGACCCCCAAAGCCCGGAGGCACTGCTCTCAACTTAAAGACTCTGTCTCCTGTGAGCACCAGATTTGCTCAGCAAGGACTTCAAAAACAGAAGCTGCATCCAGGTGGCTCTGTGGTACTGAACCCGACGCCCACAGCCGGAGTTCGAGTGGACCAACACCACAAGGAGGTCTCTCTAGTGATCCTGACCTGGGATCTGGTAATCCTCGACCTCCCTCAAGCTTCAAGCCGGCGCTTGCAGCCTCAACCTAAATGCACCCCTATCTGCGACAGGAGCTGGTAAGAAGACCGTAGCCAAATGACACCCCTGCATGCGACACCCCACTGCCTTGGGTGGCTCAAACAAGAGTGTCCAGGCATCCCCCAAGAACCCCACTAACCTCTCGGCCTTCAGGAAGCATTCCCGTCAAAGTCTGCAGCATCTTTTCCAAACCTGAGATCTCCATTGAAACCCACGGGGTGCCCAAAGTCTCCTCGGCACACTGCATCCAGCCGCCTCCATACCGCTGGTGGGGCAGCTCTTGTGCGGATTGTTGGTCCCGGCAGTACTGATCCCAACCCCAGGAGCTTTGCTCCCACAACCGAGTGGCCTGCTCGTAAGCAGTCCCTGACCAAAGGACTCCTTAGCACCATTGGCTAACATTCGGCCCGGCACTCTGCACCCAGTCACCCCTGTCACTGGTGCAATTTGAGTGCCTAACTGGACCTTGGGGAACCTTGGTCCTAACCCCCAAAACCAATGCTTGCAATGTAATTTACCTGTAAACCGTTAACACTCTTTTTATATGAAACAATGTTACGAGTTTTCTATTCCTAAAAATGTCTGTGTTGAGCTGTGTTTGTATGAGAGAAAAGTAACTGTAACGGTAACCTGAAAAAGTCTCACTTACCTGTGTATTGTAGGATCCACTGTGTTATATCTAAGCATATTACCTGAATAGTCAATGTAATCTAAAAGTATCACAAAAGAAATTTCTATGTAATTCAAACTGTTTTTAAAGCATATACACACCTGCAATGATTACAAATCAATTCCCAATTGTATTTCTATGTAAACATTTACAATTGCAAGTACATTTTACCTACCTGTACCAAGTCCTGCTTGGTTCTAGCAATAAAACATAAGTATACCTTTTTGATACTTACCCAATTGGTCTGGATTCTGTAAGTGTGTTGTAATCGGTCCTTTAATGCTTTACATGCCCTCCCGATAAGCCTAACTGCTCACCCACACTACCACAGAGTGAGCTGTTGGTGATTAGCTAATTTAGCCTTTGCTATAAGGCGAACTGGGAAGGTCCGGTCGCCCAAATATGAGGCAATAAGAAACATGAAGGAATGACCCCACTATCCTAAATTTTAATGGGCAGTAGCTCCATACATAGTAACCATGTCGCCCACAGCAAGACATCACAGTTTATTCATCATATTAAAATTCATTACTTTTTTTTTGTACAAAATGTTTTTCCATAAATATTTTTTAATGTCCGGAAATGTCGATGCATGAATTGAGATCCCGCTCTAGTCTTTATCAGTAAGCACGTGCCCCGCATTTCCGGATTCAGATGCGGGAACCGGTTGTATTTGATGGGCTTGGATGCCTGTAGTCTTCATCGGCAAGACCCGTGGTGGAGATATATTTTTTACGGCACTGGCGACTAACATTTGAAGTAAGTACCACTCGGTTTGACCTCCCGGATTCCTTCACCGCTTTATCTCTCTTCTCGGGTGTTGGTAGTCCCCCCTTTGAATTTTTTTTTTTGTTTTTGTCCCTTTGTCTTTCGATTTTCGCTCATTTCCCAAGCACTCCATTGCGTTGGTATGCCTGAGAACACGTTGGGAATTTTTCCATTCATCTATACCCCCACAGGTAGTCAGTGGTATCTAGACTCTTTGTTGTTACTCTCTATTTGTCTTTATATATTGTTGTTCACATATGTTCCGTATGTTATTTGCTTGTAGATACTTTGGTCCCCTCTGATACCATTGAGAGATCTCCAGTTTGGCAATATCAGATGAATAAATGACGAAGCTAGCTTTTATTGGATTAGTTTAGATTGTGAGTATTGGCTCACATTTCTCCTATACTTCTCTTACAGCATTTTGTGCAAAGGCTCTCTTTATAGCCCGTGGTCTAGTTTCATTTGTTTGTACAGACACGTATTTCCGTCAGGACTTACTCCTCCCCGTTCTTCTGTTATTCCAGTGTAACACTAGGCCTTTGGATTTATTTCTTTATACGTAGGTGCGTTTCTTATTTGTTTTGTTTTTTCTATTCTATTGGTTGTCAGTTATCTTCGTTTTTGACCATCACTTATATCTTATCTGTTTGTCCTCCATGCTTTCGGTATGTCAGCTCTTGGTGCTATTCCTGTGTATCTCCTTGTCTCATGCTTTTCATTCCAATTTTGTTTCTTGTCTTTATATATTGATGCTCAGATTTATATTCCTTATTTCTTCTGGGTGACTATGTCAGTCTTCACTATTTGGGTACTTTATGGTCGTTTTGATTTAGACCCATGCAGGTGGAGTTTGTCCACGAGCATGCATTTTTCTTTGGGTGATCTATCTTAATTGAATGGTGGTGGTTTCCTTTCTGATTTCAGTTTAGGATCTTGCTCATGTGACTAGTATAGCAGTTTTTATCTTCTTTATCTCATGTGTTACTTATTTATCCCCACAGACATTTTTTTATAGCCCTACCCATACACTATACACTGTGTATATTGATTGGTGGAGGCTTCCTCTTGGCCACAAATCAAAATGATGAAGTCTGCACCCTGATGAAGGAATCCTCAAGCAGTGGCATTTCCGAAACACACGTCGGCGCTTATCAGCTTTGTCGTCATATGTGTGATTTGTGATGTATTGGTTTTGTATTTTCTGTAAAATGTTTGTTCCTTTTGTCTTGTTAGGATAGTTGTTTAAATTCACATTGATGTAGGTTTGTCATTCAGTTACGGTCCATTTGCCAGTGAGTTGATCCTTTGTATAGTGTTGTTAATTCTTCTTTCTAGGGCTTGTTCGGTCTTGTGATTACTCGCTTGTTATACATATAAATGTTGTTATTTATTGTGTATGCAGATTTATTCACTTAAAATATTTATGTGGAAAAAAAGAAAAAATGTATGGAAAAACATTTTTTGTACAAAAAAAAGTAATGAATTTTAATATGATAAATAAATAACTGTGATTTCAGTCTTTCTGTGGGTGACATGGTTAGTATATATGGAGCTACTGCCCATTAAAATTTAGGACAGTGGGGGCATTCCTTCATGTTTCTTATTGTACTTTTCCTCGCTTGGAATTTCCCACAGAACTAGCGTTCTCAGGGTCCCTCTTATGTTCTTGCACCCAAATATGAGACACATGGTGTTATAGAAGTCTTAACTGAGTGGGGGTTGTTCGGCTCCTGCAAAGGCAGGGAAGCGAGGAGGAAACCTAGGCACAGGTTCTGCAGAACAAGGCCTAGGGTGTCGAGGCTCCTCCGTCACGTCGGCTGACGGAAGCGGAGACGCTGAAGCCTGCTTGGACATCTTGTACTTTTTATGCCTCTTACCTGACCGACTCAAAGACTTGGAGTGGGAGGACGAGGACTTAGGACTCTCGTAGTGGTGCCGGGACCTGCCCCTTGACCATAATCAGGAACGAGGCCTCGGGGCGAACATCATGGAGTCGAACGCCGGCCGGCAAGCAGCTTTAGACAGCTCCCTCAAAGCCTTTGGAGCCATGGCCCTGCAGTTGGAGTATGACTGCAAGTCATGGTGACTCTCCAGGGACCAGAGACAAACTAAGTGAGAATCCATCACCAACATGGCGCGATGGCAAGCACCGCACAGTTTCCTTTGACATTGAGGAAAAACCTAGATACCAAATATTTTCAACAAAATATTAAACAAGCATTTGCAATGCAATAGGTCTCGCATTAGGAAAGTTTGAGCTATTGGTATTGTAAATGACAAATATTTTATTTATGTGTTGGTTTTGAAAATAGCGAAATTAATAGCTTTGTCATTTACAATGCCAATAGTTTTAACTTTCGCAAATGTGACACCTATAGCAGTTGTAATGCAATATGTGTTGTATTTACATGACTTAGATGTATTAATATTACAAATAACAATGGCTTTGATTTTTTTAAATAATTAATACTTAAATAAAAGTTATTGTAATTTATAATGGCAATAGCTTAAACTTTTGAAAATAACTTTAGGGAAGATTATGTTCAGTGTATTTTATTGTGATGAAAATCCAAGAACAGCAGTGAAATATTAACATCTTTTTGTGACATTTGTAATAAAGCTTGAAACATTGAGAGAACATATTAGAACCAGTTGTTGTTGAATGGTTGCACAGAGTGATGCTGTGGCTTTCAGTGGTGCTGAGTGATGCTGTGGCGTTCAGTGGTGCTGAGTGATGCTGTGGCCTTCAGTGGTGCTGAGTGATGCTGTGGCTTTCAGTGGTGCTGAGTGATGCCGTGGCCTTCAGTGGTGCTGAGTGATGTTGTGGCCTTCAGTGGTGCAGAGTGATGCTGTGGCATTCAGTGGTGCTGAGTGATGCTGTGGTATTCAGTGGTGCTGAGTGATGCTGTGGCATTCAGTGGTGCTGTGGCATTGAGTGGTGCTGAGTGATGCTGTGGCGTTGATTGATGCTGTGGCATTGAGTGATGCTGTGGTGTTGAGGAATGCTGTGACGTTGAGTGATGCTGTGACGTTGAGGGATGCTGTGACGTTGAGTGGTGCTGTGGCGTTGAGTGGTGCTGTGGCATTGAGTGGTGCTGTGGCGTTGAGGGGTGCTATGGTGTTGAGTGGTGCTGAGTGATGCTGTGGCTTTGAGTGATGCTGTGGCATTGAGTGATGCTGTGGGGTTGAGGGATGCTGTGGGGTTGAGTGGTGCTGTGGTGTTGAGTGGTGCTGTGGTATTGAGTGGTGCTGTGGTATTGAGTGGTGCTGTGGTATTGAGTGGTGCTGTGGGGTTGAGTGGTGCTGTGGGGTTGAGTGGTGCTGTGGGGTTGAGTGGTGCTGTGCCGTTGAGTGGTGCTGAGTGATTCTGTGGCACTGAGTGATGCTGTGGCGCTGAGTGATGCTGTGGCGTTGAGTGATGCTGTGGCGCTGAGGGATACTGTGGCATGAGTGGTGCTGTGGATTTGAGTGGTGCTGTGGCGTTAAAGGGTGCTGTGGCGCGTTGAGGGGTGCGGTGGCATTCAGTGGTACTGAGTGATGCGTGCAGCAGTGTAAGTGGTGCGGCAACATAAAAATGCATGCATGTACTTGGCTTTTTCCCTGCAAACCTGCGCCTTAGTAGGAGAAATCAATAAGAAGTGGTTCAGTATTTTATAGGAATTTGGAACATTTTGGCTTTTGGAAAACCAATTTGGGCATTAGCCAGTTTCCCATTTGGGGACAATCATGACTTTTAAAAAAAAGTGGGTTGCTCAGAGGATATTCTTAATTACTACTGTATGCGTGTACACTCTATCATTGCCCCTAATAGTGTTCCACATTACGTGGCCACCCCTTTGCGGCTCTTATTTACAAAGGCGCGCAGTCTACCTCATGCTGTCACAATCAATCATGCCCCCACTGTGAGCGAAATCCCCTTACTCGGTTAAAAAAAATTGTATGAAGAGCACAGGGAAACTCTTGCGCATGCCCATCCAGCCCTGGTCTGCCCCTCCTTACCGACTGCTTGGAGGTGTGCAGCCAGAGCTCAGACCCTTGCCTCGATCGGGGCGGATACGTTTTTAACAATGCTAATCCTCGTGGCATCCGGCTTACTGGTACCACCTGTTTCCGTCCCCTCGCGTCTTCCAATGAGGCGGAAGTGCTCGGCAATGGCGGCCATCTTGGAGTGGAAATCTGCTTGTTACACCCGCTTTCGTTTTGCATTATTTATGTGTGTATCCTGCAATCTACCTACACACATTGCTTTCTGATATACTGTAGTTCATTTTTCTTTTGGATATGTACATATGTCCACCCTATTGCTACGGGAATATGATTCTAGTAGTTCCATATTTAACCCTGTGTGTTCAATACTGAAATTTTCATTACATATGCAGATGCTAGATGGACCGGTATCTAAACACGTGTCTCACAGCCTGGTCTCAATATAGCAGGTGTATATAAAATGCCCATAGTGTTAATCTATACAGATGTCTATGAACCGTCTACAATGACTTGCACTGACAAAGTATGTATAGTATGTTCTAACTTGATGTACTCAATGTATGGGAGAGGAGATGCCTTTCGCAAGTGTTAACATCTTTGTTTTAACTCTTGTCGCAATCTCACCTCTTGTTCTGTTAACCCCAACGGAATAAACTCCAATTGAAACAAGCCAGCAACAAAACAAAAATATTATAGGGGCCACTGCGCTGCCCGCGGCGACCCGGAAGCTCTTGCCCGGCCGGCCAATCCGCTCGCGGCCGACCGGAAGTCCCACCTCCCGAGGTCCGCGAGCTGCCGGCGCATGGAGCGCCCTGCCGTCGGGGTAGCCCGGGTCCCCAGGAGGGGGCCGGGGAGAAGGAGGAGTGTGGCGCCTGTTGCGGGGCTCCTCTGACCTGAGGGAGCCCCGATTTAGATGAGGAGACGCGCCGCGCCGTGAGGAGCCCCGCCGGAAGAGCGCAGTTGGTGAGTGGGGCCCAGGGCTGATGTGAAGTGCGTGAGTGTCTGTGTGTATGCCTGGGGGGGATGGGGGAGGGGGGGGAGTGTGTGTGCGTGTGTGCGCGAGGGAATGTGTGTGCGCATGCGTGACTGTGTGTGATTGAGAGAGAATGCGAGGTAGGGGATAGTGTGCCTGTATGTGTGCCTGTATGTGTGCCGTATGCCTGCGTGTGCCTGCGCGTGCCTGTGTGTGTGTGTGTGTGTGTGCGTGCGTGCATGCAGAGGGGTGGGGGCTGCCTGTGTCTGTGTGTGAGCAAGGGCTTTGCACCGCGCATGCGCAGCTATCAGACGCTCGCTCCCGAGGTGAAATCTGACCTCGTCAAAGCGCGCGTCTGGTAGCTGTCCACATTCCTAAATACGGGCCACAATAGGTCTGAAGCAGACATCTTCAATGCTCACGCATTGAGGGTAGGTCTGCTCGACCTAAAAAAGCTTGTCAAAAAGTGATAGAGGGTAACTCTGTTCATGGATCTGCACTAGCTGGTGAGAAAAGAAAAAACTGACGTCACCATGCCTAAGTGGCGCCTATATAGGTGACGCAGATGTCACTTCTGGCATGGACGATGCCACGCAGATCCGACTGACGCCACCTCCCGACAAGCAAGGGTATTGCTTGATCAAAAGTCTTCGGGATCCAGCCTGGTGCCTGGGATATTCTGCGGATAGATGTCTCTTTAAGTCATCGAGAAGACCGTCAACAAGCAGATGGCCGCCTTCCTCGAGACGAATGGATCCCTCGACCCCTCACAGTCCGGCTTCCGAGCCAATCACAGCACCGAGACTGCCCTTATCGCCGCCACCGATGACATCCGAGCCCTGATGGACAACGGAGAAACAGCGGCCCTCATCCTCCTAGACCTCTCCGCGGCATTCGACACTGTCTGCCACCGCACCCTAGTACAGCGCCTCAGCAACGTCGGAATCCTGGACAAGGCGCTGGAATGGATCATCTCCTTCCGCGACGGAAGAACACAGAGAGTCCGCCTACCACCGTACAAGTCAGAGGCCACTGAAGTCATCTGCGGCGTCCCTCAAGGATCCTCACTGAGCCCCACCCTCTTCAACGTCTACATGAGCCCCCTCGCGGCCATCGCACGCCAACACAACCTCAGCATAATCTCCTACGCCGACGACACCCAGCTGATCCTCTCCCTGACCAACGACCCCGCCGCCGCCAGAGCCAACCTGCACGAAGGGATGAAAGAGGTAGCCGAGTGGATGACGACCAGCCGCCTGAAACTGAACTCGGACAAGACGGAGGTCCTCATCCTGGGCTCTTCACCCTCCGCCTGGGACGACTCCTGGTGGCCTCCCGCCCTGGGCACCGCACCCAAACCGACAGACCATGCACGCAACCTGGGCTTCATCCTGGACTCCTCCCTCTCCATGACCAGGCAAGTCAACAACGTCTCCTCGGCGTGCTTCAACATCCTACGCATGCTACGGAAGATCTTCTGGTGGATCCCCACCGAGACCAGGAAGACCGTCACCCAGGCCCTCGTCACTAGCCGACTGAACTACGGCAACGCCCTCTACGCTGGTACCACCGCCAAGCTCCAGAAGAGATTCCAGCGGATCCAGAACGCCTCAGCCAGACTCATCCTCGACATCCCACGAACCAGCCACATCTCCGGACATCTGAGAGACCTTCACTGGCTCCCCGTCAACAAAAGAATCACCTTCCGCCTCCTCACCCACGCACACAAAGCCCTACACGACCAAGGCCCGAGCTACCTCAACAGCCGAATCAACTTCTACGCTCCCAAACGCCACCTCCGATCAGCCAACCACGCCCTCGCCGCCGTCCCCCGCATCCGAAGAGCGACTACAGGAGGAAGGTCCTTCTCCTACCTGGCCGCCAAGACCTGGAACTCCCTCCCGACCGACCTGCGCCTGACCCAAGACCACCTCTCCTTCAGGAAGAAGCTGAAGACCTGGCTGTTCGAGCAGTAGCGGCACACCCCCCACCCCCAGCGCCTTGAGACCCTACGGGTATGTAGTGCGCTCTATAAATGTCATTGATTGATTGATTGATTTAAGAATGTAGTGGTAAAACCTTCAAACTTCAGTTGGCGGTTTGGTAGGGATATAAGACAGAAACTCACCTTTTCTCACTTTCACACTTCCTTTTCTGTCATGGACCCAATCTTTAAACTCCTGCTGCTTGATTCAATTCAATTCAATTCAAAGACATTTGTAGAGCCACAGCTACCTCCAACGAAGGTGTCCCGGCGCTGATCCTGCATAAAAGGAGGAGGGGCTACGGACTAGGGACAGGCAAACAGCCAGGTCTTCAATGCTTTCCGAAATGCTTGTTCAGTCTCTGCCTTGCGAAGGTGGTCAGGCAAGGAGTTCCAGAAGGATACAGTTCTCACTGAGAAAGCACTACCCCCAATCCTGGCTTTAGAAAAGCGGGGAATCTGGAGAAATTGCTGAAGATTGAATCTCAAGGTCCTCGCCTGGTGGTATTTCCGGAGTCTCTGTCTCAGGTACACCGGGCCCCTATCCCTGGAAGCTCTATAGGTGATGGTGAGCGCCTTGAACTCTATACTCCTTTGGACAGGCAGCCAATGTAGGCTGGCAGGTAGGGGAAGATGCGATGACGAAACGGCACATTTCTAATGAGTCTGGCCGCCGCATTCTGAATAACCTGCAGTCTTTGATTCAGATAGGCAGGAATAGGCATAGCTTAGTCCATTCTGCATAACCTGCAGTCTTTGATTCAGATAGGCAGGAATAGGCATAGTGATGCTGTGGCTTTGAGTGATGCTGTGGCATTGAGTGATGCTGTGGGGTTGAGGGATGCTGTGGGGTTGAGTGGTGCTGTGGTGTTGAGTGGTGCTGTGGTGTTGAGTGGTGCTGTGGTGTTGAGTGGTGCTGTGGTATTGAGTGGTGCTGTGGTATTGAGTGGTGCTGTGGTGTTGAGTGGTGCTGTGGCGTTGAGTGGTGCTGTGGCGTTGAGTGGTGCTGTGCCGTTGAGTGGTGCTGTGCCGTTGAGTGGTGCTGTGCCGTTGAGTGGTGCTGAGTGATTCTGTGGCACTGAGTGATGCTGTGGCGCGCTGAGTGATGCTGTGGCGTTGAGTGATGCTGTGGCGCTGAGGGATACTGTGGCATGAGTGGTGCTGTGGAATTTAGTGGTGCTGTGGCGTTGAAGGGTGCTGTGGCGCGTTGAGGGGTGCGGTGGCATTCAGTGGTACTGAGTGATGCGTGCAGCAGTGTAAGTCGTGCGGCAACATAAAAATGCATGCGTGTACTTGGCTTTTTCCCTGCAAACCTGCGCCCTAGTAGGAGAAATCACTAAGAAGTGGTTCAGTATTTTATAGGAATTTGGAACATTTTGGCTTTTGGAAAACCAATTTGGGCATTAGCCAGTTTCCCATTTGGGGACAATCATGACTTTTAAAAAAAAGTGGGTTGCTCAGAGGATATTCTTAATTACTACTGTATGCGTGTACACTCTCTCATTGCCCCTAATAGTGTTCCACATTACGTGGCCACCCCTTTGCGGCTCTTATTTACAAAGGCGCGCAGTCTACCTCATGCTGTCACAATCAATCATGCCCCCACTGTGAGCGAAATCCCCTTACTCGGTTAAAAAAAATTGTATGAAGAGCACAGGGAAACTCTTGCGCATGCCCATCTAGTCCAACCTCGATGTTACCATAGCATGGACTACAGACTTCCAACAATCCATTGGAAGAAAATGTCCACAAGGATTTTAATTTCCAAAAACAAGATAAAGAGACTTGGCAGATTTGAGCTTTACAAGAGAAGTGCGTATCAAATTTGAAACCAAGATTCCTAGACACATCGACTGGAGTGGGTGGAGGGTTCAGCTCCGAAGGCCACCAGAGAACGGGTGTGGGAGGAGAAGGTTGGTTAAAAAACAGCACCTCCGTTTTATCAGTGTTTAATTTAAGGCACCAGTCAGTCATCCAAGTCGAGATATTGACCAGATAGTTCTTGAAGTTGTCGTAAGCTGCCTCCGAGTGCTCTTTGAAAGTGAACACCAGCTGACTGTCATCAGCATAGGAGACAGCTTTCACTCCCCATTGCTCAACGAGAGAAGCCAATGGGGCCAGATAAACATTAAACAAAGTGAACTAGCATTAGCACATCAGTGTCCAATGCATATGTCTGTAATGTTGACTCTTACGAAATTTAAAGAAACACACCTGCATGATCACATTTTATGTATGAATTTGGTGCAAGCTGCCTTAAAAAAATTAATACTTGCACAAAAAAGTATATCAAATCAAAAAGTCACCATAGAGATGTGTTGAAATAAATTCTGAAAATTGTCACATTAAAAATGTATCAACACACATCTTTGGGATAAGTGCAAATGTAACATGATGTAAAAATTGCACTAGACAAGGTGTAACCTTTACTTTATAAATTACCAGAAAAATCAATGTTAAGCCCAAATTTGAAATATTCAACATATACATCCATGTAACATATCCTCTTGTATAGTGCAAGTCCTGTACTGTATCCGATTTCAATTGTCACAATATTTTAGAATGTGTAATGCATATGTGCTCATACTGGTCAGTAATCTAGGTGAAAAACACACCTGCAGTAACACATTCAAAATATTTTTTAAACATCAATTAGTTGGTGCAAGTGGCCATTACTATGATGAATGCCTGCACCTACATTCAAATGACCATCACAGACTATGTTAACCGGTGTAAGCACTTAAAGTCGCTATAAAAAGAATATGTTGTATTACCTGCCATCATGGTAAAGAAAAATAAGTGCTTTACATTTTAGGCAGAAACATTGCTAGGAATTAAACCGTTGCAAAGGAAAATTGATGCCAGGACTAATTTGGTGAACTAAAAATAATGGATTCATCATAAACAAAGAGTCCATAAAGTGCCAAAGTTCTGTGCACTGGTGTGCTGTGGGGGGTTTGGAAGGGGTGCTCTTGGGTTTGGGAGAGTGCTCTTGGGTTTGGGAGGGGGTTTTTGCTTGGGGAGGTACTTTTGGTCTTAGTAAGGGGTGGTTTCTGTATTGGGAGTGGTGGGTTGAGATGTGGAAAGGGCGGGTTGGGGTGTGGCAGGAGTAACTTTGCGATTGGGAGCATCTTTGGAAGGGGTCGAGGTGAGGGCAAACAACAAAATCACAGGGAAAATTAGTAGAATGTTCAGCAGGGAGTCTGGTTTGGGAGGTAGAGGGAGTGGCAGTGGCCTATGTGCCTGTTGAGGGTACATGTGCTTGTGGGTCTGGTGTATGTGGTGCATGTTTGGGTGTGCCTTGCTTCCTAGGTGTCTGTTGTTTGGGCGAGTGTGTGTGTATGTGTTTTGTGGGTGTGGATTCTAATGTCTTTCTGGATGGGTGTGCTGTGGATGTGGTGGTAGGTGCGGTGTCTGTGGGTGGGCTCATTGTGGTGTATGTGGTTGTGGCAGTGGATGCGGTAGTGTGCTGGCAGAGGTGCATTTGGGTATGGGGGTGAGTACAGTGTTCCTGGGTGTGCAGGTGGTGTATGTGTGTGTGTGGTGGCTTCGGTGTCTGGGTGTGCATTTGGGGGGTGCATGTGGGTGTGGTGGTGGTGTCTATGGATGTGCTGGTGCATGTAGGTGTGGTGTTGGCTGCAGTGTCTGTGAGTGTGCTGGTGGTGGTGCATGTGGGTTTGGTGGTTGGTGTGGGGTCTATGTTTGGCTGTGTGCCTGTTTTTTCATAGTGTTTGGCTTTCTGTGTGGGTGAGCTGCTTGTGGAATAGGTGCATGCAAAGGTATGAGTATGCTTGGGACAGGTCTGGGTAAAGGGAATTGGAATGAGTTAGGGGAGGGAGCTGGGGCACAAGGTTGGGAGTCTGCGGTCAGTGAGAAGGCTAGACCTTGAATAGACCTTTGTAGGCTAGACACATCAGTATGTTACCATTTGTTGCATATGGCAGCTAAGTCGCTGGATGGCATTCAGTAGTGCAGTCTGGCATACAGAGATGTTCCGGAGAAGGTCAATAGCCTCTTCACTCAGCGCATCCGGTGGGGCAGGTGGTAAGGTGGCTACAGTGAAGGAGTGACAGGTTTGGCCAACTGGGAGGAGAGTAAGAGGGAGGGTGGAGATGGTACTCTGAGCAGAAGACAAGGATGCAAGTGGTAGATTTCCTGTCGGGCCTGCTACCACTAAGGAGTGCTCACTAGTAGAGGCCTCTAAAGAGGATTATGTAGAGATACTGGTCTCCGTTGCACTCCGCTCACCCTCTGTGCCATTGGGTCCCTTGGTGTCAGTGGTTTTACCACCTGCACCACAGTGACCATCTGCTTTCCCGACTCCGCAGCCAATGTCTCCTTCGCCTACTCTTGATGATGCTGAAATTAGATATACAATAGTTTTATAGAATCTGTGTAAACAGAATTGATCATGAATTTTGATCACAAAACAGTTTAAGTTTTCATATTTCACCTGCCTCAAGGCTCTCAAACTTTGGTTCTACATTAGTATAAGCTCATGTATGTACGAAAACTTTTTAGAAAACCATTTGGTCACAGTTTTGTCATTCTCCATAATAGGTCTGATCACGTATGATTTTGTCTCTTATCCATTTTTATGTCTCTCCAGGAACTGTTAAACACCTCTGAATGGTTGGGCTTTGTTGTTTAAAATAGTGAACTTATGTCACCAAAAAGGATATCACCAAAAATACTGCAAAGCTGTACCAATATTTGTATAAACTGACAGCCTTGTTCCTTTGTTTTTGCATTTCACAATGATAACACTTACTTCAAGTAGCTAAAGTATATGTCAATGGTAAAAATATTAAATGGATGCTGTACTGAAGTAGCTTATCAATGTATTACACATTATGTAGATACCTATGCTGTTGAAGACATTAAGCACAATATATTTGGGTGAATTGGCAAATGACTTCTACAGCAAAAGTAAAGACATAGACACTGAAACATTTCTAATCCACTTCAGTATAGAGCAAAAGCATTTTCACATTTGACTCCTAAATATCTCTAGTTATTTGAAGTTTGGCTTACCATTGTGAAATTGTTTTACAAAATATGCTAACTTTCACTTTAGGGAAAAAATGGTACAACATCACAGTAATTATGACATACACTGATTCATATATAATTTGTACTTCTAAGATTCAAATGTAAATCACAATATGCATCATATTACAACTTGATGCATTTCTACATTTGCCTAATGAGTCATGAGTTGGGCATGATTTGGAGTTTTCCTGATGGGATACTGCTACATATATGTGATAGAACTTTCCATCTACCAAAATCCCATTCAGTATCCCATTTCTCTCCATCATTCATCATCTGAACATAACAAAGGACACTGATAAATGGTTTTGGGTCTGTATTACTCTGTCATCAATGTGTTCACATTCCTGTCTGTGTTTCAACTAAAATTGTATGCCTATTAGAATTATTTGTCAATAAACAGACTGGCTTACACATACATTTGTGAAGGAGTAAGACATCATGCAAATATATTACTTTAAACATGTATGAAACATTATTTCTGATGCAAAACACAAATGGGATATGTTTAGAATTCAGAATGTAGCCATTAATTCTGATGTGACTACTCATTTAGCTCACATGTTCACTCTTGATTGTGTAGAATCCCAACTTAGCAATGTGACGTTTGGTACATCCACTATTTCATAAATGCATTTAAGGCTATTTCTATTGTGATAGGGCTACTGTTACATCATCCTCAAAAGTGAAGGAGCATCAGACCTGACAAAGTAAAGACAACTAGCCTGTTTGGAATAACTGTCCGTCATGACATCAAACAACCTGATGTATATGTGTAGTTTATGCAGCCATGTGTCTAGTTAGAACAGCCCTCTGGTAGTGAACAGAAACCAGGTAAGATCTTTTCCAGAAAATTATTAGTCAAAGCGTATCATCGATACACATTGTGCAAAATGTACACCTTCATGAACTCTTCTTGTGCACTGAATATGGGTCACCATTAATGATGGTGGGAAAATCCTGGCTGCAACAAAGAATTAGTCATGTAAAATATGAAACCAAATAAGAACTTACACCCCCTCCCAAATTGCTGCTGTTGGGTTCTCAATTGCCTATCAAGCTGGGACAGGCAACCGCAAGAATATGGACCATTATGAGGTCAGGGTTCAGCCCATGTGCTTACTTTGGGAGGACTGCCTGAGCTGGACTTCGGCTGACTTTCTGGTCCAGCCTTGTAGGCCCTCCCACTTCTTCCTGCAATGGAGGCTGCGCCGCTTGTAGACCGCCAAGGTTCACACCTCCCTGGTGATGACATTCCAGATCTCCCGCTTCTGAGTGGCGTTGACCTGTATGGATAAAAGAAATTAATGCAAAAAAAGATGGTTTTGTGACTTTGTTTGCATTGATGTAACACATTTCTACTACATCTATCACAAGCATGACTCATAAGTTACCATACAACATATATTACTTCACATGCTGACCAATACAGTTATATTAATACACACTTTTATAGTGACCTGTTGATTACCCTAATCCCTTGTCATGTCCTAGACTCAATAATCCAGGCAAGTGACATCATCTAGCCCAGAGAGATCCTACATTTTCAAGTCAAGTCAAGTCAAGAAGGCTTTATTTCGATAAAAATTATCATAAAAGCTTATAAAATACACAATTTCATATTTAAATTTAAAAAGGCAGAATAATCAAAACACAGAAAATTAAGTATACAGTTAATTTAAGAATTTCCGGAGTTCATAGGGAAAAAAAGATATTTCATAAAATGATTTAAAAAGCAAATTAAACAATTGATTTAAGCCTCTTGGATCTAATGGACCAAGCCCATGATAAAAATTTTGCAAGAATGCAAGCATATAAAGTGCGACAGTCAGACCTAAGTATGCGTATTGCCTCCGCATGGCGCCTAGTGCTTAGCTGGCGACATAAATGTTTAAGCCATTTCTTCCGTGGCAAGGTGTACTCTCCGCATTCAAACAAGAAGTGCGCCACTGTCTCTGGTCTGCCTATGCACATTGGGCAGTACTATGTGGTTTGCGCGGGCGGTTTTCAACGTGATGAAAAGGCATACAAAGGAAGAGTACCTACTCTAAATCTAAAATAGAGGGCCCTATCAAAAGGTTTCTCGATTATATCTAAGTACAGTTCACGCACTGGCAAGTCCTTAAAATTCAGGAAATCTTCCGTTAGTCTGCCCGAGCAGTCATTGGTGTCCCTTTTTGACGCAATCCAATTCCAGTACCGGATTTTTAAATTTTCTTTAGGTGGTGAGGATCTATTTAGCCATGCTTCTTTTAGACCCACATTGATTAACAAGGTTTTCATATCTCTCAACCATTTAATTTTCTGCCATCCTGGAAGAGACATAATTTCTGAAAGGCCTTTTGCATATTTGCCAAGTTCCTCTACTCGCCAAAGGCGGGCCCATAACAATAGTGGCCGAAGTTTTGCTTTGTCATCAATTGGGCGACAACCTAAATCCAGCATTAGTGGGACCATAGGCGTACCTTGTGGGAGGGACATAATTGCTCTACAAAATTTCCTCTCGGATCTTGGCAGTTCGTTTGTAATAGATGAGCCCCGTAACTCAGCCCCATAAAGAGCAGAGCTAACCCCTTTGGCTGTATAAATTTCAAGAACCGTAGATATAGGTCTAAAAATACAAGAACGTTGTTCTTTCAATAGGGCTCCTGTTATACGTTTGTGGGTTAACAACATTTTATCCAAATGAGGGGCCCATTGCATTTTGTGGGACAACCGTATGCCTAGATAGTCGAAAACTTCAACTTTCCCCAGAGGTTCTCCATTCAGGGTAGGAGGGCGGATTGTCTTTTTTGGGGGATTCAGCGCGAGATACTTCGTCTTTTCGGTGTTGATAATCAAGCCCCGTTCCGAGCAAAAGGACTGAAAGTTGATCAAAAGTCTTTGGAGGCCAATCGGGGTTTTCGATATCAGAAGCGTATCATCCGCGAAGAGAAGGGTTGGTATATGCTCTCCAGCCAGGGATGGTTCCTCTGAAGGATGTCTCAGGAGGTGCTCAACCACCCCATTGATATAAAGGGAGAAAAGGGTGGGAGCTAGGACACATCCCTGGCGGACCCCCCTCTCTAGCGGGATGCTACTAGTTTTTTCACCCTCTGGGCCCCACCTTATCTGGGCAAAACTATTTTCATGAAGCCTAATAAGCAATGAAAGGATATAGTGCGGTAGCCCCATGTCTGACAAAACACCCCAAAGGTTCGCCCTCGGTACAAGGTCAAAGGCAGTCTTTAAATCGATAAAAGCGAGCTATAACCACTACCTTCCAATATGTCATCATTAGCCTAAAGGCTTGCTCAATTGTGCCCGTGCCCACTTGGAACCCTGCCTGGTAGTCGGAGAGAATAATATTTTGATCTATCCAGTCCAATATTCTGACCAATAAGACCTTGCCAACTACTTTTTGGCTAATATCCAGCAGGCTGATTGGCCTATAATTGGAGGGATCATCTCTGGCGCCTTTTTTATAAATAGGGACAACCTCAGCTCCTTTCCATGAAGTGGGAATCGGTGCACCCCTACAGATGGCAACAAGAAGGCAATAGATACATTTTCCCCACTTCTGGATATCTGATCTCAACAAGTCCCCCGGTATGCCATCCGGTCCAGCAGCTTTTTGTGGCCTGATGGAGCTTATGGCATACTCCACTTCTTTAATTGTAAAGTCGGAGCTTTCCTGAAAGGTCGCCCAATCTAAAGCAATCTCAGGAAAATTCCCTGCCCCTACTTCAGCAGCAGTATATAACTTTGAAAAATGGTTGACCCACGCCTGGCTGGGGATATTGCATGTTATCAAATCAGAGTCGGGTCTATTTCTGGCTCTTATTGTGTTTCAGAAGCATTTTGAGTCCCTCTTAGAGCTAGCCTCTTTAAGAGTACGCCAGTACTCCTCTTCCCACTCTCTTTTTGCATGTGCCAGTGCAAGCCTATACTCTTTCCTGGCTATCTGTATCTAGGGATGGGATTTCCATTTAACAGCCTCTATTAAAAGTGACTTTGCCCGCCTGCATGCTGGGGTGTACCAGTCGTGCTTCCCCTTGGGTTTGCACTGAGATGGATTCCCCCTTGCGAACCCCTTACCCTGGAATACATCCCCTATGGACTTAACAGCTGTCTTAAAAATAGACGTCGCCATTCTAGCTGAATGGGCCAGATTGGTAGCATCTAATTCAGTCTGAGAAGCCTGGAGTAATTCCTTGATGGTAGAAAGTTTGGCAGCGTCAGTGGCGATTTTATTCCACTTAAGACGTCGTCCACAGGATGCTACAGTAATTTCATTAGTACGTTTGGGGAGGGGTGCGATTACTTTACTAGGCCAGGGATTATATAAAGATAAGCAAAGCGAGTTATGATCGCTCCCCACGGTGGGTTGGACAGCCATATCCTTAACCAGTCCCCAAAGTTTTAAATCCAACAGGATATAGTCAATCCTCGAAGTTTGATCAACCCTGTTGAAAGTGGGAGCACCTAAGCGATCAGAAATTGTACAGCCGTTCGCGGCTCTTAAGCCGAACTCCAGTGTTAGAGCATTTAGTTGAACTGCACTTCGTGACCATCTTTTTATCGGGGCAATAGATAGTACTGGGATATCCCATCTGCTATCGTCCTCACTTAGGTCTGAACTATCCTCCATAGGGAGTGGTTCATATGTACAATTAAAATCGCCCGCTATTAGGGTATAATCACCTTCTGCATGATCTCTTAATTCTGTTTCTAGGGTAGATATTACTAGGGACGTCATCCCTTTTTTGGTTCCTCTGGCATAAACATTGTACAAGGCAAGGGATAAGCCCCTACTACGATTTCTTAGTACAATTGCTAGTATATCTGGGCTGTTGACATGCTTAGAATTAATAAGGCAGTTAAGGGAAGTGCTTACCCAGATAAGAAGCCCCCCAGAGGGACAACCCTTTCCTTGTGTGGCTTTCACAGCGGGCACAAAGTACGTTACAAAGCCAACCCGGTGGAGCGGTTCAACACTCCAAGTCTCTTGGAACAGGCAAATTTTATGCACCTCAATCAAGTTGTTCCATTCGGGCGAGCCCAGTTTCCTGTGGATACCGGCAAGGCTCCAACTAAGTATTTTTATTAGGCCCTTATCAGGATTACTATCGCTCTCACTGTTGTTATGCAGTCCCAGACACTCTATCGGTTGAGAAGATGGTAGAAGTTTGATTTGAGTTGGGACTACCTGGGATGGAAGCTTAGGGCTCTTAGTGTGCCAGCCAGTCAATGTATGCTCCTCCTCCCCTAATTTCAAATGTAATGAAGGGGTACTGATTGGCTCAGAGATGAGTCAATCCACCTCATCGAGAGCACAAAACCGGTTCCAATGGGTGAATTGAGAAAGAAAGGGGTCAGCTACAGGTGGGCCGGGCCAAGGGGATTGCCACTGATGAAAGGGATGATGGGGAACTTGAGGATAGACCCTATTTTAAAGTAAAATTAGTTTTCGGAATGTGTTTCCTATGTGCCATCGGGTAGAAGTAAGAGAGGGGTAGTGGGTGAATTTGAGTATTTACTCCACTAGTGGGTGCGTTACATATATGGTTCACTACCGCTATATTTCTAAAATTAACGGTTATGACATCCCCTGCTATAGTTTTAGTGTTCCTACCCACCCACTCTCCTCTTCTGACCGCAAGTATTTCCCCTGGCATATGTGGGGGTAGGGGTCTGTGAATCTGTAACCATTGAGCACATTTGTTTCTTAGTTCAACATTTGTCTCCCTTCTACCTTCCTTCAGTGGTGGCACACCCGTTAGTACGACTACAAAAGGTGCAGCTTCCACTGGTAAATTGATTGTCCTAAAACGAGCAGGTCTTGGCTTTAGCACTTGGGTTTTAGTAGGAGAGGAAGTTGATTTTGTGTGTTTACTAGAACTTTGGGCATTCCCAGTTGCCAAATTAGAGGATTTTCCAGTTCCCAACTCCTGCTGGGTCTGTAAAATGGAACCAGCAGAGCTTGGGAGCGGGACAGAAGGAACATCTTTCTTGCCCGCAATTTGGGTCTGACAATGTGTGTCTTTGGCTATATTTGCCGAGGGCAATTTCGACTTTGTAACTATGTCTGATTTGCTGACATTTTCCCCCAATGTCACTCCTTTCGGTCTTCCTTGGGATGATGTGCCCTCGATACTGCCTGGCTTATTGGACCCCAGCCCTTTGGTGTTCATTAGTGATGTTAATCTATCAATTTTTGCCATAAGAGGCTTAATGTGAGCAATAATTGTGGCTTCTAGGTCCGCTTTGAGGTCCGTTACCATGTTAGTTACCCAACAAGGTATACATGGTGAGTGACTAGGAATTGGGGTCACTAGATTGTGATTACGTGTATTAGCGTTTATCTTTTTCTTTTTCCTATGTGGACTACTAACATTGCGTTCATTCCTATAACCTGGGCATATATTATTTGTTGTTTCACCATCCCTTATGGAAATGGAATCAGGCATGGAGTTCTTTAAGACCCCTGGTGACTCAGTAGGTGGCTTGGCGCACGGAAGTTCCGCGAACGAAGCAGTGACTCCAAGACTTCAGTCTAAATCCTCGGTAGTGTTTAGGGATGGAGACATGCAATTGGCTGTTGCCTCCTGGGAGTAATGCAGAATTATTGTTGGTGGTAAGGATAGTCTCCTTTCCGTGTTGGCTATAGCTGAAGATATAACCTCAATAGTTTGTTGCAGCATAAGGTCAATAGCAGTTAAAGTAGGGACAGGTTGAGGTACAGGTTCATTACGCTTGGTTTTGGATCGTAGGATAGGCATTTTGCCGGTTTTGAGACCCTTCCTCATGCCAGTAAACGTGTGCAACGATAAGGGGGGTGGCCCGGCCTCCTCTGGCCGCTGAGGGCCGTAGAGGGCCCGCCCTTTGCCCGGGCTTCGCCCCGGGCGTCCCGCTTGCGTCCCGCAAAGCGGCTCTTCTCCTGGTAATAAGGATGAGAGGGCGTGTGTGGGCGGGGCAAGCAGGGGGCGCTGACCGGATGTTAACAGCATGAAAGATGGGACCCCCTCAGAGAATTAATTATGACCAAGGAACAGAGGGGAAAGAAAAAGATCACTCTAGGGAAGTTGTTCCTTCAATGGTCATGAGCTTCAATTGTCCGGCGCTGACCGGATGTTGCTTGGTCAGGCAGGGACTCCTGGGAAAGTGAGTCCCTGCTGCGCTACTCCCCCGCAGCCTCTCTGCACCGCAGATGTTCCTCAGGCTCGGCTCAGCAGGCAGCTTACAGCGTTAGTGGGGCGGTCCTCCCATGAAGCGGCTCCCGCGCAGCGGGAGCGGAGAGAAGTGAAGGTGAGAGGCAAGGCAAACAAACAGAGTGTCCCCACAGTGTCCAAGTTAGCACGAAAGGTCACATGGGTTAGGCTCCACAACCTCCTTTTTAGCCGTTTGCCGGTGTGGGCGGGGCACGCAGGGGGCGCTGACCGGATGTTGCTTGGTCAGGCAGGGACTCCTGGGAAAGTGAGTCTCTTCCGCGCTACTCCCCCGCAGCCTCTCTGCACCGCAGATGTTCCTCAGGCAGGCAGCTTACAGCGTTGGTGGGGCGGTCCTCCCACGAAGCGGCTCCCGCGCAGCGGGAGCGGCGAGAAGTGAAGGTGAGAGGCAAGGCAAACAATCAGAGTGTCCCCACAGTGTCCAAGTTAGCGCGAAGGGTCACCTTCATTTTCTGTGTTATGAGCTACTTCAGATCACTGCAAAACTTTGTGAACTACTGAGGGCTAAACAACTTCCAAATTGTTGCCAGACAACCCCCACAGGCAGCTTCATTGCCTTGATGCCTAAAGTCCATAGAGCCAGATACTTTGACTTGAACTACATACTATGACTGATATGGGAGTAAAAATAAATGAAGTGTTAGCTCAAGAAGTTGGGTAACTCTCCATTTCAATTGTCATACATTTAAAATCATTCAGGGGCATATTTTTGTGCACACCTCCAAATATGAGTTGACAAGGAAATATTTTTATGACAGATATACCTCAGTGCTTCAGTTGTTTGTCCCTGTCACTCAGCCCCAGTCTGGCCCATGATTCCGACGGAGCACTGCTCATTCTCAGGCCCTGCTATCTGAAGCCTGATGATTATGATGTCAAATGAACACAGCATTCCCTTAACTTTTACATGAAAAAGGACCTTGTTCCCATTTATTAACTGATCTCAAAGCTGTGTGCTACTCGGAAAGGGTCTGGGAGCCTCTGGTAGCTCTCAATCAACTGTTTGGAGCTCCTGATCTAGGTTGAGTGATTAGTGGGGCGATACACATAGCTGGCATAATTTTCATTTGGTTTGTACATATACCATATATATGTACAGTTGTAAATATCATATAATGTGTTTTCTACTTTACACGATGTGAGATTTATACATTTCACATGTAATTAAAACACATGCTTAAATATATCTCTACATACACACCAAATACAATCCGTGGCTTTAAACACACAACACATACTAATGTTGTTGTTTTTTGAGATTCCAAAGTACTTACAAATCCCCAACATCACTGTCCTATGTAAGGAACAAAGTATATGACACTTGACATCAATCACTACACTTTACGGCTCAGAGACGCCAGACGTAACGAGAATGAGACGGCATTAGAAGCAGCCATCATGGGAAGCTCTGGTAATACAGCTTAAGCAGCTAGATGATACCCTAAAAGAAGGGAGCCGAGCCGAGGAGCCCTGCAGGAGGAAGAATCATAAAACACTTTACTATGACAATTGTGAAGAGGAGGAATGGGGAAGAACCAGAGGGAGGAACACCCAGATAACGGAACTTTAAAGGGAGAACGGGCAGCAGAATAGCTAAGTAGAGGATCCTAGAGTACAGGCCTGAGAGGGCTGTTCTTGCACTGTAATCAACGACACGCCTGGTGGGAGGGGAAGGGGAGGTGAGGGAATGGGTTGCCATTTGGCCTTGGGAGGGTAGACGAAGTAGATATCATGGCATGTGGGTTATTACATCGTGGTTCAACATATTATAATTCCTGATGACGTGTCAATAGATGCAGTGATTGGTCATATAACAATGGAATGTTTATTAAGAGACGTCTTGTACCCACAAGTATATTTATGCAAGTGTTTGTGATTCCATGATCAATAAATGCCCAATAAAGTTTGTTTAAAAACAAAATCACTA
The DNA here is from genome assembly GCF_964263255.1 of Lissotriton vulgaris. Classification (NCBI taxonomy): domain Eukaryota; kingdom Metazoa; phylum Chordata; class Amphibia; order Caudata; family Salamandridae; genus Lissotriton; species Lissotriton vulgaris. Next base: position 1,991,801,912 of record NC_141687.1, on the reverse strand, counting down.
CACTTAACACAGGACCTCAAAGGGACATTGTAGTGAGTGTTAATGGACAAAAACCAGTTAGACAGATTCACATATACATTTCAAATATGTACCTGTGCCTCTGGTGAGCCATAGAGTTTGCCATACAGGAAGAGGACCTCCAGCTCCTCTGGCAAGAAGGCAGTGGCCCTCTCACCTGCTCGACCTGGCATCGCTGCTCCCAAAGCTCACAAACATCCGCAAAAGTGGTGGAAGTCTTGATAGCTTTAGTGTTAGGAGGTAAGTGAGCTTTTTTTAAACTGCTGCTTACATGTATGCAGGCGTCCGCTTAGAAAGACACAACCATTGGCATTCGTACGTTGCTTTCACACACGTTACCTATGGCTGTGTCAGTGGGTAGTTGAACACCTACTACGAGGTCAACTTCCGCCGAAAAGTCTGTTTACAAATGTCCTGTAGGCGAGGTCAGGCAGCCGCCATTTTAAATCATGCGTTTATCACCATTAAGTGTGTCACCACCACTCAAAATGGTGTCTACTTTGTTTTCAAATTAAAACTTGAAAGGACACATGTTTTTAAAAAAAAAAGTATATTTTGTGTGTTACTGCTGTAGGAAGCTGGCTCTGTATATACCAGACCAAAGTGACCTACAGTGGAACCCCAACGGTAGGCAGAGGTAAAGCTAGATAGCACCTTACTCTCTATTTGTGGTAGTGTGGTCGAGCAGTAAGGCTGTATGTATGTAGATAATTTGTAGGGTGCAGGAATCACCCCTGCAGGAGTACCACGCTGTAGAAGAGAGTCAGACAGGCTCGAACTACCACAACTAGATCATCAGAGGACAGTGTTAAGCATTTGCTGTACACACTCAGTCAGCACATGAATTCACACAAAGACTGAACTTCAGACCAATTGTTTTTGTAAAAAAATATTCTTTTAGTTATTTTATTTCCTAGACCCAAGCAAACCTGGTCCAGGTAAGTGATAAATACTTTGCAGTAAATATACAGTTTGGATTGGTACTTGTATATGCACTTTGTTTTGACTTACTGTATTGTTTCAGAGAAATACAATGCTTTGTAAATACAGTACATAGACTTAAATTGACTTTTCGGTAAAATACCAGGTAGGTTACTTTTAGATTACTTTTCTTACTCAGAGTTGTATACCTGGATACCACTCTGGAACATTTCCTGCAAACAGGTAAGTAAAATCATTTTTGTTAAATAGTACAATTTTAAAGAATTTCTTTAGGTTTTCAAACTCCACACTTTGAAACTTTTCCAAGAAAAACAGTCAATGTTATCCTATGGAGGAAAATAGTGTTATGGGTTTTAAGGTAAGTATCTGGTAGTGGGAGTTGAGGTTCTGAGAGTACACTCAGGGGTCCCCCCGGGTCAGTGATGCACTCTTGTTACACCCTCAGCGGCAGGAGGGCGGCCGGGTGCAGAATGCTGAGGCCCAATGTTATCCAATGGGGGATAGGAGGCCTCCGGTTGGTGGCTGCTGATGAGCAGGCTACTAGTTTGTGGGAGCAAAGCTCCTGGACTTTAGCTCAGGGCAAATGGGGAAACAAACTAGCACCAAAGGTGCACCCTCAGCAGCACTAGAGTGGCTGGGTGCCGTTTCGACTTCGGGCGCCCTGTTGTTTGCAATGGGGAACCTCCGGTTTGCAAAGGCACTGCAGGCTTGGGGACAAAGATCTTCTGGGTGCGACCACCACTTCGAGAGGTAAGTTAGGAAGTTGGGGGTTGGTTAGGCACCATTGGTTTGGCCACCCATGGCTGTGGGGCGTTGGGTGCAAGGGTGCCTTTTAGGGTTGGATCTTCTTACCAGCTCCTGGTCGCGGTTGGGGGGGGGGGGGTCCTTCCGGATTTAGGCTGCAGGCGTTGGCTGGTGGCTTGAGGCTGGTCAGGGGTCGCCTGATCTCGGGTAAGGATCGCCGCAGGGACCTCCTTGTGGCGTTTGCCCACTCGAGCTCTGGCCGTGGACGGAGAGTGCAGAGTGGTGCGGATTCACAGTGTCCGGACAGAGTTGGAGGTTGCAGATGAACTAATCCGATGTTCACGGAAGACACAGTCCTTGGGGTTGAAGGCATGCAGGTCCTCCGGGCTTTTCAAGGTTGCTGACTGCAGGACACACTGGGATTTCGCAGGAGGAGGTTTGAGGTGGAGGCAGGCAGATAGGGCTGGGGCCAAGTCAGTGGGCGTCTTCCTCTTGTTAGCTTCAGCACAACGGTTCATTCCTTCTTCTTTTCTTGTAGTTGGTTCTGGTCTGAGGAAGCAAGGTTCAGGGATGCCCCTAAATACTAGATTTAGGAGCGTTACAGGTAGGTAAAAGGTTTGGACCAATGGGTCCTTTCCCTGGGGTGGGTACACCCCCTATTATGCCACCCTCCAGTGGGAGGGGGGCATAAGCCTTTCCCCGGTTGGCTGAGTTCCCGCATCTGCAAGATGGCTGGGACTAAGAATTGTGCTTCACCTCGCCTCCCCCACCTGAGGGGTGGAGTTGGCCGAGGTGGGCACACCTCTCTTCCTCATTTGTTTTTCCCGCTGGTTCTCCTGACCAAAGTGGATGTCAGAACCAGTGGGAACCAGTTGCTGAAAGCAGGAAGTGGTCTGGGGAAGCTCACAAAGGCGGCAAGCCTTTGATGCTTCCACCTTCGTAAATCCCTGCCAATCCATAGGTAGTGGGCTTGGCACCTCGTCCCAGGATGTACATTATTTCAGGCCAATAGGAGGCCCCTAAGAGATCCAGGTGTCCAGAAACATGTATGGTGTGGCCAACTGAAAGCAGCCACTCAGCCTGGACACTAGTGGTAGGTTAGTTTTCAGGGAGCATCTCTAAGATACCCTCTGTGTGCATTTTTCATTAAGTCCCACACTGGCATGTGTTGTAGGTTTAATGTGCTGAGAAGTTTGATACCAAACATCAGTTTTCAGTGTAGCCATTATGGTGCTGTGAAGTTCGTATTGACAAACTCCCAGCACCATATACTCTTTTTGATATAGATGACAGAATACATAGAAATAGAAAACGAAGGGCAAAGCCCACAGAAAACGAACCTCCTACCCCACCCCTCCCAGCACATTAGGTGACATTACATTGTTCATTTGGTAAATCATGGGTATCGCAGACGAATATGAGTGGCATATCAGAAATAGGAGTCCCAATTCAGGCAGACAAAGTCCTTGCACAGGGCAGAACATAAACAAGAAAGTTGTTACAGGTTGGGATGGCTCAATAAATATTCAGTAAGCGGGGCCCAGAAATCTTTGAGCCGCGAGGCCTCGGGCAGCTCCTCCGCATAGGTCCTCAGCTGGTCTCTACAATAAATTAAATTGCGGATCCATTTTTTAACAGTTGGAGTGTTTTTTGCCGGCAACACTGCGCTACAGCCCTTATTGCCAACAGAGTCGACACAGCGACAATATGCTGGTTGCAAGGCTTTAGACTATTCACACTACCTATGAGGCAAACCTCTGGACCACAGTGCACAGGTTCCAGCACAACATCGGTAAGCAAGCTCACCACCCTGAACCAAAATACAAATAAACCTGCGCACAGCCATGCCAGATGCAGAAATGTACATCCACCTGCCCACACCTCATGCAGCAAGCAGTTTAACGCAAACCAATCCTAAGCAGTTGCAGTGGGGTGTAATATAACTGGTGCAAATACTTAAAGTGGTTTATGCGAAGATTACAATTCGCCATGAGGCGACCCGTTAACTCGCAGCAGAACAGAAGATGGCCGCTGAAGGAGAGCACCAAACGGAAGCTACGGGGTCTGGGATCAATCTTTTGTGAATATCCCTGTCTTTGCCCCGACATCCTGCACCCTAGGATAGTTTGGTACCTTCTCAGCTTCAGAGAGACCCTATGCTGATACGACGCAATCTACTGACTGGGCAACCAGCACTGACGGCACCCATCCCCACACTGATACCCCAGACAAGGCTTTTCTGTGGGACCGATGGTGTGGTTCTACCCCCGACTTGTTGTCTGATCCCAGCGGTAGACCATTATGCCGCCGCCCCCTGCCATCAGCCCATCTCGATATCCAGTGCAGCGACTGGCCTGTAGTGGATGTACCACAGTTGTTACTCAGTGGCCCTATGGATGGGAGGTGTCCTTCCAGCCTGCCTCACTCTGCTGATTATAACAGGGTGGTCTCCCCGCTGACTTTCGCAGAGGGAGAGCCTTCGATGCATGCAAATGGCATCTGCACAGTCTTTGGCGAGTTGCCTCCTCCAACAGCCCAACCAGCTCTCTGGAAAGTGCTGGCGGATCGCATCAGCAGTGGATTGAAGCTGCAGGGAAATTCTGTAAGTACTCCCCAGGGCTGATCTGCTGTCCCAACAACACTTCCACTCCTGGTATCCCGGGCTGGATGGCCGGGAGCGGAGCAGCTTGCGATTCACCTTGGAGTGCTGCGATTTGAATTCCTACCAAGCCCACCTTCAGGGATTGCCCCTCCCTCTGCCTGCATTGTCGGACTGATTTCTTTGGGGCCATTGAGTTTCTCCCTGTGCTGCCCCTGCGCTCCTACCGCTGCGGACTCGTATCCCCACCCACCTCCATCTTACACAGAATCACCTCTCCTTCAGAAAGCAACTTAAAACATGGATATTCGATAATTAACGTACCCCCCTGCCCTCCATCAAGCGCCTTGAGACCCTCTGGGTGAGTAGTGCGCTATACAAATATCTGAACTTGAACTTGCCCCCTCCTGGTGCTACATTTGGCAACCCCTGGTACTGCTGGAGTTCTGGTAGTGGAGGGAGTTTGGGGCTGCTTGCTAATTCTGCTGCTTTGACATGGTTGCCTCTACTATGTTAGACAGGGTTGCATTGCTTGCCTCGCTGGGGGTGTCCCATTATCCTCTATTTTAGGGGTCCCTCTACCTGCTCCTCGTTCCCTGTACTCCCACAAGGAAGTTTCTCAAGATGGCCCCCATGGGAATCAGAAATAGACATAGGACTCTGGCTGGGTGAAGCACTATGAAAACTGAAAATGGACAAAGATTATCTCCTGCTTCCTAGGAAGTCCCCTGCGCTGACCTAACATCACCTTGCATAAGCGTCCCTCACCATTGCTCTGCCGCTATCAAGGGAAGCCCACATAATTCTATCATCGTTGAGTGGTTCAAGCTTTTGCAATTACCTGACATCATAATGGTGCCTGCATATCTAGTTCCTTGCCACCGAGCGCACAACCAGCTTCCATTCTACACGAGAGCCCCACGGGTCAGAAGGTGAGCTGCGCACTTGACAGGACAAATTCATGCCGCAGCCCTTACGCCACCAAGGTCTCCAACTACTGAGTTATCCTACCTGGACTGACAATGACGATGCCCCATGGGTGGATTCTAAAACTGTTATACCACGCGATACATAATTATCCCTAAATTAACCACCATTGTGTATGCCCTTTACCAAACCACTCCTTCGCCCCTTGTTGGGGAGGGATCCAGCATTTATAGCCAGGAGTCTACACCCCCCCTGAGAGTCCACAGCGTCAAGGGTGCCACACACAGCAGAGGTGTGGGAATGGCACCCATTGGCTAAGCACACCTCCCCTTTTTCGGGAGGGATCCAGTATTTATGCCCTGGAGACCCCTCTGAGAGAGTCCACAGCGCAAAGGGAGCTACACTCAGCAGAAGTATGAGGAGGATACCTCCTCCAATGGGATCACAGCACACCGGAAGTCGGACACTGTTTCTCCTCGACTCATGGTTGTGTTTTCCTTCACCCTCCCCCACTTCTTTCACTCTCTCATTCTTGGTCTACTTCCCCTGCTCCTATCCTCTTACCCCTGAATCTCTCTCCCATTGACTGTTTTTTCCCTTACATAATGTTTTTAAGCATGTATCTTCGCTCCAGTAACTCATGTAACTTGCAACTACGCTCTGAAACAATGTTCATCCACATGTAAAGCGCTCGGATACCTCCAGGTCTAGCCAGTGCTATATAAAACTTTTCAAATAAATGAATAAAATAAATAAATAACTTCCATTGTTCAAGCGTTAGTGTGGACCCTAGCACAGAATTCCATTTAAGATAAGAGGGATGTTCCTCTGGCTTCCTCTCCCGAAGTGAAGCATTATATAGCTTAGTGATCAGACCCCCCTCGATCTTCTCCTGCAGCACGGCCTGCACTGCCAGCAAAGTTTTAGGTTCCGTTGGATAATTGTGGTAGATAGCTCTAACTGCTTACAGTACTCTTACGTAAGTGAACCCCAACTTAAAACGATGGTTCTGACCCCTCTGTACATCCTGTAACAAGTGAATCTGACCTTGTTTATACAGGCCGCTCATCTGTGTAATTCTGACAGCCGCCAACGCCTGCAGCTCGGGCTGCTCCCGTGCTGCTGAAATATCAGGGTGTGCAGCCAATGGCAGCGACGGGGTGTATAGATACGTAGGCTGTGACCTTTTAGCTAGAGCCCCCCAGGCCCATGCAGTGCACTGTACATGGTTGATTTTGGTCCTGGGGCCTCCCACGGCCCCAGAAAGGGTCGCCGCCTCCAGCGGCATTGGGAGAACAGCATCGGACTCTATAGCAGTGTGGGGCTGAAACCACTGTGGAATGTGCCAATAGGGCGCAAACTGCACCTGCGCGCACAGGTAGTATAACCGCATGTGAGGAGCCTTGAATCCACCCCGGTCAAATGGCTGCACAAGAACATCCCAACTACATCTGGGCTTCTTACCACCCAATACAAATGTGAGCAGAGCCAACTGGAGCGAGGTGTTGAGCCTAATAGGAATATTTACAAAGAGATAGAGAAGTTTGGGCAAGATAGACATTTTTATAACAGCAATACGATCAGCAAGCGAAAGAGGCAACCGAGCCCCCCGCTCTGCCTGCTCAGTGATCCGTGTGATATCTCGGCCATAGTTCACAGAGATGACCTGATCCAGATCTCTGTATAACCAGATCCCCAAGTACTTCACTGGGTTCTGAGTCTATGTCAGCAGGAATTCCAGCGTAACCTCCCGCGTACCAGCAGTCAGCGGAAACAGTTAACTTCGCCCAATTAATCCCTAGGCCGGAGTATCTCTCAATTTTGACATACTCACTGAGCAATTCCAGTAAGAAAGTGGCAGGCTCACGAACATACAGTAGCATGTCATCGGCGTACAGTGAGACCACAAGGGGTTTCTGCCGAAAGCGCAGTGCCGCCGCTGCATGCCTCTGGCGCAGCTTGCAGGCAAGAGGCTCCAGCCCCTATGCAAAGAGCATCGGCGACAAGGGGCACCCCTCTGGGGTGCCTCTTTCAATGGGAAAAGCTGATGACAACCAACCATTGACGCGCACTTGTGCTACAGACTGTGTACAGCACCCAAATCCACTGGAGGAAGAACGGAGGAAGGCCCCAGCCTGCTGCAGACGCTATGTAAAGGACGGCCTCTCACATGTATGTACCTGTAGCTCAAGAACCACCAGGGAGTGATCCGAGACCGTTCTAGCCAGGTGACTGACCTTGACCGCCCAAGTGCAAACGACCTCAGTAACAAACCAGAAATCTATACGTGACTACGTCCTAAGTACAGAGGATATAAAGGTGCTTTCCCTCACCCCAGGGTGCTGCATACGCCAGACATCATGCATTTTCCCCACAATAGCCCTAGCAGAGCCTCAGATGCCTGCGTGAGCTACACTGCACCACTGCTTTCCTGGTCCAGGGCCACATCCAAACAGACATTAAAGTCGCCTCCCCAGAGTATCTCGACAGGAGGAAACCCTGAGATGGGGCGCCATACGACACAAAAAAAGACAGATCATCAATGTTCTGTCCATATACATTGACCAATAATACACTCACACCAAATGGCCATAAACCATCACCACTCGACCATGCTCGTCCGTTTCAGACTGAATAACAGTAAATGGGACCCCCTTCTTAACAAGGATCATCACCCCGTGAATAAATAGAGTAAAAGGATGCAATTCTGACACCTGCCCAGCATGCACCCACGTTTTGTTCTGAAACTCTAGTAAGGTGACTCTCTTGCACATCCATCCTATTCAAATACGCCAATACAGATCGGATTTTCTTGGGGGTGTTCAGTCCCTGTACATAACAGGTCAAGAACTTGACTTTACCACTCATTCAGTCTGTACATGGTAAGCTAACAGAAATACAATAGAAGCTACAACGTTTGCCCATAATTGTGTGATACAACTTCGGTTCAGATTTACTATAGGGGAATAGTGCTGGTCCAACCCCCCCCAGTCACAGCCCCCATCCACTTCAGCATCTCCAACTCGCCAAAGCCAACCCATTTTAGTTTAACCCTTCCCAAACAAAGACAAAACTTAGGAATATGCATGTGGGGTTTTCCCATTTGGGGCACGTTAGAGTACTACTACCCTTCCTTCAAGTTGGAGGTGGCTGAGCAGGTCTATTACATGTGCCAACATTCATACACACAGTCGCACTAGCGTATATCTGGAAATGAGCCCACAATCGCTAGGAAGCACAATAGGTCCAACCTATAGGAGAGCATATAGATAACATAACATTAGATAGTGCATAAAATAACTGTGAATAATAAGGTAAAGTGGCGATACAACAGAGAACTGCCCACCCCCTAATACTCCTCATCGTCCTGGGCAGCGTTGGACTCGCGCCGCCTCCGCTTCAATTATTTGGCTGCTCCAAGGACGCCTTGGGGTTCGAGAATATTCTAGAGTCTCCATCAGGGCCCATCCGCAAACGAGCAGGATAGAACATTGCATAAGTGACCCCCTCTGTCTGCATAAACTTCTTCACAGCACCAAATTCCCTTCTAGCAGCCTGCACAGCAACTGTAAAGTCAGGGAAGTAAGCAAGTGAGCTACCTTGGTGTTCCATGTTACCCTTATCCCTGGCCAACTGCAAATTAGTGTCGCCGTCCCTGTTATTTAACAGTCTTGCTATTAATGGGCGGGGAGGGGCGCCCGGGACAGGTCTCGCTGCAAAAGAGAGGTGGGCACGCTCGATAATAAACATGTTAGACAGCTGCTTGGTGCCAAAAATATCTTTGATTAAGTTTTCCACGAAGGTCTCCATCTTTCCCACATTGGTAGATTCCGGCAGCCCCGTGATTCTAATGTTATTACGCTGGGACCGCGCTTCTAAGTCCTCATTCTTGGCCTGAATTAGAGTCAGGACCTTTTCCATGTTGAGTGTCTTCCCAGCGAACTCACTCAGGCCATTTACTGTCGCAGACACCCATTGTTCGACCTCCCCATGCAGGTGTTTTGTTTTTCCAACTGCGCAGACATGTGGTCCAGGCGGTGGTTCAAAGCTGCCATTGTGCCCTCAATGGATTGAAGGCTGCGCTGCATAGCCAACAGTGTGGTCTCAAGTGTGGGAGGGTCATCACTTTTGGCTTCAGCCTCCGAGTCCGAAGCCGCTTTCTGATGTGTTTTCGCAGTTTTAAGCACCTCAAACATGCAGGCGAGTTTGAGATATATCCGTTCTCCCCATATCCGCCACTGTTGAGGGCCAGACCTATGCCGCTGGTGAAAGCGGAACAAGAAGCACTGTACCGCAGTCCTGTACCAAATATGAAGATGGGTGTAATAGGAGATCCCAGGAATGGACTCCCCGGACCCACGAGCTCAGTGGAACCACTCACATAGGTGCTGCCAGAAGAAATCACAGCGCAGGCCAGGGATACTCAAAGGCCCACAGGAGGACAAGGCCCAGGCCGCAGGGTCCGCGCAGAACCCTCCACGCATGCATGCTAAGTGTACGAGTAGACAATGGGATCACAGTCCCGCACCAGACTGGGGCACCAGGCACGTTAGTCAACAAAGTGCTTTGATTAGGGTTGGCGCAGCGCCCAAAGCACAAGGCCCAGCAGCCACAGTAGGCCGTACGTAGTGCTCTCCTCACAGCAAGTATTAGCGGCGTAGTAGCTTTAATGCAGGATTGGCCAGTCCATGCGTAAAGACAATCCAGCGCGGCCGCAGGACCCCGTGCCAGTCAGATCCCTCAGCCGGCAGCAGGAAACGTGGCGGCTAAGCTCCAGTGCAGTGTCCAGTGGCAACAGACCCGCTACCTGCGTGCTCCCTAGGTGCCCGCCACAGCTCACAGGGTGCGACATCCAAAAAGGCCCACACCCGCCGCTGCAGCGCGGGCCCAGACAAGGCCATGCCCCACTTACCACAGCCAGCACCAGGAGCGTCGCAATCGTCAGGAGGCACACGCCAATGCAGCCTGGGGGTCAGGAAGACTCAGCCAGGCCTCTGCACCGCTCCACGGTCAGCCCAGGGCTCCGCACCCGCACAGCAGGTACCCCATGTACTTGGTCAGTTACAACTGCAATAGGGTCCCACAGGCTCAGGAGGCGTAGCAGCAGTCTAGCGCTCTCCACCCAGGTTCAGCCCGTAGCTTCTCTTGCCACCTTACTGCTCAGACGATGGAGCACCGGCAGGTGAGCTCCGCCGCAAGGCCGCACAGCGGTCTCCATTTTGCGTGCGCTCGCCAGTACCACAGCAGGCAGGATTTCAAATGTTGTGGTGGTCTAAGGCACTCCGAAATACCCCTAAATCAAGCAGGGGAGTAACGCAATGCAGCCCATGCAAAGTAGGGGTGCAGATGCAGCGTTTTGAGGGCCGATTCTTGGCGGATAGCTGCTTAGCCGGATAGAGCTGCACTAGGGTGCGGCCATCTTGCCGTGCGCCCTCAAGAGCCCCCAGCAACATAAACTCTTAATGGCAGCACTGCACTTACAATGTCTAAGAATGGACTTGGACACTGTAGGGGTACAGGGCTCATGCACCTGTACCCTCACCACTGGTATACGGCACCTAAGTAGAGGGGTAACTGGCCTATGCCTGGACAGTGAGATGTAGGCATGGCACACAGGGATGTGTGCCATGTCAACTTGTGTGTGAGTGTGAAGGTCACAGTGCCCTGGGTACCTGTGGTATCAAATTGTTTAATTCTGATATTAGTATTGTAACGCTCTGAAATATATGAAATTGTAAAATTGAGGGTTTTTTAATCAAATTTTCTCAATTGTATATATTATATTATTATGTGTGTTTAATTTCTATTGTGTTTTTAATTGTCTTTTATGATCTAAAAAATCGAAATAAAGACTTTAAAACCTGTAAACCTGTAAACCTGACCAGGGGCTGGCCTGTGGCCAGAGATGCCAATTGGGTTTAGGCTTCAATGCAGTTTTAGGGAAAGAACATAGACCCAGGGTACCTGGCTGGCAGCAGCACAGGGCCCACTCAGTCAAAGCACATCAACAATTCAGCAAAAAGAGGGGGCAACCATGCAGAAAGAGGGTACTTTCTCACAACTGTGGTTAAATTTGATATTTGCGCAATGTTGTGTACACCTCCGCAGATTTTTTTGGTAAATAACACATTATTTAATATTTCAAATACTGATAGTTGCAAAATGACATTTGTGAAGTAAAAATGACAAAAACAATTGTTCGCTTTAAATATGTTGTGGGACCATATGGATAATGTTACTTACCCAGTAAGCATCAGTTCTTGGCATGTAGAGCTGTAGATTCACATGCTTTGCATACTCCTGCCATCTAGTGTTGGGTCTGGATGTCTTTCGAGTCACGAGGTAGGTTACTCATCCTTTCGGTGATAGTGCGCATGGGCATCAACTCCATTGTTAGATTGTTTTTTTCTGCCATTGGGTTCGGATGTGTATTGCTGCGTCCGGTTCGAAACCGTTTCTCGGGTCCCGCCCGGTGCGCAATTCACTTACCCTCGACGGTATTGTTATTCGACCGTGTTTCCCATTCTCTATGTATAGTATAGGTTTCAGAAAAATCACTTTCGATCGGAAACTTCGTGCAAGATCGTCGGGCCTAGCTGCGTCAGGCCACCTCACAGTCGATGGAACGGACTCCATTTAAATTATGCCTCGGGTGCCATGCCAAGTACCCGCCCATCGACTCGCACAAAGTGTGCAACTTGTGCCTCTCCCTGTTGCACGATGAACAAGACTGCAACACGTGCAAATCATTCCGATCCAAGAAGACTCACCAAGGGCATCGAGTCCATTGTTAGATTGTTTTCCTGCAGAGGGTGAGAATGGAGTTAGTAAGTGTAGAATAAAGATGTCCATGCGTATGTATATGAGTAAGAAACTGCAACAGGTATAGGTACCTGGGAGGTGGGTGGGCGCATATGAATCTACAGCTCTACATGCCAAGAACAGATGCTTACTGGGTAAGTAACATTATCCGTTCGAGGCATGTGAGCTGTAGATCACATGCTTTGCATAGACTATACAGCAGTATTCTCCCAAAGCGGTGGCTAACCTGTAGCTATTACAGTTGTCTGAAAGAGTGTTCTAAGAACTTCCTGGCCTACATTCTTGTTGTCTTGCTAACACAACTACACAATAGTGCTTGTGAATGTGTGGGGTGTAGACCATGTTGCAGCTTTACAAATGTCATCTTTAGGGATGTTTCCTAGGAAAGCCATGGTAGCCCCTAGTTTGTCAGTGGAATGCGCTGGTGGTATTGGTAAAGTTATTTTTGCTTTAGCATAGCATGTTTGGATACATTCAACAATCCACAGAGCAATACCCAATTTAGAAATAGGATTGCCTTTGTGTGGTGGAGTAAAAGCTATAAAAAGCTATTTAGTTTGACAATATGGTGTTGTATTTTCTATGTAATACAACCAGGCTTGTCTAACATCTAAAGTGTGTAGAGCCCGCTCTGCTACTGAATCTAGTTGAGGGAAGAACACAGGCAACTCAACAGATTGATTGATGTGAAAGGCAGACACTACTTTGGGTAGGAATTTGGGGTTAGTGCAAAGAACCCCTTTGTTTCTGTTTAGTTGGAAAAACGGTTCCTCTGTGGTTAATGAGTGTCTGAAGCTCACCCACTCCCCTCAGTGATGTAAAAGCAATGAGGAAAGCAACTTTCCAAGTGAGAAATTGCAGTTAACATTTATGCAATGGCTCAAAGGGTGGTCCCATTAGTCTGGTAAGGTCAATGTTAAGATTCCACATCGGAGCAGGTGGAAGTGTTGGTGGAATAACTTTTTTGAGTCCTTCCAAAAAGGCCTTGATAACAAGTACTCTGACAAGAGACAGATGGGGTCTATTTTGAAGGTATGCAGCTATTGCAGTGAGATTTAAGCGTATGGATGTGTTAATCAATCCTGACTGCTGCAAGTGTAGTTAAGGAACAAATGATACTTTGAATGGAAGTATTTAAGGGGTTGATGTGGTTATTACAGTATATAAGGCAGCACTGTAGTTGCGGCTGCCTCCCGCCCTCCCTCACTACTTAAGCTGCCTAAAACCGAGCCACACAGATTACTTGTGTTATTTACCCCTGAGGCGGAAGCCGGGGGCTGCTAAACTCTACTTTATCGCCCTATTTTAAAAACTAATTTTCCCTTTGTTTAGAGCATTTTGCACACGCTCGTTTTAAATTGTATTTTAATGTGTTAATAATTCGTGCCTAAACTATTTGCACTTGAAGACACTGCTCCTACCTGCACTCACTCCCCACACAGCCGATTTGACACTGGTGCGAGCGTGGGGTGGACACCATTTTGGGTGAGGAAGGGGTACGCTCTAGTTGCGGCTGCCTCCCACCCTCCTCTCCTCCTTAAAATGAATACCAATCCCCGGCGGCGCAACGGGCAGGTGCGTCGACGTCGCGCCAAAGGCAAGCCCGTCAGCGCCCGTCATCGCCAAGACATCGCCTCTCGCCTGTCCCCTTGGTCAAGTTCTACGGGAAACTCGCCATTACGATAAGGAGCTCTTACTTGCCCTGAACCCTGGCCAGACCTGTGATGAGCTACCAGGCTGCCTTGGACAGACATGCTTACAATGTAAGTCTTGTGATTTCCCAGCACCCAGACCCTGCCTACCTGAGCATAGGTTCGGCTCGCCTAAACAAACTTCTCTTACTGTTCTCCAACTAAATTGTTAGGTCTCTCGTAAAACACTACTTAGAGGTAAACACACTCCTCCTTGATGAGAATCCTGACATTCTTTTTTTATGTGAAACGTGGCTTCGCGATGACATGGCTAGTCTACCGAATCTCACGTTGCCAGACGGCTATTTGATTAGGACTTTAAACAGGGACTCTAGGGGTGGCGGCATAGCAGTTATCTATAAAAATCAATACACTTGCTCCTTTACTAAGGAAGATATTTGGGGTTGCGAAAGCGCTCGATTTAAGATCGCTATGGCACACACTTTGTTTTGTCAGGGCTTTATATTTATCGACCCCCTGGATCTGCTTCTAAGTTCATTGAAGCTCTCCTTGAGGTGGCCAACTCGGTTGTGGGTTCGGCTAACTTCACAATATTAGGAGATCTAAACCTCCATTTGGATTTGACTCATGACCCTACAATCAAGAATCTCCTGGCGGATCTTGCAGCCTTACAACTAGACTCTTCAATCCACACTGCTACGCACTCGGCTGGACATGTACTAGATCCTGTCTTTACTAACATCCCGGAGGTTAGGACAGATGCGCCCAAACCTATGGGATGGACAGATGACTATTTAATCAAAATTACCATGATGGTCAGGGAAATGTTCAACAAGGATGAGCCAACCCGGCTCTTCAAGAGGCCTTGGCATAAACTTAAAACCAAAGACCTCCACACTACCCTAGGAGCATTCCATTGTGAGGACAATATGGACATCGATATGGCATATGCCGCCTTCCATGACTGGATTACTAGAGGATTAGATGCCCTCATTCCAGCTAAATGGACCAAGGGGCGCAGATACCCCTCCAACCCATGGTACAATGACACTCTGAGATCCATGCGGAAAGATTGTAAGAAGGGTGAGCAAATTTGGAGAAGGGACTACAAAGATGGGGATAAAGTACTATACCTGGCCAAACAAAAACTTTATCACAAAGTAATTTGCTCCACGCGTGCCTCTTTCTACGCAGAAGAAATTAATTCCAGCCCTAACCCCACCAAATGTATTTTCAAACTGGTGCAAGAACTCCAGAGCAGTAGAACCCCTGTCTCCAGTATCACCTCCGCGCAGCAGTGCGAGGACCTTGCCATTTTCTTTGTAGAAAAAGTGCAAAAAATATATAGGGCATTCCCGCAGCACTCTTTTGACCCACTCAACTCCGTTAATTCCAACACTGGTGACACCGCGCTGGCGTTCATACCAGAAATCTCGTACGATGATTTGACTAAACTCTGCAGGAAAGTCAAGTCTAGCTCTCCGGCAGATCCTATGAGGCCGGCTCAATTTACTGAGTCTTTAGCACACTTCCTACCACCCCTGGCCTCTATACTCAATCTATCCTTCTCTTCGGCCAGTGTCCCTACTGTTTGGAAACAAGCATGGGTTTCCCCCATCATTAAAAAGCCTACTCTGGACCCTTCCAAACTAGAAAACTTCAGGCCCATTCCGTTGCTTCCATGGGTGTCTAAACTTGCGGAGGCCCATGTAAACAACGTGTTGCCCCAATATATGCATCAAAATAACATCCTGGACCCATCACAAAACGGGTTCAGGCCGGGCCATAGTACTGAGTCTGCCCTACTGTCCACGACCGAACACCTCCGGACGATCCTTGATGCCGGTCAGAGAGCTGCACTGATTCTGTTAGACCTCAGCGCAGCCTTTGATACGGTATCACATGACATTCTGTTACATCGTCTGGCGATAGTAGGGATTACCGGTTTTGCCCTGGAATGGTTCCGCTCATTTTTGAAGGACAGATCTTTCCGGGTGTCAGCTCCCCCGTATCTTTCCCAGTCCCACTCCATCGGCCAGGGAGTCCCTCAGGGCTCTGCACTCAGCCCATCGCTCTTAAATCTCTACGTGCAGCCTCTCGCGTTAGTGGCTAAAGAGTGGGACCTTACGCTGGTGTCATATGCAGATGACACACAGCTGGTCCTCACTCTTACCGAAGGGCCATCTACATCGGCCTCGAGATTTAGGAGTGGGCTGGCTGCAGTAGTCCAATGGATGACAGACAATTGCCTGCAGCTCAATGCAGGCAAGACGGAGGTGCTGCTTGTCGGGAAGAATACCATCTACTGGAACGAGCGCTGGTGGCCCTCTTCTTTGGGCACCATTCCACCGCCCAAATCCCTGGTTAAAAACTTGGGAGTTTGGATAGACTCCTCGCTCAGCTTCCAGACCCACACTAAAAAAGTCGCAGCTACCTGTGTGGGCCTGCTGAGGAGTCTCAATCCGATACTCAAATTCTTTGACTCCAAAGTCCGGCAACTCATTGTACAATCCACGATCCTCTCTCGTTTGGATTACGCCAGTGTTTTACTTCTGGGTGCCAATAAAGCGGAGATAGCGCGATTACGAGTTCAGAATTCGGCGGCAAGATCTCTGGTGGGTCTTCCCCGCAGATGCTCTGTTAGAGCTACCATTAGAAAGCTGCATTGGCTTCCCATTGAATCTCGTATTCAGTTTAAAACTCTCACCCTGGCATTCAAGATCCTCAAATCCAGGTGTCCAGAACTTCTGCGCCCGCTCCTGACACCTTATGTGCCACAGCGCAGTTTGCGCTCATTAGGCCAACACCTAGTGACTGTAACCCGCACAAAACTCGTCGTATTGGCGGTCGCTCTTTCAGGGTGCTGGGAGCTAAGCTCTGGAACTCCTTGCCAATGAACATTCGCTCTATGGAGAACCTGTCTGCCTTCCGGAAAGCCGTTAAGACCCATCTGTTCCCCCCTCCTTAGGATTTCCTGTCCCAGTTCTTTCACCTCTATTGGTATGGCACTTGTTAATCCTCAGTGCCGGGACGCCTCTTTGCTGGGGCAGCTGTTGCGCTTAATCAAATTGTTAACATAACATAACAAAACATAACAAACCGCTTCCATTAAGCTGCGTAGCAAGCCCTTGTGGTAGGTCTTCTGGCCTCTTTAATGATGTTCATACAGTCTGGTGGAAGGTTCAGATAACCAAACTAGGATTTCAGGTGCCAGATCGCTAGGTTGAGTTCCTTGGGATCTGGGTGCCTTATCTCTCCATGGCTCTGTGTGAGGAGACTGGGTGTGAGAAGTAGTTTTTATGAGGAACAACTGAGAGCTCCAACAGGGTAGTGAACCAAGGTTGACATGCCCATGTGGGAGCGACTAGGATCAGGGTCAGGGATGTTTGTCTGAGCTTCCGAACACTAGTGGAATGAATGGGAGAGGCGGAAAAGCGTAAGCAAATATCCCTGACCATTTCATCCACAGAGTATTGCCTTTGAACAATGGGTTTGGATAACTGGAGGCGAAGTTTGGGCATTTTGCGTTTTGGTGTGTGGCAAATAGATCTATCTGTGGAAACCCCCACATTTGAAAGAATGGCAGGAGAACCTGAAGGTGAAGTTCCCATTCGTGAATCTGTTGTCTCTGCCTGCTGAAGCTGAGAAGGTCTTTGATTTGATTGTTTACTCCTAGGGAGGTGCTCTGCTAGAAGCTACATTATTTGATGTACGGCCCACTTCTAAATGGCTTGTCTAAGGTATGACAGCTGGAGAGAGTGGGTCTCTCTCGGTTTCTGAATGTAATACATGGCTTTTAAGTTGTCAGTGCGGATCAGGACAGTTTTGCCTGCTAGGTGAGTCTGGAAGGCTTTGAGCGCTAGAAATACTGCTAGCAGCTCTAGATGATTTATATGAAGTTGCTGTTGCTTTTGACTCCACAAAGCTTGAACTGTGTGAGTTTGCAGATGAGCTTCCCAACCAGAAAGCGATGCGTCTGCTGTTAGCACTGTCTGTGGAACTGGGTCGATTGAACGGCCCCCCTTCGGATACGTTTTGTGGATTCCACCACTGCAGAGGAGCGATGGGCGCGGCCATCTACCAATACTAGATCTGATAATTGACATTGATTCCACTGATGTGCTAAGCATTCTTGAAGGGGACGCATTTTAAGTCTTGCACGGGGAACTATCATGATGCAAGATGCCATCATTCCCAGCAGCTGCATATATACTCGAGCTGGTACTGACTGGTTGGGCTGAAACTGTGAGATTAGAGCGTGAATATTGCAGATTCTGGCTACATTGGGACAGGCTAAAGATGTTTGAGTATGGAGAGTGGCTCCCAAATATGTTTGTGTGTTGTAGGGTTGGAGATGGGACTTTAATACAGTTAAGGGGAACCTGAGATCGTGCAGTAATTGTAGTATTTGAGATTGCTGGAGACACTTTGTGTAAGAGCTGGCTTTGATGAGCCAGTCGTCTAAGTATGGGAAAACATGAGTATGCTGTTTTTGCACGTGAGCAGAGACTACTGCCAGGCATTTGGCGAATACTCTGGGAGCAGTGGTGACTTTGAATGGAAGCGCTTTGAACTGGAAGTGTTGACCTGCTACCACAAACCTGAGATATTTGCGATGAGCTGGATGTATTGGAATATGGAGGTATGCATCCTTTAAGTCTAGAGTAGACAGGAAGTCGCCTTGCTGTAGGAGTGGGAGCACTTGTTGAAGAGTGACCATATGGAAGTGATATGAGTGAATATATTGATTTAGCTCCCTGAGGTCTAATAAAGGCCTGAGAGAGCTGTCCTTTTTTGGTATGAGATAGTATAGGGAGTACACGCTTGATCCTTGATATTGTAACCAAATGGGCTCTATAGCTCCCTTAGAAGAGAGTGAACCTCTTGTTTGAGGAGGTGTAGATGCTCTGGTGACATTTTGTGTGAACGTGGAGGATTGTTTGGGAGCTTATTGGTAAGCTCCAGGCAATAATCAGATTGGATAATTCCTAGAACCCATCTGTCTGAAGTTATTGTATGCCAGATGGGAAGAAATTGAGAGAGATGTCCCCCGACAGGAGAAGAATGATCGGAGGAAGGGGAGGCAAGACACTGTTTGTTAGTTGAGGGGGAGGTGCGAGGTGTGGAACCTTTACCTCTTCCCTTGCCATTTCTGCCTCTAAATCTGCCTCTAAAGTAACCTCTTGAAGAGAATGACTGACTGTTGCCTTTATACGAAGGAGCGACAAAAAGAACCCCTATTGGATGGGGACTGTAGGGCTCCCATAGATTTTGCAACATCTGTGTCCTTCATCTTCTCTAAGGCAGTGTCTACAACAAGTCCAAAGAGTTGCTCTTTATCAAAAGTTCAGTTTAATATAGAAGCCTGTACTTTGGGTTTAAACCCTGAAATTCTAGGCCAAGCAGATCTTTTTTGCAAGACACTGGTGTTGTTGACACGAGCTGCAGTGTCAGCTGCATCTAAAGCGCATCTAAATTAGCTTAAGTAGGTTGTGTGCCTTAGCCTTATGTTCATCAGGTAGAAATTGGGGTAATTGTTCCAATTCGGCATAGTGCGCTCTGTTGTATCTAGATAAGAGAGCCTGGGTATTGGCAAAACACCACTGAGTGGCTGCCTGTGCAGCTATTCTCTTGCCTAAGGCATTTATCAGTTTAGATTCTTTGTCTGAAGGAGGAGCATCCCCGATGTTTGAGAGTTTGCCTGTTTACGGGCATTAGAAACCACTAAGAAATCTAATGGTAACGGACCCTTGATGTAAACTGGATCTGATGGTGCAGATTTATACTTTTTTATCGACGCTTGGCGTAGGAATTATTGCACGAACCGGATCTTTGAAGACGTCATCCACATGTCTTAGCATACCCTTGTTTGTGTGGATCTCTGGGATGAGCTTAGTGTCTCAAAGAGAACATTCTCTTCAAGTGACTCTTTATGAAACTGAACTCCATGATATTCAGCAGCCCTATTTATTAGTTCTATGTACCCTACATTAAAGTCAGGTGGAGAGGGTTTTGTACGGTTTACATCTAGATTATTATCCGTGTTTTAATCGTCCTGTGGATCAGGGCCATTATCATCAACTCCATACCTGTCATCTTGGTTGTCAGGTGTTTGTGGTCATGGGGAATTTGTTGGTGTCATTAATAAATTTGGGTTAGGTGGCGAAGGAAGTGTAATAGGAGGAGAAGAGGGGTTGGTACCAACATGCTTTTTCTTAAGAGGAATGTGATAAGTGTCCTCCGTTTCTGGTTTGTGTTTTGAAAATTTTGCATGAATTTTTCCAGTCTTGGTATTGATGACCAGTTCCTTTTGTTTCGGATCAGTGTTGGAAGGCAGGGCGTCCAAACGAGGATCCTTTGATGGAAAGGGAGCCGTTTTATCTTTCGGTGCCAACATTTTTGTAGTGCAGGCTTTCAGGCCGAAGTATTCGGATCCAAAGATGGTTTTGATTTCAGTACCAAAGGAGCTGACGCCAGAAAGTGTTTTGGTTTCGATGCCGAATGTTTCGGCTTGGTGCCAAATATGGCTGACTCGATCCCAAGCCAGAAGGCTTTGGTGTTTGATTCGGTGCCGAGCCCAAAGGCGGGGAATTGGAAACATGTTCTAGTCGCCGACCTTGGCCCGAAGGCAGAGGAGGAACTGGGGCCATTTTCTTGGGCTGAGATGGTGTTTGGCGTAGGGGAGGATCGGTACTCACAATACGCTGACCCTGCAGAATCGGCTTCTGACACGGAAATCAGCTCTTCTTCCTTGGCTGCTTGTGCGTCGTAGACGTCTTGTTCGGAGTCTTCTCCGAAGAGATCCGGAATGGAGCCGCTCTGTTGATGTTGCATTTTGTGATATCAAGCCCGACAGTCACGGTCGTCTTCTTGGATCAGAACGATTTGCACACGTCACAGTCTTATTCATCGTGCTCCGGGGAGAGGCACAAGTTGCACACTTCATGCGAGTTGGTGCACGGGTACTTGGCGTGGCACCCGGGGCAGAATTTAAATGGAGTCCGTTCCATCGACTGCGAGGTGGCCTAACGCGGCTAGGCCTGATGACCTGCACAAAGTATCTGATCGAAAGTGATTTTTCTGAAACCGACATGATACGCGGAGAATGGGAAACACGATCGAATAACAATACCGTCGAGGGTAAGTGAATAACACACCGAGGGTAACCCGAGGAACAGTGTCGAACCGGAACGCAACAATAAACATCCAAACCCGATGGCTGGAAAAAACAATCAACAACTGGGTCGATGCACATGCACACTATCACCGAAAGGACTACCTACCTTGTGACTCGAAAGACTTCTTTGAAGAAAAATAAAGTGCAAACATCCGGACCCAACAGTAGGTGACAGTAGTATGCAACGCATGTGATCTACAGCTCACATGCCTCAAACATAATTTTTTGTTTGTGCAGGTTGTTTGCTATTAATATTCACTCTGTCAACTATTCTGGAACATATATCTCTTTTCTGAGATGGGGTGTATTTTGGACTTGGGCTCCAAACAATTGTGGCTCTACTCTTATGATTTAATTCACTATGACCTAGTATTCTCCCTCAGTGAAACGTGAATTTTTGTGCCCTGGCGTTATCTATATAAATATAAATATATAAATATAAATATGATGAAAATAAATTAATTAACCACAACAAAATAAATGTAAGTAGAAAAAGGGACAAGAAACGGCAAAGCAATAAAATAACCTGACTTCAGTTACCAAATTTCGGCTTTCAAATGTCGTGGTGCTGTGGAATGGCAAAGGTTCATGGTCTGAAATGAAGGGTGTTTTATAGTGTGGTATGCAGGTGCAAACAATTTGCCACAATTAGCCAGAACACATCAGGTGTGTGATGCTAGCATCCAGCCTACAACAACAGGAATATTCCAATGTTGACTGCGTCCTGCCACGGATTCACTGTTAGCAACCCACCGCTAGAAGACCGCCAGCATAACTGTGAAATCTAAATCAGCGTAGTGCAATCCCACCCCTGTGACGGCGGAGTACTATTTGCCAGCACTGGAGACTGCCACGTTAGCAGCGGTGAGTCGCATATGCAGTTGTAAACAGTCTGTCGACACAGATGGAGAGTCGGCCTGCATACATCTAAATAGGGCGGGCGGACCGCAGTCAGCTTGTCAGAGTACTTTGGACCACTCCTGCGGCTGGATGGCTAAATCAGGCCCATAGTCTAGACGCCACCTTAATGTACGAGTTCATTACCTTCGGTAACAATGTATCTGGTGAAGACAATTCTAGCCGCAGATTCCTTCACGTAGAATTGTCTCCATGCGTGAGATTGGATCCGGAAACTTTTTGCCACAGCATCCCTGCGCGCTGGGGGTGGGGTGGCACCACACAACCCCCCCCCAGGCGTCGTCCGCGTACGTGATGTCAGTGAGGTCACATAAGCCCCACCCAGGCGCGACTATGTCAGTTTCCTTCGGAGAACTTTTCCGCACACACCGTGGAGCCACCAGACAAAAAACTGTGGGAGCATGGAAACAGTGTGCGAAAGAGTAGAAAAGGGGGGAGGGAGACAAGCGACACCATAGGGAACAGTACAACACTGCAGTATCCAAAGGCAGGGGCAGAAGAAATAACAGAGCAGAGCCCTGAGCAGCCACCCTGCCAGAAAGTAAACAGCCCCACTTGTGCCCAGGAGGCAGGGAACAGGCGCAAAAAGACAACACATGGAGCAGGCCTACCAACCCCGTCCAAAAACAAGGCAGGGAAGCCAGTTCCAAGGCAGACAGGAACAACAAACATCCAAGCCACCCAACATAGAGGGCAACCACCCCCCAAGGTACAAGGGCAAGACATTGCCAGATGACGCTTATTCAGAGGCTAGCAGAGGGGCTAGGATCCCCAGCAGCAAAAGGAAGGGAGGGGAGGGGAGGGAAGGATAGAGATTGAAGGCAAATCCCCCTAAACCTGGTGTAGCCAGAGCAGCGGGGCACAGGAGCACGTAACCCCATCCTCCAATAACCAAAGAGGAGGAATGAACCGCAACAAGACGGAGCCACCCGTCAAGAGCAAAAGAAGGCACTCACTGGAGACACAGCCCCCCACCGGGAGGCGAGTACCGAAGACCAACCCATGGGTCCTCGCAGAACGGGGAGGAAGGGTGGGCTGTGAAGGAATCTGCGACTAGAATCGTCTCTATCAGATACATTGTTACCGAAGGTAAGTAACATCTGTTAGAGACTACTAGCCGCAGATTCCTTCATGTAGAATAGATACCCTAGCCATACCCACGGGGAAGGAGGGTCTGCGGAAGGACCCCACCAGCCTGGACACAACAGAAAGGCCCACAGGGGACTAGTCCCATGGACAGGGCAAAGAACCCTGTCCTCCCAGGCAAGGAGGGGGGAACCCCACAAGCAAAACAACATCGACCCCAAGAGGGATGTGGGAAGAAGAGAGAGTTCGTAAGAATTCAGAAGAAGCCCGTTCACCTTCAGCAGAGGAACCAAAGGCAAGGCCAGGAAGGCCAAAGCATCACACGCCCCTACAAGACAACAGAGCTTTCATCCAATGCCAGGGCAAGGAGGAGGAAGAAGAAAAGCCCAGAGGGCCCAAGGAAACGAGGGAAAAGAAGGCGAGCCCACCATAGACGGAAGGCAACAAACCAGACAAGAGCAGCACCCGCAGAAATAAGCCGCCGGAAGCAAGAAGAAGCGCCCGGGCCCCAGAAAGATCAGGCAGGAGACACCCGACAAAGGGAGAAACACAGAACCATCCCAGGACATGGGAACCCTCTTGGGAAGAAACTTCTGCAGCAGAGGAAAAAACTAAAGAACCACGGGGAAAAATACCTCAGCGGAAGGCTCATCAAGCAGCCCAAGAGAAAAACAGAAGGCCTAATCTCAGGGTCAAGTCTGTGCAGACAACTCTAGCAAAAACACACAGTCAACAAAGGGATGTCCAGCAGCCAACTACACCACAGTCCCAGCAAGGAGGACTCAAGTGACCATAAAACACACCCCACAGCAATGGCAACCGGCCCAGAAGAAGGTCCAGAACCAGATCAACTCGGCAGTCACTGAGAAGGGGAAGGAGGAGGGGGAGGATGAGTAGGAGGAGGATGGAGCCCTGCCAAGAACCTTTGGATGGCAGAGTCTGCCGGGGCATAACAGGGTGCCATCGAATGGAAGATCAATCAGCCGCTCCAGAACATTTTCAGGGAACACGCCGGCCCGAAGCCAAGCATGGCGGCGGCGGGCAACTGAGGAAGCCCTGGGCCGGCCCAGTACCTCTGAGATGTCCAGAGCAGAGCGGAGAATAAACGCCGCTAGCTCCTGGCCATCCAACAAATTATGCCGTAAATCCACCTGAACAGTCTCTTTGGAAGCTGCAAATCCCAAAGACTCAGCCAAGTCCGACAAACAAGAGGAGGCCCTAGCCAACACACATAAGGTATTAAGGGCCCGCAGGGCAGTGCTGGTCGAGGCAAACATGTTGTGACCCCTAGTGTCCAACCAGCGGGCCTCTCGGGACAGCGGAGTCAATAGTGGCGGCAGGTAGGGAAAAGCAGTCCGTAAAAGTGGACTGGAGGCAGAGGGGTGGAGGGAAAGACACGCCGGATCACGCGGCGCCAGGAGGTGCTGGTGCAAAAGGTGCTGAGGGACCGGATTCCCAGAGGCGGGGCACCGCCAAACCCCCATCAGGGAAGCAAGGAGCAAACCCTCAAAGTGAAGCAAGATCTCTCTCCCACCAAAGCCCTGGTGGAGAACGTCCAAGAGGTGGTCCGCTGGGAAGTAATCGGGTCACCCATGCGCAGAATGCCCGCAGCCGTGGTCACTGCATGAGCGAAGGCAGCACTTGCCTCTGAGGGACCAGCGGTGGAGAAAGCAGCTCCTCCATTGGCGACAGCTGCAAACTAAGGCGGCCATCCCTGAAGCCAAGCGGGGCAGGCAAAGGCCAGACCTGGAAGTCAGAAGGAACCGAAGAATTGGGGACCTGCCGCTCCTCCGACAAACACCTCGGCCTCGAAAATGGCAGGGAGCCGCTCTACGATGATTCTGGAGAAAAAGACACCATGGGGTGGCCTGTCTCCAGGGAGTATGACGCACAAGTTACTACTTGTGTAACGATATATCTGTAAGAGACATTAGTTAGTGATAGATTCCTTACCTTAGACTATCCCCAGGCGTCAGACTGGATCCGGAAATGTTTGCGTAGCAGTACTCTTGCGCGTCGGTAGGCGTCGTCTGCTGCTCCGCGTCCGTCGTCGGCGTAGGGGCGCCGTGATGACGTTGGAGTACTTAGATGCCACCTCCGCGTGCTGACGTCAGTTCTTAGACACAGCTTTTCCGCGCCAGAAACGCAGGGCCATGTTAAAAACCAACACTGGTGCCATTGAAACTAGGGCCCTGAAAGGCGATGACCGTAACCCTAGATATCGGTTTGCAGAACGGGGAGGATGGGTGGGTAGGTAAGGAATCTATCACTAACTAATGTCTCTTACAGATATATCGTTACACAAGTAGTAACTTGTGCATCTGAAAGAGACACGTTAGTGATAGATTCCTTACCTTAGAATAGATACACCAGCAATACCAACCCCAGTGGTGGGTCTGCGAACCAATTATCACACCAGAAAGTCCTGGAGGACGGAACGGCCAAAGAAGCCATCCCTCCGGACTTGGCTGTCCAGGCAGTAGTGTCTTGCGAACGTGTGCAGCGAGGCCCACGTACCTGCCTGACAAATGTCCTGCAAGGGGACTCCTCGGCCCAGGGCATTAATCGTCGCCGCGGCCAGAGTGGAATGGGCCCTGAGTAGCACGCTTGGATGCACAACACGATCCACCGAGAGATGGTCCGTTTGTGCACCGCCCATCCTTTCTTAGCGTCCACGTAACCAACAAAGAGTTGGTCATCCACCCGGAACTGGCGTGTGCGATCCAGATAGTATGAGAGAGCACGTTTTGGGTCCAGACGGTGGAGCCTCTCTTCCTCTTTCGAGGGATGTGGAGGCGGAAAGAAGGTGGGCAAGGTGATGGACTGCCCGATGTGGAAGGCTGTGACTACCTTGGGCAGGAAAGAGAGTCTTGTCCGCAACACAAACTTGTCCGGATGGACAGAAAGGAAAGGAGGATTTGAGGAAAGAGCCAGGAGCTCACTCACTCTCCTGGCAGAGGTGATGGCAACCAGGAAAGCAGTCTTCAGAGTAAGAAGGCGGATTGGACAGTTGTGAAGTGGCACAAAGGGAGCGCACATCAGATAAGTAAGAACCAGGTTCAAGTCCTCACTGAGGCATCACAAAGTGAACAGGTGGAAACGTGTGTGTGATGCCTTTCAGAAAACGATTTACAATAGGGGACATGAACAAAGATGGTTGATCAGGCAGCCTTAGAAAGGCTGAAAGGGCAGAAAGGTAGCCCTTGATAGTGCCCAGAGCAGAGCCCTGCTGGGCAAGACAAAGAAGGAAGAGAAGAACCTCAGAAAGAGGGGCAGAGAGAGGATCCACAGCCTTTGCTGTGCACCATGCCACAAATCTGTTCCACCTGCAGAAGTATACCGACTTTGCGGAGGGACGCCTGGCAGCCAGAATGATATTACAGACTTCAGGAGGCAAGTCAAATGTCCTCAACTGTCGCCGCTCAATCTCCAAGCATGGAGGTGGAGACTGGACAGGTTCGGGTGGAGGACCGTCCCCTGTTGCTGCGACAGAAGGTCCTCCTGAAGAGGCAGACGAACCGGGGGATCGACTGACATAATGAGTAGCTCTGGATACCAGTACCTTCGTGCCCAGTCCGGAGCCACAAGGATGACTTGGGCCCGGTCGCGTCTGATCTTCTTCAGCACTCTGGGCAGAAGTTGTATAGGAGGAAAGGAGTACAACAGACCGCAACTCCAATCGCAACGAAAAGCGTCTCCGAGCGAGTGCCGCCTTGGAAATTCCAACGCGCAGAACTGATAACATTGCGCGTTCTGTGGCTAATAGATCTAACCAAGGCTCTCCCCACTGCAGAAAGAGACGAGCCACGTCCAAGTTCAGATGCCATTCGTGATCCATCATGCACCGGTGTCCGAGTTCGTCCGCCCTGGTGTCCGAGAACCTGCCAGGTGTTGAACCACCAGGGTCACGCCCTGACGTTCCGGCCACTTCCAAAGGTGCAGAGCTTCCTGGCAAAGGGTCCACGACCCCACCCAGCCCTGTTTGTTGCAGTACCACATGGCGGTGGTGTTGTCCGTGAACACCTGCACTACACTCCCCGGGACAGAGGAGAGGAATGCCTTAAGTGCAGGACGAATCGCCCGCAGCTCCAAAAGGTTGATATGGAGCCGGGACTCCGCCGGAGACCAGAGGCCTCTGATCT
The DNA here is from genome assembly GCF_964263255.1 of Lissotriton vulgaris. Classification (NCBI taxonomy): domain Eukaryota; kingdom Metazoa; phylum Chordata; class Amphibia; order Caudata; family Salamandridae; genus Lissotriton; species Lissotriton vulgaris. The sequence continues at coordinate 1,991,774,885 of NC_141687.1, read as the reverse complement.
CCGCCTCTCCCCTGTGGCCTCCCCAGCCTTGGAGAGACGCGTCCGTCACAACTACGTGCTCCGGTTGGGGTAGGGAGAGGGATCTGCCGCTGACCCAATCGCGGTCCGTGAGCCACCACTGCAACTGTCTTGCAGTGCCTTCCGAGATCAGGACATGGTCGGACAGGTTGCCCTGATGCTAGGCCCACTGAAACTTCAGGTCCCACTGCAGAGCCCGCATCCGCCAACGGATGTGATGCACCAGAAGGATGCAGGAGGCCATCAGCCCCAGAAGCCGCAGCATCAACCTGACCGAGACTCGGGATAAAGGCTGAAAGATCGGAATCAGAGCCTGAATATCCCGAACCCGCTGTTCGGGGGGATAAACCCGATACTGCACAGAGTCTGAGAGTCTGTGTCCCTCTCAGAAGAGGAGCTTCTGAGAGGGACACAGGTGTGACTTCAGCACATTGATGAAGAACCCCAGCGGGTGCAGGAGATCTGCCGTCGTCTGGAGGTGGCTGACGAATGTCTGCGGCGAGCCCGCCTTCAACAACCAGTCGTCGAGGTAGGGGAAGACTGAAACCCCTAACCTGCGCAGATGAGCTGCGACCACCGCCATCACTTTCGTGAACACCCGTGGGGCGCTGGTAAGGCCAAAGGGAAGCACGGTAAACTGAAAGTGATCGTGGCCTACCGTGAACCGCAGGTAGCGCCGATGGGGCGGCAGGACGGGGATGTGGAAATAAGCGTTCTGCAAGTCCAACGCTACCATCCAGTCTCCTGGGTCCAGGGCAGCTAAGACCTGAGCCAGTGCCAGCATTTTGAACTTCTCCTTCCGGAGGAAGCCGTTGACGTTCCGTAGGTCCAAGATAGGGTGTAGGCCCCCTTTGCCCTTCTTGGGTACCAGAAATTAGTGGGAGTAGCAACCACACCCTACTTCAGGCCCAGGAACGCGCTCGATAGCCCCTTTGGCCAAGAGGGCCGTAACTTCCTCCTGTAGAAGCCGCAAGTGATCCCCCGAGACGCGGTGGTATTGCGGTGGCATGGCTGGAGGGGTCGTCTCGAAGGGTAGGGAGTAGCCCCTTCGGACGATTTGCAGCACCCACCTGTCTGACGTGACAGTGCGCCAGTGGGAGTGGTGATGGCGAACCCCGCCCCCCACTGGCGTCACATGGGCCTGAAAGCACGGTTTAGGAGGGTTTTGAGGCAGATGCTGTGGGGGATGGTGTGGACTGGCCTCGCCGTTGTCCCCGACCGCCTCCACGGCGATTTCCACGGCCGCCACCACGTTGGACGTTAGTCTGCAGTGCGTGTCTCGCAGCACGTTTGGGGGCGCCCCTTCCTTGGCCACGAAAGGAGTGAAAGGCACCCGTTTGCTGGCGCGGGGCGGTAGGCCCAAGGACTTGGCCGTAGCCCTGGAGTCCTTAAAGCGCTCTATCGTGTGGTCTGCCTTGTCGCCGAAAAGGCGACGGCCATCAAACGGCATGTCCATGAGTGTATTCTGGACATCGGCCGAAAAGTTGGCGGACCTCAACCAGGCGTGGCGACGAATCGCCACCGTCGTTGCCATCGCTCTGCCCAGTGAGTCGGTGTTATCCAGCCCACACCGGATAGAATATTTTGCTGCATCCCGGCCTTCCACAAGGGCTTGGCCGAGTTTGGCCCGTACCTCCAACGGACACTCTGGCAGCAATTCTGCGACCGTGTCCTACAGAGAGTGGGTGTAGCGGCCCAAGAGGCATGCAGTGTTGGAAGACCGCAGTCCCAGACTCAGGGAGGAGAATACCTATTTGCCGTACTGCTCATAACTCTTGGATTCCCTGCCCGCTACCCAACTTCCCAGGGGTGATACTTTCAATACACACGGGCCCCGGACTTATGCGAACAGCGTCTTTCACCCACGTAAGTGAAGTTACTGCTTATCGTTTACGTATATACGAGAGAGCCCCGCTCCATTAGTTCACTATTTAAGACTATCTTCTATTTGTTTTTACAGAACTACGTTAACCCTGGCCCTTTTTGAGTCTACATCGTGAGTGTTTACTCGACAGCTTGTAATGACGCACCACCTCGATTAACTCACCAGTTTGCTTTTTCGCATGGCAGCTTTATTTGCTTATACCTCACACACTTTTTGACTGATGTCTCCGCGCACATTAAATACCGCTAACTAACACGAGTACCTCACTGTATTCACTATTCACCTTCCTGTGTGTTTTTCACCACCATTCCTCGTAGCGTAAATCACCCGTTGGATCTGTCCATCACCTCCTAGCATGATCAGATACTCACATACTCGTTCATTTAGGCACCTCACCGACGGCAATTAGACATGTAAACTTTGATTTGACATACATATTTTTTGCGTTATGGTAACTGGTTACTCAATCTTCTTCATCCCTTGTAGATACCCCTTGACAAAGGGCTCTGCCCGAAATGCATTGGGAGTGGAACTAATTAACCCATATGCAAGACGCTTGTGAATATTACACAACTTTGATATGATGTGAATATCAAACAAACTTTGCTTCATGAAATAAATTGAAAACAAATCATGAACTTTATTGAAGTCTAAACTCATTTTGGAACACTATGGTGTGCCTCCATCCAGGGATGCACTCACTTTAATGCGTGCACATAACTTTATTGTACTTTCAGCGTCATTGGACGGTGACGCCACCTGGGAGAGCACCCTACCTGTTTAATAACCTCGAACCTAAATCATTGATCAACCTTGTAGTGCACCTCCCACTTCTCTACAGTGATAATTACCACAATGAGGTTTGTTTTTTTAAGTTACAAAGTTATCATTCCCTGAATTGCGTGCCATAACTGTATTATGTTCCTTTAAAGTGCTAAATGATTATCAGAGTTTAATGTTCGCCTTGCTAATATGCTAATACTTCTTTGTATAATGTAATCTAGGGGTTCAGGGGACCTATTCGGTGGTCTTGGGGTTCTACATTTGAACAGAATATTACAAGAACATTGTCGAATTTTTGCACTGTTAGATGTAATATATCCTCTTGTATACACATGAGACTTGACATTTATTTTGAGAACTGCTGTGTCTAATAGGATTCTTGCAAACCTTTGCAACATTACATGGTGTTGTATGTATGGGAAATACCATAATCATCAAACATTAACAAAAGTGGCAGAAAGAAGAACGTTGTTAGATATAAAAAATATAAGTAACAAACAAAATTCGCTATTTTGACCAACTTGAAAGAATAAGAATAAGTATAACACATTTTGCAATGGTGTAAAAGGAGAATATTAAACACATGCAGGTGAACAAATGACCTTTTATTTGATTGACAGTGAATACAGAGCAAGGCCGACTGGCTGGCAGTTGCTGTATGCAAACAAAAAGGTGGCCGAGTTCAGGCATGTGGTTAAAATCATCTAGAGTATAATCAATAACCATATGTGAAGTGGGACACCAATAAATAAAATACTCAGATAATTGCAGTGCTGAGACTTTGAGACAGCTGTATCAAAATAATTCTCATTTATTTTCCGGCGTTGTTCTGATGCAGGTGGACAGCCAAAATGAATGCACGTTCTCAGGTTATTCTAGTAGCTGAGGATGTAGCACTAAATTAACTAAGCAACCTTTGACTTTAAACAGAAGAATATTTGAAATATATTTCTCTTAATGTAGGAGTGTTGCCGAGGGTAATAATCCAAATGCATCAGACTGTATAGTGAGTGAATTATTGTCAAAAATATGTGCCGGACATTCAAACATGACTGCTTTGTAAACTAGCAAGAGCTGCCTGACCCTGAGCAAGCTGCACAGACAAAGCTGAAATGTTTGGAAATAATTTAACCTCGTTTAATCTAAAAGTTACTCCTAAAATGTTGCAATAATCCGAGTGTATTTATAGATTAAAAATGTGTTTTCCAGATACCACAAACAATATGTAAAACTATATTTACAACTGTTTTAGTTTTAGACACATACTTTAAGAAAAATCCTTTCAGGACCGCATAAAACGTGTATACATTTTTGTTTTAAAACAAATTACTAGCGGGGCTCTTCCTTATTCAGAAAGCGGGAAAAAACAATCTAGTGTTCGAAGGAAAAGCTCTACACTCCTTTAACAATTAAATGCAAATAAATGTTTTCCTATTTGTGGATAAGCCCATTGCCCTACGTTGCATTGCTCACGTAATACACTGAATATATATGTATGTTTCCTACTAAGGTCATTTTCATTAACCTTTGATAAAAAGCAGCTGACAATCTAAGCAATATCATATAAAATTGTGAGGATGCACATAGCATCAATATTGTATGAACATGATAATATTTTCTCTTTACCTCTTGCTCGCCACTGGCTAAAGAATATATATATATATATATATATATATATATATATATATATATATATATATATATATATATATATATTTTTTTTTGTAGGAGACAATTCGAAATCGATGGTTGTTTTGTCTTTCACAATGCATGAAATAGAGATTGCAATTTTGTCTTGCATTTGTATTTAAATGTTTGCATTGTACATTTATAAGGCCACTTTCAGTAACAGTTGTGAATGAAGATGGGTGCAACGGAATGTGTTATATTATTTGAAACATTGTAAGTTTTAACAACACCTTTAGCAACACTGATCGAGTAAGCTGCCCTAGAAATCCTGCCGCGTAGGCCACTGAGCCAATCCCTGTCACGGACAACAGGAAAAAACTGGCACTCCAGGGTTGGCCTAAAAACAAATCAACCAGCTTAATTACATGAAACCAGAACCTATCTAGTTTCTCTGGGATAGGATAAAACTTCAAGGACCACCATGAAAGGAATAGAGTTGTGAAAGGAATGACTCCTATTTAATTGGTCTAATTAGCAGCACTATGTGAATTTATGTTCAATAAAGGAACAGCAGGACTCATCAAATGTCCAATTGATTTAGATATTGAATCAGGCTTCGAGGAGTGCAAAAAGGTAACATCTAATGGTTTTCCAAGGCCAAGAGCTCCAGCACACTTGAAGCAGATAGTCATTAAATGTGTCTTGGCACAAAAGTGTCACTGGGATCTGCAGTGCCTGCTTCCACCAAGCAAACTCGACTACAAGCACCTGCATCTAGACATGCAGGCTTTAATCTAATATTATATTTGTCCAATTTGTTTCACTCCAAATTATTGCCACTGGAGTAAAAAGTAGGACAATATTTAAATCCACTCTCTTTTCTCTCAATTGTTCAAATGTATTGTTTCAGCCACAGCAACGTGGTATGTTGAAGCCCACCACAGATTTCCTTCATTGCTGCTAAAAGGATTTGAAGAGGCTCCTTGAAAAGAGATGCTTGTGAGGATATTTTTGGAGTGTCCCTTTGTCCTCTGTTCAAATGACATATAATGGCAAAAGTGCAGCTGTGATCCATCCTTCCTGATTCAGGATCTCCTGGGATACCCCATTATTTCCCATAGAACTTCTTGTTAAGGAGAAAGATGAGGAGGTTCACGTTGACCTTTGCTCTTTCGAACATCTTCATGACAGCCACGCCCTCATACTGCAGCTGCAGAAGGTCCTGCAAATGTTGAGAGAAACTGGTGAGTCATTATCACATGCCCAAAAACAAACGTTTGACATCGTAAAAATCAAGGGTGCAGTGTTTTTCTTAGGCTTACGGAGAATTCTGCCTTTATTATTGTTTGTTTATTGCCCAATCGGGTGGCAATCAGCAGCAGGGGTATCCAATCAGAAGAGAATATAATGTGCGTACCGCCTCTCTCCCTTAAAAAAGGGATTCCAGACGATTAATCCAAATCTCCATCCTACCCCACAAAAATGCGAAATTGTGAGGGAGTCTTATCTGAAATTCGTAGCTAAGAAGGGTACCACTTAGAATAGGCAATGTACAGTGACATCACAAACAGTAAGGCCCCAAGCCCTACTGTACTCCTCATTGCATTCAGGAACCTGCTAAAATACAAACTTTGCTATACACATGCTTGTAGAAAAGTTTGCATTTTAGCAGGTACCTGAATTACATTCTTGTTGCATTGAGGGGTACAACAGCTGAGGCAATTCTTTTTGTCATGTTGCTGAGTATAGCCTTTTATGCCCTTGCATATATTTAAATAATATATGAAATCATTTAAATCACACATGCATGTCTACATTTCTGAATGTTTCAGGCAAAATGTGAGTTTACATTTAGATGAGTAAAGTGTTTATAAAAATAACAAATACCACACTGCCATGCAATAAATTAAGAAATGTAGAGATCGTTTATTATTTCTATTTTCAACTTCTAGTGTTGATATTAGGAATGATACGAAGTTAAAAGCAGGTGAAAAGGTGACAAGATTCCTGCAATCAGTGTTCATGTTATATATAAATGCATTAACGCTGCATGAGTGCTATACAAAAACAAATACAATCACAAATGGAAATGTGAAAGGAATATGCTACTTACCAGTATGCATCTGTTCTTGGCATAGAGGGCTGCAGAGTGGTACATTATGAATAGATCGCCATCTGGTGTTGGGCTCGGATGATTGCACTTGTTTTTCTCTTGGAGAAGTCTTTTGTAGTCACGAGGCTGGTGACTCCTCCCTTGGGTGATAGTGCGCATGGGCATCCATTTTTAAATTGTTTTGCCATAGTAGGGTTAGATGGAGTAGTATGATAGAATACAGAAAGAGATGCCCATGTAAGTCTATCTAAATAAGATAATGTTGGAACAGACACAGGTTTCCGGGGAGGCATGGAGGGCATGTACCACTCTGCAGCCCTCTATGCCAAGAACAGATGAATACTGGTAAGTAGCATATTCCGTTCGAGGCATATGGGCTGCAGATGGTTCATTATGAATAGATTACACAGCAGTTACCTCCCTAGCGGTGTTCACCAGTGTCTGTTGCAACAGTTTGAAATAAAGCTTTTAATACAGCCTGGCCCACATTTGCTTGTTGTCTTGCATGCACGTCAACACAGTAGTGTTTCTTGAAGGTATGCGGTGTAGACCAAGTTGCTGCTTTGCATATGTCATCTAGGGGAATGTTCCCTAAGAATGCCATAGATGCCCCTAGTTTGCGTGTAGAATGAGCTCGAGGGGGAGCAGTTAGTGTTCTTTTTGCCTTTATGTAACATATCTGTATACATTTTACAATCCACCTGGCAAGACCTGCTTTAGAGATAGGGTTGCCTTTATGTGTTGGGGAAAACGCTACAAATAGTTGTTTGGTTTTTCTGAAAGTTTGTGTTCTTTCTATGTAATATAATATTGCCCTTTTGACATCTAGTGTATGTAGGGCCCTCTCTGCTACCGTCTGTGGCTTTGGAAAAAAGTCTGGTAGTTCCACTGGCCGATTGCTGTGGAATGCTGAAATTACTTTAGGCAAGAACTTTGGGTTTGTTCTAAGAACCACTTTATTCTGGTGTAATTATAGAAATGGTTCTTCTATTGTTAATGCCTGTAACTCACTCACTCTCCTGAGGAAGGCAATGGCTACAAGGAAGGCCACCTTCCATGTAAGAAACTGTATTTTACACCTATGCATAGGTTCAAAAGGTGGCCCCATTAGTCTGGTGAGTACTATGTTGAGGTTCCAGACTGGAGAAGGTGGTAGTCTTGGTGGAATAACTCTTTTGAGGCCTTCCATGAAAGCCTTAATTGCGGGTACCCTAAACAGGGATAGATGTTGCCTGTTTTACAGGTATGCTGCTATGGATGCAAGATGTACTCTAATGGAGGTACAAGCAAGGTTACATTGCTGTAAGTGTAGTAAGTAGCAAATAATATTTTGTGTAGATGGGTCCAGAGGGTTGATGTTGTTACTGTTACAGTATACCGCAAACCTTTTCCACTTTGCTGCATAGCAGGCTCTGGTGGTGGGACGTCTTGCTTGCTTAATAATTTCCATACAGTTTGGAGGTAAATTTAAGTATCCAAATTCTAAGACCTCAGGAGTCAGATCGCTAGGTTCAGTTGTTTGGGATCTGGGTGCATTATTTCTCCATGGTTCTGTGCAAGGTGCATGGGTGAGATTCTTAGTTTTTGGTGTGGCACCTGTGAGAGTTGTAGGAGCCTGGTGAATCACGGCTGCCGTGCCCACGTGGGTGCTACTAGTATCATGGTCATTGAATGCTGTTGCAGTATTCGAACCACTAATCGAATTAGTGGGAGAGGGGGAAAAGATTATGCAAATTTGTTGGACCATTTTATCCATAATGCATTGCCCTGCAACAGGTGGTGTGGGTACCTGGATGCGAAGCTTTGGCATTTTGCGTTCTGATGAGTGGCAAAGAGATCTATCTCTGGTTGTCCCCATCTTTGGAAGAATGGCTGCAGTATTTGGTTGTGCAGTTCCCATTTGTGTATTTGTTCTGACTCTCTGCTTAAGATGTCTGCTATCTGATTTTGAACTCCTGGAAGGTGTTCGGCTAACAGATAGATGTTTTGAGGAATGGCCCATCTCCAAATTTCCTGCGCTAGTCTGGATAGTTGGAGAGAGTGCCCACCCTATTCCCCCCCCCCCCCGTTTTTGAATATAATACATCGATGTCATGTTGTCTGTTCTGACCAGGACTGCTTTGTTGAGAACATACAATTGAAAAGCTTTTAATGCTTGAAACACTGCTAGTAGTTCTAGATGGTTTATGTACAGTAGTTTGTGCTGTACACTCCATCTCCTTTATACTGTGTATCTCTCCATATGAGCTCCCCATCCGGTGAGCGATGCATCCGCTGTTAGTACCACTTGTGGAATTGGTTCTAGGAACGACCGCCCTGTGGAAATGTTTGTTGTATTCCACCACTTCAGAGAGCGATGCGTTCGGTCGTCTAACAACACTAGAGCTGTAATCTGACCTTGAGCCTGATTCCACTGTGTTGCTAGACATTCTTGAAGCGGACGCATTTGTAGTCTGGCATATGGGATTAACAGTATGCAAGAGGACATCATCCCTAATAATAACAGTATGCAAGAGGACATCATCCCTAATAACTGCATGAACACTCGAGCTGTTAATGAGTGTTGCGGTTGAAATCTTTGAATTAGGGTGAGCATTGTCTGAATCCTGACTGGATTGGGGTATACTATGGCTTTTTCTGTATTTATAGTAGCCCCTAGATATAGTTGAACCTTGTTTGGTTGCAGGTGGGATTTTATGTAGTCCACCGTAAACCCTAGCTGGTGCAGCAGTTGAATTGTCTTTTGTGTGTTTTGAAGACATTCCTCTTGTGACGTGGCCTTTATTAGCCAGCCGTCCAAGTAAGGGAAGACATGTATTTGCTGTCTTCTTACGTGTGCTGCAACCACTGCTAGGCATTTTGTGAACACCCTTGGTGCTGTTGTGACTCCAAACGGAAGGACCTTGAACTGATAATGTCGTCCTTCTATTACAAACCTGAGGTATTTTCTGTGAGCTTTGTGAATTGGGATATGAAAGTAGGCGTCTTTTAGATCCAGTGTAGAAAAAAAGTCCCCTTTCTTCAGTAAAGGAAGTACCTGTTGGAGCGTGACCATGTGGAAATGTTCAGAATTTATGTATGCATTGAGAGGTCTGAGGTCTAGTATAGGCCTTAGAGATCAGTCTTTTTTGGGAATTAGAAAGTATAGAGAGTATACTCCTGTTCCTTGTTGATGTTGTGGAACCTCCTCTATCGCATGCTTTTGTAGCAGTGATAGTACTTCCTGTTTTAATAATGTCAGATGATCTTGACTCATTGGACGCTGTCTGGGGGGATGTTTGGTGGGGTAGCAATGAGTTCTAGGCAATAACCATGTTGGAAAATTTGTCTCACCCACCTGTCTGATGTGATGTTTTCCCAGACATGTAGGAACTGTGATAGGCGTCCCCCGACCGGTGTTGCATGGTCTGGGGGGAGCTGTATGAAGTCACTGTTTTGGGGTAGGAGTGTTGCGGTTGTTGTTGTTTCCGCGACTTCTACCCTTGTTATTGTTACCTCTGTAACTGCCTCTAGAATTACCATTAGGTGATGTTGGTGTAAAAGAGGTTGATTGCTGGCTTGTGCCTGTATTCTTTGATCCGCCTCCATAGGTGGACCTATGAAAGGAACCTCTCTGAGATGGCTGTTGCAATGCTCTCATTGACTTAGCCGTTTCTGTGTCCTTTTTCATTTTCTCTAATGCCTCATCTATGCTTGAGTTGAAGAGTGCTTTCCCATCAAAAGGCTGGTTGAATAAAGAAGTTTGTACCTCCTGTTTGAACCCTGAGACCCTGAGCCATGCATGTCTTCTTAACATGATACTGGTGTTTATAGATCTTGCCGCAGTGTCTGCTGCGTCTAAGGCGCACTTAATGGAAGTGTTGGTTATTATCGTCCCTTCTTGTATCAGCTGCTCTGCCCTTTTTTGATGTTCCTTAGGGAGATGTGTAATGAGTTTCTCTAACTCATTATAATGAGCTCTATCATAGCGTGCAAGTAGCGCTTGAGTATTTGCTATGCGCCAGCTGTTTGCTGCTTGAGATGCTACTCTCTTGCCAGAGGCATCTATTAACTTAGACTCTTTGTCAGGAGGAGGAGCTTCTCCTGTTGTTAGTGAGCTCGCCCTCTTACGAGCATTTGAGATTACAAACAAGTCCAGAGGTATTTGGCCCTTAATAAATACTGGGTCTTTTGGGGCTGCCTTATACTTTTTGTCAATTATTGGGTTTAACACTATAGCCCTCACAGGATCTTTAAATATATCTAATGTGTGAGTGAGGAGACCCTTAAGCATTGGTAGGGTCTCTGAAGATTTTTGTGCAGCCGGTAGTGTTTCTAAAAGGAAATCTTCTATCTGAGGGTCCGTATGTAAATCTACCTTGTGGTATTTTGCTCCCCTATTAATCAATTGTGCAAAACCCGAATTATCATCAGGGGGAGAGGGTTTTGAGGGATACTGGTCAGGGTCATTATCATTATCTGTCACTGCATCATAATCTTCCCATGGGTCTGTGTCTTCTGGGATAGTATTGTTATCATCCCCAGGAAGGTCCCCATCCCCTGTGTCACTTTCTACATCTGTTTGAGGTGTAGATGGGCGTGGTGTAAAAGGTTGAGGTATAGCTGCCAGAGATTGAGGAAGTGGGTGTGTCCATAGGCTGTGGAGAAAGGGGAGGAGTTGTATTTGTCCCCATTGTTCTCTTCTTAGGAGGAGGAGCTTTCCCCTCCAACGGTTGAGTCTTCTTCTTTTCAGGTGGTTTTGTCACGACCTTGCCAGTTTGTGGATCAATGAACAAAGTCCTTTGTTTTGGATCTGTCTCTTGTTCCTGTGTCGGTACCGAAGCCTTTGGGTCCGATAGGTGCTTTTGCTTCTGTGTCTCGGTGTTATGCGTTTTTGGCACCAAGAGTTTGCTCGAGTCCGATTTTTTCGGTGTCGAGGGAGTCTTCGACATCGAAGTATGTTTCAGTTTCGACATGGATATGGACATGGATTTCAAGCTGTCTTTGGTATGGAGCTTCGGTGTCGATGTCGACCGTTTCTGGGATACGACATAGTGGGAGACCGAGTGTTTCGGTTTTTTCGGTTGTCTGACCGGGCTTGAAGGCGGGGTCGACACCAATCGGGGTCGTTTTTTTGGCAAAGGGACATCGTCACTCACGGTTTGATGAACGTCGACTTCTTCGACATCAGGCTCGTCGCTTCTGACCCCGACCCGTCCTCATCTTCTTCCTCCTCTGAGTGTTCGACCTCGAACAGTTCTGGGTTGGCATCTGACTCCATCCTCGACATCTCGTGTCTTCGGGCTCGACGGTTTCTAATAGTCGGCTTGGAGGAGAAAGCCGCACAGGCTTCATAATCCCTGGATTCGTGGTCAGGTGACAAACAGAGGTTGCACACCTCGTGTTGGTCCTTGTGTGGGAATTTAGCACCACACGTTGGACATTTCTTGAATGGAGTCCTTTCCATGGACTCCGGGCTGGACTACGTCGAAATAGGCCTCCCGGTCCCGTTGACGTAGAGTTAGAAATCTTCGGTGTTGACGTCGAAGCGCATCGAAATGGGAATGAACTCGCGCTCGATAAACAATTCCGTCGAATTGGAAAGGGAATACACGCCGAAATATAACTTTTCTCGAAGTTGATCCGGAGCGCTTCGATCCTCATCCGAACCCAATGGCGGAAAAAAACAATCTAAGGATGGAGCCGATGCCCATGCGCACTATCACCCAAGGGAGGAGTCACCAGCTTCGTGACTACAAAAGACTTCTCCAAGAGAAAAACAAGTGCAATCCTCCGAGCCCAACACCAGATGGCGATCTATTCATAATGTACCATCTGCAGCCCATATACCTCGAACATAACATTTAAATTTCACCCTGTGACATCTCTATGAACTTATAGAAGTCATAAAAATATACCCAGTATGCTCATGTCATAATGTTTGAATTGTTTATACAAAGTCTCAACAAACATTGTCGACAATGTCTTGAACAGGAGTCTCCAGGCCCCCTGACAGTAAAGGGATTAATTTTTCATTTTTTAAAGCCTTTGTTTTCCACATATAAGTGAATAACTCATCTTAGAATTGAGAAGTAGTGACGTTTTTAATGACATTTCGGAATTTATAATTTAACTGAGCTAATAGAATGTGTTTTTTCATTTTTTTTCTTTTTAAGAGATACAGGTTTTGGTGCTTTAACATTTCTGTCCTTCTGGTGATTGTGTTGCCATAGTGAAAGCACCTCTTAACATTCCCACCTTGTTAAACGATGGAACGGTCAATGGTAGGACTTTCTGAGGAATCTGAGCTTCTGGAACTGCATGGATAGAATGTCAGAGTGCCATGGGCTGTAATTTCTATTCACACAGTAATGGTTAAAAGAGAAAGCAATGGCAAACGTAATATAAAGCTAAAAAAATGTTCAGCATCGATTCTGTTTTTAAGCATTCTGAATATTGGGAAATAGTGGAACTGAGCTAAAGAAAGAAGTAATTTCTTCCATGATGACAAGGCATTAAAAACTAGGAAACCCAGAAAGGATTGTTACTTACCCTGTAACCATCTGTTTGTGGCATGTAGTGCTGTAGATTCTCGTAATCCGCATCTCCTGCCATCTAGTGTTGGGTCGGAGTTCTGCAACTTGTTTTTCTTTGAAGATGTCTTTCGAGTCATGAGGCAGAGTAACTCCTCCTCTCTGTAATATTGCGTATGGTCATCAACTCCTTTGCTTGATTGTTTTTCCACAGGCGGGTTAGAAAGGAGTGTAAGGAAAGTGCTAGAATAAAGATATCCATGCTAATAGAAGTGTGTAAAACGTAACTGTAACTGCCACAAGCATCCGGGGAGGGCGCATATAAATCTACAGCACTACATGCCACAAACAGATGCTTACAGGGTAAGTAACATAATCCATTCCATGCCATGTGTGGCAGTAGATATACATTAGCTTTCGGGATAGTTCCTAAAGAGGCCACAGTTGCTCCTTTTTTACGAGTAGAGTGTGCTTAGGGAGTTATAGGTAAAGGTCTGTTGGCTTTAGTGTAGCAAGTTTGAATGCATTTTACTGTCCATTTGGTTATGCCGGACTTAGATACAGCATTGCTATATGAGGTGGAGATAAGGCTACAAAGAGTTGGTCTGTTTTTCTGAAGGGTTTAGTTCAATCTATATAGAACATTAGTACTCTTTGGAGAGCTGTTTCTGCCACCGAATCAGGGTTAGGGAAAAAGATAGGTAGCTCAATTGATTGAGATGAAACTGAGAAACTACCTTTGATAGGAATTTAGGATTAGTCCTTAGCACCAATTTGTCTTTATGTATTTGCAGGGGCAGCTCCTCCGCTAAGGGGGAGGAGGTTCGCCCCACTGCTCCGAGAGCAGAATTATTTTTAAATAAAATGATAATAAATCGGCTATTATCATTATATTTTTCTTTGATAGGGGGCTGGTTTAGGGCGGGGTGGGCTGGGGTCAGAGCCTCAGATGAGTGGTGAGTGCACACTCTCAAAGTGCGCATGACTGCTTGGCCGGCTGTTTTGGCCCGGCCAAAGCGTCATGCGCACTTAGCATGTTCCCCACCAGGCTGCATTACACAGCCTGATGGGGCACATTCCCAGCCTCCAGTCCCCATCTGAGTGCTGAGCTACAGTGCTCAGACCAAACACAACGCTACATGTCTGCAGCAATTTTTCCACTTCATCCCAGTGATCCCTATCGTAATGTGTGAGTAGGGCTTGGGAATTGGCAATGATTGGCTGCTTGTGCTGTGACTCGTTTTCCCATTACGAGAATGGGGTGGCCCTTAAGGTATGGACCTGGGTCAATGGAATTATAAACAAACAATGGTCCTAGACCTATAGATTGTAATCCTTTGATCAAATCAGAAAATGAATAAATGTTCAAAACAAAAGCAACTATGATCAGTCTGCTATCTGTAACTCAAAGACTCTATCCTTGAAAAGAACCTTACAGCACGGTTTTAGAAAAATATATTCTTGTTTAATTTTCTATATTCATTTTTTGCATTATTTTTGTCAATAAAAACATAGGTTGCCCCAAGACGGGAACGTGCAAAAGAAAGGAGAGTGATTCAGGGGGGTGAAAACAAGTGAGGTGGAGAAAAGGAATTACACAGTAGTGAATAAGAGATAATTTTATAATTTTAACAATCAATACTGGATACAAAAATTCAAAATTCACCGTATTGAGCACCTGACCAACAAAACTAATTCATTTAAATTGCGATTAACAACATTGAAGTATACACATATAAATGTCCTCAATCTTGCACTGTCTACAATGCTGGATAAATACTGGTCCTAGGTGTAAATATTGAAAATGTCGACGTTTCGACTCGACTTATTCCCAACCGGTGATTTGGACCTGGGGATTGAGAGTCTTCATCAGGACAAAGAGCAAAAACGAGGCAACCAGGGAATATTGAATAACCCCTTTGTAGTGGAGAAAACGCTGTTGGGTGATCCAAATTCACCACATCTCACAGTTCACAATCTCAGCGTATGCATCCGAGCCTCACGGTGCTTCCGGATGTCCAATCATATTTGTGTAGAGAATGCTCCCACTTTGATTTGGAACGCCGTACTTCCGTATGAAAAATCGTCTTCATCCGAGCCTCACGGTGCTACTGGATGCCGTCGGTGACACAAATATGATTGGACATCCGGAAGCACCGTGAGGCTCGGATGCATACGCTGAGATTGTGAACACAGCGGCTCCTCCGAAAGTGAATTGGAGTACCGTTGCTATTACTTACCTAAAACAGTATATTTTAAAATCAGTGTCCGTTGAATTCCGGAGTGGAAGCTCGTATTTTACCGACTTGAAGGCATTGATTGTTCAAATAACAAGGTACTACCTGCCATGTCAACATAAGAAATAGCGTCTCCCTGACATGGACCAAGATATGATTTCAAGGATTCCTGTTGAGATGTGGTGAATTCGGATCACCCAACAGCGTTTTCTCCACTACAAAGGGGTTATTCAATATTCCCTGGTTGCCTCGTTTTTGCTCTTTGTCCTGATGAAGACTCGCAATCCCCAGGTCCAAATCACCGGTTGGGAATAAGTTGAGTCGAAACGTCGACATTTTCAATATTTACACCTAGGACCAGTATTTCTCCAGCATTGTAGACAGTGCAAGATTGAGGACATTTATATGTGTATACTACAATGTTGTTAATCGCAATTTAAATGAATTAGTTTTGTTGGTCAGGTGCTCAATACGGTGAATTTTGAATTTTTGTATCCAGTATTGATTGTTAAAATTATAAATTATCTCTTATTCACTACTGTGTAATTCCTTTTCTCCACCTCACTTGTTTTCACCCCCTGAATCACTCTTTCTTTTGCACGTTCCCGTCTTGGGGCAACCTATGTTTTTATTGACAAAAATAATGCAAAAAATGAATATAGAAAATTAAACAAGAATATATTTTTCTAAAACCGTGGTGTAAGGTTCTTTTCAAGGATAGAGTCTTTGAGTTACAGATAGCAGACTGATCATAGTTGCTTTTGTTGTGACTCGTTTTCCAGCAGCAACAATATGCTTGGTCTCCTTTTTAGGAGGGGGTGTATCCCCAGTTGCCTGACTAATGGCTCGTTTACGAGCTGTGGTAGCAGTAATGGAGTCTGGTGGCACCTGATTATGTATGAAAAGGGGGTCTGAGGCAGCCACTTTATATTTTTTATCTACCCGTGCGGTTATCACGCAGGCATGTACTGGCTGTTTAAATATGTCAACAGCGGGATGCAACGTGCCAGGGAGCATAGGCAGAAACTGTGTGTCTTTAGGAGTGGATGACACCGTCTCAAAGAAAAAGACCTATTCTAATGACTCTGTATGAAGTTGGACTCCATGATAAGTAGCTACCATAGCGATCACTTGCTGGTAGGCAGTATCATCTTCAGGAGCAGAGGGGTGAGCTGGGTAAAGGTCATTGGGAGTTATGGGGTCTGTATCATAGACATTTCAAGACGTTCCCCTAGTGGCTCTCCTTTACCACGTGTCGGTGAACCTGAAGGTATATTGTCCAGATGTTCCTAATGTGGAGAAAGAGGGGATGGTGGAGGTGGTGATGCTGAAAGAGGTGGAGGAAGGGGTGACGGTAGTGCGGAGGATGATGTGTAGAGTTGGTATCTGTGGAGATTTACTACTGATGGAATGTTAAGTAGTTGCTAGGAGATATAGGAATGTTGATGCTTGAACTGTGGGCAGACATTGGAGTTACAGAGATGAAGCTGGAGGTCTTGTTTCTCTTCTACTACCAATAAAGATCTTTCAACTTCTTTCCGGAGTTGGAGTAGTCTTTACATTGGCGACGAGGACCTATCTGTGCAGGGGACAGACTTCGAAGACCTCCACCCCTGGATGACACCTGTGATGGGTATACATTTATGAAAGAATTCTACAATTCATTGGTATGTACTTTCCATTTCCTCGTTGATTTTCTTCATTCAACATTTTCTAATTCTAATTGAGCATCATTTGGAATAACTTTGGATTGAATTTTGACTTCCAAAACTTCAATTTTCCTTGCCTTGGATTACTTTGCCTTGAACTATCGGTTTTTTTTTAATTGTGTGAAAACGGGTGACTGTGGATCAACATAAGCACTGCTTATTGGATTTCTTATTGACTGTGGATCAACACAAGCACTGCTTATCGGATTTCTTATTAGGCACTTTGCTCATTGTTATTTTTGGAAGGGTGGTTACCTCGGATCAGCAGAAGCGCTATTCGTTGTACTTCTCATTAAGCATTGGGCTCATTGAGATTTGTCAGCTTTGTGCTAAAATTTAACTTTACTGTGCTTTTGGATCAATAGTAATATCCTTGGCAGTGATTTTCATCTTCGCTTTGAAAAATGCTATTCTAACGCCCAATGCAAGGAAACCAAATAAAACTGAAAGTAAATGCCACCTGCGATACTTCCAATGTAATATATGGGGTTAAAAGCCCATGTGGCAAACTATACATAGGAAAGACGGAACGCCGTATCAAAGTAAGAATAACGGAACACAAATCCAACATTCGACTGAAAAATACTAAATCTATGCTAGCATTACACTTTGCTGAAGAAAAACACAACATTGCACAACTAAAATATCTGGTTCTGGAAAATGTGAAAAAAATGGAGGGAAGAGACAACACCAAACATCTCCTTCAAAGAGATAACTTTTGGATTTATAAACTTAGCACCCAGAGACCGAATGGTCTCAATGATAGAATTGAGCTTTCTTGTTACCTATGAACTTGCTCTCTTGATGCTACTTGGTATGACTGTGATCATTTAAAAGTCATGATGATTTCAGCTTTTGTTCTGTACTTATGTAATATTGTCATTGCAACATTCACTGACCCAACGGCTCACCACACTAAGGCACACACACCATGTTTACCATATTACTCCCAATATGGGGTTTGATTTGACCCTTTTCAACCACAAATAATTGTTCAACTTTTTATACAAATCCGTTTATTTTTTATTTTACATCACACTAATTATACGAATAGAACTCCAAGCTAGTTTTAACGACTCGTTTAGTGATTACTAATTTCCAGACTTAATTTGCGCGCATGCCGACAACTTAGTCTTTTCACAGTGGTTACATACCACTTGATCGCGAACAACACTGACCGAGTAAAAGTAATGGCGAACGCTTTACTGAGTGGCGTCCACACACGATGAAGAACGTATGATGCTGCGAGCGAGAAACGCTAACATCCGCAAACAGGTTAGTTAATAGCCGAACCCCGACCGATATAAAGCCTAAAACTAGAACGGTCACCACTGACATTTTCCTTATCTCTACCCACAGCACACAGACAACCACAAGTAAAGGCAGATATGTAAGTTGTACGCTGTAGAGCGTTTTTTTGTTGTTCAGGCTGCTTATGATTAATGTTGTACTGAATGCTGATCATGTCTAAGCCAAATAGTAATACTATGTTTTGAGCCATCACACGCTATGACAGTTATACTATTTAGATCACTGCAAATGATATCATGACTTGATAACATGTGACATTATGATTTATCATTTCGTTCCTTTACAGTGTTTTTCCCTGATGAAGGGCTATATAATGGCCCGAAATGCATTGGATATCATGACAAAACAATGATGCCTTACTAATTGAGAAGTATTGAATACTACAATATGAACTTTGTTGAGAAATAACAATAAGAATAAATCATTTGTGTTTACACCACGGAGAAAATTTGTGTGGAATCCTCTTATTTCACTGAGAGGAAAAACGGAGTTCCCCCAGGGATGGTCCCAGTGACCCACTGGTACCACCTTCATTTGTTTTCATGAAATTGACGACACATATGAAGGTGATAACACATGTGAAATTGATCAAGAGTTAATGTTGTGTGTAGAAGGATTACCTATAGAAGGAAGTTCCAATTCTAAAACGATATGTGACGTAGAAGTTGCCACTGAAAGTTCTGACAAACTTGAGAAACCACATTGCCTTATAAGTTTTGATAGCAAGGATGTAAAGTATCCTAATGCAAAGAATGTTAAGATGTTGATTGACTCCGGAGGTTTATACACGTTATCTAAAGATATGTATGTTACGGTGTGGGGTAGTGAAAGTGATTTAAGTTCCTGGGACGTACCAGACATCAGAGCAGTAGGCTATGGGGGAAAGACCTTTGATATACTGGGGCATAAGTGGATGGTAATAAGCTTTTCAGGAAGAAAAGTGTATGGGCGAGTTTATCTGACAAAACAAGGCTCCAATCTATTAGGATGGCGCCACCAAAAAGATTTAGGGATTATGTTAAACCCTAATGCAGTAGATCCAGTTATGTCATTACCCATTCTTAATGTAGATACCTTTGAAGCTAGCATTGTGGAAAAATTCTCAAATGTGTTTACTGAGAAGTTGGAAGGATTCACTCATAAGATCATTATCAAGAAAAATGCTACACCTGTCGTTCATAAGGTGAGGAATGTTCCATATTTAATGAGAGGTCCTCTTCAAGAGGAACTTGATAAGCTGTTGAAATTAAAGATTATTGAACCCATAGAGGCTTCCGGATGGCTCGCGCCCATTGCCGTCGCGCCAAAGGATGGGGGAGCCAAAATTCGTCTCTGTGTGGATTTACGTGACCTCAACAAAATCATTTGGGTTGATAGACAACCGTTACCGAACATATCTGAGATGTTGACTGCTATGGGAGGAGGTGTTGTATTTAGTGTCATAGATATGTCAGCTGCTTACCACCAAATTGATTTGGATAAAGAGTCTAGACACCTTACATCACTTGTAACACCGCTGGGGGCATTTCGTTACTGCAGAATGCCTTTTGGTTTGGAGTCTGCCTCAGCGGTGTTTCAAAGAGTCATGCAACAAGTTTAAACTGAGGTACTGAAGCGTGTGGAAAAACATGGGTTGACAATAAAAAGAGAGAAGTGTCAATTAAAAAGAGAGTGTGTGAC
This sequence comes from Lissotriton vulgaris, assembly GCF_964263255.1. Taxonomy (NCBI): domain Eukaryota; kingdom Metazoa; phylum Chordata; class Amphibia; order Caudata; family Salamandridae; genus Lissotriton; species Lissotriton vulgaris. The sequence goes on along the minus strand of NC_141687.1, from coordinate 1,991,755,008 downwards.
CTATTTAGGGCATGAGATATAAGGTTTAGGTACTAAGCCAAAGAAAAGTATTGTTGCAGCAATTAATGACGCTCCTACTCCCCTGAATAAGGAACAGTTGATGTCCTTCCTGGGACTTGCTGAATATTGTTCCAAATTCATAAATGGATTTTCTAAGATAGTTGAACCTTTAAGGATGTTAATGAAGAATGGAGTTGGTTTCGTTTGGAGTGATGCATGCGATCTAGTGTTCAAGCATGTGAAAGAAGGGATTTTACATGCCCCTACTCTTGGCCATTTTAATGTAAAAGCCAAAACATTTGTCACTACAGATGCCAGTGCAGTGGGAATTGGGGCTGTGTTGTCTCAGGTTCATGATGGGGTAGAGAGAATTATAGGATTCGCATCAAGAAGGCTCCAAGGTGTGGAAATTTCATATTCTGTTATTGAGAGGGAGGCGTTAGCGTGTGCTTGGGGAATCAAGCATTTTAGGTATTCTCTTTGGGTTTTGCCTTTCAGAGTGCGCACTGATCATAAGCCTTTAGTGCACTTGTTTAAAGGTGGAAGAGGTCTGGAAGGTAGTGTTACTCCCAGAATATCTAGATGGATTTTGTCAGGACTTGATTACAACTTTGAGATGGAATACATGAAAGGATTGAAAAATGTAGTGGCAGATTATTTGTCTAGAATGCCGGTGGATGTGATCAGAGAAGAATATGAGGATGTGGGTGATGTAATTAGGTGCAATGAGGAACAAGCATTTGAGAAAGAAGAGTGGGACAGTGCTATGACTGAAGATGAGTCAATTAGGCAAGTCATGAATTGTGTATCCAATGGATGGTCTAAGGAAATTAGCAATGATGTGCGTTTTAGAGGATTTCATCACGTTGAGGGTGAGCTAAGCGTAATTGATGGAAAGCTATGGAGAAGGAACAGGTTAGTAATACCATCTAAATTGAGATGTAAGATCATGAGTATAGCTCATGAGGGGCATTTGGGAAGAAATACGACCAAGAGGAGAATACGTCAATCATTTTGGTGGCCAAGGATGGACAGTGATATAGATGCGTTAGTTAAGGAGTGTTATGCATGTGCAAGGAGTGACAAAACTAAGATTGTAAGACAACCCCCTCTTACTTGTGTAGAATTTCCTGATCGTCCTTGGGGAAAAAATAGCAATTGATTTTCTTGGTCCAATTTCCAAATTGGGTTCTAGAAGTAGATTTTTAATGGTTCTCGTGGATTACCATTCAAAGTGGTTTGTAGTTGAATCTACGGATTGTATTGAGACCACGAAAGTGATTGCTTTCAAGGAGAGAGTTTTTTAAAATGAAGGAATACCAAAGGCTTTGGTATCAGATAATGGAGTCCAGTTGGTTTTCAAACAGATGAAAGAGTTTTTACATAAAATGGGAATCTCTCATGAGAAGGTGGCGCTATTCAGGCCACAGGCTAACTGACTTGTTGAAAGAATAAATCGATTGTTAATGGACAATATATAACTTTCATTAGCGAATGGATTGGCATGGTCAGAAGAGTTGAAGAAATTAGTGTGGTCATATAGAGTTACACCACACTCGGTTACTGGAGTTTCTCCATTTGTTTATCTCAAGGGTCGTGAGCCAGGTACCAAAGAGGTTCCAGGGTGGTTGAAAAGTAAGCAGTGTGTATGGGTGGATCGTGCTGCAGTGAAGAGTGGTGTTATGAAACAACAGAATGCATCCACAAATTATTACAACGCAAAGAAAGGGGTGAAAGAATTGTATGTAAATGAGGGTGATTGGGTTGTAGTTAGAAGAGGGGGAATTGTTAGAAAAGGAGATAGTAAATTTTCACAACCTCTTCAAGTAAAAAGTGTAAAGAAAAATGTTCTCATTTTATCCGATGGATCTGCTTGGAGCAGCGGTAATGTTTCCAAATGTCATCCACCCTAATTTAGTAGTGTTTTGTTGTATATTAAAATAGATGTATCTAATTTTATTTTGTGTAAGGGGGGAGATGTGTGGAGATTTACTACTGATGGAATGTTAAGTAGTTGCTAGGAGATAGGAATGTTGATGCTTGAACTGTGGGCAGACATTGGAGTTACAGAGATGAAGCTGGAGGTCTTGTTTCTCTTCTACTACCAATAAAGATCTTTTAACTCCTTTCCTGAGTTGGAGTAATCTTTACAGTATCCTTCTACTTTGTTATCTTTTGAGGGGTACAGGACGGTATCCAATTCCTCCTCAAAAGTTAACTGCCTCTTTAGTCGAGAAAAGGCTTTAATTCACACTATGCCTTCTTAAATGTGGATTTTTCTTTGTCTAATGTTTATTTTATCAAGTATAGGCTCAACTTGGGACATGGAAACTGAAGACTGCTTCAAGGGTTTTGGTGGATTTCGGAATCAAGGCTTTTGAAGATTTTGATGTCCAGCACCGAAGGAGATGGAGCCAGTTGATGCATCGTTCCCAAAGGCTTAGCAGAGACCCAAGAAAGTGCTCTATCCAAGGAGGTCCATCCTGAGGACTTAGCTATGGTCAAAGTTTTTGGTGCCAAGTCCGAAGGCGGGCCTTCAAATTATCTTTTTGGATTTGACCATGGCCAGATGTCAGTGGCGGTCAGGCAACCTCTAAGAGTGGAAACGGCGAGGGTTTGGAAGTTTTTTTGGTTGGAGCAAGGTCTGGGGCGACTGTACTCATGTGCTGCCCGAGTGACAGGGAGTGTTCCAGTTCCTCCTCCGTATTGGAGCAGAGATCTCTTAAACGGAGAATGCACGTTCTTCCTCTTCAGCAGCAGGCTCTTCCTGGGCATGCTTCTCACAGAAGATGTTAGGAGTATCATTTTCGCTGTGGCGAGATATCTTCAGTTGACGCTCCCTTCAATCGCAAGTTTATTTTTCGATGTGAAAGACTTGAAGGCATTGTAATTGGCTTCGCAAAGGTTACACACCAGGTGTTGATTGGTGTGTGGATATTTGGCATGACACTGCGGGCAAAATCAAAAAGGTGTTTGTTCCATCAGGAACACGTCTTCCATACCGATGGTGCACGTGGAAGAGTAGGCCTGAGACGGGCGGCACCCTGAAGGGCAATCGGTCAAAATCCATAACCGATGAAGGTTTTTGAATGATGCAAGACTGAAAAAAGCGCAATCAAGATACACTATACAGTCGAAGACAGGTTAGGACCGAAGGTTCGTACCGAACGAAGTTTAACACGGAGGAGAGGCACACAAGTTCTAACCCAACTGTGGAGAGAAAACAATCTAGGAGTCAATGCCCATACGCAATATTACTGAGAGGAGTCATTCTACCTTCTGACTCGAAAGGCTTCTTTGAAGAAAAAACAAGTTGCACAACTACCACCCAACTCTAGATGGCAAGAATATGAAGAGCATGTGTATCTACAGCCACCCATGCCATCAAACCTATCATTTTCTAACTTTTTGCCTTGTTCATATATCCTCTCAAAAGACACAGCTAGTCTTTTTTATTAAACCTACATAAACAAGAACTCTGTTTCATTTAATGTTTAATTGAATATTTGATAAATATTGATATAGTACCTTACAAAGGATTTCTCTAGCCCCACCATTTCCACCCTTTAATGTAACACAGGGAGATATTTAATCAGCATCTGAGATATAAAAAAGGAAATTTCAGCACAGCCAGTTGCACTTAGTGCATCAAACCGAACATATTATGGACTATGGGTTGTCTTCGTTAAATTTAGTAAAGCTCCAACCTTCCCATTCAAATTGTTTTTTGTTATATTGGTTTGTGAATTGAATAAAATATTTCATCATTGTGTATTTTTTTGACGAATGCTTGTTTCCATACACATAATCGAAATTGCTCACCATTGTCCTGTGTTCCAATAATTACTCAGTGGGGGTCCTCAGATTCCAACAATGATTTAGTGGTGGTCTACGGAATCAAGTAATGATTAAGTGGGGGTTCACAGTAGTCAAATGTAATGAACCATTAATCTAGCCCATCTTCTCTCAGAGTATGCTACCCTGCTTCATGGTGCTATCTATGCCTCCCTACCGGATCTCATTTTAAGATCAGAGGTTTTGGTCCCAACCACAGAGCTTAAAGAGGCCCTGGGATATGTTGTACTGGGGATTGTGGTGACTCAGATCATGTTAATGAAACAACCTCTGTGGGTGTGGTTCTGCACTCCTTGTGTATTCTGATATTTATTAAATTCCTTCGATTTCAATAATGTGGTTGGTGCTGAATGTGATACTCCCTCTGAGCATGGGAGGTATTAATAGATTCAAACACGCGTTGCTTGGACCCCAAGCTTCACTTTCACACAGCACTCACTGATCCTTCATTCAATGTAAAACGAATTTCATCACATATTGTTCATGGGATTGTCTTTTTATTGTTTTTCTTTTGATTTATCCTTTTTAGGTAATTGTTTCTTCATTACCCTTGTTTTTTCCATGTATTCATTTCATCTTTAAATGTACATTTGCCCAATGCATTTCAAGCAATAAATGCCCTTCCTCAGGGGACTTCGTTCTGCAAAAATAACAATATGTCGGTACATTCTCACAATCATGTTTTCTTTGATGTATAACTAAAGCATAAACAATCAATGTCTGTGTTTTTGTTTATCAACCTTATACCCCTGTGATAGAAACCGTGATTTTTATCTGTTGACCCGTGTTTTACTTTTTACAAAAGTCAGATGCATGCATACGTGAACTTCTAATCACTGGGATTATCACTGACCTTCTCTCTAATGTTCTTGAGACATGTGCATCTGAAAAGTGAATGAACCAAGTGTTCAAATAACCCACGCTGTCAGAATTTTACACTAGCGCGTTTAAAAACCGCGTTCAAAATCTATGCGTCAGTATCTACTGTTTGCCTCTTACCGGGTGTTTCGTTGTCCCGCGTTCACCGCGATTCCTTCTCCCTGCCGGGTTCGTGTGTATTTTGGCGTGCGTCGCTCTATCCTTAATATTCTATGGTCGCGTAATCACGTGACGAGTGGCTTAGTGAGTGAGCAAACTAAAAAACGGACGTGCTTTGTTTATCTCTGATACTATCATGGCTGGCGTGTGTGTAAACAACTCGGTTTTAATGTCAAACTGTGCAGTGTGACTACTAACGTTCACTATGTTTAAATCAGGTGGAATATAAGTGGTGATAAAAATCGAATTATGAACAGTAATGATAATTAATAAAGACATCATTCAAATATACTTAAAGTACATATATCTACTCCATGTCTTCCAGTCACATCAACCTACAATTACAGCTTGTGTTCATCTTTAACAGTCTATATGAAACAGCTAAGTTCCATCCGTTCATTTAGTCCTTTCGGATGTAATGTACATAAAGAATTCATCCAAAATGTTTCTCTTCTTAACAGTAAGTTATTCGTGTCTGTACCCGCTTGTGGTCTTATCATCTCCAATATACAGAATTTAAGTTGCGAAGGATTATGCCTCGCTTCGTTGAAATGCACTGCCACTGTGGATTTGGGATTCTTGAGTCTGATATTGCTCTTGTGCTCTGTGAGCCTGATTTTTATCTTTCTCTGGGTTTTGCCCACATAGGACAATCCGCATGGACATCTTAGCATGTATATTAGGTTACTGCTATCACATGTTCCTGTTACCTTCAACTTGACCGGTGTTCCTCTTGTAGGGTGGTTGATAACATTCCCTTTGATTATGGCTGTACAATTTCCGCAATTGTAGCATGGCACTGTTCCTTTGTAATTATCCGTTTGTGATGTTTTTGGATGTTTAATGAGCTCTTTAATGTTTTTGGTTCTCTCGTATGCAAATATCGGAGAATTTGAGAAAATCCCTTTAAAGTCTTCCTCCAACGCGAGTAGTGACCAATGTCTTATGATGGTTCTCTTGATGTTGTAACTGCGTGTTGAAAATTTTGACACGAACACTGATCTTTGCTCATCTTTTTTTGTTTTTGCTGATAATAGATGTTTTCTTTGGAGTTTGTCCGCTCTCTCTGCAGCGGCATTCAGGATGGGTTCCGGATATCCTCTATTTTTTAATTTAGTTAGTGTTTCTAGCTTATGTTTCTTGTATGTTTCTTCTGTTGAGGCGATCCTTTTTATTCTAACTAGTTGCGAAAATGGTAGGTGTTTTTTCAGTGGTGGTTGGTGGAAGCTTTTATAATGCAAAAGGTTATTTCTGTCTGTACTCTTCGTGAAAACACTTGTAGTTAGTTGACCTTCTTCATTCAATATGGTCACATCCAGAAATGTGATTGTCTTTTTGTTGATGGTGTATGTAAATTGTATTCGCTCATTGATCTCATTCAGTTGTTGTAATGCTTCCTTTAAGCTTTCTGTGCTTCCCTTCCATAGGATGAAAATGTCATCTATAAAGCGTTTATACAAAATTAGATTGTTCTGCCACATTTGACGACTCATTATATTGTCCAGCTCGAATCTATACATGAATGTATTAGCGTACGTAGGTGCCGCACAATTTCCCATGGATGTTCCCGAGCACTGTACATAGTACTTGTTTTTCCATATGAAGTAACTATGAAATAGGGTGAAATGAATTAACTCCATGATGAATATTTTTAAACGCTCGCTTTTCTCTTCATTCACCAGAAAACTCTCCACTGCTCTAATTCCCAGATCATGTGGGATTGATGTGTATAGGGATTTTACGTCCACTGTAGCCATGATCATGTCTTTTGTGAAGTTTCCCTTCTCTTCTTCCAAGATGGTCAAAAAGTGGGTAGTATCCTTTAGATAAGTTGAAGATTTTTGTACAATGTTTTGTAGGTGTTTATCTATGAATTTTCCTATGGGTTCATGTATAGACCATATGGTTGATACTATTGGACGTAGTGGCGGTTTTGTTGCGTGCTTGTGAATCTTGGGTGTCATATATATATATGGTACTGAAGGATTGGTTTTTATCAAGTATTCTTTGTCTCTTTGATTGATGATGCCCTGTTCTAGAGCTTTTTCTACAATGTTCTCCAGAATTTTCATGAATTCCTTTGTGGGATCCATTTCCATTTCCATATATGTATCCTGATCATTCACGTGGATTTCCACCTGGTTGTCATAGTATTCCGTGTCCATGATAATGAGGGCGCCCCCTTTATCTGCTTGCCTTATGGTGATATCTTGATTATTAGCTAGTTTTCGTAAGGTTTGTCTCTCTTTTTCAGTCAAATTTGTCTGTTTGGGTTTAGGTTTCTTAAAGGTTTCTTCTATTTCTTTCATTACTACTTTTTCAAAGGCATCCAATACCTTGTGGCTCACTGGGGCCATGAATTTGCTTTTAGTTTTTAACCCCATCATTGTGTCTTCTTTAGGTTCTGTAATTGCTGGTTTTTCCACAATATTCGTAAAAAAATGTCGCAGTCTTAGTGATCTCAAGAATTTGTACATACATATTTTTGTTTCCAGTAGATTTGAATGGTATGTAGGAACGTATGATGAACCTTTTTGTAACACTTGCATTTCGTTGGAGGTCATAGTGTATTTAGATATGTTTATTACTAAGGTTTCTGACTCCTTGTGTTTTTGGCTATCGTTTCCGCCGGTATTTGTTTTTTTGCCCCTCCTGGTTCTGTTTGGGGTCCTGTAGCCTTCTCTAAAAAAGGTGCTGGTGTTGTTATGGATTCTGTGTTGGATGTTGAGGGCATTGATTTATCTACAGTATTTGATTGCTGATTCTGTGACGTTGTCCGTTGTCTCCTGTTTCCAAATGGTGTCTTTCTTTGTTGTGCATCATCTGATGATGTTTCATCCGAAGATCTATCGTAATTTGGTTTCTGTTGTCTCCTTTTAGCGTAGATGTCAGCCCATGTGTACACCTCTCCTAAACGATAGTCAGTGGTGTCTCTTTTGAATTTTCTTAATTTCCGATCGTTAATTTCCTTAGTGTATTCTTCTACTTTTTTGTTTGTGTCTGTAGGAATTTGGTCCCATTCCTCTTTAGTTGTCATTCTGCTCAAATCATCTTTTAACACGTTTATTTCTTTGGTTAAATCCTCCAGCAGTTTAGCTAATTCTTCTACTATTAACAGAATGAGGTCTAGCGAACATTTGTTTAAAATTGCAAACCATCTTTCTGTGAACCTGGCATTGTTTTTACACAGTGTAGACTTTAGTGATATCCTTAGAACACGCGGAATCCGTTGCGTTTTGTGGTGTTTTATGAGCGTACTCGCATGTAGTTTTTGGTTGATGATCTTTTTAGACATGTAGAGTAATTGTTTAATATTTGATTCTTTTGATCCTGTACCTTGACATATTTCTTCAGCGTCCTCTATTAGTGCATATATTCTGTCTGTATCATCTTTGCTGAACGCCAATGTTTCAGCACGTTGTTCTGTGGTGTGAGCAATATCATCAAATTGCATGTTACTGGTGCGAGAGACCACTTGCTCAGTCAAAATCAATGAAACAACCTCTGTGGGTGTGGTTCTGCACTCCTTGTGTATTCTGATATTTATTAAATTCCTTCGATTTCAATAATGTGGTTGGTGCTGAATGTGATACTCCCTCTGAGCATGGGAGGTATTAATAGATTCAAACACGCGTTGCTTGGACCCCAAGCTTCACTTTCACACAGCACTCACTGATCCTTCATTCAATGTAAAACGAATTTCATCACATATTGTTCATGGGATTGTCTTTTTATTGTTTTTCTTTTGATTTATCCTTTTTAGGTAATTGTTTCTTCATTACCCTTGTTTTTTCCATGTATTCATTTCATCTTTAAATGTACATTTGCCCAATGCATTTCAAGCAATAAATGCCCTTCCTCAGGGGACTTCGTTCTGCAAAAATAACAATATGTCGGTACATTCTCACAATCATGTTTTCTTTGATGTATAACTAAAGCATAAACAATCAATGTCTGTGTTTTTGTTTATCAACCTTATACCCCTGTGATAGAAACCGTGATTTTTATCTGTTGACCCGTGTTTTACTTTTTACAAAAGTCAGATGCATGCATACGTGAACTTCTAATCACTGGGATTATCACTGACCTTCTCTCTAATGTTCTTGAGACATGTGCATCTGAAAAGTGAATGAACCAAGTGTTCAAATAACCCACGCTGTCAGAATTTTACACTAGCGCGTTTAAAAACCGCGTTCAAAATCTTTGCGTCAGTATCTACTGTTTGCCTCTTACCGGGTGTTTCGTTGTCCCGCGTTCACCGCGATTCCTTCTCCCTGCCGGGTTCGTATGTATTTTGGCGTGCGTCGCTCTATCCTTAATATTCTATGGTCGCGTAATCACGTGACGAGTGGCTTAGTGAGTGAGCAAACTAAAAAACGGACGTGCTTTGTTTATCTCTGATACTATCATGGCTGGCGTGTGTGTAAACAACTCGGTTTTAATGTCAAACTGTGCAGTGTGACTACTAACGTTCACTATGTTTAAATCAGGTGGAATATAAGTGGTGATAAAAATCGAATTATGAACAGTAATGATAATTAATAAAGACATCATTCAAATATACTTAAAGTACATATATCTACTCCATGTCTTTTCGTTTAAAAATATTCATCATGGAGTTAATTCATTTCACCCTATTTCATAGTTACTTCATATGGAAAAACAAGTACTATGTACAGTGCTCGGGAACATCCATGGGAAATTGTGCGGCACCTACGTACGCTAATACATTCATGTATAGATTCGAGCTGGACAATATAATGAGTCGTCAAATGTGGCAGAACAATCTAATTTTGTATAAACGCTTTATAGATGACATTTTCATCCTATGGAAGGGAAGCACAGAAAGCTTAAAGGAAGCATTACAACAACTGAATGAGATCAATGAGCGAATACAATTTACATACACCATCAACAAAAAGACAATCACATTTCTGGATGTGACCATATTGAATGAAGAAGGTCAACTAACTACAAGTGTTTTCACGAAGAGTACAGACAGAAATAACCTTTTGCATTATAAAAGCTTCCACCAACCACCACTGAAAAAACACCTACCATTTTCGCAACTAGTTAGAATAAAAAGGATCGCCTCAACAGAAGAAACATACAAGAAACATAAGCTAGAAACACTAACTAAATTCAAAAATAGAGGATATCCGGAACCCATCCTGAATGCCGCTGCAGAGAGAGCGGACAAACTCCAAAGAAAACATCTATTATCAGCAAAAACAAAAAAAGATGAGCAAAGATCAGTGTTCGTGTCAAAATTTTCAACACGCAGTTACAACATCAAGAGAACCATCATAAGACATTGGTCACTACTCGCGTTGGAGGAAGACTTTAAAGGGATTTTCTCAAATTCTCCGATATTTGCATACGAGAGAACCAAAAACATTAAAGAGCTCATTAAACATCCAAAAACATCACAAACGGATAATTACAAAGGAACAGTGCCATGCTACAATTGCGGAAATTGTACAGCCATAATCAAAGGGAATGTTATCAACCACCCTACAAGAGGAACACCGGTCAAGTTGAAGGTAACAGGAACATGTGATAGCAGTAACCTAATATACATGCTAAGATGTCCATGCGGATTGTCCTATGTGGGCAAAACCCAGAGAAAGATGAAAATCAGGCTCACAGAGCACAAGAGCAATATCAGACTCAAGAATCCCAAATCCACAGTGGCAGTGCATTTCAATGAAGCGAGGCATAATCCTTCGCAACTTAAATTCTGTATATTGGAGATGATAAGACCACAAGCGGGTACAGACACGAATAACTTACTGTTAAGAAGAGAAACATTTTGGATGAATTTTTTATGTACATTACATCCGAAAGGACTAAATGAACGGATGGAACTTAGCTGTTTCATATAGACTGTTAAAGATGAACACAAGCTGTAATTGTAGGTTGATGTGACTGGAAGACATGGAGTAGATATATGTACTTTAAGTATATTTGAATGATGTCTTTATTAATTATCATTACTGTTCATAATTCGATTTTTATCACCACTTATATTCCACCTGATTTAAACATAGTGAACGTTAGTAGTCACACTGCACAGTTTGACATTAAAACCGAGTTGTTTACACACACGCCAGCCATGATAGTATCAGAGATAAACAAAGCACGTCCGTTTTTTAGTTTGCTCACTCACTAAGCCACTCGTCACGTGATTACGCGACCATAGAATATTAAGGATAGAGCGACGCACGCCAAAATACACACGAACCCGGCAGGGAGAAGGAATCGCGGTGAACGCGGGACAACGAAACACCCGGTAAGAGGCAAACAGTAGATACTGACGCATAGATTTTGAACGCGGTTTTTAAACGCGCTAGTGTAAAATTCTGACAGCGTGGGTTATTTGAACACTTGGTTCATTCACTTTTCAGATGCACATGTCTCAAGAACATTAGAGAGAAGGTCAGTGATAATCCCAGTGATTAGAAGTTCACGTATGCATGCATCTGACTTTTGTAAAAAGTAAAACACGGGTCAACAGATAAAAATCACGGTTTCTATCACAGGGGTATAAGGTTGATAAACAAAAACACAGACATTGATTGTTTATGCTTTAGTTATACATCAAAGAAAACATGATTGTGAGAATGTACCGACATATTGTTATTTTTGCAGAACGAAGTCCCCTGAGGAAGGGCATTTATTGCTTGAAATGCATTGGGCAAATGTACATTTAAAGATGAAATGAATACATGGAAAAAACAAGGGTAATGAAGAAACAATTACCTAAAAAGGATAAATCAAAAGAAAAACAATAAAAAGACAATCCCATGAACAATATGTGATGAAATTCGTTTTACATTGAATGAAGGATCAGTGAGTGCTGTGTGAAAGTGAAGCTTGGGGTCCAAGCAACGCGTGTTTGACTCAGATCATGTTCCCACAGCCCACTGCTCCTCTGTGCTCTACCTATAATCCCCTTTCACTACCAATTCAACTGCTTAGACCGTGGGGCCCAGTTGGCACACTGCACCTCTCTGTATCCTCAATCCTGTGAGAAGTGATGGGCACTTGTCTCAAGTGAGGTCTTTCCAAGTTGTCACTTCAGACAGCTCTTGGCAATGCCATCTGTATTTCTCAAAGCGGGCAGGGCTACAAAGCCTCCAGAGTTCCTGAATCAAGAGCATCCCTTTGAATGAAAAGCATATAACTGTATTGTTCTTTAGTCCAACATCGTGCAATAGCTTTCTTTTATCTGGACATGCTCTCCGAGTATAAAAATGTCAGATTTATTTTAGGCTCCAGGCAACTCTAGTGTTCACATTGATGATGGCGGCCATGCTCACCATCTTTCTATTATTAAAAGATGCCTTAACTCAAAAGAAGGTGAAAACTAGCATTCATTAATTAAATTATTGATGATGCCAATTGAGCACCAGTTATAGATATTATGCGTATAAAAGTAACTTACCCTTTTGCTACTCGGACTGAGCTTTAGTTGATTTATAAGGCTTTCTCTATTGCTAGGGGACATGGCTACACACACTGGCATTCATTCCACAGAGCCAAGGAGTTCCAAAGGCACAAATGTAATATCTACTATTATCTTTTCCTGGGAGAACCAACCATTCCGAACTACAAGTGATCCTTTTGTCAATAGCGCTCATGAGTTAAGTACCAGCAAGAGCATTATCCGGTGCACCTTTCGTCAGCAGCACTTCTACTCCCATGGAAGGTACGTCTTGGGAGTACCCTCGTGATTGTGGTGAGTGGTAGATCATTAACAGTTTCTTACTCCCTGGAGCACAGTGAAGTCCAATGGATTAATGAGGCATATTTCACTAACAAGGCAATGACAGAGCAGGGGGCAATCCTAGGGGTTCCCTGACTTTCAGTGACCGCATTCACAAACTCCTCTTCAACCCACAAGCAAAATGAAAATTATTTACTCCAAACAGAGGCAGGAGTAAATCTTCGCCAGCAAGGAAAGTGGAAGTGACTAGTTCAAAACTGGTGGTTTATAAAGGCTGTGATCACAACATAAAAACAGTAAAAAAAAGTGCAAGTGTACGTGCTTGACTGATTTTGATTTATAGAAGTATGTTTAGTAACCTGAAACTGTTGCAGGTCTATAGGTATTCACTGGCAAACGTGAATTTCAAAACTGAATATATTTGTGAGGAAAGTCCCCCTTTTCGACATGGTGACCCCTACTTTTTGCCCGGTATCTGATGCAATGTTGACAGAAGTGCACTGGGTTCCTGCTAACCAGATATATTCCCCTAAAACTGTACCAGTGGCTCTCCAACTGGCAATACCTTCATCACCCCAAGTGCACCTCTAGTAAATGGTATCCCCTGTACCTAGGGCAAGGAGGCTAAAGAGGATCCCTAAGACTGCAGCATGCACTGTGCCACCCTAAGGGACCCCCTCAGCACCCACACACAGACTGGCATTTCAGGCTGCATGCCATGGTGCAGAGAAAAGTAAAGACAACATGGCACACCTCTTGTGTGCCTTGACTACAGACATATGCAAAAACAACAATTAATGGACAGAATGCATAACAATGTCATACATTCACCCCAGTACAGAGATCTGAGCCTAAATCCATCGTTTTTTTGCACTCCACACCACCCCAGTTCAGACATGGCCATATGCAAATCAGCCTTGTATCGCTTTGTTCGCCCTAAGTTGGCCGGGTATGCTCAGACGAAAGTCCCTTGCTCACTTGGCCACGGGATTCAAGATAGCCTGGCTGATGAGGATTATGAATCTGAAACCGGTTCCAGGATGCTTGTTTCCGGTCCAGGGAAGACATGGCTTGGCAGTTCGGGCTGGACTGTTCCCATGAGGCACAGGGTCAGACTGATTTGCATATGGCTATGTCTGAACTGGGGTGGCTGAGTGAGCTAAAGAATGGTGATGGATTAAACCCAGATCAGTTGACTGGGGGTGAGTGTTTGATTTGCTCAAACGTTCCGTTCATCATCCCCTTTTGTATCGCTTTGACTAGACATGGCGTGCAGTGTAGATAAGTCAGCCCAACAGCAGGAAACACCGCCCTAAAGCAGGGTGCACTATAATACATGTGTGGACATATCTGCAGGAGTATATATGCCCCTGTGATATCCGAGTCGATTCTGGGATATTACAAGTGAACAGGGAAGCCATTTTAAGAACATGAGCTGGATACTAGTGTTTATATGTTCTCCCATTACATAATGGCTTTGCTGAATCTAGAGATGTTTGGTAATAAACATCTAATATTGATAAACCCACGCTGATTCCAGTGATGGATTTATTAATACATGCACACCAGAGGGCACCTTAGAGGTGCCCCCTGAAAACCTACTGACTACTAGTGTACTGACTGACTGATGTAGACCAGCCTGCCACCACAGACAAGTTTCAGATCCCCTGCAGGTGAAAGCCTGCGCTCTCTGAGGGCGGAAGCAATGCCTGCTCCAGCCTGAAGTGTTAGCAATCCTTCAAAGAGGAGGTGACAACTGATCAGTAGATCAAGGCAGGAGGCTTCAAAGGTCTCTACTGCCTTTGATATACAACCCAAGGCTTCCCGAGACAGGGGAAATGCTACACCCTGCCCATGGCCCATTTGGCACCTAGAAAGGCGGGAACATTAGCTAGTCATGAGAAATGCCCCCCTCTCAGACTAGTACCACCCCTAAGGTGGGCTACCTGATGAGGACATGAGTTTTAGAATTCCACCATTTTCATTTTGGCGGAATTAAGCTTTCTGAGTCAGTTATGCCTATTTTCCACACGAAGAAGTCATATAGAGGCTATTAACACCCTAAAGGTAAGAAGCCTATTGGCTACTACCTGTCACTCTCTGCAACACCCCTAAATTGAGTATTTAGGTGGCACCTCTGACTCCAGGATCTTAGATTTGAAGGATCAAGAAGAGAAGGACACCGAGAGCAGCAAGAAAAAGCGAGAACTGAAGACTGCTATGGACTTTAGGTACCAAACTGTGACTGCTTCACTAAGTCTCGACTATTGTGACGCAGCGACTCGTCCTGTGGCTGACCAGCTTCTAAGAACCCTAGGAGACTGTCAGCCTTCGCAAATCGCCACGGAATCTCTCTAGGAGTAGAGGAGCTACTCCACTGCAGTTCGCAGGCACCGAAACGCAAAGTCTGGTTTACAGTGTGACCGCTCCCCGGCCAGCCCGATGTAGCAGCCCCCTAGGAAGAGGACCCTGTGCTCCTGAAGGTCATATCTCTTCCCCCATAAGTGAGGGGATACCAGGTCCAACCAGAGCAGAACCGGACCAATACCTGGAGTACCGGACCCCTTGCAACAAGCAGAGACCGTGAGAGTCCAGTCGGGACTCCAAGATAAAGCAGCTGTCAAGGGACTTTAGCACAGCTGAGAAACACTTCGAGAGGGGTCCAGCTTCCCTGATTTTGCAGCCTCAATGGGCGAGACCGATGACCAGAAGGTTCAAGGTTCCAAGGCGCACAGAGCCCAGCCGACCTTTCCACAGTGCACCTGAGCGCCCCAGCCCGGGTACCGACAACCCAACTGTTCTACCTTGTCTCCACAAACCTTGTGACCTGAGCCTCCTGTGGATCGGCCCACCAAGTCTCCTTCTGCAGCCTGTTTCTAGCTGCCACCCCCTTCTTTCTACTGGTGTAGCGTGCACAGCTACCAACCTGACCTGCACCTCTGCAACCGGAAGCCCTAGGGCAAGTAACAACAAACTTGGTACTTTGGAACTTGGCCCCATAAGGCCCCAAGTGCTGAAGGAGACACTCAGAAACCGAACGCAAATAGCTATACATGCCTTTTCTCCCATAGGAAAGCATTGTGTGTGAAGACGCATTTAAGTGAACACTTTACTTACCTACTAAAACCAATATTTTGAAAAAAGTACTTACTTGATTAAAAAATTCTTGGTGTAAAAATGTATGTAAAAATATGCATTATTTTTCCAAATTGGTGGGTGTGTGACTCATGTATTGCCTATGTGAGACAACAAATGCTTAGCACTACCCTCTGATAAGCCTAACTGCTCGCCTACACTACCACAGAAGAGAGCATTTGGATTATCATTTGTGCCTCTGTAAACCTACTGGGGTTTGCCTGGACTCTTTACAAGTGTACCTCTTTTTGGTCCACTATAGAAAGAGCCAGCTTACTACAATCTGAACTTATGCAAAGTTGTAAACCTCTACATTTAGATTCACTCATTATTTCGACAAATAGAGTCCCTTATTTTGCACACTCGACTGTCCATGTTATGAAGAGTTCTTTTTGCCTAGAAGGTTAACAAAATATGAAAATACATATGTTTAGGGCTAAGTAAATATACACTAAAACCTTTGGAAACAACTAGGGGTTCATCATGGTATCTAAATTATTATTGTCTATAAGGCATGCAGAGGATGAGACGCAATGAGCTTTAGTACAAAGGACCAAAGGTTCAAGCACCTACAGATTTCAGGGAATATGCCTGTCAATGCCACAAGACTCGAAAGACTTTCTTACACAGACTCTCTCCATCTGCTGGGAGTAAAGTATAACGCATCTGGGGATCCAATTGGCATTGACTATCCAGGAAGTGATGGACATAAATTATCGCGCATTGGTTAGTAGAGTGCAAACCGATCCAACGAGGTGGCAAGCTTTCCCGCTGTCGTGGCTCGGAAGGGTAGCGACCCTAAAAATGTTGGTCCTCCCCAGCATCCTGTACATATTTGTGATGCTACCGCTCTGACCCCCTACTGGGACACCTCAGACTTTACAAGATGCCCTTCAAAATTATGTATGGGCTGGCAGGTGCTCTCGAATGAGTCTTGAACTTACTTGGCAGACAACTGCGCTAGGGCGACTAGGTGCATTTTACAATATTTTCAAGCAGCACAGGTTAGGTTCCTGGTGGAATGGGCACGCCCAGAATCAGAGAAAAGCTGACTTTTCATGGACAGGGTGCTGGCTGGAACATCCCTGTAGAAGGTCCCTTTTTTTAGCATGACACCCCCGCCCATCTTTACCTCTCCGCAATAACATGCCCCACCCTTAGAGTCTGGACATGGTGTCCGATCGGGAGGGCTTTTCGACCTTCCCATCTCCGCTTACCCCGTGGTGGAGAATCTGGAATTTTCCCCAGGGCTGAATACAGTGGCCTTTCGGGAATGGGTGAAGATGGGAGGCAGATTGATAGGTCACTTCTTCGATCTAGAGGGGCCGTTACAGTTCAACGACTTAAGGAGAGATAGTGACATACCCGAGAGGGAGAGATTCTGATACTTTCAGATTAGGCAATGGCTGATGCAGCCCGGAGTGAGACAGACGGCCCAACACCGTTTGACCAGTTTCGAGAAATGGCTATAAAGCAAAGAATCAGACAAACATGTAGTGTCGGACCTGTATAAACTGCTTTCTGACAAGCCTCCCAACCCTAGCTGGCACAGCTGAGATGGGAGAGGGAACTGGGGCGGGAGATTTGCCTTCAGGAGTGGTGGGACATCTTTCACCGAGCTAGGCACACAGCCACAAATGAAGCCAGTACAGAAACGGCAACGAAAGTCACAACCTATTGGTATTTAACTCCGGCCAGCTTACACAGAGCAAATCTACAGTGCAGTGAAAAGTGCTCTGGGGACACTTGTACATATCTTGTGGGAGTGCCCTAACCTGACCCAATTTTGGGAAGAAGTCCTGTCAGAGATTAACGACTACTTCAGCACCCAACTCCCCCTGTTCCTGGCCTACGTGCTGTTAGGCCTCCCTAATCCACTGACTTTTCCCCATAAAGCTAGGAGAGGTAGACACACTGCGTTGGCAGCTGCTCACCTAACGATTATAGCCCTCTTCGGCACTGACAGGCTTCCAACAAGACTTGGGTGGCTTCACCGAATCTGGCACCTCTTGGGGATGCAGAGACTTACAATGACATTGAAACTACAAGAGGACGCATTTGGGGAGGTCTGGCAGCTGTTTATCTCATTTTTGTCACAGGAATTCACAGAACTCACCTGTCCTAGGTATCTAAAATTGCTACGCCTGACTAATCTATAAACATGACTCTTATGAAGAAGACCCTCGAAAGTACAAGAGCTACAGAGACACAGAAGCATAAGATCTTATGAACATCCAGGGACCGAAAGTTAGGGTAGGTTGGGGTTGTTGGGGGTATGTTTCCTTTTGCATATTAAAATAAACATTGCTAACAGTACTGACATTGGCCGAATTGCTGATGCTACGTCAGAGATTTCACTGCTTAAATATCTGCTTTATTTTGCAATGAATATTAACATAAAAATCAAGCAGTGGCAAACCTAAGTTGTTGAGCATGCATTACAGTGTTGTTAATGTATGTTTGCAATACACACATTAGCCACAGGGTGGCTCCATTATTCCATGCATGTGAAATTGGTGATGCAGACATTGATCCACATCACCAATGCCAAGGGTGACCAGGCGTCCCCGTTTTGCCAGGACGATCCATGTTTTAATTAGCTGTCCCAGCAAATGTCAAGAAATTTAGCTCATCTCTCCGTTTTTGGAGAGGGTCGACTGAAAACGGTGGGAGGTGTTTTTCATGTTTTACAAAGCAGGGATAGTTAGCAGTTGTTTCAAGAAAGCAATTTAATTAAAAGGCAAGCTACTGGGATTAAAAATTGCATTTTATGTGTGTTCTTACTGCCCGTTCTGTAATTATCTGCTGAGGAGCTCCTCGCTTTAAGTAAAATTGTAGTCCTTCTTCTATTTTTTGTGAAATGTCCCGGTTTTTGGCTTTAAAATTCTTGTCACCCTACCAATGCCATAATAGTGTCTATGGCACATAAGTACTAACACCTCGATGTGGCGTGCCTGTATTGATCTATTGATGCGTCACAGAGAGCTAAAGCTATCTGTAACTAGACACTAACTAAAAATAACAAGATTTCCTAACGATGGGTATATAAATATAGGTATATAAATGCAAATGTTAACCACTGTTTGTAGTAAATGCAAATTATTTTCAGTTGAGTATTGCAGAATTATATGAGGTTGATATTAGCACCATCCTCCACAGACAAAGGGTAAGTGTACATGTATTGCTTAAATTATTGTGAAAATACACTAACTGAACCTTTATTTCTTCACAGAACAAATATGGGCAAAAACAGATAAATTCAGTACAAAATAAATATTAATAAATACGACATAACTATATTTACTTCAAAAGATTTTTAAAAACCTGGCTTTTCGGCAATACTCGCACTATGTATCGTCATTACATTTGGAAAGTGACTTTTCAGAAGCATCAGGATACCTTTTGAGGTAACCAGAGGACTTTAGGTAGCAAGAAAAAGCCGTTGTTTGTGGTGTTTTGGCACTTCACCCTGGGGCAGTTAGTCAATCTGACTTGGATCCTCTGTTCAAGGAGCGCACAATCTAACTTTACAAAATTCCACAAAGGAGTCAATACTTTGCTCTTTCACACACGATATGTCTAGATGCCTCTAGGTTTGCGTGATTCGCTCTGCCCCTTTTGTCCTCTGGGAAGCAGGGCACTTTGAAAAAAGCAAAGTTGTGATACAATATATGTACCTACCCTTCATGCTGAGATGGTATACAGACTTAAAGACAACACCACAAAAGAAGAGCTAAGCATCTTAGAATCTGGTTCAGTGATTTCTTGGATAAGATACTGAATTTGGATTCAAGATATGTTCTACTCTTTACATAGTCAACAGCGGTTTCCTCTGCAAGGACTATGCTGATTATTTGGAACCGAACTTGCTAGGAATCACAGACAAGGGCAGTAGCAAAATCAGATCACATGTACTGCGCTTATTTGAGTGGTCTCTCTTTGATAGGGCAGTGGGTTTTAGCATGGCTTCAGATGGATGACATAGTGATATACCAACCAACAGGCTTTCTGAACAAGCACATGAGGCCAAGGTGAGTTTTTAGAGCCTCTCATGGAGGCACTGGAGACCTAGAAATGGGTGCATCATGTCTTCTTACATCATGAAACAACGTTGGTAAACTTTTCAAGTTGGGAATAGGGAAGTGTGTGGCTGTGGATGATGAAGCAGGAGGGTCCACAAAGGTACGCTATCTACATGGTGATACTATTTGGGCGTCTGATTGGGTGTCTAGCTCTGCTGTAATTTACATAAGGACTCCTTTGTCATTGCGGAAAAGGGGCAAATGGCTGAGGATCCTAGGTCCTCTTGCCATGACCAAACAGTAAAAGGACACTGACCTGCTGTCACAGGCTTTGACTAAATATAAGTAATCCAATTACATTGTCTACTGACATGGTCCTTAACACCTTGGAAAATGATGTGACGTCAGAGCAAGTGGTTACTGAAAGCAGAATAAATAACAGAAAGGCACATATCTTAAAGGGGAGTTGACCGAGCTACAGGGACAGACAACTGACTGTGAGGTTCTCATGGTGAAATGAAATACTTAAACAACTAGAAGTTTGTTAACACTGCATTCTGGAACCTAAAGTGATATTTCTTCAAAAGCGAACATAGGAATCAAGAATGTCGCATCCAACCCCCATCAGGCTAACAAATGTAGCAAAGGGGAATACCAATCTGCTCTTTGGGTGTATATAAGCCTGGTCTTCCCTTTCTCTGTTTTACCACAGGCTCTGGCCCCTATCTTGTGTGAAGGCATGAAGGATGGTGCATGAGGATGACAAAGCAATCCCAGTATGTGGCAACATGCCCATCACCTTCCTACATTCTTTATTGTATTCATTCAACTTTATAAAAAAATAACAGAGCCGTGATTATGGCTTCAGAACAAGTGGAAAGCAGTCCACAGAGAAAAATATTGCAAAGTTTGTAATGTGAGGTGAAAACAGTGGAGCACGCGAAAAGAGGAGAATGGGTAAATTATGCACTTACACCGTTTACTGTATTTAAAAAAAAAAAAAAACTTTTAACAAGTAATTATCTTTGAAAGAAAGTGCTTATTAAGGAGAAAATATGCTCGTATGATGCATCTCATGTACTGGCTCGTGGCAGAATCCATACAAGGCTTCATATGCACAAATCAACCCTACTAATTGAGTTTAGGTGCTGAGACATTTCATGGGATCAGCAGAGTCAACTTGCAACATTGTATTTAACTGTGATTCTGGGAGGGAGACATTAAGAGTGAATTTCGAGAAGCAGGTTCAGTGCGCTGTAACTAAGGCTATTTTATGTAAATGTAACACCACATGTTGGTGAAAGACTTACTTTCCATATGTGCACTTAGGTCTGATGATGAGGATTACAAATCACTTTTTGTGATGCTACACTTTAGTCAGATTGTCTTATACATGAATCTATTGTGATAGTCACAACTGAACTGCATAAAATGTTTTACTACACCTTCCACGCGGCAGTACTTCATCTGCACAAGACAGAATTTCTTTGTTCTTTTTCAGAATTCTGGCAGATAACCTAATAGTTCAATTTATTATAATAGTTGCATACTGTTAATTATGTTCATCACAATCAATTTCCTTTACATTTGCAAATTTGACCGACTATTACTAATCTGAATGCATTACAATCTGCTGAGGAAAAAGGTATCCTTACCTGATAATGTAACATAAGGGTTTCTACCTGAACACCCATAAATTTGGCTTTGACCTCAAAGTCACCTACTTCTTCTGCGGGACTGATTTCAAAAATCACATTCTTAAACCTGGATAATCAGAAAGAATAACAGCCAAGTATTAGAAACAGATGTTCTGGCAAACAGAAGACCAGTTTAAAATGCCACATTTTTGAAAACCACAAAGAAAATTACAAGTGGTGGCACTATAGTGAGTGACGTTGTTAATCTCAATACTCACTATCTTACTATGTTTGAGAACCTTCTAATGGATGTAATGTACATGGGCAGATACATCGATGACAAAGTGTCCAGCCAAACGTATACTTTGAAATGGCTTGGTAAAGTTAAGCATTAAGTCTAGATTAGATGTCCAATTATCAGACCTAACAGGAATTTGTGACTGGATTCGCTGTTAAATGCACGGGAGAAAAATAAAGGTTAGCATTGTGTACATTAATAACACCATGCACATAAACATAAAAGCGGGGACACTCTCTTGGCCCTAACCACATGAGAACAAATTGCTACAGGACAGGAAGCGCTGTACAAACTAACACATAAGTATGCAACACGTTGCTTAATGAACAAAATAAAGTTTCTGTGGCTCAATGCCCATGCAGGTAACTTTGATTCTTTCATAAAAGCTCACAACTTAGTGAGATAGAAGCAAAATCCAACAGTTCTATAATGTACAACATATGGGGAGTTTTTTCTATTTCCTTGACTTGAGTGAAAATCTCCCGAATGCATTTTACTATAACAAAGTTTAGGTGAAATAAACACATACATGGGTACTCTGTAGTTAATTGATCTGTCAAGAATAAACCACAAACACCAAAAAAAAAGTATTCTGCGTCATCAGTGTATATCACTTAATATAGTAGGTACTTGAGGGCAATAGACACATTTCTTGTAAATTCCATTAGAACATTGGAATGTTGGAAGCTCCATTGAAAACAATGGAGCAGCTCTGGGCATATAATGGCTGGTATAAGCACGGAGCTCCAACATTTCAAATCTTCTTTGTTCACAGTTGTGGCTGTGAACAAATGCTTGAGGGAGCCTGAGGGGATTTCAATCCCCTCGCGCTTCCTAAAGCCTTTGTTTAATTTGTTAGAACAGTCTGCCCTCTAGTGACAGAATGTTTTAAATAGCCTTATAGCCCTTCGTAGCTCGGCTATTAAAGTCCCGCTCCCTTGCTAAAGTCCCTCGCCTTCAGCTCGGGACTTTAACGCTGGAGCGGGCCTTTAATAGCCGGTATAACCCGCTACGGCGGGCTATATGGCTATATTATAGATAAGCCTTCTGGATAAGGGGCCAGTAAAGCACCTCAAGTTCAGAATTCCATCATGCATCAGCCCTTGAACAGTATTTGATGAGATATAGAAAGTTGTGTTGTTAAAATATATTGGAGTCTTATAGAGTTTCATTAAGCAAGTTTTTAGCAAGATATTTTATTACAAGTTTTATTTGCAATGACTTTATAGAAGCAGCACATACTGGTTAACTGTCAGGTCTTCGATTTCCAGAAGCACTCCTTTCTCATGCAGTCGAGCTGCTGTATACTTCAATGCGATCTTTTTACTCTTTTTGCCTTTCATCTCTCCTGGTTTCTTAGACACTCTAAGGGAATACAAACAAATCAAACTTTAAAACTGGCTCCTTTTACCAAAACGCTGTATCAGAAAAACGCAGATATGAGTAAAGGGAATGTTCCGGGATATTTAATGCAATCTGAAACAAATTCCAAATCATCACATCTCTATTCAAGACTGTACTCCTTTTTTTCAATGCTTCTGCACTATTCAGGCCTGGTGTGAGGCCTTTTGTTTTTACCAAATATATAACATAGCTATAGTAGGTTTTGGCTCCGACTCATTCATATATTGGCTTCTTCGGCCTAGGGCCCTTTGATTACTTGCTAGAGACGTTGTCTCTAATCTTGGATCAACAATTCAAGTATTTTAGTTTCGCATGGCGAGAGCAGCGCATGCACGCTGCTAACGCCAGGTGAGACCTAAAAACTGAGGCAAATGTGCCCCACTAGGCACCAGGGAGTTATTTTCTCTGGGAGAGCGACGTCAGCCAAGCCTCGCACGACTGCAAGACTCGACAGAGACTTAGGTGCAGGCGGCCACCAGATGAAAGGCAAAAACTAGCCTGAAGTCAGTACCAGATAGGGCTGCCGAAAGAGTGCTATCCTACCATCTAAATCTAAGGGATGGGAAGTAAGGCGCTGTAAAAGAAGAGGAAATGGAGGAGGCAAAGACGTGGAGAAATAGTGGGGACTGAACCAGCGGACTCGTTTGTGCAAAACAAGCACTGCCACTGAGCCACAGTCCCAGATCCACTGGAGAGTGTAAAAAGTCAGCTCAAATTAATCAACTTCTTTGGGTGCCTGGAAAAAGGGACAGGAAGGAGAGAGGGCTGATAGGAAGTGGAAGTAAGCAAGAGTGTAGGTATGAAAAGGGGTTCTGTGTAGGACTGGGGAACCCTGCAACGGACTGTAATTAAAGGAGCAGCAGCAGCAACTCAGTGCCAGTACTGAATTCTAATGATCAACCGCCAAACTTAAGGGAAACATAAATGGGACACTGCAGCCTTCTAAAAAAAGCCATGGGATTGATGTACAGTCTATCCAAGCTATGACAAACCTTGAAATTAAAGGAGAACCAATTGGAGGGAAACTGAACTAAAGGCCACTCTCACTATATACTTCCTATAGGTTCCGTTTTGGTAACTGGGTCTCCAAGCAAAAAATGCAATCTACAGCAAGAACAACAAAATTCAAAAAAAGGATGACGAATATGGGTCTGGAGTGGAAAATAAATTACGTTTTTCTTTTTAAACGTTAGTAGTTTTTAAATACAAACAATAAATAATATGTACAGACAGCATTTTGAAAATATAATTTTGTCTGCACTTCTAAATTAATCTGATTATGATGACCATGTCGAGCCCAATGCAAAAGAAAAACAGTTTTGTGAATAGACATTTAACAGGGTTAGTTAAAAAATGGGTGTAAGTTGGTTTCAGACTGGATTCAAGTTTGTTCACCTCATATGTAATATTATTTAAAAATGATATAACATGTGTTCTCTATGCATAGAAATAGTAACATATTTCTTAGTATTTTGCATGCACTCCTTTTACCCGCATAACACTGCACCCACCGCTACAGGAATCATAACTAAAACCCTAAATAGCAACAAGCACTGGCAAAGCCAATAGGTGTGTGCTTAATGTGTGCATTCAGATGTCTACAGTTGGAATGTAGTTCCTCAATCTGTTCAATTCAAGCACTGGAGTGGAGGTGGAAAGAAGGATAACCCCAAACTAAAAATAGCAATACAGTGAATACTTTACTGGGCTGTGCCAAGACATCATTGACAGCCTCAAGTCAATGGCTGAAATGCCAATGGTTAATAGGAGTGGAGACAAAGCACACTATATGTAAGTGTTCGTATGTATATATATATATATATTCAACAAGGAGCAAGAGGATTATTTACCGGGATCCATATCCCTTAGTCAGGTGGCGTGTCACGCTCGGCTAATCCCATCGCCGAGTATTAACCATGTCCAAAGAATTGCTTTCAAAAGCAAAGACACGCACTCGGAAAGGTGCAGCAAACAAGGGTTTATTCACGAGGTAACGCTACGCGTCTCAGCACAAGGGTGCCTTGATCAAACGTGTGATCAAGGCACCCTTGTGCTGAAACGCGTAGCGTTACCTCGTGAATAAACCCTTGTTTGCTGCACCTTTCCGAGTGCGTGTCTTTGCTTTTGAAAGCAATTCTTTGGACATATATATATATATATATATATATATATATAAAAAATCAACTGTTCCTTTAACTGCTGTACTGTCAAAAACCAGACCTAAAAAAGTGTGCGCCTGATGAGTTTGCTCAAAAATGGACACTGGAGCTAGACCTCTCTCATCTGTCTGACACACCTGCATGTAATTTTAATGAAATAGTTTGAAGCTGATGTACTTCATACATGATCGATATAAATATATTTTTTTAATGACACTCCACCTTCTGCCCAGACATCAGTGACCTTTAACAAATCTTGGAAAAATGTATTCAGGGTACTCACTTGCCCTTACTGGCCAGGTTATCCAGGCAGGTCTTAATGTAGCTTTTATAATAGTCCACCTGCTCCTCATAAAACACTGCCTTAGAATTTAGAGCATGATGCGTCTGCTGCAGTTTCATAAGCTCGGCTTTTCGCCTTTGCCGGTAGCGCCGTTGATTCCGAATATCCTAAAATAAAGAAAAAAAAAACCTTTTTGTGAAAGAAGCTGATGAAGTCTCCAAGCCATCTGGACCACATCTGCGTCAAAATTCTCCCTCAATAAGCTGTGTATTGAACCTTTTAAAATGCCATCTGCTTCCTCCAAATCAGATGAATTTAAGGAACCAAGGTGTTCACATTCAGGATTATTTTTAGATTTGCACCTCAGATGGACTTTTCAGCTACGATGAATGTGCATCAGCACTGGCCAGTTTATGCATATTGATGAGCAGCTGAATGAGCTGCAGTTAATTGCCCGGCACAATGGCCTGCTATTCAATGTCTATACATGTGCATGGATGATACATAATACAAGAACATGCAAACTCCTATGCCTCAAAAATTAACTATTAAAAATGGATTAGCAAGTGCCAATATTTAGCATTCTTAACGGAAGAACTGGTTGACCAGATATTTCTACAGGTGCAAGGTCTGGCTACAAGTTAATTTGTGAATGACTTCCTGTGCTTCATCTTGAATGGAAAACCCTGCCAGTAGCTTTGCAGGAACACAGGAAGATTGTGAATAATGCAGCTAAATGTATCCCAAGTGAAGACAAATGTTCTCAATTTCCAGCAAGGTCATGGCCTGTAGCTCTTTAATAACAGATTCAAAAGCTAAACCAAATGCAATATTGTACAAGGTGACACTGGCGCCTATCTTCTTACGGTGGTCCCACTCTTTCTTTAGAGTTAATGTATTTGGACCTGAAAAATTCGAGCACAAAGCATTGTTAAGATAAAATAAATACATAAATTAAAAAATATTTTTAATGTTCAATGTTTACTAGCTAAAGCGTGTTTCCATTCCTCTAATAGTAATAGTACCTTGGCAATGTCGTTGATGAGATCTTGATACCGGTTCTTTGGATTTACCATTCCCAGCTCAGTCAGCTTACTCAGACCAGACTGAATCTTCTCTTTCTTTTCCTGCAAGCTCAGGTTGTTGTCATCTCTTATTGATTTCGCTTTTTTCATCTTGTCTGGGGTTTTGGCATCTCTGATTGCTCTTCTTTGCATAGCTCGCTGGTGATCACTTTCCTGTACAAATTAATAATTGCTTAAGTAAGTAAATTCTGTACTCCATTCATCATTTCAAGCAGACAAATGTATATTATATGTCAGGAAATAGTGGTTTTGTTGCCAAAAAGAAAACATGCTTAGCAAATGCATCCAACTGTGGAGCTTAACTGTTACAGAAAGCACATGAATACTCACAGATAAGATACGATACATACAGATAAGACAAGTACAACTTGGTAATGAACTTGGGAAAAAGACAGATGACATCACACATGTTCATTAAGAAACAGAAGTCTTAAAACTGTTTCAAAACCAAATAAAGTCAACATGTCACAACAGTTTGTATAAAATATTATTTACAATTACGTTGTTTTACTTGCTAAACAAACTTATTTAGAGACCTTTTGTAAATACTCTGCTCTCTGTGAATATATATATATGAACATGTCTCGGAATCCTCAAATGTTGGCTGTGTATCCATTTGTTTGTACTGCACTGGTTGCCGGTCAGGGGTCAGTTTGAACTTTGGAACCAAATATACTCCCAATATTGACAGAACAGGAATCAACAAGTACGTGGCCAATGTAAGAACTGTCCACTAAATTAATGTTTTTCAAATGTGGAATTATGCCGTAGGAATACTTCCCACGTGCTATTAATACCTATATTACCTACAAGATCGGTATCATCAGCCAATGAATGAACTACTATTGTATACTCTCCAAATACATTTTGTCAAAGACTGACCTGAAAATAACTGTAAAAATAAACATGTATCATATAGTAAATAAATGGACTGGACATTAACCTGTGGTTACTTTCTCCTGTGTGAGACGTATAGATGTACTTTGCTATAAACTATTCCTCAGAACTTCACATTTATTCCACGTGTTGATCTATTTTTGCATACGTTAGGGGACAAATCATCTAAGGAATGATTGAAAAGTCACAATTGTGCCATAAGTGTAAACATAATGTAATGATCTCCACAAACAGACTAAAGAGGGCACAAAAGAGGACATATTTGCTTGTATTTACCTGTTCTTTGGTTGTTGGGGTTTCAAGAATTTCTGTCAAAGTTTCACCAGGCTGAAACCGAATGACGTCCACAATGAGTCGCTTTGTACTGTGAAAGAATAGAAATTCTCAAGACAATTAAACAAATGACAACTATTCAGAAGTGCAAGATTGGAATTTGCTGTACTCGCAAAGATCTCATCTACTCTCTACACCAGTGATCCTTGATCATAATTAGAGAACCATTCCTTTAGCGTTAGCACACTGAAGCCAATAGGCAACAAGCAATAATATTATACAATATAAATCCAAGATGTAAGAGTCACACTCACTTTGTTGGAATGACTTAAATTCCTGGGCTCGATCTCAATAAATTGCAAGGAAAATGTTACTTACCCTTTAAGAATCTGTTTGCAGCATGTAGTACTGGAGATTCACATGCTGTGCATGCTCCTGCTCGGATGTGTGCAAGTTGTTTTTCTTCGAAGAAGTCTTTGAGTGACAAAGTATACTGACTCCACCTACTGATGATAATGCGCATGGGCATCAACTCCATTGTTCTCCTGAACGGTGGGTGAGGATGCAATGTGAAGCAAAGCAAAGTACAGAGAGATGTCCGAGCAAAAAGAGGGAAAAGATATAGTCAAGGACACGCAACAGCCACAGGCATCTAGGTAGGAAGGTGGGCACATGTGAACCTACAGAACTACAGGTTATAAATAGATGATTACAAGGTAAGTAACATTTCCCATTCGAGGCATGTGTGGCTGTAGATACACACGCTGTGCATAGACTGCAAAGCAGTCCTCCCAAAAAGCGGCGGCTAGCCTGTAGGTGTTGCAGTGAATTCAAAGAGCCTGCGGTGTACTGCCTGACCAACATTGGCTTCTTGGATGGCCAGCACATCCCGGTAGTAATGATTTGTACAAGTGCGTGGTGTAGACAGTGCTTAATTTGTAAAACAATAAGTGCTGGGGCTCTTACCAGGAGGCCACTGCAGCTTGCACCACACATTGCCCCAACCAACGCTGCCAATAATAGTAGCAACACAACTACTAATCATCGCACTCCCACAAATGTGACAATTTGGACTATTTCAAGCCCCCAAAGATATAAGAAAGGCTTGGCGGCGGGTTATAGTCATTTTTAATGTACATTGAATGTATAATTAACTTTTGTTGTGGTCATCACTAAATTATCCAGACAGCGCCACCTTGTGGCAGACTGTCACAATCCCCGGTGTTGACAATTAAGTGCCGGTGCTGAGCACTGGAAACCACGGGCTCCAATTAAGCACTCGGTGTAGACCAGGTAGTTGCTTTGCATATGTCAACTATTGGAATGTTCCCCAGGAACGCCACAGAGGCTTTTTTTTTAGTGGAGTGGGCTCTAGGAGGAATGGGCAAAGTCCTCTTAGCTTTACCACAGTATGTATGAATGCATCTTACAATCCATCTGGCAATGACTGATTTGAACAGCGCCTTTCCTTTAAACGGTTTGGAGAAAGCAATAAAGAGTTGTTTTGTTTTCCTAAAAGGTTCATTTCTGTCAATATAGTACATGAGGTCTTGTTTTACATCCAAAGCATGAAGAGCCTATTCCACAACAGAGTCAGGTTGTGGGAAGATGACAAAGAGCTCAATGGATTGATTACGGTAGAACTGGGAGAGCACCTTAGGGAGGAATGTGGGGTTAGTACGGAGGACAACCCTATTCTTGGAAGAAAGGTTCTTCTAAGGCTAGTGCCTATAGCTTACTCACACTCCTGAGTGAAGTGATGACTCTATTGTTGGATTGCTTTTTCTACACGGAGGGTGAGGATGTAGATAGAGCTTAGAGATACTGAAAGAAGACCAAGCAATGAAAAAATGAAGGATGTAAGTTGAAAGAAAAAACATGTGCAACATCTAAAGGCTTATGGGGAAGAGGGTGGGCACATGCAGCTCTACAGCACTCTATGCCGCAAACAGATGCTTATGGGGTAAGTAAAATGTTCCGTTTGTGGCATATGTAGTTGAACACATGCTGTGCATAGACTGTAAAGCAGTCCTCCATGACGGAGAATGTTGTAGAAGACTGGTAAAGTGTGCAAAAGACAGCCTGACCAATGTTAGATAGGTGGTGAGCTTAAACATCTACACAGTAATGTTTCATAAACGTCTGGGGGTAGACCATGTAGCTACCTTGCAGATTTCAACTATAGGAATATTACAGAAGAAAGCCACAGAAGCTCTTTTTTTGCGGGCTGAGTGTGGTCTGGGAGGGCTTTTGGCTTAAGTTCAACAGCTCTTTATGTATCGGAGAACCCTGTGTGCTATACTTGCCTTAGATAGAGCATGCAGTTTGTGTAGTTTGGGGAAAAAGACAAAAAGGTACTATACAGCAATGCAAGAGGCCATCATACCTAGGGGGTGCATGACGTTTCTAGCCATTACTAGACGATCTGGCTGAAAAAGAGGTGGCAATATCTGGGATGCTTGTTACCCTTGCTGGACTGGGGAATGCTTTCCCCACTAGTGAGTTGAGTATTATACGGGAGGAAGGGCTGAACTTGCAGGGGCTGGAGATGGGATTTTATTGCATTGAAAGATAAGGGAAGACATTCCCATGGCTACTTCTGAGGTGAGCAGCTACTACTGCAAGACACTTTGTGAACACCCTAGGAGCTGTGCTTTCCCCACTAGTGAGTTGAGTATTATACAGGAGGCAGGGCTGAACTTGCAGGGGCTGTAGATGGGATTTTATAGCATTGAAAGGCAAGGGAAGACATTCACATGGCTACTTCTGAGGTGAGCAGCTACTACTGCAAGACACTTTAAAAACACCCTAGGAGCTGTGGTCACTCAAAAGAGTGGCCCTTTGAAATGATAATGCTGACCACTTACTACAAACCATAGGAGTTCTCACAGTGTTTCAGTTTGTGGAAGTAGGCATCCTTCTGCTCGAGGGTGGTCATAAAGTCACCTTGCTGTAGAAGAGGAATGACATCCTGGAGCATCGTCATGTGGAAGTGCTGTGATAGGATGTACTTGTTGAGGGGCCGGAGATCGAGGATTGGGGATCAGGAAGTACAACATTTTGCCATAGTGTGGGAACGGTACAGGTTCTACAGCCCCTTTGCTGAGTAGTGCATGCATCTCCTTTTGGAGCAGACACTGATATTCTGAGGAGAGTCTTACTCTGTGGGGCAGGGGTGTGTGCCGGGGGTTGTTTGGTAGTGTTTGTGTAAGTTCTAGGCAGTATCCTTCTGCTATAACATCTAGAACCCACTGAACTGAGGTGATTTCTGCAAAACTGGGCAGGATATCCTGCAATATTCCCCGACTAACAAGTTACTTACATAACCTACCAATATATCTTTAAGAGACATAATATTAGTTATAGATTCCTTACCTTAGAATTACCCCCAGGCGTCAGACTGGACAGAGACATTTTTTCGTAGCAGTACCCTTACGCCTAAGTAGGTGCTGTTGGTCGACTCTGCGTTCGTCGTCGGCAGGATGACGTCGCTGCATCTACTTCGACGCCGCCCCTGCGCGCCAACGTCAGTTCTGAAATGACTTTCCACACTAGAAGCGCAGAGCCATACAAGTCACTGACTACTGGTGCACAAAACTGGGCCTTGGAAGGGAGTCTCTATCCATAGAAGTCGGTTCGCAGAACGGGGAGTATGGGTGGGGTGGTAAGGAATCTGTAACTAATGTATGTCTCTTACAGATATATTGTTACCGAAGGTAAGTAACTTGTTCATCTAAAAGAGACTATTAGTACTAGATTCCTTACCTTATAATAGATACCCCAGTAATACCAACCAACCCCGGACATGGATCTGCGAACCAAGTTCACACCAGAAAGTCCTGGAGAACAGAATGACTGAAAAAGCCATCTCTCCCGACTTGGCTCTCCAGGCAGTAATGCCGTGTAAAAGTGTGCAAGGTTGCCCACGTGGTAGCCTGGCAGATGTCAAGTATGAAAACTCCACATCCCAAAGCAGTAGTGGCCACCGTCGCTCTGATAGAGTGGGCGTGCAGTCCTACTGGAGGTTCATTTTTAGTTAAAGAATAGCAGCTCTTAATGCATAGGACAACCCATTGAGAGATGATATGTTTGTGCACTGCCCGACACTTCTTTGCACCCACGTAGAGTTGATCGTCCATCCGGAATTCTTTTAGTGCGGTCAAGGTAGAAAGACAGCGCATGTTTTGGATACTGATGGAGAAGTTTCTCCTCTTCTTTGGAGGGATGCAGAGCCGGAAAGAAGGTAGGCAATGTGATGGTCTGACCTGTGTGGAAAGAGGTAACCACTTTGGGCAGATAAGAAGGCCAAGTACGGAGGACAACTTTGTCCGGATGGACAGAAAGAAAAGAAAGCTTTGAAGATAAGGCCTGAAGCTCACTCACCCTGCAAGCAGAGGTGATGGCAAGCAAAAAAGCAGTTTTCAAAGTAAGGTGTCGAAGAGTAAATTATGTAGTGGCTCAAAGGGAGCACACCTAAGATAAGTGAGAACAAGGTTCAAGTCCTACTGGGGCATTACGAAAAGAGAAGGAGGGAAGAGATGAGTAATGCCCTTCAGAAATCGGTTAACAGTAGGGGACTTGTAAAGAGAAGGCTGATCAGGAAGGCAAAGAAAGGCAGAAATGGTCGAAAGAAAGCCTTTAAGAGTGCCCAGAGCAGAGCCCTGCTGAGCCAAAGAAAGAATGAAGAGGAAAACTTCTGAAAGAGGGGCAGAAAGGGGATCCACTACCTTTGCTCCATCTACAAGCGCATA
Source organism: Lissotriton vulgaris (assembly GCF_964263255.1). Lineage (NCBI taxonomy): Eukaryota > Metazoa > Chordata > Amphibia > Caudata > Salamandridae > Lissotriton > Lissotriton vulgaris. Next base: position 1,991,722,442 of record NC_141687.1, on the reverse strand, counting down.
CCGTTTTAGTGGAGGGACGCCTAGCTGCCAAGGTTACATTACAGACTTCAAGAGGAAGGTCGAAATCTGCCAGCTGTCACCACTCAAAATCCACACAAGGAAGTGGAGGCTGGACAGGTTCGGGTGGAGGACCGTCCACTGCTGTTGTGACAGAAGATCCTCCCAAAGAGGCAGTCTAATCAGAGGATCTATGGCCATGCTCAAGAGCTCAGGGTACCAGGCTCGAAGTACCAAGTCCGGGGCTACAAGAATGACTTGGGCCCGGTCACGCTTGATCTTCTTCAGCACTCTGGGTAGAAGTGGTACGGTGGAAAATCATACAGGAGACTGCTACTCCACTCGCAACGAAAAGCGCGCCTAGCGAGTGCCGCCTTGAAAATTCCAACGCGCAGAAACGACTGTCATTGCACGTTCTATTCGGTGGCAAATAGATCTAACCAAGGAAAGAAAGCAATTAACTATGGTGTCCTCCAAAGTCATCTTTTGGGCCACCTTTATTTTTAAAGACATTTTGCAACAAATGAGTAAAATATGTAAAGGTTTCTTCAAAAATTCCTAAAATGTATCTTATTTACATGCAGAACTTTTTCAGCTTCGTAGAAGTAGTATTAGTACATCAGACCACATCAGTGCAAGTATTTGTTTGATGGAATAGTTTTCAAACATGAATTTTAAAACGTTCATGCTTCCACCCACACCGACAATGCCAATAGTGAAAAGAGTTAAGTCAGTTATTTGCACCCTTTGGATAGCCTGCGTTGCTATTCTACGTGGGCAACATTTTTATGAAATCAAATGTTGGAGAAGTTTTCGTACAGCACACATCCTGAAGGTATGTATTTAAAGATCGTACTGTATATATGATAATAAAGAACAAGCATTCGCAAAAACAATAGGTTTCACCTCGGTCAATATTTTTTGTACATGGTGCAGATGATTACAATGAAGATATGAAATAACGGAAAGAGCTGCTGACTATGGGGAGCGAGTTCAAGTCTCAGCATCGGCTCAACAGCCTGTGATTCTGGCCAAATCATGTAATCTCCCCATAAACAAGAGTCTTTGTGCAATATAACTGGTGTTGTTGTAAAGAGCTGAAATACTTTATAGAACCTTTATGTGCTTTTAATAAAAGCTGCCCGTACTGTGAAAAAAATGTGATTGGTACCCTTTTAAGGTGTTACAGTGAGGAGAAGCAGAAGCCTGCAAGGGAGGCAACCCGTGATGGGGAGAGAGGAAAGGTCAGAAAGCGTGGCGGAGGAGGAGGTGCTCGCACTGCACCACTCGGACCACTTGGAAGGCAGACGGTCGCTAGGGAGAGGGGAGACAGTGGCCACAGCTGGTTCCAAATTAGGGGTAGTAGTAACATATAGCAATAATCGGTATTCAGCAGGTATCCTAGACCTTTTGGTCCCTGTGTCACTGCACCATTCACATCATCACCCTGGTGCCTGCAAGGTAATTGCACTTGTGACTGCTTGTTTAGTAATAATATATAGCAATCATCATGTTCAGTGGGTTTCCTAAAGCTGTTGGACCCTGTGCCCCTGCACCAATCAAATCATAAACCTAGTGCCTGCAACGTAACTGCACTTGAGACAGCTTGTTTAGTAGCAAAATATAACAATAATCATTGTTCAGTGGGATATCTTGACCTTCAGACCCCTGTGCCACTGCACCTGCTACACTATTCAAATCATGACCCAAGTGCTTGGGAGGTAAAAGCACCAGACTGCTTGTTTAGTAGTAAAATATAGCAATCATCGGCGTTCAGTGGGTTTCCTAGAGCTTTTGGCCCCGAGTCACTGCACCTGCTGCACCATTCAAATCACAGCCCTAGCGCCTGCAAGTTAACTGCACTTGTGACTGATTGTTTAGCAGTAAAATATACCAATATTTGGTGTTCAGTAGGTTTCCTTGACCTTTTGGCCTCTGTGCCACTGCACCTGCTGTTCTACTCAAATCAGGACCCAAGTGCCTGCCAGGTAACAGCACTTGTGACTGCTTGTTTAGTAGTAAAATATAGCAATAATCTGTGTTCAGTGTAAATTAGTAAGTATGTTTCTTAGTATTGCTTGATTAATTAAAACCATTGTAACTTTAAAACATTATAAAAAATAATTAAAAATTCTATAAAATAAGAACAATGCATCAATTACAAGTTTGAAATCGACTGGTATGGATAAAAACTACCGGCGCGAAATCAAAGTGCATTATAAATCTTAAAGTGCAAAGTGGCAAACCTTTACAAATCTGAACTTTAACGGTATTTAAATAACAGATTCAGTGACAATAACATCATAGGTCTGTTGTAAATTTGCCATCCACAGTTACGGTAGAATTGAAAGGATGCGAACATGGGGGCAAAGAGCATGTCAATGCATAAAGTGCATAATAAGCAAGCCCAATGCTTATCTATCAAAAGTGCCAGCCATATATATAAAATATTTAAGTGCGACCCAGGCGAGTATCACATCGATTCATAAAGTGCATACAAGAAGAACTCTGCACAGACAGAGCAAGTAGGGGATTCCCCAATGCTGCCTTTGCAGTTACCATACCTATAAATCAAATTTCAAATACCCTCCTCCGGCTCAATTGCTGCTTATTGCAGTGCGCACAATTTGTTATATAGATCGATTGTTTGCATGTTGCGCTTGAAGCAGGACAGTCCATAAAACCTTTCAGGAAAAGGGATATATGGTGCAAGACCATGTAGACTGCCGCAAGTGTCCCTTCAACCTTTTTAAGAAACCTCATGAGGCCAGATTCTGCTGCAAATCTCCTGGAGCGAAGCTGGCCAGCACAGCCTGCCTACGTGTGCCGATTCCACTTTGGTTAAACCATGTTTTTAGCAGTAATCTGCGTGCAACCACTAACTTCTTACAGGATCATATTAGGTTCAGCAGATCTTCGACATCGTCACATAAGCAACAACTGGTCAGGTCTGGGTTTCGCTTCCAAGGCAGTTGATGTAATAGATATTGAAGTATGCAGTGTGGAGAAGTGTGGCTCAATGGTTAGAGCGGCAGACCCTGATGCAGAGGTCTAGCCCGGGACCAGGGTTCAATTCCCCGCCTCGGCGGGTCTTGGGCTCAAAATTCCACGGACCTGATAATTCTCGCCTTCGTGCCTATTCTAATCATAGAGTCCCATTCTGCAACTCTGGGCAATAGCTTGCTTAATCTCCACAACGGCCCCCACAACACTAAGGATGCCTGGCCTCCACCCTGGGGGTGCCCAGGAGTGGACGCCTCACAGGGAAAGCCAGGACGGGTTCCACAGCGGTATTCGTACAAGCGCCTTGAGACCCTTGCGGTGAGTAGTGCGCTATACAAGTATCAATTTACAATTTTATGCATAGGCGATATTTCAAAAAGCTCTCATTGACTGAGTGTGAAAATAAGATTATGGAATCGCAGTTCTTCAGTTGTTCTTGTCAAAGCTGTGTTGTCCTTGATCACGGACAGG